>NW_027466472.1:16562500-17242500 GCF_050575085.1 Anarhichas minor
TTGTAGAGGTGGAACTCAAATGGAACAAAAAGTAAGACTCCCCCGTGCACCTCAAACTGATGACTGGTGGGGAGTAAAAGCGAAAGGAGGAGGAGCCTCCTTCTAGTGTCTAAAGTCAAAAAAGGCTGCATAATTACGCAGCACCACCATGGCAACCATCACAGTCACAACTAAAGTGCGCGCTGATGGGACCCACAGGAGACCAAATTAATGTATTAATTGAGGGAAAGGAACACCTATTCACGGTCAATGAACACAAGTCTGCCAACACAATAACTGTGCCGACATGTGGGTAATCATTTGGTATGTGTTCCACTGGAGGAAGAGGGAGGCACAAAGGCTCAGCGGCACACGGAGGACAATAGAATAACTCCATAGGTTGACCTGTTTGTGAGGAATGTCTCAGAGGGGTTTTAAAAAAGTGTGACCTGACAAGCAGCGAAAATATTTGGCTGCTTTTCAAAGTATGCGCACAAGCTGAGCTCGTTCTGTGCAGGGCTGCTTACGATCACAACGGAGTCGAAGATGTCATACCCAAATGAAATAACATCTCATGCTCGAACTTGCATAATAAACTTTATCAACAGTTTTTGCATGTAGACTATTGAGGATGAAAGCTGGAAAGTAACACGCCACATATTGTTTAAAACTTTACAACATGTTTTCAAATGAATGCGTTGAACTGTATAGTCCGTTACCGCTTCAGAGAAGTCTGACTGAGCATGAAAGAGCTAAAGAAAATACCCTTTTATTAAAAAATAGACTATAACTGCACACATGGGATCCACGGGTGGGTTGCAACGCGTTTTAAACATTAAACAAGTAAAATAAAGGTGTGGTTATTATAGATGACCTCCACTGATGGACAACTCCATCGCATGTGAGGAGATCTGTGACATGGTGGATACTCACATTCATCTGTTGCTCTGCTGTGTTTAAGAGAAGACGAGCCGAGTCCCAAGATGTCCAGGTTCTTCTCAGTATTCCTTTGCGGAGTCCAAAGTGAGAGTTACATCCATTTCAGGACTCGTATCCTTCGCCAGTGACTGTATTGATTCCTCCTCGTTGTTTCCTGGCTAAATTCCTATTTAGTTCTCTCCGATTTCTTCCCAGACGAAATGTTTAAAAGTCAAATCGCAAACTTGTGTCTCGTAAAAACTTTCCTGCCGTCCTCTTCGACCTTATCAACTTATCGGCATCCACTGTGTGTGTGCGTGTGTGTGTGTGTGTGTGTGCGTGTGTGTGTGTGTGTGTGCTGCTGCAGCACGCTGACTGAAGCCAAACAGTGTGGGGCTGAGCAGTGGACGTCCCTCTCCAAATCTGATTTATTCAACACGTGACTGACGGAGTGCAAACTCCTGCTCCTCTCCTCTTTACTGCTGCTGCTG
Source organism: Anarhichas minor (assembly GCF_050575085.1). Classification (NCBI taxonomy): domain Eukaryota; kingdom Metazoa; phylum Chordata; class Actinopteri; order Perciformes; family Anarhichadidae; genus Anarhichas; species Anarhichas minor. The sequence continues at coordinate 16,563,889 of NW_027466472.1, forward strand.
CTGTGGCTGCCACAAGGAGCCACGCCGACTGCAGAGAGTCAGGACGAGTTATTACTGAACTTTGGTGCCACCATCCTCTGCAAAAGGGAATTGAAAATCAGTAACATAACGGTGCAGCGCTCCAGAGTAGCTGGTTTAAATGATCTGGAAAGCTGTGATAGATTTTGAAAACAAATTGTCCAAAGGTTTGGATGAGTGTGCTGTCGTAATATGCATATGGAAACACATTACTGTGGTTGAAAACTGGGTGAGTGGAGCTCTGAAATGTCAAACATCACAGATTTTATCTGGCAAAGCACTTGCAATATGTAGATTTTATGTTTTTAAAATATTAAGTTCCTTTTGGAATAACTCTACCAAAGAAAACAGCAACATAAAGACTCATTTTGACATAAGTATGTGATTGAAACATAAGCTTTGATGTGAATTTCAAGAACAGAATTTCTCACTATTAAGGGTAACTCGATGGATACCAGCGGCAAATCATAGTATAAATCTTCAAAAGTAAATATCATATTCGAACACCTTCAGGCTCTCGGGTGCCAGAGTGTGGCTCGCCTTATATCCATTTAATACCTTTGACAAAACAACCTCAACAAATCAACAGCATCACAAGGAAGCCTATATCAAACCGACAGCCTTTTCCTTCAGATGTTAGAAGTCAAGAAACCTCCTGGGGATATTTTTCATCTAAGTCAAAAATAGAGAGGAGACAATGCCCCTAACTTTTCCTCACATCTTGTGACTCTTTAAAGAAGCATTGTCTGCTTCTACCATCAACTCCCAAGAGGCTCCCAAGAGGAGCTCAGCTTTTATCTCTAATAGTGCTGGAACCATAACCCTGCTTCACTGTATTGTGAATGTCTGAAAGCTCTGAGAGTTATTAAAGCCTCGTCACTTTGCATTTAGAAGTTATAGACAAGGGAGCAACAGAGAGGTCCTGCTGTGTCAACAATAATATTTATTGTGAAGGAACAGTTGACATAACTGGAGTGAATGCGTGCAACTGATCATCTTGCTTTCATTTACTGTTTCTTTTGTAGGTTTATTGATCTTTGTGTTCATCATCATTAAAGAAACATATTTTACGCACCCTTGGCAAAAGAAAATAAAGTCATATGATTTATGTTAAAAAAAGTGACAGTATAATATACTGCTGTATCGTTCCTTTTGTGCTGATTAAGAAAAATACAACTTTTGAAAAGTTTGGTCAGTGTCATACCTACAGTTCATTATTTCTGCTGGCTGAACCTTTTTCCCTCCAAGCAACCTAGTTATGTCTCCCCACTCTCACTCTGAACCGCTATATCACCAAGTGAAATGAGTTCCAGCTCTGGTAGCTACTCATTACTGTGACAGCAGAGCAGAGGAGGCAAACTCACACAGACATGCACACACATTGGCACCAATCCACACAAATTCACGTGGACACACACAATCACAAAGTCAGATGACATTTATTCATTTACTAAGTCAGAATAGCATACAGCTTTACCTCTTCAGGGACAACTAAGAGAATCATCTGCATAATCTGTCCCTTATGTGTTTTAATGTCACTTATGTAAGTTATATAGCACGTTGTACACAAAATAATGTTTAGAGATTGCAAAAAATAAAGTAAATAGACAATGATGTGGAGTTATAACGAGTGTCTAATAAATACCAGCCTACTAAGATGTGGAGTTGGAAAGAAAACAAAGGAGTTTGTTTTCATTTCTCTTCTTAGATAACATGTAGGGCTGTTTCATATTATCAACTCAAGTTATGACCTTGTCTCACTATCTATGTAGTCTGTCACTGTGTTTGTTAAACAGAGAAAACAATAAATTCCTTGTCTTATCATGAAGCATTTCATTACAAATATCCTCTGTTTTTTTAAATTTTATATAATATGTAAATAGAAACTGCCTGTTGACAAGACAATGGATTGTCAAATATCCTATTGACGGCATGCTAATCACACGAAACTTTCTCTTTTTTTCTATTTTCTCTTTTCTATTTTCAGTCTATTCTGACATTGATAAACGATGAAAGATGAGCTGATGTACTGAAACTAAATGTAAAAATGTCAACCTGAGGCATTTGTGTATGTTTTAAAAAAAACAACAACCAGCAGATTAGGTATTTTACTGTGGATCGATAAATTGCATAAAAACATCAGAGGAGCATCTGTTGCTCATTTGGCACCAGCACTTTAGTTCCATACATAAAGTACGACTTGGATTTCAAGATCAGATTTTGCTCTCTACATTCTAAAACTGAATCTGCACTCAAGGTCCTTCCGCACTTTCAATTCATTTTTCATGTATTTTTTTTCCACGCACAAGTGAATAGAATCCACTGAGTTCAGTGCCTCATCCTCACTCAATGAGAGAAGCTTGACTGCTCCTGTGAGTCGTAGGAGACCCTGGAAAGAAAGGCAAGGTGCTGTAATAGTGGATAAATCTGCAATTTTACTTTGAGGTTAGATGCTGTCCACATCACAAGGCTGTGGTCTCAGTCATTTTTTCTGTGATGGCTATTTTAGTGACATTTGACCGTGGAAACCACAGAGCTTGGCTCCTTTAGTCGTGCTGAAACTCCGTGGAAGAAATAATAAACAGATCCAGTTTAATCGATATTAAAGTAAAGTGTGTGACAGGCAGGAAGAATTATTCTCAGCCAGAAAGAAACCTAATGCAATGAAATGAGAATAAATATGTAATTAATGAGCTGGCCACGCATAATACAGTGGGAAGCTGAATAGGATTCATCTGTTCCGATATCTTCCTTCTTTAGTATTATGAGATAGCAAAATGATGGGTGTGATTTTTCTTGGGAACGTTTTCTTGTAGTTAGATTTGTATCTTGCTTATGTACAGCAGTTGACCCACGGATCACTGAAGTCTGTGTTGTGTTTGTTACACTTGCAAGGTTTTAATTGTTTGCATTTGCAAGTGTGCCTTGGGTAACAATAAATACACTTTAAATGGTTGATGCTTTTTAGAGCATGCATAAATATGAATTTCATCAAGTCTTGGAAAACACAGTTAAAGAAACAGATCATGATCTTACCCCATTGTGCGGATTTACAACAGTGAAAATGTTTGGCCTCCGTTTATTTTCATTTATCAAGACAACAAAACAAATAACATGGATGATTAAACTGAAGCACCAGTTGAACAAACATGCTCTTCCTCTGTTTCTGAAAACTGTCAAAAACATTTGAGCATTTCTTAAATTAAATCAGACATTACTTCAAACCAAAAGAGCATGCATTTCATTTCTCAACGTATTCAGAGTTCATTGTGTCAAAGTGCTGGATCAATTTGTGTTTCCTAAATATAAATATTCTGTAAGCCAGACTTCAGAGCAAAGAGTGATTACAACTTGCTTCTCTACAACAGCCTGATCTAAACATAATGGAGGGTCTCGGTATGAGTTGTAGGCTTTAGTTAGCTATGTCTCCAAAGTGGACTGAGTAGAATATTTGATGCAGAAACCTGAGTGGGGGTTTTGAGTGGTTGGGCATGTGCTTGAGCAGGAGTCTAATGTGGACCTTTATTGAGGCAAAACACTAACCAGAAGCACAAGTGGACCATTTCCTCCAGATTGCTGTGCATTTGAGGAAATATGAGCTTTGGTGTACTGAATGTAACTTTTGAAAGAATGTGCTTCACACGCTTGATGAATGAGAAGACCTGAGATCAGCGCTTCATCAAGTTAAAAAGTATTTTCAGTTGCAATGTATTAAGGCACACTTGCATCATATCTGTGTGTATGCATTGTGTGTGTCTACATACTCTAGCCTTACACTGTGTGATCCTTTCCAAAGAGTATTAGATATTAAGTGCACAGGTGGTTTTCATTTGGTTAAGAACAATTCTGGGAGTACTAGCTCTTTGTCATCTTCTGGTTAATCGTGATGTAAAAGCTCTTTTATAGGTTTGTGTTTAGTGTTACCACTGCTTCCTGACTCCAAAACTTGCAACAGTAAATCTTTTATGTAAAGAAAAGTAGTCTAAATTATTTGAGATACCCTAGCCTGGACCATGAAATCAAGGCCCACAAACTCATTATATATCAAACAATAAAATATTCATGATTTGAAATTTGCCTTAGGATGAAAAACAGACAGTATCCAGTCTACCATGGTGGTATATACTGAGTACATATAAGTACAGTTGTTATTGATATTCATAATAAATTCTCTTTCTTTGCACTGAGGGACATACAAGAGGCCAGACCAAGTCTATAAAACGAAATGGAAAACAAAATTTGGTTTGCTATTTATTCTATACATACATTTATAATACTATGTGGATATATAGTTTGTATTATTTTTAAGGATCCTTCTTTCCAAGTCACTGCAGAGCTGATCCTGCCATTACTGCTATTGCCGGGTAAACTTTTATTTGCAGCTCTCTTTGAATTATAAACGGTGGTCCCATATGCCACACTATAACAGAAGACAAAGGAAAGCAATACATATTTATTTTCATAGTATTTTCATTGCAAAACAGATTAGATGTTTCAACAAAATGTCACATGGTGCCCAGCACATTTGTAGAATCGCACCCAAGAGCAAAGCCTAATTATGGGAGGACTGTGCTCTTCCTCAACACTTAGTGAGGGATCATTGCGGAAAGATGCTGTGGTGTGGTTGTGCTGTGGTTATGATCAGCAAGTCCCAGGTGTGAATCTGTAACATAAATACAAAGCTCTGCTGACAAAGATCCAGTCTGCTCTGCAAATGCTTGTGTGGATTAAAATGGCGACTAAACACAACAATATTCTGTTTCTTGTGCCTTCTCTGAAGACAAAGCCAATAAGTAAGCCCTGCAACTCTTCTGTTTACCTCCTACATACTATATGTGGATGGGCCAAATCTGTCCATCTACTTCGCAATACGGGATAAATCAGCTTAATGATGCTGCAAAACAGCTATGGGCTATGCACCCGGTATTCCTGGGTCCATTTAGGTTTTTGTTGGTGTGTCTTTAATAATTCATGCATTTAACCAGTCAAACTGGGAGAACTTCACAACAAGGCTTTCTGAGGGCTAGTGGGTACACTTAAACACAAAATGGATCAATGATGAATGAAAAATAGTGAACAAAGTAAATCTTTCCATCAGTAGATGTCATGCTGCTTTCACCCCTCTGCAGGCTGAGAGCATATACAGCTGCAATATGTAAAGACTCTGACATTACAGGATTGAATCTGTCTTCAATGTTGGCACATGGTGTGATGGTTTCACTTTATTGGAGTCAGAGAGATTTCTGGGACATGTGATGCTAAATAACCAACCTTAAATAACTGTATTTTAATCATGTGACCTTAAAAAGTGTCTCGTATCTTAAATTAAATTGACCAAATTGGATCATACAAACAGCTTCAATACATAAGAAAAAAATCTCCATATGAGGTTTTTGAATATACAGAATGTATTAGAAAAATCAAGAAAACTGACATTTTCTCTCAAGCCAAGCAGCAAAGAGTTATTCTTGTCAGTCTAAGGAATGAACTCTGCTAAAAAAAAACATCTACCAAGGTTGAGAACAAATGGAGCATGTCAGCAAAAGGATTTCTCTTGTTGGAAAATGCAGCTCTAAAGTGATTTGGAAATTGAACTTTTGGGAGCTTCTGCTATTTACAATTGATATAAATTGATGCCCTTGCTCCAAACCTGAGCATGTGTATTCACAGTAAACATCCAAATACAATAATTTGTAATATTATTTATCCTTTAAGTTCCATCGCTTCTAAATACTACACAGGACAAGATCTACCTCTGGCTCTTGGCCAGTTAACAGCCGTCTGACTTATAACAATCACACCCACTTAAAAAAAAACAAAATCTTCTGGGCTGTCCAGTGTGAATGCTTTCTAATTAATATGCTATCAATCAAACAGGGCAGTGTGTCGTTCTCCTGCAGGACGAAATTCCTCAGACATTGTAGGGAGTCTAAGTAATTCTGATGGAGATCACTTTCATTCTTCAGGAATGCATTCTGTTGTTCAGGGGAGGAATGCACAGCATTGAGAGGGCTGCCCTGGAATTCCCAAAACAATTAAATTGTTCAAGCAAAAATATCTTTGAGGAAAGAAAAAAAAAAACTCTAATCCCATTAATCCACACTTCACAATGCCCTCACTTGAGAAAGTTTAGACAACTGTTGACTCTACTTGGTCTGTTATTTTGAAACACGCCGTAGCAATAAGCTTTGGCATTGTCAGGGTTAGCACAGAGCAACCAGGGCGAATTCCTTCTCCTCTTCAGCCTCACTGAACTCTTACAACTGCATGTCCTGACCACGCAGATCACAACCAACATGACTAAAAAAAGGGAGTGCGTTCAAATCATCCTGCAGATAGAGTGACAGAATCAACTGAAATAATATATATTACCGTGGAAACTTCTTTTCTGCCATGAGTCAGTTGCTGTGATCATTTTTCTTTGGCAGATGTGAAGCTTTCGGTTGGTTCCACAGGAAACATAAATGACCCACACCCTCCTATCACCAATAAATCATACTCCCGTATTCATGGCAAGAGGAGCGAATGTCATCTTATTTGACAAGTTCAGAAGAAATTGTGAGTCAACATCAACACAGAGTCAAAAGGTAATCAATACTTTAGTAAGCTGTCATTGACCCTGCTTGAGTAATTGTAAGAGGGGAAAAAATAAATCATTCACGTCCACGTATAGTTAACCTCTTTAAATCAGGCCCATATGGGGAAGCAGATATAATACAAACAGTGGCTCCGTCTCATTATGCTCCACATGAACTAGAAGTTGCCACGGTTCTTCTGAGCAATGCTATGACATTGATGGGCCAAGGTTTTCTTGTTAAAGACAGCCGTAGGATATTTTTTCAAATCTTATTCTACACTGTGGTTATGCTTTCAAAAAACATGTATCTGCAAAGAATGTTGTTTTGCCAGTTATGTATTTAGGGGAGAGGCATCAGCCCTCAAGGCTGCCAACTTCACCAACAATTTGTCATATGATCATATGGTCATGCTCATGAGCAAATATTTACATAACAAGAAACAGGACTGAATAGTTAGAAATGGTGAGCAGCTCCTTATGGGGATGCAAATACAAAACAGCTTTCTGTATGACGTGCACAAACCAGTTCAAAAGACACAACTGAGGATTTGCAGGTTTTTTTGGTGACTCAAAATAAGAAAAAAACATCTTGAAAACAGCAACGCAAAGGCTGTCTTTGGAGTCTTATTGTTTGGCAGGGTTGCAGTTAAGAAGTGTTCACTGTTGTGTTTGTGAGAATGTCTTTGCTTTGAGGATCTCTTTAAAGGTGCATTACACAGGATTCCGAGCATTAATACAGCAGCAAACTACATTTTTGGTAGTGGAGTAATGTCGACCTGAGCAGAGAATGAAGTCGCTATCCCTCTGTGAGTGTTGTTATCCAAGCTCTGTTGGCATTGTCGCCAGTTTGCAGCGCTGTTAGACTATTAAATCCATCAGCTGCAAGTCCACTGCTCAGCCATCGGCATGTTGAGAGCTGTTCATAGGCAATAGAAATGCTCCCAATACCATATATTGCACCATATAAGAGAGTAATTTACCAAATACCATGATGGGTTCTTGATTTGTTCCCACAGTTTTGTTGTGATCTTTACAAAATATGCTCATGCTCAATTTATTTGTTCAATATGAAGCCTATATTAAGTCAAAATTGTGTTGTTTTCCGTTAAGATGTGGATGCTGGTTTCATAAGACTCACTACCAGGTGCACAGTTAAAAAGGGAGTGCTATTGTCATTCAGCTACAACCAGAAACCGCAACAGGAATATGGGATAAGATTTCAAGTGTATCTGGCCAACCGTCTGAGGAAGTGTGCGCTGGAAAAACATCTTTTTGGACAATTAATTAAAAGGCCATCCCTCTCCAGCCCCCACAGTGATGATGGAAAGCAACGGAATTTGTTCAAAACCTGTCAGCCAGGAGAGGTATATACATAGATGTATACATCCTCAGGGGTTTCTAGAGTCCCTCTGGTAGGGTCAACGTCCTATGAACCAATACACTTACTATATATATCTGCTCATCCTTTGTCTGTCATACATTTTCAGTCATTCAAATTCCTCAGGTCTGACATGTGCACGTGTTCACAGGTTTTGTGAACACAATCATAAACTGAATAATACAAGTACAATATAAAAGTGTGTATATCATAGAAGGTGAACAGATTATCACATTTAATTTATATTTCTATGATTTTATGTGTGGAAAGGGACATATTTGTCCTGTATACAAAAATACTAGTGGCAGGTTAAAACCCTAAAACACATATTGAAATCGTTTTTAGTTTCTTATAGACTTCATACAGAATATACCATGGCCTATATTTGGCAATATCATATTGCAAATCTGTTTATCCCCAAAGGAGCACGAATATACTTATGGTTACCATTGATAATAAGGTCTCTCATTTTGCTTCCTCTGAGGGCATCACAAAAGGAAATATCTAGCAAATATAAATAAATATATTTATTATATAAATATTAATATAAGTGATGATGTACTTAGGAAAATAAAAAACATCAGGCTGGCATCTTTTCTGGCTCCTTCGTGCTCTTGAGTGTTTAACATAACTGTTAGATTAATACCATAAAAACATATGACTCTCTGCGGTCTAATGTCTCTGCTGTATTTGTCCTTGGGGCAAAGCCTTCAAATTATAAAGACTTATGTTTCATATTGGCCAGGCTCAGCTGCTAAATGTTGGAATCTTACCTCGTATTCATATAATCATACTGTGAGAATCTCAGGAATATAGCCACATCTAAGGTTTATAACACACAGCTGCGACCATATATATCTATTTCCTGAAGTCTGAACAGCTGGTCAGTTTTGATCTATGACTTTAAATCACCAAAGTGAAAAGTGCTATAGCATGCAACGTGTCCTGTTTTGTAAAATAAGCCCATCTTGGGAAACATAATAAAGGCTTGTCAGGAGTTTAGGAACAAAGCTAAATAGAAAAGCCATATAAATCCATAGCAAATACAGAAAGAAAGATGAACAATAAAGGTGATGGGGAATCAATCTCATATATAAGTGGCCCAAATGGGCCGATCCTATATCAGCATGTCACGTTTCAGTGTTAGTCATGCACAGATGTTTGAGACAAGAACTGCTCTGATACTGTCAAAGCCATATGTGCTTTGGTTTGAACAAACACTATAATCAGAAGCACTCTATAAACCAGCTGCTGAGCCCACGACTAAAAATACGCAGACAAGGTTACACATCAGAAACTACAGATAAATATAGCGGTATAATCATTTTAATGGTGAAATAAATTATTATGTAACCTCAGATATAGTAAATAACCACATCCCGTTTTTTCCCTTTGATGATCTGCTGAGGTTTTGAACCCAGATCCTCTTCCTAAAGCACAGGGAGTCATTTTGTTCTCTGACTCATCAGTTCAGGAACCTAGAGCCACCGCCTGTAGCCAAATAATTAACAAATGGTGAGGCTGTCGTAAAAGATATAGAAGTTGTATGATCAAGGAAGGGTGGAAGAAGCTTGGGATGCAAGATAGGAGACAGCCCATGGCTTCTGCATGTCAATAAGGCAGTAGTCCAGCTACCAGTGCAGAATCAGTTTGTGAAAGGCTGAGACTGAAAACTAGACACTCAACAAATATTTGATTTCGTTTGAAGCTCAATTTTTTAATTCACATGCATGCACTTGCCCGACCACTTGCACAGCACTTCCCATACAGTCAAACAGCATGCAAGTCAGATAGGAGATTCTCCATTCCCATTGAGAAAACACAAGAAAACCAATTGCTAAACCAGATTAGAATGGTCTGTTCCACCTTCTCCATCTTTGGGATCCCAGACCCCCCTGCTAAAAGTTATAGTTCTTGTTTTGCCCTTCCAGTCCAGCTCTTGTGCACATTCCAAAACAACACTATAAACATGCAAAACTTAACTGACAGTTCTTTATAGTAATTTGGTCTTTATCCAATCACATTGGAGCTTCTTATCCCTGTCAGCGTTGTAACATGTTTTCCCCCACCAGTTTCCTCAATCTCTTTATTTGGGATCCCCAGGAAATCCCGGGCTAGCTAAAAGATCTGATCCCTCCAGTGTCTCCTGGGGTCTACTGTTTGGCCTCTCCCTCGTTGGTTCTACCTAAAACACCTGCCAGGAAAGGGAGACACTAAGCAGACCTCTATACCAGGTGCTCAACCTAGTTGCCACACCCCAGGCCCATTTGGATCCATTACCAAAGTCTGCTGTTAAAACCAACCTGACTGCAGGTTCTACTGCAGAGGTATGCATTTACATGAAAAATGTGATGGCCCTTGGGTACAAGCATGGTTCCACTTTGAAGACCACCAGTGCTGGAGGATAAGCTAGTGACGCAGGGACAGCAAAAGCAATAGTGCAGACATGGGACCCGTGCTATCGGAGAATCATCTAAATCCGAGACAAAAAAACAAATGCATATCAAGGGCACTGATGATATCCCAACCCACACGTCTTACAAGAAGGCTCTAACTCATCATTCTTACACTGCATGGAAAATTTGAAGAAGAGATATACAGAAAGTAAAAGCCAGAACAAATAGAAGACCTTCCTTTGATGTACAGAACAAAACCATTTCATTCATGAGAATGGGGAGGAGGGGGTCATGACGAGGGTACATCACTAAACTTTACTTCCTATGTCATGCTCGGTGAGCTTGGGCCAAAGATGTTGTTTTAATGGTGTGCAGAGAGAGGGAACAGGCAGAGACAGCAGAAGGATTGAATAACTGGGTGTAATATCCACCAGTGTTTTTCTAATCACCACAGGGAGCCTGCAGGAGCGGAAGACTCTCTCCAGACCATCTCAGGTCTGGTATTAACATCATATAGTGCATTAATATGTCAACTCTGCAATCACTAATCGGTGTCTTCATGTCTATCATTAACTTTACATGTCCACAGTGGATTCTAATGTAAATTGTACACTGACACAAAGCCACTTGTTATTATGTTCTATGTTCATCTCTCATTGCATATCATACTGTGTCTGTGAAAAGTTTCTTTGGACTATTTTCTTTAAATATCATAATAGCAGATTAGCTAATACTGTCAGTAAATATGGAAAATCCTAATAGCTAAAATATGTAAAACTCTCATGTATTAACTCATAACCTTTCAAACTCATATATTTTAGCTGGAAACATTATGTGCAATTCATATTTCTGAAGGAATAATTGTAAATTTTACTCCGCTGCATCAGAAAGGCTGCACTTAGTCACTTTGTAGTTGCACCATTCACATAAAAACATATCCGCTCACACATTGCCCTAGTTTAAGCTACTCAACACTATATACATTAGTGAAAATCAGCACCAGCTGAACCGGCTGACACATTAATGCATCAACAATTTAACACACAGAATGGAGTACACTCATCCTGAGTATTTTCTACAATTGCATTTTGCAGCTGATACTTCTGTATTCCACCACATATGATTTTTGAACTTTTACTTGCATTTAAGTGTAATTTCTGTACATGATCTGAATTGTTCTACTATGTGGGACGATCACAGCAATAATCTAGTGAAACAGCTGTTGTGAATCGACATTGAGAGGATATGGGTTGTAATGAAGTGTCCTGTGGTAAACATTTCTTCAACAAGCACCAATTTTAGGCAGCGTATTTCCAGAACTGCAATATAAGTGCTTATTATGTAGAATGAAAAGGTTCTGCAACATTCTCGCCTCTATATCATCAGTAGGGTCAGACTAGGTGATATTTAGTGGTTCACACTCACCCATTTGGAAAGAAATTGACATTTTTGCACTGTTTTCCAAAAGCATTTTTGCAAGCAGCACTGTTTTCAATCAGCTTGCTGAATAGTGACAACCCACAAGCCAGTGGCATTTACCAAAGCACTGAACCCAATCTGGGTGCAGTACAAACATTCTAAATATAATAGGACTTCAGAAAGCATCCTACTTCTCCTTGGGGTGAGGAGCAGAAACATCTGTACCTTACGTGAGATGATCTCCACATCTGGCCTGAGTCCTGATTGTTGCAAGGGTGTGGGCATGCACCAACAGCTGCAGCCAACCACTCCCAGATGTTTCTGATAGGCCAAGTGTCTAGCTGTTTGTTAGGCGTGGGGTGATCTTTGATCCTTCGACAGCGTTGGCCGTAGTGTTATGGTGAGGAGGGCCTGAGAGGCTCCGAGAGGCACACAACGGAAGCACTGCAACCTCACAGAAGGGCCTGTGGTGCACTGTGGTGGAAACAGGCATGGTAAAGTGGCTTCAGCTGTGGAAAAGAACTCTTTGGAAACCACCCAGCGCCTCTATCTAGACCCAGTCGCGCTACTGGCATCGTAATGGAGGAAGTAAACACATAAGTATAGTATATAACCTTGTGATTTACAGTTACACCAGTCAAAGAGATGAGTGTGTAACCTTTAAGTGTTTTTTATATGAAAGAAATGGAAATCTCTGAAACTTTGTAATAAAAAACTTTTAAAAGATGTTAACTCATAAAAACATCAATGTTAATGTATTCAGCAAAAATGATGCTCAATTTCTACGTTGAAATGCTTTTTCCATCATATATCGGTGCTGAGTAGTGTAGCACATTGTGGCATGGAGGATACCAATGTCATAAATAACCCTTTTTCTCTTTTCCAGAAGGGAAGAAGTTTGCCCTTCTGCTGACATGATCACTCAGCCTGAGCTACACGTGGCTAAAACCTCTTTGAACTGATGAACATCCTGCTCCTACACCCCAGGGCTATAAAGGCCTGACCATCCCTGTCAGCGCTGTGACAGGCTTTATACACCCACCATTTTCTTTAAAAGACAAGTGGTGCACACCAGGCCAGAACTTCAAAAATAAACATGGCATTTACGGACCGGAAAAGGCTTTGCATAGCTATGCCACTCCTGCTTCCTCTCTCATCCAGCTTGGCTTGGTTGGTCCCACTGCAAGAGCACTTCAGCAACAGGTCCTAAAAAGGCAGCACAGCAGATTTCTCTCCCATACATTAAATACCCATGCCTTGAGGTTCAGATACACCAGTTTAGAGCATGTATCAGAGAGTAATAACAAACTGGAGAGGCAGGAAACAGCTTACGGTCAGAAAAAGCATCCATGCACAAAGTGGATGGAGTTAATCAACTAACAATATTTCAATAATTTTTGTCAAGTAAGTAACACTAGAAGCAATCTCAAATCAAAACTCAAGCCATACAAAGTCTCAAAACTAGCTGGATCGAAATAAAAAGTTCAGAAGCTTATCTTAGATGTCAACACACCATATTCCTTATTTTCCAAACAACCAATCTCAACTACCGTTCACATACATGTCACATTAATCATGGGATTCAATCTCAGACTAGCCTGAGGTAGATATGGAGAGTTTTAGTTGGAATTGACTGTTCTGACTTCGAGCCTCTTCCACAACTGGAATCTCATGAAGAGCATAATTCATGAGTGCAATAAATGTATGTATCAACTGTGAAACAAAAGTTGGAGAATGAATATTCAATTCAACAAGAGTTGTACAAAGTTGAATTCATTTGTACAGCTCAATATCACAACTCGGGCTGTAAAGTCAAGTCCAGACTCCCTGAGAAAACAAGGAAAGAGTTAAGATAACAGAAATTCTGCCAAATATTGTAGCCTGAGTCAAAATGAAAACAAATTCCAGCTTCCTGTGTATCAACAATGGTAATAAACAAATATTATCAAACATAACTCACAAAATCCTTGAAATCTGATCAAAATTTAAATTTCATATTGGCATTGTGCTTCTATTGTCATTCATTTTAAAATGCAAAAACATATGTGGCATTACTGCCATGTCTGGCGTATTCAGACCCCTAAAGCTTTGCTCAGCCAGGGCTCAGATAAAGGTTCCTCATTTCCACGGGCAGACCCCTGGACAGCTGCAGGAATTAGAGGATTTGTGAAAATGAAAAAAATCAGATGTACAACCTGGAAAACAGAAACAGACCCCTTTATATAATGGATTAATTATATGAGCAAAGACTTCAATGCTTGTTCATTGTGCTTGTTTTTTTAGTTGCTCTTTGCACACATTGTTCAACATCTTAGGGTTTTATGATTCTAAAGTCAAGACACAAGCCAAACATTATAATGTTACTATAATACATAATTGCGTCATTTCAATTCCTCATTCATCATGTTGTATTTTGCACTTTTCTCTTTTTTTATTTCAGTCATTTTTATATTATCTAGCACAGTTTGACATTCCTGCATCATGATTAAAGACATATTTAAATCAGTTATGCCATGCCTCGCAGGCATTCATTGACTAAATATTCTGCTGTGACCAAGCTAACTATCACTCTTTGACTATGTTGCATCAGAGCAGGGTATAAAGTTTTAGCATTCATTAATATATATATATATATATATATATATACTGTATATGGTCACTTTCACTTTGTACACCTTAGAAATATACATACCACTTGAGAGAAGGCAGGTGTGGGTCTAATTACTTCTGCTGTTTCCACAGAAATGTAACATTTGTTAAATGAGTTCTAATTCTTTGGCGCAAGTTTGTTCCGCTGCATATTTACAGGAGCTCTGTAATCAAATTGTGAAAAGAGAAGCATGAAGTCAAAGTGAAGCTTTACTATGCTCCGCCCTGTCATATCGCAGATAGTTCAGAGTGTATTGCACCAAAGGCAGAGCCATATTTGCATAGTTTAGGACCTTTATTCTAAAATTGTCTTCCGAGTAATTTTGGTGGTTTCTGCACCACAGGCAGATGCGTTTTATAGCATGTGCAGCAGTGAGCTGTAATCAAATCACCAGAATCTCAAGTAACATCCCAGACAATAGCAGACTGCCTGCAGGCCCAACTTCACAGTGGATCTACAATAGTTATGTCTTAACACAGTGAATCTGGAGGCTCCTCACAGTGACTTACCTTACAACATCCATCATGTTGCACCTGCATCCAAAAGTGATTCACAGCATGTCTGTCTTACTGGAGTGTATATTTCCCTTCTTCAATACAGCTGCAGAATGCTCATGGACTAGTTCTCAATCAAAGCAAGGATGCCCCCTGGTGGCCATAGAACTGAGCGGTAACTAAAAGAGTACATTTATTCTGGAGAACACAAACTGTAAAGATTTGATGCTGTTATTCCTTTTTTAGTGGAATATATTGCTATGTCATTCAAGTTCATTCCACTAAATAACATCATTTTTGTCTTTCTCAGCAGTCATTGAAAACAGATGTGTGTCATTTGGAAAAGCAGCCTTTATGTGCCGTGTAAGCCTAATTATTATTATTGTAAAAATTAACTATTTTCTAATTGAGCATTCAGTGCAATCAGCAGATGTGCTCTTTGATTTTCCCTCTTCATGATGGTGTTAAAAATACATTATTACATATTAAATAAATATTATCATTTATTGTATACAATATACAGATCACCCCAACTTGACAAAAATAGATTTCATATTTCAGAAAATCTTTTCAAATGATTCACTGAACAGCATTGGGTCGTTACAAAGTTTGTCTTAAACTTTGAGATCCGGTTCGGCAGTGTCTGCGATGGTTTGTCGAAAGAATAACTGAGAAGAGGCTCCACTTTGGTTGTAAACCACACACTCTTCAAATAGGCTACAAAGATAAACCACAACTATGTCTACATGGTCTCAGCAAAATGTGTGTTTCCCCAAATGTGTGTTTCCATGTTGTCATGGAATGAAACTATAACAAGGGTGTTTTGTTAAAACTTTACTAAATGAAATACAGTTTGTTATTAAATAGTAAATGCCAGAATGTGAATGTGAGAGAGGTTTCAATAAAATGGATCAAGTCTGTGTTATCTTTGCTATAGCCAAACCTAAACAGGATGTATATTAAGAACGTGAAAACACTGGATGTGTTTTTGTTATGCCTGGCTATGTTACTTGTATGCTTTGCACCATTATTTAACTGGTTATGTTTATTTTTATTTTTATTGAGTCTATTCTACTTTAGCTCTCTCTTGCAAAAAGGATCACTTGTGAGAGGGGGTATACTTGAAACCAAAAATCAAAACTCAACTTAAACGTTATCAAAGGTAAGTTGAATTCAAACACCTCTTCTTCCTATGTAGGCTATATTATCATTTTAACGTATTTTTGCCAGCTAATTAGAGAATCACTTTAAAATAGGTCCTTAAGCCTAATGGGGACACGTTTCCTTTTTTAGTAAGCGGAACACAAACAATGCGGAACTGAAGTTCGGGAGCAAACGTTTCCGACCGGGTGACAATTTCGTTGGACGGCTTTCTGTTTACAGACCAACGTGGGTCACTGTGACAGAACTTGTATGGCAGGAATGTAAGAAAAAAACAAGCAGTCACTATTATCTGTTTTTATTCGGATGAAAATGGGTAAAAAGCGCCAAAGCGAAGACTCTGCGGAGTCAAACACTCCGGTGAAAAAAGAAGTCCCGGAGTTCAATGGGACTGTATTTAAAGCCATGCTAAAGGAACCCACCACAGCCATGAAGGGTGAGTGTGCGGTCTGTTCCACCAACTTACAGAAGTGATACTCAGTCACATTAGTGATTCATACATTTATTCACATATCCGTCCATCCACTTTTGTGCAGTTAGTATTTCAGCATCACGTTCCCGACCCTCAGCGTCTGAAGTGCTCTCCTCTGTTTTGCTTTGGTTAATTCTGACCTTTTTATCGCCTGCAGGCCTGGAGACATTCATTTCAACCGCCAAGAAGCTGCCATGCCCTGACCTGTATGATGTGGTGGAAGGTTATATTAAAATCTCTATGGAGTGTGCAGAAATATTCAAATTGCTAGAGGGAGAAAATCACACAGAGAGCGAGGTAAGTGCTTTTCTCAGTGGATGGGACTGAATTGTTAGGTTGCCTGTTTTTGTACGTGCAAAGCTCTGAATCCTGCTTCTGTCCAGATGATCCCGATTTTTGAGAGCCTGGAGATGATCCTTCTAAGGACAGCGAGTGACTTGTCCCACTTCAGCATGGTTGGCAATGCTATTGTGAAAAAGACTGTTTCTAGCTACGTGAAACTTCTGCAGGGATCTTTCCATTCAGAAAATCACAGGTTAGTGGACGGGCTTCACTACAAGGACATCAAATATCAGTCCTCAGCACAGTTTGATTTTGTCTTCTGCCCATTGCACTAATCTTGTGTTGTCCTTTGTGCACAGGTTTGTCCGTCAGTGCCTCAGTCTCCTGTCCGCCCTGGTGTCTCAGGGTCCAGAAGCTGCCAGAGAGGTCCTGAGTCACATTTACATCAATAAAGCTCTGTCTGGACTGGCAAAGAGAAAGGATAAGAGGGTGTGTTGTAGCTTTGGCCTTTTCTTCAGTTTTCACAATGTTTTGTTGGGTTACGTATGCTTACATTCTTCTCTGTGAATTCTCCAGGGAAGACCTGATGTCCGCATGGCTTTTATCCAGTTTGTGCTGTCCTTTCTGGTGTCTGGAGATAATGCTACAGTTGGACAGATATTAGAAAGCAAAGGTAATAAGTAGCTATGCATTACAATTTACACAACATACTCTCATGTCAGGTTTGTTGATGACATGTTCATTTTGGTGTGTCAGAACTCCTGCCAGAGATCCTGAGCACGGGTCTGAAGGAGGACAGGATGTCCATAGTCAATCTGATTTTGTCCACGCTGAAGACTAGAGTAAGTGCTCAGCAGTTTACACCTTCCATTTCAAATTAATTCATGGATTTAATGATTCTATGTGTTGGTATTTGTCTTGCTGCAGGTTGTGCTTAACAAGACCATAAGTAAAACACAGAAAGTGCGTTTCTTCGCACCTGCTGTGCTGGCCAACGTAGCGTCTCTGTATAAATGGAATGGCATTGTGGATGCAACCACTGATGATGACAGAGTGAGTTATTTCCTTTTTCACTTCTTGTTTGAACACAGGCTCTGTTGTGTAACTTAGCTTTTCAACCTGTGGGTCTACATGTTACTTGTCGTCTTAAAGATGTTAGAGGACTCGGAGCATGCTGGGATATCTGTCATCCGGGAACTTGTCCACGGTTTCCTTCTCGACTTGTGTTGCTCTCGTAAGCATGGCATCAGCTTTCATGATGCCAGCTTTGGCACGGCTGGCAGGTAAGTACTCAGAGAATCAAGTTTACCTCACACTTTTCTGGAGACTCCTCGTGCTGATGAAAGGATTTCATTTTTTTTTTTTTTACAGATCTGGCAACATTGTCTTGCTTCAGTTCTTGGTGGGGCAGAAACAGGCGACAGAGGATGAGTTGGTGACGGAGCTGGTGGTGAATGTGCTGAAAGCTAGCCCTGACATGCTGGCCAGATACTTTCAGGAGACTCAGTATTCATACACCCCCCGCCTCAAAAGTGCTTGGCAGGACAACGTCAAGTTAGTTAAAAAGGTAATACTTGATAGTAGATTTGATTTTAATGAGGCTTTTTCAGTGTTTGTTCATATCTAGCTTGTCTATTTAAGAAAAAGAAGATAGAAAAAGAATGACCCTTTTTGAATTCATATGTCAGATCTACGAGGGCCAGCCAGAGATTTCCACAGTCTTCCAAACTCGTGAGGTCATCCCCCTCCCTCGCCTGCTGTCCATGATCATGGTGGTATCCCTTCCTCCGGTCTGCAACAAGACATTCTTCACACAGGGCCTCAGTGTAAGTGGTGAAATGAATCGATCAATGCTGTAACACAAAACACTGAAAATGAACAATACTTTGTCACGTATTCCAAATATCTCCTCTTGTATCTGACAGCTTGCCAACACAGCAGTGCAGCTCACTACTCTGTCCATGATGAATTTCATCTTGAAAAGAGCCAATAAGAACATGGAGTACCTTTTGGATAAGTCTGAGTGGCACAGCTCGGATGTATACACTATTGACATGATGGGGGATTTGGCACTGCAGTACAGGGAGACGCTCAGCAAGGTAAGCTCAGCAAAGAGCTGTATCAATACCCACAAATAGTAATGCTGCACCGTTAAACAACTCACGTCCCCACTATTCATGCTCTGTTCCAGATTTTGCCCGATATCACGAGCATAGTTGCAAAGTGGCAGTCGCTCAGCAAGAAGGAAAAGACAGATGGTGAAGAAAAAAAGACCAAAACTGAAGGGAGTGCTGAACAGACCGATAATAAAGTGCCTGGTAATAACATTTGCATTACATGTGTATTGCTTATTGTAATCAGTCCTGTAAAGTAAAGGGGATGACCAGCAAAAACATTGGATTGAGTTAAGTTCCTTTGTGTCCAGCAGTTGCAGAGACAGCTGAGGTAATCCTGCTGAAGACTCTGATTCTTCAGGTCATATGTCTTTACCAGAAGGTAGTGCCACATCTGGTAAGCCAGTGCAAATTTGACTTCAGCAAGCTCTTAAAAGGTGAGGCTTTATCATTTATCATTTATCATTGAGTTCATATATGTTATATGTTTTAAGTATGATGCAGGTGGTTCTCCAACAAAGCCTTCAAAGTAGTTTTTATTTTTTTTTTTTTTTACCTCTCTAGGGATTGTGTCAGAGAAAGGAATGAGAGAAGAAGTTCCCCCAGTGCTGCAGTATCAGATACTGCAGTTAGCTTTAGATCTTCCGGCAAGCAAGTTCTCCTGGTTTCGCATACAGGTGAAGACATTACATTGTTTTATTTTATTTACTTTTTAATTTTATTTTTTTTTTAATTTTATTTTTTTATACAGGTGTTGCTTTGTTGTCGACATTGTTTCTAATGTGTTGCGTATTGCTTTGTCTTCCCCAGGATGTTGCGGATACAGAATCATCATCTGGAGAGAAGTCGGTACTTTACCTGCTCCTCAAGATGTTTGTCAGCAGCAGCAGCAGCCACCTGAAAACATCCACGCGGATGCTGGTTCTAAAAGTGAGGACATTTTTTTCAGCGGAGGGCACAGTGTCATTTCTAGAGGATATGTTAGCAGTTCTTCCGCAACATCAGGAAACAGTTGAGAAAAGTAGTTTGTTATATTACTTGAAAGAGCCTGAAGCAAAATGATTCTGTGGTAAACTGCATATCAGTTATTTATGAACTTCATTAAGTTAACGAAGTAAAAGCTGGATAGGCAAAAGTCTCTGTTAATAATTGGCTGCTAAAGATGCTCAAACTGAGTTTTAGGAAAGGAAATGACCGCCGTCTTATAATTCTTGCCTCGTATTCAGGTGCTAAAGGACAGTGGGGTGTTCGAGTACACCTGGACTGAGCTTGAGCTTTGGCTCGACCAGCTGGCCAGAGTGGAGGCACACCAACAAGAGACTGTCATCCATTTCTTGGAGAGGGTGAGCCCATCTACGTAACATCTGTGTTTACGTGTCAACGTTTCTGTCTGTTACTGTTGTAGTGTTGGTTAGAGACAATAACACATTGTGTATAATGACATAGTAGTTATAATTGGTAATACACTTCTGGTCTCTTTCTCTAGGTATTAGTGAAACTGGTGTGTAATTCTTACACATACACAGATAAGGTTGCCAGCCTGGTCCAGGAGGCAGCTTATCTGCAAGCTAACCTGAGCAGCCAGGAGGGCGACGCTGCCAGCATCCCAATCTCACACATAGATGGTGAACATTTCAAGATGGAATCTAATTCAATTTCTTTCAGCCATAAGCATGCCTGTGTGTTTTTTAACAATCTGACAACTGACTGTCTTCTAGATGTCTTAGACATGCTGGATGTCATTATGGAGAGTAATGAAGGTGTGCTGGAGGAGCTCGGGCCATCTCTGAGTGAAGACCTCATTATCCAGACATTCCCCTTCAGTGTGATGGTCCCTGCTGCTCTGGAGGCCCGAAACAAACTTCCAGTAGACAAGGGTAAAGCACGTCTGCCTTAATTGGGACAGATAGTATAATATTCAGAATACATATTATAATGTACATATATTGTAAATTTCAGCTTGACAATTTGCTGCATTAAAAGTGCAACTTTACCGTTTTAAAAGTGATTTCTCCACCCTGATAAGTATTTAGTATCTACTTGTGTCGTATGTTGTAATGTTGACAACTACATGTCTTTTCTTTTCTCAGGGGTGGTATTTGAGTACTTGTCTGCGGTGCTTTCAGATGTCATGCACTGTCAGAGAGAGCCGCTCCCGCTCTGTTTGGCTCTGCTGCAGTACGACAAAGAGCTTGTGTCCGCAGAACTCTCCGCTTCTCCTCATCCCTCCGTCATACATCTTCATCAGTATTACTCCAAATGGCTACCACAGCAGTGCCGGGAGCAACTGGTTCGTTTTTTTGTTGAAACCAAGACATTGTTTAACAGAAAGAGTGACATACTTGTTATTTCTTGATGTAGAAAATAACAGTCGTCTTTTTTTTGTCGCAGTTCAAGGACTCTGAATGCCAGTCAAAGGGATTGTCATCAACCCCCATTTCCTTCACTGCACTGATGAAAGCTGCGTATAGCCAAGGACCAAACACTTTGCTCGAGGCCACCTTCAGGGAGAATGTGGAAGGAACTCTAGCTTCCATGTTGATGGCTGATTTTCCAGTAGCTATCAAGCAGATGTTACTTTACATAAAATCAACAGTGGAAAACGTTGGCACGGTAAGAGCACAAAACAAGTTTACTACTCAGTACATTACTAAGTTAAAACTAAACACGACACTTCATATCGTTCTGCACAGTTCTCCAAAGACATAGGAACTGCCCCTCTCAAGGCCTTGATGGGGATACTCCTGGATTTGGTGACCAGGCTACAAGGCTTTGAGGAGAAGACAAGTTCTGAGCCAGCAGCAGAGAACTCCCAAGAAGGATCTGACCTCTTCCTGGAAATCAACCAGTCGTCCACAGTAGAAGGCAATAAAGAGCAGGTTTGGAGAAGTTCAGCTTTGTTACAAAATGATGTTGAAACTATGACCAATGTTATCAAGTTTGATCTTCCTTTTTCTTTTTTTTTAATTATTGATTTTAATCTAATCTGTGTTTAGATCCTGGTTTCTGCCCTCGGCTCCATCTTCAAGCATCCATGTTTTGAGCAGTGGTTTCTGGCTCTGGAGCTGGCTGCTTTGCCTCCTCACACTCTGAACCCCGTCAGGCTAAAGCATCTGTGTGCTCAGATGAATGATGACATTCTGGCCTTGCTGAAAACCAGCACCCCCACTCTCTGTGATCTTGGTCGCCTGGAGCTCATTAGTAGCTACATGGGGGCTATAGAAAAGGCTGTGCTCAAGGAGCTGACAGAGAAGGGCTCCCAGGCAGCGAAGAAACAGTCCAAACCTTTCCAGGCCCTCCTGTCTTTGCACAGCTACATGGACTCCTGCAATCTCAGAGAGGTGGTTTCCAAGTTGCTGCTCCTCCCCAAAGAGAGCCTAATCTCCCCCAGCAGTGAGGGCGCACAAGCCGAGCTCAGTGTCTATGGTCACGCAGCGCTGCAGATCCTCACAGAGTCTAAAGCCAACCCGTCCCAGGAACACGGCATCTGTCTATCTCAAGCACACCTCCATGGCCTGAGCACCCTGCTGCTGTCCTGCTCCAGCTCTGCTCTGGAGACCTTCCTGCTGCAGACTCTGTCCAGTGAGCCTGGCAGTGCTAAGCTCATCCACACAGATGTGCTGCTGCACTGTCTCCAGTGGCCTCTCCCAGACACTCAGGCCATCAGCTCTCTGCTGCTGCAGAACTGTTCCACACACCGTCTCTGCTTTGAGATGTGGTGCTTAGAGCCCGCGAACACGGAGAAGCTCTCAGATCAGATGGAAACATTCCTTCCATTAATCAACACCTACCTACAGGTGGCAAGTAGAGAGGATCCTGCCAGGCCTAAAGATGGTTTGTACTAATACAAGTTCCTATTTATCTTGAAGCATACAGCCCCAGGATGTATGCCACTCTTTTGTATCTCAACACCACCTGTATATATTAATTTAGATATGCTCAATTGCTGTGTTTTGTAGTGCAAAATGAGGTTGTAAAGGCCTTGAAGCAAGCACTGCTCGCCAAATTGTCCCAATGTGTTCTGGGAAACCTGACGGAAGAGTCTGGAGCCCAGCTGGCGGAAACACTAGCCAATCTGATCAAGCTCTCTGCAAACATCAAGGACACCAGGGACTTGATCAACACTCTGCCCAGTGCTCTTCAAAAAGTGGACAGTTTTGAAAGGTAGTAATTCACTCTTTATACTTTTACGTACATTATCAGTGTCACATGGTGTTAGCTGAATGTTTTTTTTCTCTTTCAGATGGCAACTAGTAGATGTCATCACTGAGAAACTGGCCGATTGCCCCGAAGAACAAGAAACCTGGAGGAAGTCTGTCACCGCTGCTGCCCTAAAGTGTCTCATAGCCGCTTTCAGTCACTCTAAAGATCAGACTACTTCATGGTCACAGCAGGAGCAGAGCATCCTGGAAAGACTGCAAGGACTCCTAGTGGGTTTATCTTCCTCACACATACTGTTAGGTTTATGTTTTTATGTAATGCATTTCATAATATATCTTCATTACACAGACATCAGCTGAAGACATCACTGCATCTGAATGGAACAGCTTTGTCAAGAATGGACTGAAGTAAGATATTTGTCGAAAATCCAGTTTGCTAGATGTTTGTTCAAGAGCGTCTCATGAGATGATATTTTTTATATCAATGACCTAAAAGACGTTTTTCTGCTGTAGATATCGCTACAGAGATCTTCACTTTCTGAACACACTGAGCAACCTGTTGGAAGTGATGTACGGGAGCAGTGACGTCCAGAAGGATCTGATTCCTTTATCCACCCTTCACATGATGACCAGCAGCCATTCTCTGTTCCTGCCCACCATGTTGGACTGTGATGAAGAGCCTAGCGGGTGTCAAGTTAAAGGTACGTATCTAGCAGAATAGAATGGAGAAAAACAGTAAATGACTTATCCCATAATTGTTCATTTTATTATTAAGCACAAATACTCTTATTTTGTTGTCCTTTCAGAAGCGCTAGTGTCCCTACTTCTCTGTTTGGTGAAGAAAAGCCCAACAGTCTGTAGCATGAATCACTTTGTTGTCCTGCTGGGAGCATATGGAGTTACACTGAGTACTTCAGGTAAAACAGGAAATCTAAATGTCGTTGTGTGTGTGTGTGTGTGTGTGTCTGTTGCCCTTCTTTCCTCTCACACCTTGATTTGGTTTTGCAGATCAGAAACTGTTACTGCTTCTTCAGGAATATGAAAGAAACAATGTCAGCCTGCTGAAATTTCAGTAAGTTCCATGCATATTTGTAGTTTGCACATGCAACAATTGCACTCTTTATTTTGCAAATGCTGAATGTTTGTTTTCAACTGCAGGTCGTTCTTGTGGGGCCCAGCGGCTGTGGAGCACCACAAGACCAGGAAAAGCCTCGGAGCTTCTTTGTGGAAGCAAGCGAGCTCAGACGACCTGTTGGCCCTGCTGAAAAGTGACAGGATGCTCCAAACGATTGCACACTTTCCTCAGCAACGCAGAATCATCCTGCAGGTCTGATGTTTGTCCTTTTTCAATTATTTGAGCATCACAAATGAAATTCCTTCTACGTCCATTGTGATCCGATAAAGGGAAAGGGATGAATGAGAAACATATTTGTTGGTATTTGGATAAACCTTGAATATGTAAATGTTTCTCTCTTATAGGATAACAAGGAGCTGCTGTACTGTAACAACGCAGTAAAGGACCTTGAGAAATTGTATGATCCTCGTTTTCTTTTGCCTCTATTCAGCACCATACTGCAGCCAGGTGACTATGTTTCATTGATGTGTCATCACTCCAAATCAGCTAAGGTTATCACTGCTTTATAAATGTTTCATTTTTTTCCTTTTTCTGTGTGACAGAGTGTGTGATTGACTGCCTCAAGTTTGTATCCAGTCACGCCCTGGGTGTAACCGTAATGGCTCTAAGTAGCTATGACCCAAAAGTGAGAGCGGCAGCGTACCATGTGCTGAGCTGCTTCTACCAACACCTGGAGGGTGCTCGGTTCAGAGAGAAGAGACAGGTAAGGTGTGAGGCAGGTGGTGTGTGAGTATTTAAATATTGTATGTGTGGGAGTCACCTCCAGAAACACTGATGAGCCTTTTTTTTTCATCGAACAGTTGCTGTACTTGATGGACACAGTGAAGAATGGAATTCGGCAGCAGAATCAAAGACTTCCATTTGTCCTGACCTCTTACATCGCTAAAGTGGCTCAGCAGATGCTCAGACCTGGTGTGTAACTCTGAAAACTTGTTGTGACCAGAGTGATTTGACTCAGTGTTTACACAAAGATTATTGAACTGATAAGGAACTTTTTGAAATTGTAATCTTTTTGAATGTTCTATTTGTTGCATTTCTATATTCAGGATCATTGACCCGTTTCCTTGTTTTCCCTCATTCCCCAGAGGACCACATGTACATGGTGTTAAACAGGTTTCTGCTGTCCCATCAGAGTTTGGACTTCAGAAGAGTCCCTGAGTTCTTCAAACTATTCTATGGCTTTGACCTGGAGGTACTCCAAAGTATCTTCTAGTATATTCTATAAATAAATGATTGTCCAAATAAACTCTTCTCGTGTCAACAACATTTAACCTTCATCTGTTTGTTTTGCTCAGCTCGTGCTTTTTCTAAACTGATGTTATCTCTTCAGGGCTGTCGGCCGTGAGAGTACGACTGATTGTCTGTCTGTTTTTTTTCCTGCAGCATAAAATGGAAAGGGAGTGGATCTTGAGTGTGCTGGAGGAAGGGATAAGTGACGGACACTGCTATGAGTTGTGTGAACAACAGGGCATCTTTCAGACCCTTTTGGGTTTCAGCAGCAGCCCTCTGTGCGATGAACACTGCCAGGTACACACTGTGGGAATCACGATGATGCAACACAATCGCGGTGAAGTCGAGATGCTCTGAGATGCACTTCATAAGGAAAACGCATGAATAGAGATGTCTAATGTGCATATATTTCACATATCTCTCTCCACTAGGCCCAGATTATCAGGGTGTTGTGCCAGGCCGCCCGTGTGACCAGAGCAGCTTATAACCTCACCAAGAGCTGTGGGCTTTTAACCTGGATAATACAGATGGTGGAAAAAAGGTAAGGTCCCATCTCAATTTTGACTCTTTATTTTGACATGGTCATTCATGTTTCTACAATAACTCATTTCCATATTTTCTACTATACGTCTGTACTTATTAACCTCTTTAGGAATCTAGACCAGCGGCTGCTGAGTGCCATCATAGATCTGCTCCATGTGCTGTGGTTTACCAACCTTGGGCAGAAGGAGAAACCGGTGGATGGAGCAAAGACGTCCTCATCTACAGAGGAGAAACCTCGGAGCGCAGTGAAGTGTCTCCCACTCCCACTCATCAGTGAGTTTCTGTGTGTGGCATCAACAATCAGCAGTCACCTCAGGTAACTATCGCAGTGTAAATGTAATTTAACATAACTTTCAAGTCACTCTGCAGGCACTTGAGCCGAGATCTTAATAATACATATATATGATGTAATAGATCTCAACTGTGTTTTTTTGGTGAAGGATGTCAGTGTTTGTTTGATCTCCTCTCAGGTTGCGTGTGAAGGCCGCTCAGCTCAGCATGTTTCTGCAGACTCTTTGCTCCATACTGAAGCATTATGGGACAGCTGTCAATGCAAACAGAAAGGCTGACTGGCTAACACTCCACCCACAGCCTCTCTCTTGTACCGAAGCCCTCACTCTGCTTCAGTGTTGGGCCTCCCTGTCCCGCAACACGGCACTCCTAACCCAAATACAAGCCGTGTCTGAAAAACACAGAGTGCGGGAATTGCTGGGTGAGTGTCATTAAGTGTGTCCTTTAACAAATTCTGTCATACCGAGGAGGTTTTGAGAATGTGGTCATGGTTGTCTTTCTTTCAAAGGGGTGGACAAAATACAGTAAACACTTTATGGAAAAGGAGATTGATTGCATGCTGTTAGTCAAAACAAAGTCCTGCAGTAATAAGCCTTTTGATGTGAGTTTTCACAGCAACAGGAGACAATGGGGTAAAGGGACAAAACGGATCTCTGCCTAACTTGCACTGTATAAATCTGTCACAAACACATACCAACATGAACATGACAGACGTATACAGTTTATAGGTTTTGACATATACTACCACAGTAATTGTCATGAAAACCTTAATATAACCCAAGTTGTGGCAATGCTTACAATTGAGGTTTAATTACTTCATAATGAATGTTTTTCACAAGTTATTTTGGATACACTATTGCTCAAACAGGGCTTTTGCGTACTGTGGTGGAAAAATGATTTTACCTGCTGTTGAGTCTTTTTATGCTGAAATGAAGAATATTGTCAAACAGAACTTCTCTTTCAAAAGTATTTATTCTCTGGCCAGAGAAGAGGCACAGTTACACAGAGTCACTCTGAGTCTGCAGAAGTGTGCACCACAGAAGTAAAAATCACACCGAGTTATATACAAGAGTGATCAAGGGTTGGGTACTGGAACATCCTGTTTCAGGCTGTGCAGGCCATGGCAGTAAAGTATAAGAGGTGCTTTATCTGCGTTACAGCAGACACACAGACGTATACATTTTATCCTTAAGGCATAGGACATGTGAATATACAGTAGGTACTTGTTATCCAACACAGAGAAGAAGAGGATATGGGTGCAGGCAGTCAGTTGCTGTATGGATCACAACAAGTAAATAAAACAGTTCTACTCATAAGAATATAAAGTACTCATAAGAATATCAAGTTTCTATTACACAAACAGCAAGATACGTTTGAGCACGTATGTTAACGTTAAGTTCAGAGAAAAAGTACAAGCACTTAAGCATTTACACAATATACTAAGTAGAAATATATACCAAGTAGAAATGTTCCATTACAGTACTAAAGATTGTAGATTATGGACAATGAAACACTTTTTCTAATATATCACAATTCTTTTGCAATTAATTCCATTCTGTTGAAATTATTTTTCTGCTGATCCTATGAGGCAGATGAGCTTTTAAAATGACCAAAATAGCTATGCTGAATATTTGATATGAGGCTTTCAGGGCCTACAATGAAGCCAGGCCTGTGTTATAAAGTTTGAACCCTGAAAGATTATATCGAACAGGTCAGTAACTGCTCCAAGATGGCTGCTCTTTAGCTGACCCTGTGTTCTCTTCTCTGTAGGGGAATTAAAAGAAATGAGCCTTTTAAAAGTATCAATTTGTTACATGTGATGACATTACATCCTGGACTTCTTAGAATTTAGATTTTTGTTCCGCTTCACAGTATCTAAATCATTCCTTGTATCTTTAATGGCATAAACATGGTTTTGTTCATCTTGCTCCTCAGGGATTAGGAAGGATAAGACCAGAGGTAAAGGCTCCTTTCCCCAGGTCCACACACGAAAAGAGAACCTGGCAGAAGATGCTGACACTGAGAAACAAGAAGAGAGTCTCCTGACAGAGTGTAAATTGTACCTCGGCAGTATCCTTGTTCACTGGGAGCCTGCGTGTCCCCTCTCTGAACCCCAGCTGGCTAAGCCACGAGACAAACTGGATCCTCGTCAGTTGGCTGGTGATACTGCACACCTGCTCACCAAGTGGTCTCTGAGGTGCTTGGTGGAGGACTCGTATGATGAAAGCAGAACAAAAGAGTTCTTGCACTGGCTCGAAAAGGCTGTGATAAAACACGGGGAAATTGTGAATGCTGTGCTACTCGATTCTGGCATGAAAGCGGACATCCTTCGACTCTACCATCAGGCCTTTGAAGCTCAGTGTCACTCCAGCATTTCAGCAAGAGTGGAAACCCTCCAGCTGTTTACCACCATTATGATGTGTTTACTGGAGGCCCACGGCCACCTTCCAGAGCGGCATCAGGCAGTCGTCTCTGCCTGCCTGCCAGAAGACGCACCTGACGTGTCTAGACGTGGTAAGAACCTGCAACCTTATACACAGACTCTGTCTATGACTGCTAGTGTGCATACCAGACCATGCCATGTCAATACTGTTAAAATACTATGCCTCACTTAGAAACTCACTTTTCTACTCCATATACTTAAAGATCTCTGTTGCATTGAAACACTGGAGTTGGAGACTTTTAGGGCAGGGGTGCCCAACTTTTGACTAAGGAGGGCCAAAAATTAAATTAGAAGGGAATGCCATCAAGTGGTATACGATATTAAGACGTAAAATAATTTTAGGGTCCCAGATCCCCAAAAATCTTTGGCAAAGAGTTGGGCTATGCCCCGAGTAACACATGATCAGTTTTTGATGTGCAATTGGATCCAGGATTTTATTTTCACATTTTTGCAATTTATTCATGAGATACTAAACTTATGAAATTAAAGAAATGTGACATATGTGACCCATGACTGTTTATCACTATGTGATACAGATCCTGTTTTTTTTGTGTTTGTTTTCTATGATTAAATTACATTAACTTTGTCCACTTCAGCAGTGGACTATGAAAGTGGTCAAGGCCATTAAGTTTTGCAACATTTATTGTAGTTCCCATCAAATAGCAAGTGTTGGTGAGGTGGTGCTCGTACACAACAATGGAATCAGTTGTTACACGTTGCTAGAAATCAGTTTAATTATGTAGCACTATATGTGACACATTTGCAATAAGCATGGAGGAGAAACTTGACTTTGAGAAGATATACCTACTCTATTAACGTAAAATGCATACTAACTCAAATATTAAAAACATGAGTAGATGCATGTTTATCCTGGAAGATGACTTAGTATTAATACGTTGCATTGTGAATTAATTAAGCCTCTTGTTTCCCCTTTCCAGTAGCGGGGCTGTCTCTGTTTTCGTCGTACGTCCATGAGTTGTGGAGTGGAGCCACGTCAGCAGAGCTGTTCCTGTCTCATGTCAGTTTGGTGACCAAAGCCAAGTGTAGGAGACGGAAAGCATCCAAATCATCACAGACTCAAGCAGCCATCAGAGCCATCTGTGATGACATCATGACCATGAAAAGTTAAATATGTCAAGAGAATACTACTGTGTTCACTAAAATAGAGATAATTCCAAGAAATCTTGTCTTCATTTATTTTGCTGCTTTTTTTTGGTTCTTGTAAAAAAATTGAAGGTATTTTGTAAAACCCTCTGTTATTAAAAAAAAGTCGATTTACAAATCTGTTAAATATGTGATTTTTTTTTTTTTTTTTTAATGGTTCTTGCATGACCTAACTATTTTAAACCTGCATGTAATTGTATCTGAAGATGTTTTATAACACAAACGTAAAGCTGCCTTCATGATGAAGCACAATAATATACACTCAAACTTTTAACTACTAGAGCAGAGTTCACAGATACACAAACTGCAGGTTAAAGCAAACAATAATAGTTACATAATCTGTTCAATGGTAGAGGTAGTCTTGCACTTTGTAGATAATCAGTGAAATGGATGGAAAAATGAATAATTGCTACTCTTTCTTACACACTGCCTCAAAGCCTCTGAGTTCACATTTATTTGTTTCCGCTAACACCTTAACAGTTGTGTTTTCATTATTCAGATTTTTTAATTGTCTCCATCACCTCAGTTTTTAACATTTCTGTTCGCATCCATAAAAAGTGCTCTCATTCAGATTCGGTCCCACGTCAAGCAGTTGATGTTTTGTGGCTTCCTCTGAATCTGAATCTGCGACTCCTGCAACAATAAGAAGACATTTTTAAAGTTCAGTAGAGCTTTGTAGCTTGGCCTAATTTTGCATATATGACTGTGTGTGTGTATACACATATGGTTGTATTCAATGTTGGTGTTGGTAACCACTTCCCTCTTCCTCCATTCAAGGTAGTGAGACTTTTAAAGATCACGTATCACACTTACCGTAGAAAGTTTCCACTATGAGACATTAGATTCAAACTGAGAAAGAGGAATCCAACAAAAGCAGCCAGAATGATCCAAAATATTATAACAATTGAGTCTGAAAAAGGAAGAAGAAAACTTCTGTTATCTTCATTAACACAAGACGGCAAATACAAATATCCTATAAAGCATAAAGACTTACATTTGTTGTATTTCAGCTTGCTCTCATCCACAATCACAGGATCAAGGTAATCATAATAGTATTCCCATACAACCGTGCTGGTTGAGTTCTCCATTATCTCAGGTAGGAAGCACCAAAAAGTTAGTAGTGAAAAATTATAGCCATTAATCCATAATGAAAAACTACATCAGTTGTTTCTAACGTGTATATCGTTGGTATTGCATATTTCAGCAGGCCTAAGAAAAGCTCCCTCACCCACATGGATGTCTGCTCAACTCCAGTTGTTTTCCTCTTCCTGGCCTGCTTATATTTCAGCAGATGCATGCAGTGTGCAGGTTTGACCACAGGGGTGCATGATATAACCATTCAACAGGGATCAAGATAATTCAGAGAAACTGAAATAGAATCGGGTAGGGGAACATGACTAATAAAAAATGCCTAATGTTGTGGCTTAGTGCTCTGTTTTCAATTAATACGTGGCTTATTATTGTAGTCAATTATTATTTCTTGGTTATTTATATTTTTATATAAGAGTTGATGGATCGTGTGCGTTTGTTTTCAAAACTCATGGTACTACACACTCCAGTACACTAGGGGGCGTCAGTGTGTGATCAGCGCAACGTTTAAGGCACGATCTTCACGCTTCTGTATTTCTGGTCCAGGCTCCAGGTCTGAACAATAAACTGGTTCAAATGAAACCTTGGTATCACAGCTACACACGTGCCGGTTTGAATCAGCTGCTTCAAGAACATATGGATACATTGAGAGAGAAAGTTTGCAATCTAAATCCAGCAGGAGGCACGAACTATGGGCTAGCTAGCACGCAGAAATGCTGCTTTCAAATACTCTGGGAATCTAGGAATATAGGTTTATTTATATTTGAGGAATTTGTGTTATGGACATTCACATGTAATCTTATATACAGTCTATGGTAATTAATCCTCAACTGTAACAACATATTTAAGTGAGTTATATGATTCCTAAAATGTAAAAAGTATATATTTTTTACATACACACGAATAAAGCTAACGTTAGATGTAAAACGAACTACACAACTGTAAACACGGACTAGTAGGCGTGTAGTAGCAACAACCTGTGTCTTTAAGACACGTAAAAGCTTCAAAGTTGATGTGTGGGATATTTACTGACATATTTTATAATGTAGAACAAAATTCTAAAATATCTCACGCTTGTGTTTACCACGGACCTTATTTCAGGCATTTAATCAAAACACCCATTGACTCCGTGACGAGGGAACCAGAAGTAAAAAAAATATTCTAAACTAATTTCCGTGTTAGAGGACTCCCCCAAAAGGATTTACCATTTTCCAATAACCGTGAAGGCAGCATTACCCTGTGACATCAGACGCTGACACGCACACGCTGGGGCGGAACCACGAAGCTAGCAGCCATTGCTAGCATAGCAGAGCTATGTGACCACCACACACTCGAATTAAAATAGAGTAATTCAACGTCGCTGATTATGTTACCTAACGTTATGTAACTACACAATACTATGCTTTGGTAGAGTAACGAAATATAAGTGTTCGTCCACCGGTGTTCAACACAACAAACCATTATGGATGCAGTGAACGCGTTCAACATGGAGGTAAAGTATGCTCGTGTTTAACCCAGAGAGCTAACGCTAAACCCGAAGGCTAACGTTACCCATAACTAATGTCATTTGGTTTAGCGCTAGATAATTTGTTTGATCACTAAGCTAATTGTAAATATATCCAACATAATCAGTCAAATTGATTCATTTTGGGTGGGGTATCAGCTCCCCTGAACGTGGCCGATTAAAACGTAAACATGACTTGGTTTGTTAGCCACTAGCTTAAATCGAGATCAACGCTTGTACGTTAATCTCGCAAGGCCTGTGATTCCAGTTTCCAGCGAATTTGACTTACTTTACACCACTGAGACCTCGATACATTATCAATACTAACGTCAGGGATAACAATAGCGTCTGCACCGTTCGCTTTACATCCCACTCCTATTAAATGAATTGTGTCGCGCTGTCCGTGTTAAAACATTAGGATGTCAATAATGGTAGGAATGCTGCCCTCTAACTAATGGTGCTTGTTTTGAGGAAGTTCAATGTTACGTTTATGCGTATCAATACATGTTATTGTATTGTTGCCACCCGAGGACTCTGAACTGTAGTTTTGTCTTACTGTATGTATCTTTACAGTGTGTGTGTCGTTGTTGGTTGGACATAATGCATGTAGTTTAGTTTCTATAAGCTGCTTTCTAAACGTGTTGTGCACGTGCGTAAAACACATGTTTGACCCGACTACTGGTCTTGGGTAGCAACGCCAATGACATTCCTTTTTATAATTTCTTACTCATTCTTGTAGAAATTGAGTGTTAGTTAGCCTGATGTAAACAAAACATTGTCAATGAGTGACGCTCAGACAAATCCACTCCCTTCAATCACAGATGCTTGAATATGGTTGTTATGTGCAACTTATCTGTTTACAAGCTAAGTAAAACAACAGAGATCTTCACGTTATTCTGTCTGCACTGTATTTACCCATGTCAGGAAGTGTTTGGATATGTAGCTTTATGAATACAAATACAGGGCTTTATCAGATTCAAATGGGAATGGGATATAGAGCGAATGCTACAGTGGAAAAATCTGGTTTACGCCAGCTATTTTTATTATTTTAATTATATTGTGCTGTTGCTGAATCTTCTATAATTGGTTAGTGGGAAATGACTATGTTACTGTAGTTTAGTGGTGTCTATGCCTTTTTCAATGTTATTGTTTTTTTTCTCGTTTTTTCAACAATCAGTTGTTCTCCATGATCGACATGAAGCCTCCAATATCCCGTGCTAAGATGATGTCCGTTACAAAGTCAGCCATCAAAGCTATCAAGGTAAAGTGAATGCTGGATCAGTGTAATTGTCTTGGCAAAGAGTGGATAGTGATGATGATCTCCTAGACTTTTTGATTTAGTTGTTTTACAATGAAAACACTGTCATACCGAAAGCATTTCACCCACTTAGCTTTTTTTAATTCAGTAAATAACAGAATAATTAGAATTTTCATAATTTGTCTTAATTATTGCAATTTTTCATAATGCAAAAATGAAACACTTTCGCTGTAGATTGATGAGTATTACCTCAAGGAATAACATATTTACAATTTATAATTTTCACATCAATAGCTCTCTGGCCGTGTGAGATTTTGGAAGATAACAGTTGTCCTAGAAGATACCCATATTTCTGTGGTTTCAACCGACTGAGATGTGGCTACCAAAGGGGTTTCCTCATTAGCCACATACCGAGTAGTCAGTGCATGAGCAACAACTGAGAAGTGCTGCTCCAGTAGTTCTGCTTACTAGTGACAAACCATAGATGGGATTTGGGGAGATGGGTACATTTATTTGTATTTTAGTAAAAACACTTGTTTGGATGTCTTCAACACGCGGGTGGAGATGGTCTAATAGAATACTGTGATAGTAGTTTTGCATTTGACATTTTTGTATTTTTAAAATGCGTCTGTCTCTACTTAGCTTAACTGTATCAGATAACTGCTGAAAAAACGTTGAAAGTTCAGCTGACTTATTACAGAAATCCTGTATTAAATGGAAACTTTATCAACACAATCTTTCATTGCTGTTCCTTACCCCTATGGTTATATCGTTCATGATTAAAGTGTTTCCTAGTATGCCGTCACTGATGTTATTTTATTTTATTTTTTCTTTCATCAGCTTTACAAACATGTTGTCCAGATTGTTGAAAAGTTCATCAAGAAGGTATGTACTACAGAGCCTTAGTGAGTACATGATATGAAACATTTGAGTTCACAATGCATTGTACAAATGCATTTTGTCATGAGACGATAGTACTAAATTGTCTTTTTTTTTTTTTTTTTTCTTTCAATAGTGCAAGCCAGAATTAAAAGTCCCTGGTTTGTATGTGGTGGATTCCATTGTTCGACAGTCACGGCATCAGTTCGGTGTTGACAAAGATGTATTTGCGCCCAGATTCTTGAAGAACTTCACAGATACTTTTCAAAACCTTTACCGATGCCCAGAGGATGATAAGGTACTTTATTTTGTTAATCCTTTTGGTATTTTCTGTCATTACAGTTAATTATAATAAGACATTTTGCAAGGATGGGATTGTTATTTTTTCTTTCTTTATCAGTGCAAAATTCTCCGTGTCCTGAACCTGTGGCAGAAGAATGGTGTGTTTGACATGGGCATCATTCAGCCTCTGATGGATATGTCCAACGGAGCCATTGTGCCCGCCCCTGAACTGGAAGGTAGAGAAATAAATCAAAATACTTTGGGCAATGTTTGTAACAATATAATCGAGCGTTACCTGATGTTAAAGTGAGGTTGTAATTTGTAAGGTGCTAATTTATCTCTTGTATCTGAACAGTTCCTGCTGACCCCCAACCAGAGACACAGCTTCCTGTCACTAGTGCCTCGGTTGTGCCAGCTGTGCCCCAGCTGCCCACTCCTGACGCCTTAGCTGCTGTGGCACAGCTGTTTCAATCGCCCCATGGTCAGGAGGTAAGTAGTGCATTGGTGTAAGTCCTCTATCTGTTCTGTGTCATGGCAGGTAACGGATAGTTCACATTTTAAATGACCCTCTCTCTCTCCTCTAGCTGCATAGGATGCTCCAGAACTTCCAGCAGGCAGATAAGACCCTGGCAGCCACGCTGGCAAACAACATACCAAACCAACCCCAGCCGCCCGTGTCCCAGCTCAACCCATACAGTGCACACACAGAAAAGAGAAGCTCTTTAGCCGAGGTAACAGCATCGCTCAGTGTCGCAACATAACCTACTGGGATCATTTACATCATTTACTTAATCGTATAATATATATTTCCTCAGAAACTCCTTGACCGTTTTGATTACGATGATGAACCTGAGGAAGTAACAGCTAAAGAAGGCATTGCCCAGTCACAGTGAGTTTCATACACTGTAATTATGCTGATGCATTTGTTGTGTATGTTTTGTATAAACAACTCAGCATACATCTTTAGATTGATGCTTTGAAGCATGTTTAATTTATCACACCACAGCAGGCATTTTTTTCCTGTGAAAAAAAATGCCTTGTTTGCAATCAATGCAGCTATTAAGTATACATTCACTTGTCTGTTCAACCAGCTATTAGAGGAATCGGCCTCTGAGGGCAATGGGCTATATTTCTGGCGTCCCAGTGTAGCTAAGAGATCTCCCAGTCAATACTTGTTTTTCTGTGCTCTGCTCATTGTTTACAGTCCGATTGGCATATTTGAGATTCAAGACTGGACATTAAGTTGAGAGACAACATGCACGGCCGGATTGTTTCACAAGTAGCGGGTTTATGGTCAGAGCTGGTTGATGCTACACTATGATTGGCCAGTCTGCGTTTGAGGGGTGGGATTTGGTGACGGGTCAATTGGGTCAACACTCCTGATTCAGAATGATAAAATAGTTCCCAGTGATGAGGGAATGTCAATGTATTTTTGCTTGAAATTCCCGTTGTTAGTAAGGAGAGAAATGCAACACTTTTATCATTAGTAGCAAATCAAATCAAAGTCAGACAAAATGATGTGCACTTGGTGTAACGGCTTTGGAGAAAGTTGCTAATACCATACCACTGAGCAAGCATGCACAACACCAAGGTTGTGGAACTGGAATCCCGAAATGAATACAGACCATATTATTGTAAATAATTCACATATGTGATTTTCTTGCTATAAAATATCTGCAGTTAAATTTTGATGGTCCTTGGTCACGGTCACTTTGGTCAGCTCACGCCCGTCCTGCTCTTGTCAACGCAATATCTCCGGAATGACTTGGACTAATGTCGGCAAGAATGTCCATGTGCACTCACGTATGAAAGGATTAGATTATGGCGGTCAACGATCATTGTGACCTCACAAAATTATTTTTGGCCGTCGTGCAATAATTCATATGCTACTTATGACAATTTCACACAAATGTCTAAAACGATGAAGTGATGACATTTTGGACTGACATCGATGTAAACTGCTACATGAAAAATACATACAATTGCGAGGTGGTAATTGTAGTTTAATGTATTTTGTTGTCTTTATAGGTTTGTAATACCCAAACGTAATATCTGTGTATATTTTGTCATGACAGAGGCATTCCTGAAAATGTGTTTAACCAGTTTCCTGGTCAGATGCCCGACGCGGAGAATGTTCATCCACATATGATGGGACAGAGCGGGGGTATAGAGGTATCTAATTATAACTGTAATTATATAATTACTCAACTACATCTCAAATATAGCAACTCTCTGGTATAACACCAGCATGCTGTCCACAAATTGTTTGAAGCAAATACTGTTGCTCATTTGATATGTGGAGGCAAGCCAAAATGACTGTTATGATAATGAATGTTTCATATATTCATGTTTTGATTATGGAAAGGCTCAAATGTGTGGAGCTGCAAGCTTCAGTAAAATGTTCTGTGGTCAATGGACCATGTGGTTTCTGTTTTTGAACTATCGCCTGTCTATTTGTCATCCCTCAGCACGGTGGAGGAAGTCATGGTGAACATCATATGATGCTAGATGGATACGGTTCCATAAATGAGGCTTATTCACAGTCACAGGTAAATCTTCAACCCCAGGTTAGCTGAACCTGATTTAAAGGTCTCTCCTGTGAGAGAAGGACGTTCAGCCTCAGCTCAAGTTTCACTGCATTTGAATGTCAACTTTTTCCCATAAGTTAGTTTTTCTCATTGGAAACAAGACATTGACATGGCTGCCTTAACTGGCAGGGAAGTGTCTATGTTCAACTTTTTAAACTGGTACATGGAATCCTCTGCTCATTATAATTGTCATGTCATCTTTGTCTAATAGGGAAATTCAAGAGAAGACTCGACTATGAGGCGGGAGGGCAGACACAGAGGCTACGGCAGGCGATCCAAATCCAGATCTGGTTCAAGGTAAGGGGCTGCTTATCACCATTACTGTGTAATGTTGTGGATTTCACTGAGATGTTCATCATCAAATACAGTTCTGTTTGTCATAGTTGTTATTCGGGCACATGTAACACTTGCCAAAGCCTATTTCTGTATCTACCGTTAATTATTTGATAATCTGCAGAAATAGTGAATGCATCCTGATGAATATATTACACATCAGAAAGCATGGAGCAATTAGTGCAGAGCAAGCACTGCCACCATATATTATACAAACTAGCTCAACGATGGTGGCTCCAGCTGTTGCCATCTTGTTTTTTGGAACCAGAAGGGACTATATTTGGACTAGAGATGGGAGGCAGGTTCTGTTGGCATTACAAATGTAAGTTAGCTGCTAACAATAGCGCTAGCTTGGTTAGCACATTAACAATATGATATTGGATGAAAATTTGGATGCTAATTTTGTCTGGCAAAAAATAGGCATACTAGAATTTCACTCACCAAAAAAAAAAAAAAATGGAGCACATACTTAATTAATTTATCTGTCAAATTAAATCGTACACGGTACAACAAGTGAAATGCAATCCTGTCGGTTCCTTCAATTTCTGCATTATTCACCATAAAGCTCATTCTCCCAATTTTTTCGTGCCAGCGTCCTCTGTTCTGTCGCTACATAAAAACTTAGAATAAGAGTCAAATGGCGTGCCCTGCAGTCTCCTTTCACCGTGGGGCTCTATGGGGATTGACTCCCTCAAGTGGCCATTCAGAGAACTGCAGTGTGTGGCACTTACTTTTTCAGATCCAGAAGTTGCTGCTATGACACTCTCAGCTGTTGTCGTGGACTCCCTTTACTTAGTGTTCATGTTGATATTTTCTACTCTGCCAATAATGAAAGAGATAACTTTCCTCCCATGAATTTAATTTTTTGGGGACAACACATTTCAGGTGGTTCAATATTTTGTGTTTCAGATCTCCCAGGAGAAGAAGATCACGGTCTTCGTCCCGCTCAAGAAGGTCGAGGCATCGGCGCTCTGATTCCCACACCAGAGAACAGCGCTGGAGGTCTCGCTCTGGTTCTCAGGACAGGAATGAAAGAGAGAAGGACCGAGAGCGCAGACAGAAAGGTCTTCCCAGCATAAAGAGCCAGACACTCAGCGGTACGTTCTACAACAGAAACAAACCTGTGAATGTCATTTATGAACCCTGTAGTACTTAGAACTACTGCAAGTACTACTACGTGATGTCACAGCAACAATATCCATCTCACCCCACAGATGGGAGCCACTCTGATTTCACATGGGATAATTGTGATAGTTTGAAACTACACTGTTGTGTGTCTGCAGAGAACTACAACACACAATTATCTTTGTCAGTAGTTTCTGATTATGCTTTTTTTGGTAATCAATTAATAGTTAAATCTATACAGACAAGTACCCGTGGTTTATATATTTTTTAATAATGGACTTTATTTCCTTGTGCATCCGGAAGAAGAATAATGAATTTGTTTAGCCTATATGTATATTTATTTATATGTTTAAGTATAGCAACCTTTTGCGTGTTACATCTGTACGGGTCTGTTCATGTGCCACGTTTTTTGCACCTTCAAATCCATTGTTGTCAATGTAGACACGCGTAAGGTGCACTCAAAAGGGAAGCAACACTGGTGCGCAAGCATTCCCGAGCACCTATTTTTCAATACGGCTGCGCCCAGAGATAGAATTAGTTTAATCTCATTTGTCACATTTCTTTTTACAATCAACACTTGAAATGATGAAGGCACTTGCAAATGACAATGTAGTACGAAATGTAAACCATACTTTGGTGTTTCGTTTTTACCTCTTTACTTAAGATTTGCTTACATTTATTTTTCTTTTTACAAAATGTACCAAAACACTGGCAACGAGGAAGATCTTGGGTAGATAATAATGAAAATAAATATGAAATGAAATTTGAATCATAACCTCTAAACTAAAAATAAATCTGGTTTAAATTGTCCCTTAAACACTTTTACTAAGCAGAAAATGATACTTATTAATGATAGGGAAACGCACCTAAAACGAGTAACTTTTCATAGGATATCATACAAACCATTGTTGAGTATATGTTGCTGTGTTTCAATTCAAACTCTCTGTTCTTATATCTACAAAGTTTTTATCTGTACAACTTAATTGATAAAATACGTCATAATTATCCATAGTTTGGACAATATACAATTGGTTGACTTATTCTATGCTCGTTTGAAAAGGGGGGCTGACAGTATACGTACACATTCTTCAAAGATTTGTTTATTTTAGTGCTTGATGCGGTAACTGATCAGTGGTATGGCGGTGTGTGCGCTTGTCAGTGTGTTTGACAAAGCTTCTGTCCCGCAACTAACCTTAATTCTGATTAAATAGTCCCTGATCAGTTGTTGTTTTTCTGTCCCTGAGACAGCGGGACACCCTTGGAGATTCTTTTTATTTCAAGTATTGATGACATTGCCATTGTCTTTGTTTTTGGTTCCACTATCTCAGTAGCTGTTCTGTTGTCTTGTTATGATCCTTTGTGATTGGTTAATTGTTTTTGTTTTATTCCACACAATTTCATTTTTATCAAGTGCTTTAATGAAAAAGCAGCAGAAGTCTCATTCATTTAGGCACAAGGTTTTATTTTTCTTCTAAAATACAGGACAATTGGTTGCTTACGGGGCAACCAGAATTGTCAAGCTTTCTTATTTCCCAGCAGAACTGCGTACCATTATCTGGTTTTCATAGGCAACCAGATTTGTCAACTATTTCATGCCCTCAGCTTGCGTAGGGAGTCTTGAGTTGTAACATTTACAATTACTCTCACTGAGCCAACTCTCAGCAGTAAAATAATAACAAAATGAGTATCGAGCATTCACAATTAAAAAGATAGTAAAGTTAAACACAACTAAAATCTCTTGCATGTTCCAAGCAGCTACTAACCTTATTTTGCTTTTAGTTTGCAGCACTACACTTTGGGTTGGACAACTGGACAAGAAAACACAGCAGTCCGACGTGATGTCCCTTTTGGAAGAGTTTGGCATGATTGATTCCATCAATGTAAGTTTGGACTATTCTTCTCAAAGATACTTGTAATCTTCCATGGTCTTAAGAAAATGTTATCAAGTATTTGCACTTTTACTTTTTTCCTTCTCTATGCCCAGATGATTCCTCCGAGGGGTTGTGCCTATATTGTTATGGTCCACAGACAAGATGCCAATACAGCCCTGAACAAACTCAGTAAAGGCTCATACAAAGTCAACCAGAAACCCGTTAAGGTAAATTATCACATATTGCTTCTATTTCCAGTGTAATATTTGCTCTGTAACTTTTTAGTTGTGATTGTTAACTTGATCATAGCTAATGCCATTTTTTCCTAGATTGCTTGGGCTTTGAACAAAGGTATAAAATCAACGCACAAAAAGTTCTGGGACGTGGAGCGGGGAGTTACCTACATTCCCTGGAGCAAAGTCAAAGTTGAGG
Source organism: Anarhichas minor (assembly GCF_050575085.1). Lineage (NCBI taxonomy): Eukaryota > Metazoa > Chordata > Actinopteri > Perciformes > Anarhichadidae > Anarhichas > Anarhichas minor. Next base: position 16,605,177 of record NW_027466472.1, read on the forward strand.
AGTTGGAGAGCTATCGGGAAGGGGGTATGCTGGACGCAGAGACACTAAATCCAGGTAAATGCTTACATATTCCTTTTAGCATGGCCAAGATTCACCTTCTGCAGGCTATTAGACACAGTTTCCCTAACCCTGTCATTGTGTTTTCCATTGTGCTCAGAGTGGAATAATGGCAAGGACCTCGGTAAGCAGGCATCTGTAAATGGAGCGATGGAAAGTGTACCTGCAGAAGGAACTGTCCCTGCTCACATTCAGGTAATGCTAATACAGTCTTTAAACACCTTCTTTTTGATATTACAAGCACTTCAAATTGATTGGTTTTATAGCCTTTGTTTTGGAGGCTTACTTCACAATTTTCACTGTGGAGGCTGTAAGGAAAATACATTTTTGTCGCACATGAGTAGTGGAGCTTATCTAAACCATCATCTCATCTTCTCTTCAAAAATCAAGTTACTGCAGAATATACAGCAGTGAACAACAAACATCTAGCCAAATCTGAAATATTGTGATAGTATCAAATAGTACAATTTTAGAATTACTGTGTAGGAAGACTTATCCCAATTCAGTGAGAACTACTCTGCAAATCAAGGTGCACACACGGTACCTTTCTAAGGCGGACTTAGCTTCAGAAAGATTTCAGCAGGACTTGTACCATTGGCCAGGGGAAGTACCTTGTCCTAATTGTCTACAAATGTATATTCAAATTGTGTACTGGGATATGTGATACCTAGTTCAGTGAAATCACTGTTATACTGTAAATTAGTGCTCAGCCTATACTAGGCCAGAAGTAACATCCTAATATTACTGATGCCTCTGCTATGTTGTTGCTGAAATTAACTAATGGTTAAACTAACAGGTGCTCACCATTTCAGCCGAAATAGAGGTTGAAAATTGAGTAATAACATTCAGTTTGCCGCAAGATGCATATGCTCTTGTAGAAAATTCCTTCGGCTTAGGCGATTGCACATAGGGCTGGGCGACAAAATACATAATCAAAGTTAAATGTTCACGATAAAATCGTCCACGTTATAACAATGATACATTTATGAGAGAGAAGAGAGTTTGTATTATCAGAGCAATGGGCCTTCGGGACAATGACGGTTTGTTTTTGGGATAACGGGCTGTTGGACAAATGGGAAATGACACTTCTGATTTGTTACAAAACTTCCGAGGACCACCTTCCTTCATGCAATCGTTTCAGATTCATTTTCAGGCTGGTTTTGTAGATTTCGAGCTCGTAATGGTCAAACATTGTGCCTGGGGCACGTGTAATAGTGATATTCGTCACCCAGAGAGGTTGGAAGGAGAGGACGTTTCTACAATGTTAGGTTTCTACATAATGAACTGTGGCGTTAACATTAGCAAAGTACGTTAGCACATCATTAACTAGGACTATTAGCACTATGCCATGCTAGCTGCTGAAGGTATACTGAAGGTATACTGAATGTTTTCGGTGGTTGTTACAGTGAATAAAGACCCACCTGGCTTTACAGGAACAGTGTTCCCTAATTTCATTGTCTTCTGTCCGATAGCGAAGGGTCAATGTAGCCTCAACATCTTTCTAAAGTTGAGGTTCAACGTTAAGCAACTGACTAGCTGTTAACTAACATCCTCATTACCCTGGGTTGTCAGAGGAGGAAGGCAGAGGTTAAGGAGCGGTGAATCGATGGTTGCAACAGTAAAAGAAATACATTAAGCATTTCAATTTTTTTTGCAACCTGGAAAAAGTGCGGCGCACAGCAGTGTCTGGTCGGGCCCTAACATTTGCAAAACAGGTTTGGCTTTTCCTGATATGTTTTGTTTGGCGTGGTGATATACAAATGTACTTGGTCATTTAAATTATGCATTTTTATTTATGTGAATTCTTGAGCATATTTAGATATAAAAATAACTAGCTTTGTACATTACCAAAACCAAATGTTAAAAAATCTATATCTTTGTAGATGGTCTAAAATAAATTGGATAGATTCAGCTGATAGCAGATACATAAATGTAAAAAACAGAAACGTAAACGCTAAAAATGAACACCTTTTGTCACTTTGAGGAACTCGATTTTCTAAATGAGCACTTGGTTCTTCATTATGTAGTCTCGACTTGGTGTTGAAGACTGAGATTAACGCTCGTCGTGTGAAAGTTTCTTAAAGACGTAAGACAACTCGTAACTGGTTACACATTACAATTGATTGCTTTTAGGAAACCTTCTCAGTCATGGTGTGTGCAACAGAAGGGGATATGATTATTATGGGTGTTTTGGAGTGCTGAATTAAACTGTTGATGAAAAGAGGAATTTTCCTGTTTCTGTCCTAAATGAATGATTATTTACTCTATAAGAGGGGTTGTCGACATGTGAATCAGCATTAGGGTGGTTTCAGAGTCACCAAATAACGAGACGAGTCTAACTTGGTGATTTGATTCACTTTATTACCATTCAGATAAGCTCCTCTGCTCATAGGCATTAAATCCAGCAATGCTTATATATTCGTTTCTCCTTTTCCTTTGCAAAATATTTGCATCTTCACTCAGTAACCTTGTACTGTGCAGTATAACGTATTCAAATAAAGTGGGAATTACAAAAAACTTTAATTACTGTGGTATGTGTAGAGGGAAGCATTTATGTGATCCTTTCTGTTTTCAGTATCTGAGCTCTATTATACACACTGTCTGAGTTTGGCAAAGTCATCAATAATTGTGTATATAATGTTCAGTTTTCACATGCAATTACAAAAAAACAAATCCTAACGATCCACCAGTAACGGTTGAATAGATTGAATCAGCTTCTTGTTGAACAAATGAAATGTGTATTGGATGCAATAGGTGTGAACCCTAAACTCGTGGACTTGAGCTTGTTTTAATTAGCAGCAAATAAAAGTCCTCATGGCCTCATGCTGAACTATGGGTTTGATAACATGATCCAGCTGGACTGTCCGCAAGCTGCCATACGTAGCAGTCATGCTAGACTGCACACCTCTCTGTGAAGAGAAAGGTTGCTCACGTCTACAGGTCCAGAGTGTGTGACTATTTGCTGCTGGTGGGACTTAAAGGCCTGATTGGGAGGAAGTGACCAAGTGGGAGACAAGGTAAGCCGACAGCGTCCGTAGCAACTTGTGCACAACGTTGCGACAAGCTGGTTATTGAAAACTGGACAGGAGATTTTCTAAATCTGTTTCGATATGTTTGTGGCAAGGGGAATACTGCCTGAACAAAATGAGCCGGTGTCCATGATGTACTCCAGTACACACAGCAGGTTTCAGTTGTCTATGCTTTTCTTAATACGGGACATGGAGCTCGAGCGTGTGCCATTGATCGAATTAAGGAAAAACTCCTGCAATCTCTAACAACAACAAAAAAAAACTAAAGTTACTCATGTGGCATAGGCTTGGGTATCAACGAAGCCCAGATACCACTTTGTATGCTATCCTAATTTTTACAATCCTGTCTTTGGTCATTTACAACTGATTTAACCACTTCTCATGCTTACCTCTGACCCTATTCTACCACGCTGTAACAGATCAGTAAAATACATTTGCTCTAGTTTAGTTAAGTTATCAAAGTAGATTAAGATCAGGAGATAATTAAAATAGCCACGCTACAATGAGCTGTTTTTTTGAGACTTGTTTACATTTGCTCAATACAGTATGGTATCAAATTAAGAAGAAATGAGTGCTGCCCAGGCCTTCTGCTGTGTTTGAGAAAACATCTTAAAATGTAGTACTCTATAATTGTCTTTGTAACCATGACAACAGAACACAATATTATAAGTTTGTATACTATAGCAATTTCCCGGAGCTGTCGTATGGAAAATGTCAAACCAGCACTTGAAATTAATTGGCGTAGCTTTTTTTATACAAGAATGAATAAAACCAAAGAGGCTGTGTGGCCCAATCTCCACCTTAAGGACTCACGGACATTGAGGCGCGCTCCAGTAAAAACCGTGAGGGTTTAGTTCTGTCCCACTGTCAAATCCAGTGCTTGAGGGCTCTCTGGCAAACATGTTAAACCCTTTTATGAACACTTTCCGTAAGTCTGCATTAGATGCAGACTTTGCCGAAGGGAATTACCCACAAATCATTGCAATGTGACATTAAACACGGGGTAACCAGTGGACGCATAGAGACGTAAAGAAGAGGTAAACAAAGAGGACGGCTCACGTGTGTTCAGCCTGTCATATTAAATATACACAGAAACATTAAGGGTTAAAGATGGAACAAAAAAAACATGAAATCAGAAGATATTTATTTATTCATCAAATATTTGATTTTGTCATTGAAGCTGTTTTGACAAAAACGAGTAAATAGATTATATGAAGTTACCTCTCATCTTGTGAGGAAAGAGCCTGGAAGACTTTCAAATCAGGGAGTACAAAGTATAAAATAAATACACACAATTGTACATCATCATTTTTGATGTCTTGGTAACGTGATATGTTGCAGCAAAGTGCTGTCCCATTCATATTTACACCATTTGAAGCCCTCACAGTCTCTCACACTCGACCACTTACCAGGTGACATCAGTAAGTCCTTGAGGGTTCAGGGTTTGAGGCCTTAGGGGGGGACACTGGGACTAGGCCTGTGTCCAAATGTCTGCCTGCTCAATCATGATGTTGCACAAAAGAGATGCATTGCATTTGGGGTTAACTTGACCTGGAAACTCTAAAAGATGCATGAGCTAATCCGTGTTGTTCTTCCTTACTGGTGTCCTTTCATCATAGTGCTAGATTAGTGAGCAGAGATACTTCTGCAAACCTCTTCATGTTTCTCCTCATTGAGTAGCAGTCTAAGGGACTTGAGTTTGATTTGGTAAAGTACACTATTTTGTGGGTCTTACACATTGGCAGTGTAAACTCACACAGTCCTTTACTCTGAATATGTGGAGTTCCAGACGTGAAGCAAAAGGAAAATTCATAGTACCATAATGCACGTTGTATGTCGTTTTACACCAAATCGTTTCCACAAATGATATGCAACATGACACCAGTGTGCAGTCATATTCACCCACCTAGCCATTTTATACCAAATAATATAATATAGAATGGACATGGAAGTAAAACATCAAAACGGGTAAAGATTCATCTTGATTCAGCACTAGTTTTGAAAACAATTAGAGAAATCTGAGTTGTCTACTGTATTTGTCGTCCACGTCTGCTCAGCTACTTTATATAACTGAATTTCATCAGAGCACCTTCAGGTAGTGATACTTAAGGGGAATGAGATGCTTTCACTCTTGATGTCTGTGGATTTATTTATTTTTTTAAATATTTTGCTTTTGACAATGATTTGTAGTTACATCTCTTCGATTTTACAGAAGTCTTGTCATCTTTCTAAATCTTGAGCAGCAAAACTTGATTTGAAAGGGAATGCACCCGTTTCATTTCTTTGGATTCAAGACATGGCTTTTGAAAAGTGGCTTCTCTCAGGCTACATACTTTTAATACCTGCAAATAATACTTCTTCAACCCGTCAGTTACTTCATATTTGCATAATCTTCTGCTTCTGCGCTCTGCCTGTGCAAATCACAGCAAACTTGTACCTCTTGCAGGATTATTTGCCCGCACGTTTGCATACTTGGATAGTAATGAAAAGTGAGGTAAACCCTTTGGTTTTCAGTTATGCTGCTACTTAAAACATCATCCTGTCCAAACCAATTGCGCATTGAAAGCAGTTAACTTTAGCTTTGTCTGGCCCAGTGACGCCGTTTGCTCAGCCTGCATTGTATGACGTGCATCATAACACACATTGTTTTCTATGTATGTATCTACGTTATCCCTCACACAAATGGTGTCTGGGCACACATACAAGTGTCAAGACATGCTGCTGTCCTTTTTCTCCCCAACATCAGTGCCTGTCAACTCTCCAAAAAGCAGCAATTTCACCACATTTGCTCCCTGGATGGGAAACTTGACGGACTCTTCTGTCTGTTTGGTATGTGGTATGGGTGTCAAATGACACCTAGACGAACTTGACGCGGCGAGTGTGTATGTTGCCCTTAAAGGATGGAGTTTCATTGTCAGCCATCTGTTAGTGCAGCAGAGAGGAGAGAAGTGACACGAAACGGTTACACGGCTAAGTTGTGCCAGATAGAAGAAATTCTGCCATGAACATGGAGTTGAATTGAGCTGTTCATGCTATATCTGCTGAACGTAGTGAGGTTGACGTGGCATGTGCCATGTTTTTTTCTCTTTTTGCAACGTACCCACAGTAGCTTCAAAACCAACATGTCTTTTTCCCAATTTTAATCTCAATTGATTAATCTATTAGGATGCTCCATTTACATGTTACAATTCTAAACGGTGTCTTCTCGGAAGTATACCCCTCAAATGCCTCAGAACAGTGGTTCAGTTTTAGACTGAGCTTTGTCAAAAAATCTTGGTTTATTCCAAAAATCTGCTCTTAATTGCACGGCCAAGTTAATGATCTCTGATCTTGCATACAGTGCGTAACTTCCTGCGTTGCCTAGTCTCATGGCAGAGGGCAATATCACTCTGCAACCTGTCTCTATTGCTCTTGCGATGTTTGAAGATGATAAAGTCTGATGTCAGAGCCCATTTATATGAGCTCAGTGTTGCATTGTAAGTTCAGAAAAACAAAAATGTCATATATCTACTTAATACATTGTTTAAAAAAGATCTTGACCCAGCATGTTTGCATCCCTGAGTCCATGGTTGAAAGCGTATTTCTCAATTTTCCATGGATGAATAAGCAAACACTGCAGGATTTCTCCAGTGCATCTATTAGCCATTGCTTCTACAGGTTACCAGGCATATTGAAGTAAAGTGGATGCAACAAAAAAGGTTGCCAGCCCTCGGAATGAAGTGGACAAGGTAAAAGTTGTAAGCCAAGGATAAAATGATTTACTTTACTTTATGAACTACAGAGAACGCAAAGATGGCTTATGTGGAGTTTACACAGGGAACATATTTCATAATTACAACCCCTGTGTTTACATGGCCTCCATACTTCTTTTAAAAACAATTTTATATTGTTAACATTTTTTTCATTACAAAATTGTAAAGTAGTAAAGATATATTTCAATGGGAAATGGCCTACAAGCAATACTGCAAAAATGAGCATTAGTCAGCAACATACCGCAATTCTAAGAACATTAAAAACATATGTAATGTACTATGCTCTAAGGACATATACAATTCAAAATGATAAACTTTCAAAATGCAGCAGCCAGTAAAGTAGCATTCTGAAACGGCATAAACTACACTTTTTTTTTAGTTTTTCCACATTTATGGTAATATTTTAAAGAACAAACATCCCTGTAAACTCTCCCTAGTTTGAGAACATTTCTAAATATAGCTTTTCCATTTGGCAGTTATAAATGTTAAAATAAATTTAATTGAACTTGTAAAACACTGATTATGATTCCATTAAAAGACGATAAATTATATTAAAATATCGTCAAGCCCTTCTCTCAACCCATGTGTTGTTTAGATGGATGTGATTTTGTATTTCAAAATGTTTTGTTCAAAAAATGTAGAGAAAAAAATCTAAACATTTCAAATCACTTATCCCTTAGATTTTTGCTTTTAAGTATTGTAAATCATAGTAATTACACAGGTTCTTCTGGATGTAGGTTTACACAAAGGTTTTACATTCGTAACATCCTTGAACCTGTTTAGAACAAGTAAAGCGCTTCTGACTGTGAGCAAGAGACGGGAGAAGAAAAGAGAATAACAAATTCAGAATGTAATGGTGTCGTGTTTAAAACCCTCATGCTGCTCTCTAATTCTTTACCGTTTATGCTTGAAAAAGCTCCATATTCTACACGTTGTAGAAATCACAGGTCTGACTCAGCCCTCTAGAGCATTCTCAGTTGCGCTGAATAGGTTCAGGTAGCTCAGTCATTAACATGGATTATAATGTAAACTGAACAGTCTTCTCCTTTCAGTCTTTTTCAAGTGAAGTGACATTTCAAGGAAAGAGGGAAATTCTTCAATTAGACTCTCATGAGGCCTCACGAAGGTGAGTGTTAAGGAAATTATCTTTGAATGTTGGAATTCCCTCTCTTGGATGGAACGGTTGGAAGGTAATGAGAGGCTCATTCATAATAAAATTGACCTAAATGTTCCATGACATTTGTTTTCTCATGAATAATCTTAAAATATCAAGATATAGGCCAGGTTATTGTAGAGCTGCCTCATTACCGTCTTTTGACATGTCTTCGAAGTAACGGGTACAAACAAAGGAGAAAAAAAAAAAAAAGGAATTATACTGACAAGAGTGAAAGCATTCAGTTGATACCCAACCGAGCTGAGAGTCTTGATCAAAGAGCCAATGCCCAGCTGCCTGGTTTGTGGTGCAAGTTTAAATAACCTGCAGGAAAAATGGAGCCGCAGATGTCCTCGATATTCTGCTGATGGAGTGAAACACCAGGGTAAGAGCAGACCCCTATGTTGCTATCCCCGTACTGACTTCCTCAAGGCTGTTTGACTTGATTCTATGAACTGCATTCTCTATTTCAATTATATGTTAGTAGTAGTAAAACAGCATGAACTATTTTGGTTGCAAATTCATTTTAATTTGATCTTTTGTCTTGTTTCCTTTGTGTTAAGTTTAATTGCTGCAGGTAGTTAACTAACTATATATATGTGTGTGTGTGTGTGTGTGTGTGTGTGTGTGTGTGTGTGTGTGTGTGTGTGTGTGTGTATATAAATACCATGTATATCATTAGACAAAACGATTATGAAAAACCTAAATCTTGTCCGTTTTACATCCATCCGGCTGTCGTAATTTATTGCAAATAATTAAAGAAGTGAATTGCAGGTTTAAAGTTGCTGTAGGTGAATTTAGTAAAATGAAATCCCCCCCCACACCCTCAGTGCTTCCTCCTTTCAAATGAGGTTCACTCATTTATTTAAACTTATAGTGAAACGGAAGTTGGAGCTTCAGCTTCTGTACTGTGACTTCTGTCACAAAGAAAGAAAATAGTTGACGGATGTACAGTTTCAAGAGGGATTTACATCACATCCTTCGCATTTGATTGGACCGCCAAGTGGGCTGGAGTTTAGCGTGATACGGAGCTACAGGTGACTGCTGTTTCCACACACCTCCCTCACCTGTTGTCAGATGCTGGAGGAGGACAAGGGAGGAATGAAAGGGACACATTGACAATTTTCAACTGGCTGTGTTGCTGCAGAATATGCAGACGAACGGGGTCCGGCCTACCTATATGCTGCCAACGCCCGACCACCCTGTCCACCCTCCGGCAAAACTCTGCCGAAGTCTGGCCCCCCATCATGGAGCGTTTCCCTCCAGTCAAAATGATAGCGCCCCGTTGTTGGTTAGGGGGAAACGCATATCAACGGACACACTTTCTGAAAACTGCTCTGTTAGCTACTACGGTCCACAAAAACTTAATTGTGGTTTTCTACGACGGGTGTGACTAGCTAGTCGCCCATAGTCTCATGTGATTGCATTATTTTTTTGTGAATGCACAATGATTCATCAAACATTTGAAACTGTAACAGAAGCTGAAGTTAAAGCCACTGTGTAGGATTTTAAAGCTTCCAACGATGGTGCTCCTCAATGGCAGTATAACAATTGTCATTGTGGCAGATACAAATTGACACCACTACCCAGCAGCAATTAGCCGTGTCAGCAAAGATGGAAACATTAAAATGAAAAGCAGATGACTGAGATCGTAAGACCTCGAGTGAGGACAGTCAAAACATAAAAACTCTGAAGTGTGTTGACAATGCCTGACTACTTTTTCCTGTAACAATTAGCCTCAACAATGGCAACCATCCTCCCGTATATGGTCACTGTTCTTCCTCGGATGTTAATTTGTTAACATCTATTCATAACTGTGTGGTTGTAGTGTTTACAAAGTGCGTAGTATATATAAATGGTATTTGATGCTGTGATAAAGCATGTCAATGGTAGTTTTACCCTAGTCTTTAATTGAATAAGATAAACATTATTTTAAACATATTGAAAAATAAACAATGAATATAAATAAATAACGATGAAGATAAGCAACATAGTCTAGTCCTACCCCTTTTCAACACTTATCGATACTCAATTAAATCAATGGCATAAACAAACTCCCCGCCCCAGCATCGACTCCAAAAATACACTAATATATTCCTCATCATACATAATCAACAACAAACAATCAAGCATGTGAAGAAGAAAAAAAGGCAAGAAGATTGATTTCTTCTTTCTGTCCGTTCCACAAAATCTCCCCACAAGTTGATGTGCAGATACTTTTAAGATTGGTGCAAACACGTTGTTTCAAATATAATTTTCTTATGTTATAACCCCACATTGTTAATTATCTTATTGCTCTTTATTTAGTATGCGTGATGATAGCCGGATACTTCTGTAGGTGTGGCCCCATACCGCCACACAGTAATTCAGATACTGTGATACAAGTGAACAATACAGAGTCTGTGCTGCTTTATGATCCAGAATGTGTCAATTATTTTCCAGAAATGCAACAATCCTTGCCAACTTGGCTCGCACATATTTTGTATGAGGTTTTCCAGCAGATTTTGGTGTCTAATATCACACCTCGAAATGTAATTTAATTTACTCTTTCTATAATAACTCCTACATACACACACGCACACCTGTAAAGCTGTAAGAAGAGCCTAGAAGGTGTTTCTTATTCTGATTCTTACTGGGTGAAAGTTGTTCATTTGTAATTAAGGACTGATGCATTTAGTGACATGTACAATTACTTTATTGTTCTGTATTATGGGATTGAGGTCCTTCAGCCTCTGAAAAATGCATTGTTATGTCAGAGTGTGGGCTGTGCGGTGGTCTAGTGGCTATCACTGTCACCTCACAGCCAGAGGGGCCCAGGTCCCCAACCCCATCCTTGGCTGAAAACTGGGCTGAATTTCTGAAGATTTGCTCCTTGTTCCGTTTGCCCAGTGAGCTTTCATGTTCCTCACAACACAGATAGTTTCAGATCACTTCAAATGAATGAAGGCAGTTTTACCAAACAAAGCTTGCAGTCACTGTTCCTTGCCAGTGTGTGACCCTCATTTTCTGATGTGTGAACTTCCTCCTCTACACACTTGTGTACCTTTTTTACACTGCTTGTCACTAGACATGATGTATGTTCTTTTTTTTTTAAATATTTTTTACATTGAGTATGTTGTTTTCTGAGGACTCTACAGAAAATTCCTGGGGAAACTGTCAGAAATGCTGTTTAAAAAAATACTCATCAAAAGATGTTTTTGTCCCTTCATCAAGCGTGACAAAGATACACATAGGATGCATCAATAAGCTGCTTCATGCTCTGGAATCAAAACACGTTAATACAGTGTCTTCTTACTGCTCGTTTTACTTTAATCTTAACAAGGATGCCTTTGTGTTTCTCTGTCTTCCAGGTGCCCGCGGTTCAACAGGCAGCACCCATGGGAAGTCCACCTGCTTTTCCTGGCCCCATCCTGCTGTCCCCTACATCCATGCCTCCAGGAGGAGCTCCTTTCATCTCCACGGAGTTTGACCCTACAAAGTTGGCACCAGGTAAGTGGATTTGTCAATCATCTAAAGGGGAGATGTGAGTGCTTTCATGTTTATTAAAGGTAACTTCTCTTTGAAGTTGATGATAAGATGAACAGATCTATGCTGCAGTGTTGTCGCTGTTCTTGGCTTGAAGTAACTTCTTTAAACTTTTGCTGTCTGATCATTTTTTTTCTTTTGTGCTGCCACAACACTTAACTCCAACTGGGGATTAAAATACTTTATCTTATCCTCTTTGCAGCAGGTAGTGTAAAGCCTCCAGAGGATTCCACCAAGGATTCCAAAGGAGACACAGGCACACCCTCAGATCTTGGCACCGACAACCAGCTGGGGTCTCCTGCAGCACCGGTGATGACCCTGCCAGGCCCAGGAGTCATGCAGGGTCCCAGACTGGGGATGCCACCTATGCAGCCTCCTCCCGGCATGCCGAACCCTCACCTACCTCCATTCCTCTCACCTCCACACATGCCCCCACAAATGATGCCCGGAGGACCCATGTTTCCTCCAGATAGGTTCAGAATGCATATGCCCTTTCCTCCTCGTGGCCCTCCTTTTCATCGACATCCTTCTATGGGACCAGACGGCATGCACGACAGAGAAGGGAGGCATTTCAGAAATGGGAGAGCAGGGTTTGGGTGCCCACCCTTCCAGAGAGGGAGGTGGTAGAGGTAGGCTGAATGAAGGACCTGAGGGGAGAGGAGGCTGAATCACTGTGACAGATAAGTATCGGGACATCTGGTTCAACAAGGACTGCTGTGATAAACTGAGGGTGCACAAACTTGTGTTCGGACTTTCTTTTTTTACCACCACAACCTTTTCCTACTGTCACATAAACAATGAAAAACAGGAAGCGGTGTTCTGAATGTGATCCATGCACCGTCAAGTTCACCAGAGAAGAGACTCTTTGCTGTAAATACTGTATGTGCTCGTAGCTGTTTGCTATCTTTTTGTATATTTGAAGTTGTGTAGTTTATCCTGAAGTCTAATCTTAGTAGTTGAAGGGAAAACAAAGGAAAAGTCTGTATTTTTGAGCTTATTCCCTCACCATAGTTTTTGTGTATGGAAGGAGACTAAAACAAATCTATAATTCATTCACCTTTTTGGTATTTAGTTTTTAGCGAAATGCCTTTGTAACACACTAATGTTTAATTCTTCAGTTGAAAAGTTGGATTTCATTTGAAGGAGAATATTTCCTGTCCTGCCAGCAGAGGGTAGTGTAAACCTGTTACCATGGCCAACCTCTGTTGTACATTAAGGTCACACCTTGTTGGATCATGTGCAGTGAATATTAAAATGCGGTACAATTTTATCAAATGGTTTCATTTGTGTTGATCGAACACGGACACTTTTTTACCTCTTTCTCACAAAACTACGCTGTTTTGATAAATCAATTTCAAACATCACTTAGGAACCATCCTCTGTGGAACCTACAGCTATACACGATTGGTAATCTGCAGTTTAACTACCAACCTTTTGTCTCATTATAAACCATAGCTATTTATCTTGATAATGATAGGCTTTGGTTTGTATAGCTGGCTTAACCATTATCCCTTTGTTTTTTACAGTTTGAACTGAAGTCAGTGCAGCCTTCAGTCTCCATCACATTTCTTGTTGCATGTATTTGCTCAAAAAAAACAACAACTGTGTGTTGCAGGAGGTGGGATGCCCAGACAGACTGCACAAAAGACCATTGAAATGATGCGTTCAGGTTCAAGAAAGAGATTATTTCGCTGTTTGCTCCCGTTATCCCCAAACTAAACACGCTTCAGCACCAGTGTATTTCACACCGTCATTGAATGCCAATTCGAGGTGAACCGCAGCTGATTGGCTCTGCGAATAAATAAGTGGCGTTCTCGCGATCCACTTGCACGCCGTCTCCAAGGACCGCGGGCTCCGCCCCTCTCAGCGGTGTGGAAACAACACGCATGGTCTGTGGACAGGCAGACCTTGGACGGGCGGCAGGATACAGAGACGCGGATGGGCAACACCGGCGTGTGAGACATGAAGATTTCAATGTCGTAACAGAAGCAGTCGGATCCCGACGGTGGTTGTGACAGGTATGTAAGGAGACCGGGATGCACGCTGTCTAATGATGATGAGAATAATAGGCTCGATGTCCGATCATATTTCCGCGTGGTCCTAGCGCCGTTTTTTTTAACGCATCGCCGCGTCACTCAATCATACAAGTTTATCAGGGGTGACAGATACTGCCGCACTGGGGCGGCCGGAGCGGTCCAGTGGAAAAGGCCGACAACCTGCGTTTTCTTACACGGGGTGTTGCGCATCTTGAGTCGATTCATTCAGACGTCAGTGATTTGGGGTTAAAAACATCCACGTAGCCTGCATGACGGTGGACATAGGCTACAGCAGTGCATGTTCAGACGTTTCTCTCCCAGTGCATGCATGCGCATCCTGCACAGCAGCTCTGCTGATGAATAACGGATTTCCTTCAGCAATAGGATGTTGGTTTGACTAGACATGCAGTAAAACGGGCACGGCAACCTGTCCGCCGTGATACCTTCGGGGTGTGTTGTGGTCATTGATACTGGGAGAGGATAAGCCACGTATGGCCTCAGTGCGGTGAATTGTTGCACGAAGCAGAGTCATTCAATCTGAGTCGTTGCATCGCTTCGTTGTTGTAGCATGCAGGCTGTTGCTGCTGTCAATTTACACATTGCTTTTGGCAAACAGATCATGTGCAGGTGACTCAACTGAAAGGCGATAGCTCATTTGTGCAGTTGCTATACTACAGTGACCTTATGGTGTCAAGTTAGTTGCAGCGTCACTGCCATAGTCTGCGTGTCTGTGTGGTGGCTGAGATCATCATAACAGGTGTAGTTGCAGAGGTGACTGAGCTGATGCTGGTTTGTACTGCTGCAACAGATTTCACTCATGGGACATAACGTCTTAATTAAATGTTTTTTATTTAGTGTTTTAAAACTGCTTTTGTACTAATGTGTAAGCACTATACACATTTTGAGTATGTGTCTTGTGTTTGCTGTCACTGTTATTTTTCTGCAATTTGTGCTGCCAAGAGAAATATCATTTTTTTCTCAGTCAGCAGCTTGTATTTATGGTGAGTCTAGTATGACCTGACTGCCCCACAAACAGGCATTGGTAAATGCATCCGTCAAGGGGAGTTGGACACCAGAGAAACGCTAGTATCTTAACCGCTACGCCAAGGACCAATTACCAACGACAGAAGATTTTCACCGATAGATGTTCAAGTAACAATTTGACCTACAGGAAAAAATACAAAGCAATTATCTGTTTTTAAAAAGGCAGACTTTGTGGCATCATCCGAATTTATCTTTTGAGTATCAAACAACTTACCTGTGGCCTTTAAAATATGGCTTTAGAGCGCAGTGGCTTGAGTTCATGTCAGTTGATGGTTCTAACACCCATGGGAATCTCTTAAACCCTTCAGCCTTTTCCTTCACCGTCTGTCGATGATCTGAACCCACCGGGTTGCTAATTGGACTGTAAACAACGAGCAGCGCACAGAAAAAGAAGTTTTGCCCCGGATAACCCCAGAAATATAGCCTATTGCCCCCGTAACCTTATCTGCCATCAGACCAATAGTCAATGGGTCCAGAGTTTGCATCCTAAACAGAAGGCAAGAAACAAAGACAACTGAGAAATGTAAGAAAATTGGAGTATTACAGTACTCTTTTCCACTACATATACATGTAACTGAGAAATGTAACTGCTTTTTGAGCTGGATCTAGTCACTTCCTTGTGTTTGATGATTGTATTTCCTGTCTGTGGTGTTTTTATTTCTCTTTAAACTGTAACTGGTGTGCTGTTGTGACCAGGTCTCCCCCGAAAAAGAGGTTTGAATTGTGAGGCACTCCCTGGATAGATAAAGGTTAAATTAAAAAAAATATAAATTTATGTAGTTTGATTTCATAACATGATAATAAACAGCACATTTATGAAATGACTACAATTCGTTCGTTGTGAAATTACAGTGTTGACCCTGATAAAGTGGCTTTGAGTGAATATTACAAATGAATAGGAAAAGTAATTTGTATGTTAATGTGATTAATGTTTCAGTGTTGGATTACGTTGGTCACAATGGATTCCAATGATGACAAGATTTAAAATCTTGTCAAAAGCAAATTGCCGTGTTCAGACTAAAAGCACTGTATAAAAAATTGCAGCCGCCTCATTCATTTTATTGAAACCACTGTGTTGACTCAGTAGTGGTAGAGGGTCACTTCTAGTAGAGAACTTTGTAGCACGAATGGCTTAATTCTACTCTTAAGCCGTCAACATTTTTTTATTTTTTTTTGCTGTGATAACTTTCCAGAACCCCTGGGTTATGTTTTGGTGTTTGATTTTTCAAGCTTATGGATTGATTTCTCAAACTGGACTCATTATATTGTCACCAGTAACTGAAATAACAAGTCCCAATAGCAACGCTGGCCTTTTGTTTTTAATGAACTGCTTTTTTTTCGGTTTGAATGTCTGCTAATTCACCTTTCATCCATTGATCTATCCAGTCATTGTTTTGTCAAATTATGTATTAATGTAAAAACATTTCACAGTCAGTGTTTGGAACTTAAAAGATGCTTTTAGAGTTGGGGCGGATTAATCCTTTTAAGTTTGGTCCATTGTATTGGGCACTAGTTGTTTCTGTGGATGACCTAAAAGTTATCCAAGTCCCAAGTAAAGGCAGAGGCAATGATTGACCGTTGGAAGGTGTTCTCTGCAGTGGTTACAGAACCTATTAATGACCCAATCGGCAGGTTGAGTACTTTGGCCTGTGTTGGGGAACCATGGGAAGAAAACAACCATACTGTGGAGCATCCAGCAGAATGGTTTCAGTGTATGCTGTTGTGTCCTCGGGGTGGTAACCTGAGCTCACCTGTGTGACATGCCTGCACAGAGACCTTACCCGCTATCTCTCTTTCTGTGATCAAGTTGAAACTCGTTTTACTCCCCCTCTGGCTTGTGTCCACACTCTTTAACTCGCCATCTCAAAGATCTCAAAAGTTAGTCCAACGTGAGGCAGTGTAGCGACTAGCGTAGCCACACATGAAAGAATGTCTACACATTCATATGCTAATTAGTTGGCTTTTTGTACAATCCAGGACTTTGTTCTTCATGCGTTATAGCCATGTACTACCAAACACAGATGATTTCTTGAAATGCGCATAATTTAACCCTGATAAGTGCTCTTTGTGAATTATTCATTTCCGTCCCACTTGCACATAACTCTTCATGTCTTTTCAAAGTGATGCAAAGTAAATACTGAAGACAGTCTAGTGTTGTGCTTAATGCCAAGTGAACAATATACTGAGCCTAGTGTGATAACGGACACATTAGTCATTCCAAGACAAAGTCACTATTACCTTCTGTATTAATATTTACAAAATGAATGTTCTATTCTTGAGTGTGTTTAGCTGATGTTTGATTTCTGTAACTGCTAGCTTTGTTCCTTAGCTGAGCCATGTGTTTGAAATAATCAACAAATGAGAAGAGGTTATGTTGTGGGAAAAATAAGTACCCAAGTTAAACCACTACCACAAAGCTGGAAATCTTTACTAGCAGGAAACTTGTGTATGACTTGTAAGTGACTGATTGTAGGTATCACAGTGAGCATACTTAGCTAAGCTAAAGCCTCAGTGCCTTGCATCTAGATGTGTTAGGAAAATACCATCTTTAAAGTGATGAATACGAGATTCTGAGCAATTCTATTGCCTCTCAACGGCTCTCAACATGGCAACAGCTGGCCCAGGCATGTCAATAAAGAACGGAGAAGCTCACGATTACAACGCACACAGAGGGGGAGCATAATTAATTCTCTGCTAAGGTAGAAATTCAAATTAGTCATATTATAGGATGTAATTAAGAGTCATAGTTTAGTATGCCATAACAATGTCATTAAACATTTTAAAGATTAGTATGTCATAAAAAGTCCTAGTATAGTATGTAATTAAAAGAGGCATATCGTATGTCCTTAAAAAGTCATTGTATGACAATTTGTCATGAAAATGTCAAGAAAAAAAGTCATAGAATAGTGTATCAGAATATAGTATGCAATTAAAATGTAAATAAGAGGTCATAGGAGGCCAAACGTATGTCTTACAAATATGATAGTATAGTATGACATGGAAAAAGTCATAGTATAGATTATAGAAAATGTTACAAAAAGACATATGTGTAATATTTCATTTTAAAAGTCATGGTATAGTGTGTTATAAAAAATCATAGTTTAATAGGAGATTAAAAGACTTCGTATAGTATGCCATTAAAATAGTCATAGCATTGCATCCCATAAAAAATGTCACAACAATTGATGGTACAGTAAGTCATACAAACGTGATGGTCTAGTATATCATTGCCACTAAAAAGTCATAGTATAGTTTGTTATAAAAAAGTTGCAAAACCGTGAGATTATAGTATGACATGAAAAAGTTATAAAATAGAATGTTTCATAACGGCCAAAACAGTATCTCTGAAACAAATCATATTAAAGCATGTCATACAAATCCCATAATAGAAGCCATACAATGTCATAAAAATTACATTAAGTCATAATATAGTATCCCATAAAAAAATGTCACATTATAGTATGCCATACAAATATCATAAAAAGCTATAGTTTAGTCAATCATTACAATTTCATAAAAGATTATAGTATAAGTCATAAAAAGTGTCCCAAAAAGTCAGTCTAGTACGTCACTAAGAAGGCATAGTATGTCATACTAAAGTGTTTCATAAAAAATGTCATTAAAGAGTTATAGGATGTAATACAAATAGTCATAAGTCATAGTATAGTATGTACAAAATGTATGTAAAAAAAAGTCACAAAATATTCGTGTGTCAACCAAAATGTCATAAATAGTCATTGTATACTATGTCATAAAAATATCAGACGATAGTATAAAGGTAATAAAAAGTCATAGACTAGTATGTAATACAAAATAATATAGTATAGTATGTCATTAACAAAATCATAAAAATGTCTTAGTATAGTATGCCATAAAAATGTCACCAAAGGGTCCTAGTATAGTATATCATAAAAACATGTTAGAGGATGGTTTGTCTTGAAATATTTTCAGAAAAAGTCTGATGTTTAGAAAAAATAAATCACATTAGAGTATGTCATGAAAATGTCACCAAAAGGTTTTAGTTTAGTATGTCATAAAAATGTTCAATAAAAGATGTAATATAGTTTGTCATAAGAACTTTCATAAAAGATGTATCAAGATGTCTTGAAAAAATGTCACTAAACTATGACTTTTGTATGTCATAAAAGAAGCCGAAAAAGTTGGTGCATCATACAGTTTTTACAAAAAAGTCAAGGTATATTTTGCCTTAAAAATGCTTCAGGTCTTTTATTAAACTACAGAATATGAAGCTCAAATAACACAGGCACTAACAATTAGCTGATATTAGTTGAGCAACAAGAAATTAGTGAACAATTCTGCCACAAAAAACATAAAGAAAAGTCATAAATGTCATAGTATAGTACGTTATAAAAAAGGCCCATAGTACAGTATGTCATATTTCATAGAAGAGGTCATAGTATATGCTGATGCAGATCACATTAATGCACACTGCTGACAAAGTTTTTTTAAATATTTGAATAAACTCTGGCCTATGCTGATGTGCATTGTTTTGATGAAACATTAATTCCAATAATTGAAAGAAAAAGTCACTTAATTAAAAATTAAAAATTAAATCATTAATTGTAGCCCTAAAATATTCAAAGGTAGTATTTTACAGGACAGACAATTCTTGTTTTTACATGTTTATCAAATAATTGCATTAAGAGTTTGTTGAGGAGTTTGGTTTCTAAACCAAGCAGTCTTTGTTGCCTTTCAGCCCAAGTTGATGGATGAAGGACAAGCTTGCTTTCCTCTCCTGTTCTGTTTACATCCACGTTGTACTAAGTTTCAGACAAAAGCTCGGTCTCCCCTTGTTCCTCCTGACAGGACATCTGTCTCCATTAGAGAGTACTATTGATGTGCTTCTGTATCAGCCTGTCTTCCACCGTCTTTTACCAGTTGAAGGGAGGAATCCCATTGTTCTCCACAATGAACCACATTGTACACATCTGACAGACTGTAGTATTGCTTTCTCCTGGCACCTTCACAGAATTTTTTTTAACCCTACTTAGGTATTTCATATGCATTAAAATATGCAATTCTTCTTATTTATTACGGATGCAGAAGACTGGAAGTTGCCACATATTCCAGCATCTGACAACGTGAGGCCACGTATGATGAATTCATGATGTGCTGACAGTCGGCATGATCTGGAAAAGGCTTGCCAAGATTTGATCCCAGACGCTTTCCTTGAAACCAACCTCTTTAGCACTACTGCTTTTTAGAGTGACAATACACTTCGTATAATGTGAGAAAATGTTGGGTTCTATTCCACTAACCTTGAAAAGCAAGGACCAAACTCAATGATTCTCAGCTTGACTTCCAAGCATAAGGACGACATGGGCTTTCTCATGAATAATAACAAACTTAAACGAATATTCTCATTCAAGTCAAAACGAATAAGCCCTATGCCGTGGCTTGTACCTTTTTTTTTTTTTTTTTTTTTAACAAGCAAACAAGTGCTCCCCACAAATTACGTCGACTCGTCTGCACTGTTGAGTATTGACTCAAGCTTCAAAGCTTCCTTTGAGGTTGTGTTAGCCTCGGAAAAAATATTACAGAGGGCTACTATTCCAAAGTGAGAGGCCAGTGTCTGTATATACCGCCCAGTGGATGGTGTTCAGTAGCGCCAAGTTCATTCGTCTCCACAAAGGCACAATGGTCATGGGGCTTGGAAAGACATGATAGATGAGCATTAAACGGCCTGATCAAAGCTCCTCCTCCCATTTCTGAGCTGTGAGCAGAAACATATGACTGGCTGTCAGAAATGCACATGGTGATGATCATCAGCTTCTCGTGCGCTACACTGCTGAGGCTATGAGTCACTTTTGGGAGGTCGAAATTAGGCTAACTTTACCACGGCATCAATCATAAACAAGAACTTCTCGGTGCCCTTTTGTTTCCTTGAGGTAGACTCTGGCTTGGGATATGTTTTGAAGTGTGGTACTGCGATAATTCGTTATCCTGGGTGTGCATCTGAACCTCTCTCAGTAAGTATCTTTTAGTGATATGCGGTCAAAGGATGTCTAGTCAAGGTTAAAACTACCCTCATTTGGTGCAATAGTGGATATTTGTAGGATGTCTGTTATATAAAGAAACACTTTTCATTTAAATAACTATTTTAGTTTAAGGTAGGTCCTAACTACATGTTAATAATCAAACAGTCAACTGACAGAAAATGAAGAATTTGATAATTGCCTAATCATTTTAACTAATTTATGCAGGAAAAAGACATGCCTCTCAAATGTGAGAATTTGGTGTGTTCTCTTTTTTAACATCATACATTTAATATTTGGGGTTTTTGAGATGTTAGTCGAACAAAACAAGTACATTTATAGATGTTGCCTAAGGCTCTCAGAAATTGTGATGGGCTTTTTGCACATTTTGTTAAGGCCCTACGCTTACTGGGCTTTCATGCACAAATTATTCACAGCTTGCTATATGGTCAGTGTGCTTTCTGCAACTATAGCATAGCATATACTGTAGTTGACCCTACCCAGCAGCTTGTTACGTTGTGGCCACTGTAACTGTAACATGTTCCAAGCATCTTTTAATAACTAGTGTTGAAGAGCTACCTGTCATGTATAGGTTCAGCTCGACCAGTCAATTGCAGCTTTTCCCCTGCATTCTAAATTATTTCCCTCTCTATACCGGTGTCTTTGATGTCGACTCTTGAGAGGCAACTCACTGCTGGAGACCACTGGATCCTCTGCTAATGATCTCTACCCGGGCTGGGGTTACTGCTTTCATGTCTTGCGTAACAGTTGCATTCTTCTCTTTAGATATCAGTTGTACATGGTGTTCTTTTTCAGTATAATGGATCATGTGTTTCCTCACAGGGACACTAGGGGGACGCGTGTTGTTGTGATTGAGGAGACCTTCAAAATAAAATAAACACTTGAACCCTTATGGTGATGGATGTTCTTTTCAGTGTTGTTGTAGTTTAAAAAAAACTGCCTCAGGCTGATCCTAATGCTGTATACAGCCGACATCTTGTTTAATGGTAAAATCAGCTTCAATACGATGTATACACAGTTTGTATTTATAGTGTACAGTTCTGGAAATAAAGTTTCAATGAGCAGAGAGATGCTGTTGATTCTACATCTAGATGCATAATTGTGGGCCCCTGTATGTTAATTGGGAGTTTAATCATGAGAGACAAGAAAGCATTTTGGCTGTCAACATTCCTGCTGTTGCTGACAGACTGGTGTTTCGTAGCATTGTCATATCGTGGTCCAATTCATTGAATGTCAGGCATTATTTTTACATTCTCAACCTGGCCAGGGAAAGTCATGCTACTGTTGCCTACTAATTTTACTCTGCCATGACTTCCTATATTGAAATTAT
Source organism: Anarhichas minor (assembly GCF_050575085.1). Taxonomy (NCBI): domain Eukaryota; kingdom Metazoa; phylum Chordata; class Actinopteri; order Perciformes; family Anarhichadidae; genus Anarhichas; species Anarhichas minor. The sequence goes on from NW_027466472.1 coordinate 16,627,120, forward strand.
CATTGTTTATGTATTTGTTTCAATCCCTAGTGTTGTTGATTGTATCCCTCAGTATGTCCTTTTTAAATGAATACGTTATGCAATGTATTTTAACATCACATAGTGTTGAATGATGTCGTCTTTTGGTCCATTCAGAATTGCTATAATGAACCACTTATTAACTGACCTTTACTTAATGCTATTCTGAGGAGCCGCGCTGTGATTCATCCTGTTGGGTGCAAGATATTCAGGGTCCACAGCCTTGAGAAAGTGTCAAACCCATCTGATTTTTGATGGTAAAGGCCTCGCATCTGAAGGAAGAAGAAGAATGTATGTGACTGATTTTCATGCAGTAACCTAAAATGGCAAGTTTTAATTTTAGCCAAAGAATAATTTGAAATATGATTTATTTTTTCTCATTCTCTTATCAGTATTTAGGCATCCAGTGACGCTCAAAACTCAGTTTGGTACAACCAATCTACTTTTTGAATGAGGCTGTTTCTGTTGAAGATGAAGTTCAGCTCATCACCTGTCTAACACTGTCCCTGATGTGAAGCATGGCGGGAGCATGGGAGCTAGGGCACATGCAAATAAAGGGCGGAGTAAGTGAACCTAGACTTTAATCGCATTGGAACAACTATGGAATTATTACTGTAGAATAATTGTTAAGAGGCCTCCTGACTAACTTGAGCCAGCTTGAGCAAATCAAGTCTTGCGAACATGAAAAAGTCAGATTTTGTATTTTTCTTAAAGTGTTACTATTAATCCAAATAAAATTAAAACAATATTATAACTTGGAACAAAAATATTTACAGTAAACCAGATTATTGGAATGTTACACTTAGTGAATTTGCATATCCTGGGAAATGGATTGCTGTCATTCCTCCACCTTCAACAGTTTTTTGTTTTGTTTTTCGTTCACTATGGCTGAAGGTGATTGGCAAGTGATTGCAGTTGGTTATGACACCTGGACAGCATCAGCAGTCTTAAATGTTACCGTGGATCTGTAAACGTAATCTCACCTGCCAAATTGCTCCGGCAGTATTGAATGGCCTGTCAATGTATTGGATGTCCTGTTCAATCCGCTCCTAAATTGAGTGTAGGTAGCACTGGGTTTAACAGCCTTGTGTCTGTGATGAGAAAGCAGCAGAGTATTTTGTTTAGCTGAGCTCCACGCAAGCAATCTACATTTCTGAAATTCCTGTGGTGAGAGCAGACGTGGATTCAGCATTAGCCCACATTTCACTGATAGACGCATTTATTGCGCTGCTGCCTGATCCGGTAGCGAGGACACGAACAGATAAGATGATCTCAACTCATGTAACATTTATGTATTTAAGTTACACCGATGATAAATCAGCGATTTACCACTATCAAAACACACCATCCAGGAACTACATCAATATATTTTTTGACACTTTTAAGTAGATTGTGAGTACAAATGATAATCTCTCAACATCATGTCTTCAGACTGTATTGTGTGTTTTCAAGTCTTTTGTTGTCATTGGATCTCGTCCCAACAGACTGTCCACTAATTGAAATAGAGAAATTGGCCCTGTGTGTTGAATTTGAAGCAAAATTGGCACAGAACCATCAATGAAAATTCTGTTATCCTGGAAGATTACCTGCATGAAATCAAGCTCAGCGAGTTGATAAGAGCACAGGTTATTATGTCTGGTTGCTTCTGCATACCAGACATTCCTGTCTTTACTAAGAAACCCCAGTGGTTACGCTTAATATCAGGGTCACAACCTTGGCAGGACATTAAAATGCACTGAGAGGAAGTCGGCCTGACCACGGTGCTGAGTGCTTTTTTATTTTGGTCATAGTCATCGCAAAGTCTAGACACGGCATTTCAACCCTCCAATCTCTGGACTCCTTTCAAACGGACTATAAGCTCGGTGCTCTCTCTGTCTCTCCTCTGCATGGTTGTCATGGTGTCCACACACCCCTGACTAGCTCGGAGCATGTTGTACTTTCAAGTGTGCATGCAAAGCTGCTTCTGGAGCACATGATGCGGGGCTGCAACTGGTCACACTCGTCGCTGTGCCCTCAATCCAACATCCTCCCCTTCCTCTCTCCCCTGTTCCCTCTGCCGGTTCCATCATCACAAAATGAATCCGGCACCGCTGTCACTGCTGACGTGATTGCTACACGACATCCGTGGTGCTATGACAACAGCAAGTCCAGCCTTTCTCTCATTCACGGGTCCATTTGGGGGCTGTCACTGAATGATCCAAATTATGCACCGCAACACATTAAGACGGGAACCTTTTTGCCCTTGTTGCCTTTGAGGCGAAAGGAACATTTTCCATTTTCATTTTCCAGAGTCCTGTCATTACAAATCCTGCTCTTTTAAACCACAAAGGACAAAGATAAAAGAAAGATTATTTTCTGTCAAAGCCAAAAAATTAGGCAACATTTATATTTAAGGTTTAAGTAACCCTTCTGATCCAGACTGAGAAATGCAGGTCCGACTCTGACAGTTGTTGATCTAATCAGCTTTTTTGTACAATTAAAAGGCTGCAACATTTAGTGTAAATATAAAGCTTCTCATAGTGGAGCGAGGGGCAATCACAGAGGAGACAAGGGAGGGAACACGCATTCCTGCTAGCAGTAGGTTTGTAGTTTCCGGGGGTGGAATTATAGAATGAAGGAGGGAGCAAGAAGGGAGGGAGGGGGCGAAGAGTGTGAAAGAGTCAGAGGAGGGTGGGGGGGTTACAAACAGTCACCTCCCTCCCTCAGTTCTTCAACCCATCCTTGCATAGTCAGTCTGCTGTGGACTTGCAGGAGGGGTATCAATAATCTTGTCATGTGAGGCTTGCAATTTTCCCCTTAGTGATGCTTGGGATTTCTCCTGTGGCTTCTGTGGAGAAGCAGAAGTGACCATTTCTGGTTGCACACAGTAAGGTAAGTCATTGTATTTGCTGCTGTGTGTTTTATAGCGCTGTGTTTAGGTTGTGTCAGTAGATAGAGACAAATGGCTCTTCAGCCTCAAACCTGCTACTTTCCAACAGAGGTGCTAAATCACACCACCAGTAACACACTGAGTCAACGTTTGGCCTGTAAGCATAGGGTTCAGTGCATTTCAGAGTGTAGTTTATTTATCAGGTGCAACCAAAGCAACTATTCTGATCTTGTTGTGCCTTTCGGGTTTGTATTTTCATTAGTTTCCACCATTATAATTTCTCGTTATTATGTGTGTGTGTGTGTTTTGTAACCATATCCTGAGGTCTTCACAGCCTATCTCTATAGGGTGGGTTTTCCACCTCATGTTTGTACCTGTAGCACTCCTGTGTAGGGCACAGCTTTACCTCCAACAGCAGGCAGCGAGCCATTGTCTTCACTGCCAGACGCAAACAATACAGCTTGTGTCTGTGTCGTTATAATGACAAAGAAGTGGTGGTGGTGGTGGTGGCGGTTTTGTGATGCTGAGAAAGAGAAATGATGAATTGCAAATGTAAGAGATGGTCAAAGTCAAGGAGTATTCCCAGAGCGCATCCTGGAGAGGGGGGGCTGGAGGACTTCATGATGTGTGACTTAATTTAAAACCCCAGCTTTGTGTTTGAAAGCCCGTTGTGACTCCTGCGGTGGGGAGAGGGGCATGAAATGGTCATCTGGTGTCATAGTTATGGAAATGTATTGACCGTTCGAGGCTTAGCAGGACAGGAGGTCAGGCTCTGCTTTCAGGCTTGTAAATCTTGATAATGCTCCTGTTATGACTGAAGGAAAGCAAGCTTTGAAAAAAAAAAAAAAAAAACACTTTTCAATAGCTTTATTTAAAAAAAGCATATACAATGGCAGGCTTTTTCTCAATCTTAATTCAACCTAACTACAATACTCTCCTGAGAGGAACATAATTGTAATCACAGATTGGTTTGCATGGTCTTGTCATAAGCTTCACTTAATTGAAAGGCACAGTGTCCAGTAGAACAAAGGTTATATTGTAGATTTACAAGCCAGAAGAGTTCATCAGAGATCAGGTAGTCTTTCAGATACTTAGCTTATTTTAAATGTTAGACTAAATACAGAGCAAAATTTATTTTTTCCAGTTACTCAGTTAGATACCACACAACTTAAACTGCTGCACTTTGATGGTATTAAAGCAAGTAGCATTACATAGAATGAATGCTCTTTATTTGTTTATACTATTGATTGAGGTGAGTCATCAGCGTTGTTCTTTTGCTTTAGGCACAAGCTAATTTGTTTCTATTCAAATACACATTCCTCAGTCCAAACGTTAGGAGCCGCATGAGATTCTGCCACTAATTGTTTTGTTTGCTGACGATTTTTATCACCAGTCACTTCAGGTTTTTGGTCTGCCATTTCAAGACATGAATTTGTAATGCCAATGCACACATTGAGCGTGACTGGGAGTCTTCAACAAAGGCTAGGCAGACAAAATTGCCTAATGCTGTGAGTACTAACAAAAGCCATGTTCATGGTTCAATATGATATGATAATGTTTTCTTACATGTGAATGCGACATGAGTAGTTGTGTACGGTTAGCGACGACAACACAAACGCTCTCTCGTGGATTTATCCTCCAGCAGAATTCAGTTCATGTGTGGTGGGGGAGTGGCTTCGGAGGGAGGCCTAAAAGAGGGGAGGCTTTAAAAACCTAGCTTACTCTTGCTGGTTTCTCTAAAGTTGTCAGTAACATGTTTGTGGTTTGAGTATAACCTCTCCAATATGCTGACTTTGAAATTAATTAAATTGTCCTGCACCACAATAGTAGAGAGTGCCTCTTCTACAAGTATCCTCCTGCTTACACATATTTACATGAAATGTAATGTTTACTACTTCAAAACGTGGGAAGGTCCTGGAATCCGGCTGAAATGTGACTTTCGAAGTTACATTTTACCACAGGGTAATAAAAGAGGCCTGTACTGGGAAATGTGATCAGGACTGCTTGGAGGGAGTGGACACATTTGCAGCTTTGCGTTGTTAATGCGTGTTTCAGGATCCACTGCGACTCTGCTTCAGTGCACAATGCAACACTGTAAGTAGTTGGGAGCTCCAGGAGTGTTATGGTTGAGGTGGTGCTCAGGCATGGCTTCTGCACATGCTCTGTCCATAGATATGATTTAAATCAAAAATATATTACAGCATGTAAATGTTGGTGATGTGATAAAAGAACAAAACAGTCTGAAGAGTGCACATGTTTTTCTCATGAAGAGTTCATCTCATCAACTAGTTTACCAGGATTAGGCGTCCTCTCCCTTCTTAAGTAACTTTTTGCAAGATAAACTAAATTGATTATTGATATTTCTATTATCATTAATATTGTAATCAAAATGACCAAAATGGGCCTTGACTTTGACCCAGATGTGATGTTTGGATTGTGTGTCTGCACTTGTGATGCTACATAAAAAGCTTGGTATTCCCACTCATTGACATGAAAGCAAGTGATTGCCTCTGTGGAAGAAAATCCAGAGTGAACCAGATTTAGAAAACACATTTCTAATGCAGGATTGCTACTCCTCTATGTCCCTGGCATTGTGTTTATTCTGCTGCCAGCAAAGGGGCATTCAGGCAAAGACAAGGCAGCTGCCTTACTGAGATTGGTAAGTGAATGGCTCACCCAGCAGTGGACTGGCTTCTGGTCTGAGGACATCAACATCCATTTCATGGCTGTTTTTGTGGTATTGCTGGCTTTCTGAATATGAGCAGAACATTTGTTTGGTTTTTCATTTTTGATATAATGCAAAGATTGCATTGGCCAGCTGGGGTCAGCGGAAGTGTGCTGAACAAGGCTGAATTGTACACTCCACACTGACATGACATTTCTCTATTACAACTATTTTTACATGGTCTCAGTGCTAATTTATCCAGTGGTAGATAAGTTTTTTTTTTTCCTATTCATCTACACCCTCAGGCTGAATATTGACTCACCTTGCTATTGAGCTGAAGACTGAGTGAGGAAGCCCATCAAGACATTGGCAGTGTTAGGGAAGATAGATTGAAAAATATATTATTATCACTCTCAGTTGTTTCCACCAATATCTGATTTCAGCTTGCAGCTGTTTTCCATAGACATCATGGTGTGCCAGCGCTCAGTAGATAATCTTCCCTGATGCATGCACCAAATTACCATTGCAACAGAACCCCCATGTTTTGGTAACCAGTGTGTCCCAGGATTGATACTGTTGATGACAAATCTATAAACATAAAACTGTCAAGCACATTTTTTTCCTTGTGTGAGGGGGAAATTGTTGGGTGTGTTTGGAGTCCGACTGTGGAGGAGCAAATTGTAAAAGTCTGGAATGTGAAGCATGTAAAGGCAGACTGGTGTTGATGTTCAATGTAGCCAGGGGAGACCTTTTCACTTACAGTGACAAGCTATGAGAAGGTCAACGACTGAAAGTCTCCAGTGATTGTGGTTGTGATGTTTTGTCCCAGCGGCTGCTGCCATTTTCATTACAAGAGGCATTTTTATGCACTTCCCAGATGAATCCGTCCATTGCAAACTGTTGAATTCTTGTGTGATCCTTCTGTCACTATCTCGCAGTGAACATTTCTTCAGCATCTGATGTAAGTTTCACATTATTGGGAGATAAGTTTGAATGACTTGCAAAAGATTTACTTTGGCACTTTTGCTTGCATCCAAATTTAAAAGCCCCGCCGCTACCAGAATTAAAGAAAAAAGGTTGAATGGAATATTGATGCTGTGACACTGAATATTGATGTGTCTTACGTAATGAAAACGGGAGCTATTGGATACAATTTAAGGAAGATTAAAAAAAAATGTTTGTTCTGGTTAATCCAAATAATCAAAGGCAATAAGTGGGCCTTACATGTATCCATCTGACACTAATAGAGACAAATGTGTGGCTAAACCTTCACGTTTTAAACGGTGTTGGCAGTTAGTAGGTAATTGTGAGTAGAAGTAATACATTCTACTCAGATGGAGTAGTCTGTTTGGTAAAACCAGAAACACGTGCAAGCGCATCTTTAGATACTCTAATAATTGTAAGTGGCATATATCAAATCATAGTTTTAAAAGAAATCGCCTCCACTCCCTAAAGCAGATTAAAAAAACCAAACCTCTAACCCTTGCAGAAGTGCAGAGGAATCACAACCACAACCTGTATTCATCCCCCTTTGTCTTAACAGTGGTCTGTGGCTCATGTGTTCCTCCAATTAATAGCTGTTTAAGGACTTCAAAGGCGGTCAATGAGGAGCTAAAGAGCCGTAAGCAGGATGTGGTTGATGGCACCTCAGTTGTTACCCTCTGAACAAGCAAATTGCTGGCATTGATCATAGAGATGAAAGTACTCAATGACATCACAAAATCTTGTCTCTTAGGCCATGTTGGAAAAGAAAGAAAAAGACAACCGCTGTGGCATTTATTTATAAGTGAGATAATATATCATTCGGTTCTCTTTTATATATATATTATCTTAGATGTAATTTCACACATCTCCTAGTGCAGCCAATGTGTAAAAAGACAGGATCTACAGTTAAAAGGATCAGATTTTGCTGAGCAATGTGCGCAAAAGAATTGAGGAAAATCTCTATACTTTTAAAAATACCACTTTACCAGTGGCCATATGAGCTTGTAAAGCATTCTTACACCTATAGAGTGGACAAAAGACTTGATGACCCAACAAAACCTGCAGCATCTGTCAGTACACAAACCCCATACAGCTTAAACACCAGCTGAAGCAATGACCTCTGCACACAGTGGTGCCCTAGAGAAAACACTGGCAGGGACAAAGGTGCCACCAGGCTAAACAACGCCAGCTGCTGCTCAACAACAGGCCCCAAAATCAGTGCCTGCAGATTTATTGCAAAGAATGTAACACACAGTTAGGGCTTATCTTTTGCAACCCTGAAGATAGACAAACACTGCGGCACCACCGTACATAGACCCATGGTAAACTCGGACCAAGATGCAAAAACGTTTTTTTGACAAATATAATTGTAGCAGCAAGTGCCATTATGGAAAAAAAAAAAGAGGAAATATATTAGGTCACTGTGTTTAAACTTGTATGTTATGCTGCAAAGAGACTGTTTGATTAGCGCTAAAAGGGCAAATGTCTCTTTACATTTAACTCCTGACTGCTTGTCACATTGGGACACTAAAATCTGCTTGGCTGCTCAGAGTAGCTCAAATCATACGCCAGTCAGTTTTGAATAATGTAAATGAGGGTTCTAACTCACTCAACCCTTACACCATATTATCTCTCACAAAAATAGCTGTCCTGCTTAGCTTAGTAGGAAATATACACAGAGAAAAAGCATCAGTTTGCATAACAATATACCTCTGTACTCAAAATTCAACGTCAAATTGCCAATCTTCCTACAGCATCCACCTTTACCAATCAACGGTTGCTGCCACTTTACTGTCAGCCATTATTCTGCCTGATGTGTGCTGGCATCCTTCTAAAGGCTGCTCTTCCTACAATAACAAAGTCCCATGACACACAACCACCTGAGCCTCTCTTGACAGGGTCACACAGGTCACACACACAGCACCACCATTTGCCACTGTCCTCTGAACATGAAATCATTCCTGCAGCAAATTAAAATGACTGGGTGGTTTGGGTTATGGTTGTCTGTGTTTGTTGCTGCTGAAATATGTTGTTTGAGAATGTTTTTATTGTGCAATGTCCCCTTCACCTGCTACTACGTCAATTGTTATAGCCAGAGTAGCTAGACAGCAAATAATAGCAATAGCAATATTACTTTATCCGTTCAGTTTTTCCAGCTGTTGTAATTTCGACGGATCATTTTTTTAATAAGGCTGTATGAATCTTGGCTGGTTGAGCCAAATGCTGGCTAGCGCGTTGCTTTGTGATACACTCATTGCCACGTCTTAGCATAATGCTATTCCGAGACGAGTCAAACTGCATTCATTATCACTGAAAGCCTCCTTTTCCAACTGTTTGCTATTCATGGTTTCTCGGGCTACAAATTCAAGTCACAAAAAATACTATATGGTATATCGTTTTCAGTCGAGCTATTAAATGAACACTGGAGGAAGTATATATTATGTTCATCAAAATCCCAAATAAATGATACACTGGTACGGCTGTTTCTCATTTATAACATTTACAAGAGGATGCAAACCTTGTTGATGCTAAATTTCCGTATGGCCTAACAGAATCTTAACACACACTCGGGAGCAGAAAATGAGTCATGATAAGAAGAGATTGCCGTTTGGTACTCTTTTCTCAGGTGCATAGGACTATATCAGCAGGGAACCGTGAGCTGTCTTGAGAGCAGACCCCCTCCTCCTCTACAACTACCTGTGTTATTATCTTTAGAGATAGGAGTGTTCAGATTACAGGGTTTTGTGTTGGAGCTTGTAACTAGTCGGCCTGGTGCATTCTTGCCTTTCACCAGTGTAGTTAGGTAAAATGACAGGAATGTGTTAGCAGGAGTTATAGCAACATAAAGAGTCAAAATCAGACCGTGTCCGGATTTAGATTTATTTGTGTTTGTATATTTGGTCACAATATGTGTCTGATTCCAATGTGTTATGTTGCTAAGTAACTCCAGTGTATTATTGTATTATTATTTTTTTACATGGAGCTCATGTGTATAGGAATGTGTGACCAGGTGTTTCACACTGTCTGTAGATTCTACCTTCTTTTGAAAGTCAATAGGTTGGGTATTTAGCCATAGGGCATGTATTTTCATCATTTCCTCTAATAATACAAGCTACTTGACATTTCTGTCCTTGGGTATTCAAAAGAGAAGAAGAGCAGGTGGGGGTTAGGACTATTTCCCTTGTTCCTGTTCCAACAGGCCCAAGTATTTGTCAAATATAACGTGGGGCTTTTAAGTGGTCTTTAATAACAAAACAACCTTAAATCTACCTGTCACATATTTCAAGGAAGACAAACGGCACATGGGATGGAAATATGAACATGACTCTCCCAAAACAGTCTCGGATATCATCCACATTGTTGGTAATTGGAGTAGTTCGGGCATAAATCAGTCTTTCGTACCATAAATCCAGCTTTCGGCCACTGGGGAGAGAACCAAACCTAAAACGTCTTTATGGTTAAATAACATGTTCCTGCTCTAATTTTAAAACATTGTGAGAATAGAAGAAATGTCAGCCTTGCTCCAAAAGTAACTAATCATTTCATAAGCATTAAAGAAAAGTATCCTGCATAGAGTGAAATTATATAGCACTTTCAAATTGTTGTTACTATCCCAATTGTCTCGACATGAAAAAAAAATTTGATGGATTTTATGAAGTGGATGTTTGTACATCAGCTGTTCTTAGAAGCATCTTGATACTTTTCATGGATTAACTGTTTACAACCTCCAGAGGTGGTGAATCTCTGTGCCTTTCCCTGTAGCCGTTGTGTTGCTAATCACAATAAAACTATTCATCTTTGTGATCTGTGGGTGGCTGGAATCTCCAGTATGTATTTCAATAAGGGCCTGTAACGGATGAATCCTCTGAGACTTCTGCTGTCCTGTGCTCTTATGCAGCCTGCTGAAAATTACCCACTTACACAGGGTCCTCACTCTGTCCCAATGCCAAATTACTGGCAGCATGTCCCAATGCCAAATTACTGGCAGCATTTTCCAATCTATTTGTTCATTTCCATTTATTTATTTAGCTGTGGATGAAGGACAATAGGGACGAGACAAGACGGGGACACTAACAAACTAGTGTTTGTTAGCAAGTATTTCTAGAAGAACCCACTGCCTGCTCCTGAGGATTATCATTATCATGTAATAATGTAGATTTGATGATGAATTATGTGCACCAGCAGCATTGCAGCTTTAGAGAACATAGTGTTGTGGAATTGAGGCCATTTTAACCTTTTTATTTAAATATTCTGGTGACTCAGTAAAATCTGTGTATGTCAAATTTTGGAAGATGCATGCATATTCATTCGAACATCTATATTCCTTAGAGCTCTCCAGGTCAACTATCTGTGTTCTTACATCTTAAAACCGTTGGTGGAAATGACTATGCTCGGAGGGAATGCGTTATCGTTATCTCCTTGAAAGAGGCCAAAGTAGCTTGCTGATGCATCATGGATCATACTGCAAAAGTATTGTACTGTAAAGAGAGCTGTGTTCTCTTTTTGTAATCTCAAACTAATCATGATGTAGTGGCTTTGAACAACGAGCTGTTTGTGCCGTTTGGTTTTAATCTGTTGTCCCTATGAAAGTGCTGATTCGATATTAGCTTAGTGGACCCATATTGCCCATATTGGACTACCAATTTGACTTTGCTTTCATGCGAGTTTGGCATTTGATTTTATACACATTTACTTCCCTCTTTTCTATTCGGTTTTGAGTGTTCTCTGACTTTGCCGCAGCTATTGTAAAGGACAGTGTACGTGTATAGTCACAGAATTAAAAGGGTTTTGTTGCACACAAACAGTGTTGCAGAATTAATCAGCTGTTTCCATTATCACTATTTTATGAACAGCTGCTTCACATATTTCAGGGCCAAACAAATGAGGTTGTGCTGTAAAATCCAAGGTCAGATCACAGTGGGTTGCCTTAACTGTACCAGCTGAGGAAACCACATCTTCCACTATTCAAGCCCCTCATCGCTGCTTGAAACGGTGTAATTTCTGGCCAATTTCACATCATATTAACATTAAACCACTGAGAGAACATTATCACATAGAGCACAGCAACATAGTAAAGCTCCCCTGTAAGCAGCAGACACTTCAATTTTAAATACTGACCATTAAACCCGTCAAAAACATTCTCGAAGGGATTTTTAAAAATTGTATTTACAGTTTTACGCAGCCCTGTAGGCCTCACAGAGTGACGATCTGGGCTAAAACACACAGGACATTTTTGTTTCTCTCCAGGGATGACATCTGCAAAGCCATTAAACTTTGACCTAACATATGAAACCATAAAGGGCACGATGTGGGAAAGAGTACAAACAACCCGGGAGGTAGCCCTTGGCATAATGTTTGTGCTAGCATTTTGTAAGCATGTTTGTGTCCCTCTGCGAATCTTGTTTCCTATAATGAGTGCAGTGGCATTTCATAGCTCTGTCCCCCCTCTTTTGTTTTCTGATATTTTCCTCTACGAAATAGGATTTAATGAAAGTGGCAATAAACTGTGGGGTTATATGAATGGACTTCCATCACCATCAAACATTGTGCATTGCAGTACTGGTGAGGGATGATGAGTGAGCAGAATGAAGAAAGGAAAGGGAGCAACATAAGGTAGAGAAACGGGGTCAGCTTCAGTTTACGTAACTCCCCTCTTCACAGTAAGCCCGAGTGCATGCAGCAGCAGAGGGTTGGGCTCCCACTCATCTGCGGCGGCTACACACGCAAAAGCAGTGTACCCCCCCAAAGGGTCTGTCCTAAAAGGAGGGGAGCACACATCAGGAGGAACAACAGTAACAATGTGGTTATTTAATCTTCTGTTCTATCTGTTGATGGTCCCAGGCACAGAACGGGGCCTTTTCAGAGCAGGCTGTCTTGCCTAAAGGCCGGTAGATAGATCCAAATGTGCATTATGGAAAAAAAAAACGTATGACCTTGTCCCTTCTCCTCACAGCCCTTTCTAATGCTCTTGAGACCAACAATGCTACATGGACGGCTCACGCTGTGAATAACTCATGTTCTCTCTGACTGTCACAGTGGTCATAGTGTCATTACGTCCCCTCCAGTTCACACGACAACCCCGGTGCATTTTGAACGGGGATGAGTGGATCATTTCCTCTGCAACACAATAAAAATATGCTAGGATCGAGTTACATTTGCTCGTCTGTTCCTCTCTTCTAATTTCTTTTTTCTGACCAGCGTCGGAGTTGTTTTAGGGGAAAGTGTCACTTTGCAATTTCGAACAGGGACTTTGCGAAGAAGTTGTAATGGGGTACACACAGTTAATAAATGCTTGGTAATACAATTACAGGTAACTTGATCAGTGAAACAAAGTAATTTAAGATGAAGGCATATGAGGTGTTTCATAATAACTATTGTATGTCCTCAGCAATCATGCAATGATCTTTTAATAAGTTTCTTAAATTATCCTCATAGTTCCAGTTGATAAATGATCAAACTTCTTTAGATTCATCTGATCATTACTGTATCTTGCTTATATAGTGCTGATACAGTTATTCTGTCTTTTGACTATTGCATAACAGCCAATGAAAGGCCACTCTGGACACGTAAAAAATAAGGATGTTTATGTTTCCATATTTAGCTGCAGATTTTTTAAAACACAAGCCAGTATTTATCCATAAGCAGCATGCATAATTGAAAGCACATTACAAATTTGATATGATTTTTCATCTGGATATCTGTTTTCAGAGCTTTGTGGATCATACCAGCAACTGAAGGACCAAACTGTCCGTAGATCCAGTGACAAACAAAATGCCAGAAAATTCAACACGATCCTGCAGGTAGGCTAACCATCACAATTCTGTCTTTTAATTTGATTTTGTGTTCTTTCGGAGCTAGCTAATTTACACTTTGTCCTACTTCTTTTCAGCCTCTGAATCATGGGAAATGTTGAGAGCCAGAATGGGGACCATACCCTTTACCGTAACGAACATGGCTATTTGTCACGTAAGCACATGTCTCGGTCTCTTCGCATCTCCAACAAACAGTCCAGACGCTCTCGACATGCTTCATCAGGGAAACTAGAGCACAGGAATTCTGAAACGAGCACACGCTCAAGTAGCACCCCCAGTATCCCACAATCCCTGGCTGACAATGGCCTGGAGCCCTTCAATGAAACGAATATCCTCCCAGACTTTGGAAGCCCCATTTGGGTGGACCGTGTGGCCATGAACCTGCGGCCTGTGTCCTTTCACAATGACCTGGCCAATCCCTCTGTGCACATGAATACGATGCACATAACCCTACCTGGCCCCACAGCAGAGGAGGTGCAGGATGAAGACGCGTACACAGGCGAGGTAACATACCTTCAGAAAACTCGGGATTGCTCCAAGGACACTGTCAGCTTCAAGAAAAAGAGGTCCAAGTCTGCAGACATGTGGCGAGATGACAGCCTGGAGTTCTCACTGTCTGACCTCAGCCAAGAGCACCTGACAAGCACAGAGGAGATTATAGACACGACCAACGAGAGGGACTTTACTGACTGCAAAGGACACCTGCAGTCCAGCCCCACGGACTCTGCTGACAGGACAAACTCCCTGGACGAGCTGTACAGCCAGAAGTGCCCTGCCCGCAGGCAACCCCACGGTCGCTATGCCAAGTGGCATGACGCCAACAGGGCTATCAGAGAGGGTGAGGACGATAAGATGATCTCCCCATCAGAGGAGGATGGGAACACCTATGGTGCATACACCCTCCCCTGCCGGCGTTCCCACTGCCTTTCTGAAGGCCTGAGCAGCCACCAAGCTGCCATGTGTGCCAGTATGCAGGGCAGGAGGGCACAGACTATACAGGTAAGATGTAGAGCAAGTTCACATTGTGCTGCTCTTTTAAAATACCAATTTGGCTCAAATGATCTTTTAAAGTGGCTCAATTCATAGAAAACTGAACAAACTATTTCCTGTATCCATGAAAGTGTTAACAGTGTATTTATGTCCTCTTGACACTCTCTTAAGTTGAACTGTTAAAGCTGTGTCATGGCTCCTTTATGCTCCTTGGACAGAGTAAACTGTGCAGAATCTTAATGTGGTCTGGTGGCATCATCAATAACACAGCTCCCCTCCTTTTATTTTTTCCTCCCATTGTGTCCGAGCGTTTCCTCTGCTGCATTCATCTCATAGATAATACGCTGCTGAAACTGATTAAATGTAAAAATAACGCTTATGTCAGGGGAGCACTGTGTCGTCTCCTGATGAAACTGTTGTTTTTCTTGGGCGAGGAGACTGCAATGATGAGAGGGAGGGAGCAGTGCTTAAAGTCACTCCCTGTTTGGAATGCCTCGGCCTTTTGTCATGATAATTAGGGGAGGCCTGCGGAAGAGTGTAACAGTAAAACGTGTGTGGTGGCCCTGTCACTGCAGGGCACCGTCAGCCCTAGAGAAAGGAGCTCTGGAGCGCATGATTGGGTCATGTGACCAGATGGAGATACCAAGCTCAGTGTAGCCCCCTTCATCTCCCAGGAGCCTTTGGCTATGTGGGGAGGAGAGGGCAGACCCTGCGGTGCCACAGGGAGGGCAGGCTGTACTCGCACAACAGCAGACGCTTTGCTGCGAGTAATTCATTTTGAGCAGAACCTCAGGATTAAGCAACCCATGGACTCTCGTTAGGCCTCTTTACTCACAGTTTTTGCAACATGTTTAGAAGAATGGCTACATGCTGTATGTACATAGACAGCTTAGTTGCCAGTGAGGGTAGCAGTTATTGACAGGCTTCATTCTTAGTGATGAAGACAACGTGGCTGCCATGCCGTCTCACCTCTCTTGTGCTTCTGCCACGACGCAGGATGTCACTGCCGGAGAGGGTAGTGAGTACGAGGACAGCGGCATCGATGGGGTGACTGTGGAGGCAGAGCAACACTCCAGACGCTACAAGACCATGTCAGCCTCCTTCTCCGTGTACTCGGCGGCAGGCAGGAGCATGTTCGCTGGCAGCGACAGTGGCAGCAGCAGTGGCGGTGGGGCCAGCGAGTGTGTACAGGGCGTGTACGAGAACTTTCGCCAAGAACTGGAGATGAGCTCCTGCCAGACGGAGAGCTTGGAGGAGGCAGGGTCCGCCCTGAGTGACGAGCAGAGTACTATGAGCTCCACCTACCAGTCTGACCCGTTGCTCAGCGTCACCCAGGGGATGGTGCGTAAAGCTGGCAGGCTCGCCGTCAAGAACTTCCTCGTACATAAGAAGAACAAGAAAGTGGAGTCAGCCACAAGGCGCAAGTGGAAGAGTTACTGGGTTTCCCTGAAAGGTTTGTTATGCCCTCAATGTGTCCATAACATTTACATTTTATTCCATAATCTCAATATTAATACAGCCCAGATAACACGGGACACTTTTGATGTAGTTTTTTTTGCTGACATACAGTAGCTTATACAGAAATACTTCAAATCTAATCTAACCTCAATTTACAGTAGCTGAGTAAACCAAGCTTCAATTCAAGCATGATAGAAAACCTCATTGTCAAATGTATGCCACTTGACTGGGCTTGAAATCAAATCAGATCTCTCATGATCTCTCATGATCATGATTCCTCCCTCGGTGACTTATCAGCCATGCTGCACTTCTTTTATTTGGCCACTGGAGAGCAGAATTAAATTGCTTTGAGCAAATCGGGCTCTAAAAAACAAAACATGATTGTCATTGTTCACCTTTCCTAGAGATTGGGCCATCACGAGCTTATGCGGCCAATTAGCATATTATGCATGTAATGTAATAGATGTTTTGGTTTTCCAGGTTGCACTCTATTCTTCTATGAGACCGATGGCCGCTCAGGGATCGACAACAACAGTATTCCCAAGCATGCCATCTGGGTGGAGAACAGTATTCTCCAGGCTGTACCCGAGCATCCCAAAAAGGACTTTGTGTTCTGTCTCAGCAACTCCCTGGGAGACGCTTTTCTGTTTCAGGTAAGAGAATGCTTAAATGTCGTCTGTGCTCTGTGAATAAGTGCAAATTCTCCCAAGTACCTTGACCTATATGTAGTGTTTTCTTTCCTTTCATGCTCTCTCAAGTCTGATTTGCTATAATAATTAGCAATGAATCAACTCAGGAAAAGCAAATAGAGAGCTTTTTATCTCAAATGTTAGGGAGCCGTTTGTTGTTGTTCAACCTCTGACCTTTCCCTGTCTGTCCCCACGCAGACCTGCAGCCAGACAGAGCTGGAGAATTGGATCACAGCCATCCACTCGGCATGTGCCACTGCCGTCGCCCGCCTGCATCACAGAGAGGACACGGTGCGCCTGCTTCGCGCAGAGATCAAGAAGCTGGAGCAGAAGATAGACATGGACGAGAAGATGAAGAAGATGGGAGACATGCAGCTGTCAGCTGTTACTGACACCAAGAAGAGGAAGACAATCCTGGATCAAGTAGGTTTTATCCTTCTTTCTCACATGGCTTGTCTGTTCCCCGCATGTCAGGCAGTTATGTGGGATTTTAAGAAGTATCATCCTGACTGAAAGAGTTTGGAAATTTGATTGGCCCTCTGAGGAAGTCAGGGAATATCAAGAAAACTTCACAGAAGAATATTAAATCTTGTCTCCAAAATTATAGTCATTATTCTTTTAAAAGTTTTTTGCAATCTTATTAATCGTTCAGGTTTTGCTTCTTACTTTTGTTGCCACTCATTGGGCCGAATCCTTAAATGTGAAAACACATCTGCAGCAAAAATATATTCAAATGAGTTTAGATTTTCCTAATGAGTCAGATTATTTATTTGTCATTCAATTGAGGTTAAAAGTACTGCATGCAGCTTGCCAGTTTTACTGGTAATCAACCTATTTACCTAACTTTTCTAAGCTGATAAGAAATGTAACAAGCTAGGAGGGATTGATAAAAGGGTTGTCTGGATTTAGTAAAGTAGTAGAAAAACACATCAACACAAGAGCTCTTGTCATCAACCTTCTGCTCCTCTTTCTAACTGTTGAACTTTAAAGGGTAAGATATCTTCTCCAGGATGAACTTTGTCTTCACTTAAGAAGCAAAATAGGGTAGCTCTCAAGATTTATTTCACTCTGGTCTGAGGCTATAGTGACAATAACAGCTATTATTTTCATAACCTATTAAAGTTACGCATTGTTTGCTTAATTACAGGTATCGCATGAAAGTAGGTATTTCAATATCAGTCAGTTGTTTTGATGCAAGAATGGAGGATGAATTGGAGATGGACAGAGAAGCAGGGAGAGGTACAAGGGGATTAAGTAACAGATCTCAGAGGTATCATCCGCTAGAGGCTGCTGATGCTACACACCTATCGGCCATTAGATTGCTTTTTGTTTTGTTTTTCAAACCAGTATGCCGTTGGCATCAGTTGATTCTTTCAATTAATTGCAAAGCTCGTATTGTCTTCTAATAGATCTGTTTACAGAGAAGGGAGTACGTGGTTGGAGCAGCTCTGTTTGGCAGTGTCAGGTTTCACATTGTGCAGTGCTGAATGGATATAGGCCCGCTCCTAAGAAAGCTGAAACACTCCCAGCCTCTATCTGCCAGTGGAATGTGCAGTATTGTTTCTTTCTCCTCTCTGGCTACTTGGCAGTGATACAGAGCCCTCTGCCATGGCACTGGCAGGCTCTTCCGAACACTAGTTCAAAACCGTGACTGGGTGGGGACGGATCGGTGAATAATCACAATGTACTGCTCTACTGCCCCAGTAAACATCAAACCATTAGGAACCGAGAGCGCAGGTTGGCAACACTTGGAGTAAACTGGTTACAGAGTTTCTTGAGGCGAGAGGAGGACTGCAGTTGACAAACTAGAGCCCCGATGAACAATTAACTGGATGTTTATTTGTGTCCCTCTCATTCTGCAGATCTTCCTGTGGGAGCAGAACCTAGAGCAGTTTCACATGGATCTATTCCGCTTCAGGTGCTACCTGGCCAGTCTGCAAGGTGGAGAGCTGCCCAACCCCAAACGCCTCCTGGCTGTTGCCTCTCGTCCCACCAAGCTGGCAATGGGCCGACTGGGGATATTCTCTGTGTCTTCCTTCCATGCACTGGTAAATATCATCTTCATCTTTATCAAAGGTCCTCATTAAGTCTGGTTTTATGAAGAATCGTCACGATACACTTTTTACATAGCATCTTAGTTTTACCTCTATTTATGCATTTATCTGCAGCCATCACGAATAAGACTAGAAATCAGTGAATATTTGAAGAACCAATTTGCCAATGTGTAGCTCAAGTATACTTCAGCAACACAAACTATAGCTGTTGCTGGGATCATACCTGTAACCTTTCAGCTGTGGGGGGGGGGGGGGGGGGGGATCTCTCTTAACACTACACTGCCCTTATATTTAGAAGTTCCTTCGGTACTGCATCTCCCTCAAAACACACACTGTCATCTCTAAGTACACCAGGTCAGTCTCCTGGCAGGGCAATTGATTCTAGAAACTAAATGCATGGCTTCAAATTTTATTTTCTTTCTTCCACGATGAGCAATATTTTGGAGCCTGGGTCTCACACAGGGCACCTGTTGAAGACGTTTTGGTTCAGTTTTAGCCTCCCACTGCTGTGCTGTGTGCTACACAGCTAAAAGCACCGGTAGTACAGGAAAACATCTATTTGATTTTTCAAAGACATGTTTGCAGATCAGTGAGGCACCACCAACGCAGTGCTGTGGAGCATGTGGGTGTTTGAGCTGCAAGATCGCAGGCTGGGATGTCTAACAAAAGACACTCTAACAGCTCTCTTTTTTTATCTTTCCTGTTTCTCTCCCCCTCTAATTTCCTCATCTCTACTTCCATTAATACTTGCATCGGCCCTACGTCCAAAAATGACACAAGTTGACAGAACAAAACAAGTCATCATTTAAAGAGCTTTTTACTCTTGCTTATTTTCACAAATGAGTAGCCTAAAAATGAGGTTGTGTAAGAACCTGCATGAGCCCAGTACTTGTGTGTGAAATAGTTATGACAGCCCAGTATCTGTATGTCGACTTCATGCTGATGCACATGCGATCCCTTGTTCTCATTCCTCCTCAGTCTGGTGACATTTGTATTGCTTATAGAAAACCTACCGTTTGAGCCCTGACTGAGTCATTATATTTTTGCAGGTGGCAGCTCGCTCAGAGAACGGAGTGAGACGGCGAACACAGGCAATGTCTCGTTCCTGCAGCAAGCGCAAGAGCAGGTTCTCCTCCCTCTGGGGTCTGGACACTACCTCAAAGAAAAAAACAAAAGCCCATCCCAGTATCAACCAGGTCTGCGATATTTTACAGTTACTTTCTAGTTTCAATGCAATCAATAGCACTGCCTTGGCCAGTAAAATATTACATTTTGCCTTTTCCTCAAGCATTTATCCTCCACATCTCTGCTTAAGTAATGACCACTTCACCTCTTTTTTGACCCAGCAGGTCTTTGCTGATGGAGAAGAGCTAGTGAAAAAGCCTGTTGATGGCGTATTTGTTGATCCCACCAAGGACAATACAGTAAGGAGGATTCTCTGTATGCATACACTTAACAGTGACTTGGAGGGCAAACACAAGTGGGAACTTACTCACTAGATCATAAGTCAACACTGACGTTAATGAAATATTATCCCTCTATTTTCCCTGAGTAAGCAGCAGAGCCGAGGCCCAGAGGTTACAACTATAACGGCTATTATTTTTCCTTTCTTTCCTTTTAAGCAAATGTAATATACTATAATATATTTAGATGGGAGGAATGATTAGAACATACTTGTTAAATCATCAACCATTTTAATCGAAACCAAACTTTGCAGTTAAACATGTTTACATAGTAAAAAACGATTCTGTACTAAAGCAGCTGACTGAATATGCCTTTTTAATGTCTCTGTTCTAAGAAAAGTGAGGATGGAACTGTGAAAAGCCTTCCACAGCCCAGCACGGAAAGTGATATCTGGGTCCCTGACCACCTCACCCCCTCTTGGGTGTGTCTGCCAAATGACCAGCCAGTGCTAACCATCATCCAGCCAGGGGAGTCGGCACTGTGCGTTCTGGAAACCATCTGCAAGGTAACAGTGGCCAATGGCCTGACCTGAACCACAGTTCACTCCAGCGATGTTTGCATGACAAAGATGTAAAGACACTTGGAAAGCACAAGACTTTTGAAATGAAAGCTACGGTCTGGCCTCTCATAACATCCTTAAACTCGACAAATAGAAGTTATGCACGGTCAGGAAGTTTGTAATCTTTATTTCTATTAACATTTTTTTTTTTGCTACCTTCTAATCCGCTCCTCTTTCCTGCATCCCACAGGCTCACCAGCTGGATCCCACCAAGCACTACTTGCGACTCAAATTCCTTATCGAAAACCAAGTGCAATTCTACATTCCTAAACCAGAAGAGGATGTGTGCGACTTGGTATGTAACTACCTGCTTGATCTTATCTCCCCTTCTCCACCAGACTTTTCAAGATTATAAAAGGTAAAAAAATGAAACGCTAGTAATTTCAATCACAGCACGGAGAAAACCACAGACCATAGGAGCATCCTGCGTTGTGAATTATTAATAGGTTTTGTCTTTTTATCCTTTCGATTGCACATCTCTGGAGAAATGCCTGCCTGGGAGGACCATGCATCAAAACATAAATCTATTCATGGAGAGCCTGTAGTTACTTTTGTATTTCCATCATGTAATCATGACACGTCATAGACCATCCTGCATAAAAGACTCTGTGAGCTGCTTTGTCTTAGAATACAGAAAATTAACGCTCTCCTTCCATGCTGTCAATAATCCACCCACCAGAATATGAATAAAATAGGCCGTCTCATGATTTATATAATAACTTCTTCTTGTTCTTCACAGCTTTACAAAGAAATTGAGCTCTGCTCCAAAATTACAAAAGTAATCCAGTTTGACAGAGATGAATCCTGCATGATCGGTTACGGTAGGAGCCATTTAAATGATCCAGTGTATTTTCTTTTACATTGACTTCTAAAATAATTTTTTTTCAGCTTATCTCAATGTCAAAGATTGCATATGTAATGCTGTTCTTTTCAGCGAAATAATTGCTTTTCTTTGGCCTATACACCTGTTTTTTGTTTTTTTTAGCCTATTCCCATTTGTACTGCACAAATCCCTCTGATATTTTATATAAGAGTCTCCCTTCTCGCTCTCACTCCACCTCTTCTCGCTTCTCTGCCTCTCCTTTTCCTCCTCCAGGTTTCTCCATTTCAGTGGTGGAGGAGGACGGAGTGCAGCAGCTCTACATCACTGATGTGAAGGCGGGCGGATTAGCCTTCGCCAAAGGTTCATTACACTTCATTTCCATTAAATTAACTCCCATCAAATACATTCAATATGTGTCTGTGAACTGATGATTTACAGCTAGAGACAAAAGAAAAAGAATGTGGGGTGCATTGGCCGTTTTTCTGTTCTATTACAAGTTTTTAAAACGGAGCATTTTTCACACATCGAGGTTAATGGACTTTTTTACGCTACATCTCTTTAGAAATGCATTAGCGCATGTTTTCCAAAAGGTTTCAGAGAATACAGCAATTCTCAAGGGCATTGATTACTATAATCATAACCACACTGCCTCTCACTGGCCTTTGTGAAGGATGCTAAATACGATGCCCCACCACAGCTGCTTCACATCAGTACCCTTATGAAGTTATACTGCAGGGTTGAGTAATTTCAAATGCTGGAGTTGGTCATAGTGCAGATAAAAGTGAGATACTTGCACTGTCTCAGCAGCTGACACTTTACAGGGCATAGAGAGGTGGGCCATGCTTTTGCCTCCGAAAGGCAAAGACGATAATAATGATAATGTGCAACGAATGGTCTCCAAAGTACTATTTTTACTTTATTTGTTTCTACCGGTAATACATTTTGAGAATGAGATATTTGGGAAAGTAGATACTTTTTAATTCAGTGTATGCACACATGGCAGGCAGAACATTCAATCAAAGCTAATGTTCCCACTTCTCAGGTCTCAATGCAGGGGATGAAATACTTCAGTTGAACGGAAAAGACTCTCACAGTCTCAACTTCTCCGACATGAAGGTAGCTTTCTCTCAAGCCTCGCTGGCTTTGACAGTCAACACGCTGCCTTCTGTGGAGCGCCGTCAGCTCTGCTATCTGCCGCCACGGCGCTCCGATGCGGAGGAGGATCTATACACGGACATCTTCTCCCAGAGTCAAGGTGAGAAGCGCCGTCAAATACTGCTGGACATGAAATCCACCTTCTTAATATTTTGTTACCCGAACGCATTTAAAAGGTGCAACTTGGCCCATTCACAGGTCCGATAAGCCGAGGTAACTGAAGAGTTTAACTTCCAAACTTTGATTTCCAGAAATCATGCACAGTGTATTAAAGCCATCGATTGCTCACAGTGTGGTCATGTTTACCAAACCAGCTGGCCTGTAATCGGCTAAAAGAATAACAAATGGACCAGAAAGGCAATAGTAGGCAGTCAAAAAAGAATTCACGCTAGTGTCCTCGGTGACAGCAGTTTCATTTATACAAACGCGGTGAATCTACAGGGTCATAATTAGGAAGGCTGGGAAGCTGCCAGCAGTGTGTTACAGCCCCACTTTGTGGATCAGTTTGATAAGGTCATCAGGTTTTACATAAAGGTCTTCAATCTTAATAAAAAATGACAAAGCAAGGACATGTTTTCTCATGTACTGTACGCTGCTTGTGAAAAAAGCATTCATCTCATTTAAAAAAAGAAAGAAGTATCTTATACAGTGTTTCATGAAGCTCATACATGACTGTTGTGTTTGTTGCAGAGGAGATTCTGGACGACGGAGTGGGACTGCTGCTCGAGAGCTCAGGAGACAGCCTGGACGACGACTCTGAGATCTTCAGTGAGTTTCAGTGCAGAAAGGTAAGAGCACCAGTTTATTCATCGTTGAGTGGATTACGGTTGAGTATCACTACAGAAAACATCTGACAGCACATCTTTAAAATGGTGTCCTTGTCTTTCAAACCATTCCCTTCAACTCAGTTTTATTATGAAATGAGCGCATTAGAACAGTCTGTAACTGGCTTATTCAATCTTGTTTAGGAAAGCGGAGCCGTGTCTATATTAGCCAGGTGTTAATCCCAATCAGATACAAATCTGCATCAAGTTTCTCTTTTCCTTTCATGACACACAGTGGTTTTATCTGCACTTATATAGCATCTGACGTAATGAAATAATCAAAGGGGCCTAAATATTAATGTATGCCCACATTGCTGAATAAAATGCCTCTTGTGCATCTTATGCATTAGAGCAGGGGTCACTAATAGGCGGACCTAGACGCCGTTGTATCTGGACCCTGGACCTAAAACCGAGAGATAATTGACCGAGCACTTCTATTTTAACTGGCGCAGCCTTTCTAGCCTTTGTGGCACTCATTCAGCGGTCCAAGAAACACACCGACCAATTACATGTGTTGTAAATCACATTACGTGATGCTGCTCAGCCAATCAAATATGTGTATTCCGACAAGTTTCTTGACTCGAGTGAGATTTACACACACGGGGGAGAGACGAGGAAACAGAAAGAGGAGTAGGAGAATTACGTGAGTCAGAAGTTATTTCACAAAAGAGAAAAGTGTTCAGCGAGACCAGAGTCTTGAACCAACAATGGACAGACTCTTATATCTTCATTCTTCCTAGGGGCAGTTTAAAACCAGTATGTCTCATATGTTCAGAGACCATTATGATAATTACAAGCGGTAATATGAAGTACCATTATGAGACAAAGCATAACTCTTTTTAGCAAACGTACCCACTTAAATCCGAAATGAAGTCACAGAAAATAAACAATCTAAGAGCCCAATATGATCAGAATCCTAATGCATTCATTCACTGACCAACAATGATGTTCACAGAGAGGAATAGAGCTGAAACAAGTGGTTTTAATAACCACAGATAAAGTCCCTGCACACTAATTTATCTTATTAGAAGAATATAATATTGTGGCTTATTTGGGTGACATCACTTCACACCTGAATTAACTGAATTTAAAGCTGCAGGACAATTCAGTGAAATACATTTTTCTAAAATGAAGTACTTTATTTTAAGATGCACATTTTTTTAAAGCTTTCTGTTTTGTAATTTATTCTTTAATCGAGCCTTTATTTTACTTGAAACATTTATTTATTATTATTTATTATGTATTATTTATAATTCATCCAGTTGACAAATATTGTTGAGATATTATTAATTTGTTGACTACATACAGACGTTAATACAACTGTTGGCTAATTCAATATACATAGGACTAAATCATAGCACAAGTTAGACATTATTGTGATGTTCCGGACCTTTGCATGAGGAAATTCTCTCTTAATGGACCTCGCTGAACTTTAATTGAATACCCCTGCATTAGAGACTCGAAGCAAAGTGTCATGACTTTGAATGTAACAGCCACTTGATGTACGGGTCTTTGATTAAGCTTGCATTCGAATTGTTTAATTATGTGTGGTGATTAGGATAATGTAATGAATGGAGGTGTATTCATTTTAACCCTAAATGAACAGTCAGACACAAATTACAGATTCACAGAGCAGGTTTGGCTAAATAAGTAAAAATCTCAAAGACCTACATTTATCTATTTAGCTAAGTGCTTGTCATGGCTAACATGATGACCAATGCTTCTTATGCTATGCTGAGTAAAAAGAAAGCCTCGCAGTAAAAAACAACAAAAATAAAATAGCTGACTTCAAACAACAACTGGGCTCCTGTTTGTGAAATTCTGAAGGAAAGGATGATATCTTTTTGATCTTCTCATCAAACACTTGATCACTACATCATTTTTTATTTTACCAACTGGATCTGAGGATGACTGAGATCCTCAGTCATCCCACTTGCCCTTCAAATTGTGCACGGGTCTAACTACTGCTCTTTTAACTTCTCTTTTTGAATGAGCAGCAATTAATCAAATATTGTACCAATTCTAGTTAACTGCCGGTGTAATAATTAATAATAATACCATTATGGATATGGTTCGAATGGTGATATAGATTTAGGATGTGAGCAAAATAAGGGAAAAAAAAACTGTGGAGCATTCTATCATAGTGGTGGTTTTAGGGCATATATTGTCTTCTTAAATTGTAACTTTTCAATTAATTTTTTTTAAATGCTGACCGCCCCTCCTCTCTGTTTGAAGCTAGTTCATCTGTCTTTGTGTAATGTTGAAAGTATTTGATGAATCAGTGTAACATGCTGCACTCTGAAAAACTTTTAGGTTAAAATTCAAGTTGCCTGAAACACTGGAATTGCGCCACAAGCTCACTAATAACAGAACAGATTTCTACATATAAAATTGTTTGAGAATTTATCCACTTTGGGCTGTGCTTGACAAGTGCTCCCCTTGTCTAAACCATTCCTTGAACTTCTTGTTGCAACAAATGTTCCAACAGTCAATAGCAACACCAACAAAGAGTTTTGTTTCAAAGAAAAAAAAACGAGGATGAGAGGACACATCAAAGTCGTGAGAGTCAATTGTCACGTAAGTCCTGGAATCTACTCAGAGATGTTTCTTTCAGTTACCGATCTGAAAAAGGGCTCGTTTCTGGGCTTGTGGAACTCATTCCTCATTTCATTTACTACTTATTAGTAAATACATTTTGGCAAGCCTAAACATTTACCACTCTTCATTTTCTTCCTGCAAGATCTCCCACACCAGTCCCTGTATTCACCCTCCACTGCAGCCTGTTCATTTGCAGCTCCCCTCTCCCCATCTCTCTTCCCCCATTCCTGAAACCCTGCATTTTTATTGTACTGCGGTGTCGCTCACCCAGCCAATCCTCTTCCACCACAACCTTGAGGAGGAGACTCCTTCCCTCCTGCTCCCTTGCTCTCTCGCCGGTCTGGAGGATTATCAAGACTCATTTACAATGCTGCTAGATTTGGCCAGATCTTCACACTCACACTGTGTGCCTGAGTTTAGAGAAGGGAGAGAGCGAGAAAGGAGCAGAATATCAGTGACAGAACTACAGCAGACTCTGAGGGTGAAAAGAAGGGGAGTTGGAAGGCTGTAGGCACTGGTGGGCGGAGAGGAGGAGGCTGAGCAGCTTCACTCATCCTTCATCACAAGCACCTTCTCTTTTTTTTTTTAATACAAAAGGAAAGACAAAAGGGCTGAGACATGTGTTGGAGAGGCGCAGTACAGACTTGACTTTTTCCTAAGACTGGAGTCTCTTTCTCTCTGGCACTTTTTCTGGTGTTGACTGTCCACCTGCACTCGGCTATGTCCGTCCTGAAGTGGAGCAAACCCAGCAAGCGCTCCTCAGACTCCATCTGTGACGTGCTTCATCTGGTGAGATTCCTTCCTTGTATCACTTTTCTTTACCTGGCTAGCTCTTGCTAGTGCTGTGATAGATGGCAAGCTGCTGTTGTCTTATTCCAGTGAGCGTAAAACACCTTTCCTTTTCAGCGTTTGTTTCACACCTCCTCTTTGCTGCTACAGACGAAAAAAGAGGAAGCTGTGAGTCACTGTTGTGTCGCAGAATTGCCCCATAATCACTGAAGTGCTCCAAGGGATGCCAAAATGAAACGCTGTATGTAGGAGCTGAGTCTCTACAGCTGACTTGGACTTTGCAACAGTCAGAGAGTCACTGCAACAACGTCAGGGTAGTTTGTCATGTAGAGTTTTCTCTCTCTTGGCACTTCAAGCTGTGATCTTCTGCTTATCTCAGTTTCAAGAGGACAGACGTGTGAATTTTCTCTCCACTCCATCGTGAGTGCCTTCATGCTTTGACACAGCCTTTAATCTATATTTCATTCGTTAGTGGAAATGCTCGTCTCTGGCATCTCCGTTTTTTTTCTAGTTATACCCACAACAGCCCCTCTTATCTACAAATTGTTCTTTTCATGTGATATTTAATTTATCTCCCCCGCGCTCTCTGTTCTTTCTCTTCTCTCTGCCATGTCATGACTGTCCATGCACCCAAAGCTGCCATGGTGTTAATTAGTCCAGATTGTGATTGTGAAGACTATGACTGAACTGTCATGGACTTTTTAGGCTTAGTAAAACTGGTCGAGCTCAGTTGACTAATTGGGCAGGAAAGAATCAGATTTATTTCCATAATTTTCTTTCCTCTTTTCTTGGTATTACATTTATTTTTTTGGGGTTGCAAATTTTAATGCATTCTTCTGTCGAGTGTGTTTGTCTAACTTCTTTGCTGTCATATTGCAGTTCCATTTGGGCTGAATGTACAGTATCATCACATCAGTAAAAGTGATGAGACATGTATGATGGAAGCAGATCTCAATATGATTTGTTTTGACAGGATCTCTCACGCTGATTGTTTGTGTGTAAAAACGTACTGCATTCCACACATCATCAGCGGTAAATGTATTAATAAAGGGATGTTTCGGGGCAATATCTTTGTCAGGCAACTTGGCTTTTTAAAACCTAACCCTCTCCGCAGCTAAATGGTATTGTAAATTATTGTACTCTAACATTACTTTATTAGCAAAGTCATAAAAGTTGACTAAATGCCTATTGCAGCAGCTCCTTAACTATACATTTAGCTACACTAGCATCAGTGCTTTATGTTATATTTAAGGGCATTTAAGCACTTCCCAGTTCATCTGTTGATCTGGGAGCTGCTTGGTTATTTTGGGAACATTGTCAAGAGGGACAAACTGCTGTTGTGTCTCACATATGGATGTGTCTGCCTGATTAGATAATAATGCTGATAAACACTGTCATTTGCAAAGATGCGTGACTGTCACTGGATAACACAATGTTATTTTCATTGTATCTAAGTGAATGGCATCTAACTTATCGCTGTTTCGACCTAGTGTCCACTCATTGGTGCAAGTACAAACATTTAGTCTATCAGTTATATGAACAATGCAAATGTATATATGCACAGCAGTGACAATAGACTAGTAGCTCAGATCATCATTAAGACTGTTTGTATCGGAGAGTAATACCGTTCCATCTGCTGCAGCTGTTTGGAGGTTATATTCTTATTTCCCAGAGGAGCTTGTGGGTATGACAAGATACATTGCTTCTTTCTGACCTATAAAAGTTATTCTAATACCAACCAGAGACCTGTCCGCTCACTGTTATGCACTCAGTGGTGTCAGTACCTGCGAGTGGTCCCGTTATGTGGATATAACTGTTTGTACCCTGCAACTCTCTCCTTCAATCTTTGTGTTACCTACTTTAAAATAAAAGGTATTTCATGTATTCTATTATTTCTCATGAAATGGATTAACATTTTGATGGGTATGAAAGGAGTTATTTTTATTGCTTTGAATGTGAAAAGCCAAAATGCTCTTATTGTTGTTATGACTGGTGAGGCTGTAGCCTGTTGCGAACAGAGTAACTGTGTTAAGCCGTGTGGGCTGTTGCTGAGTGGAGTCTATTTTTGTCCAAAATGATAGTCTAATGCACATCAGGGCTGGTCTCCCCGGCAACCCATACTGTATGTGGACAGACACTGTTGTGTGTATATTTTGATTCTGTGAAAGAGATGAATCATTACACCACCGATCCGCCGGTAGGAGGACAACACCAGGGAAAAGAGAGATGTGAGTGAAAAAGAGAGAGGCGGAGAGTCATTGTTATGACAGCGTGAAAATAGACCAAATTACTTTTTTTTTGGAGCTGCCTCTTTCTAGGCTCACACTCTGCAGTTATGATCCACACCTGCAGGTAATATTTGAGGTGCTGGCTCTGTACTGACTGATTGATTTTTCCTATTATGAGGAGGTTGGAGTTACATAATTGCATCAAATTTTTACGCTTTTTGGTCACTCATTTTCTTGTAGAGTACAGAACAAGTCGCCGCTTTCTGCCGCAGTCTCCATGACATGAATCCCACGGAGTGTGTGTCCTCTTCGCCTAGCCCGGATTCACCCTTCCCACCACCTGCAACCCTCCGACAGCTCTCCGATGCTGACAAGCTCCGCAAAGTCATCTGTGAACTCGTGGAGACTGAACGCACCTATGTCAAAGTACGTATCACTCATCTTACTTATAAGGGGCAGTTGGTCTGTGTGAGTGAGCGTGTGTTCCTCTTGTCCATCGATCTATGTTCTGTCTGCCTCGGGTTGTGTTAGCCCTACACATTACCTATTCCACAAGACCGATCCATATTTATCTCTGTGTCCCAGGAGATATGAGGGGACACAGCTGTGCCCTTGCCTGGATATTGCCTAATCTTTTTCTGCCTGGTTATAAATGTGGCTTGGTTGAATAACTGGGTTAGAGAGGGAATATAATGGGATAATGTCAAGGCTATTTCAAATGTTATACCTCTTTACAGCGGGCACATATATACGTATTATAGAAATCACATTATGTATGATTCATGGTGTATTTTACAACCTTCATAGGGGATAGCTTGATATTTGGTGGACTTGGCCTATTTGTTCTAATTACCCAGACATGTCAAACAGACATGTGCGTGCAATGTATGGGTCTCTGTGCAGTTTGCAGTAGTGGGACTTTGTAGCTTAACTGCTCCTGTAATATAGGAGTAGACAAAATAATGGAAGGCAAGGTTGGTGTTTGACAAATACTGTGGGCAACATACCTATCGTATCCTTGCTGACATATTGCTGTTATTTCTTTAAAAACGTAAAAAAATTTGGGCACAGATGATTTTGCCTGCTTGGGGCTTTTCTTTTTTACTCATACCCACAAGTGTACTAGCAGAGTTATAATATTTGTGTGATTAAGATACTTCAGATTAAACATAATTTTGTCTATTCCATGTAGACATTTGAACTAACAAAGAACTACATTTTATTTTAGGCTACTCTTCTTTAAAACCAGTAATTATAAAGTCATTAGGAGGTTGCTTGAGTTGATTATTAGATCAACTATAAAAAAGGAAGAAACATGTAAATGACAGTGCAATGTTTTGTAGAACTAGCCATCCTTCTTTGGAAAGGATGGCTAGTTCTACTTTTTTGGCAGAACTACTAATTGATCTCATCGGCTTTCTTCAGATCAGCTTCAGTGAACTGTAGCCACAGTCATTCATTTCATTTCCAAACACCTGCTTTCACTTTTTTTGAAGTGAATCCGCTAGCTCCTCTATCTTTGATCTATTAGACTTTTCAGACTATCCCTGCAACTTAATTAGGGGGCGACCGTGGCTTACTGCAACCGTGGCTTACTGGATAGAGAGGGTTGTCCGCCAACCGGTTCGATCCTCGGCTGCACCGTGTCCTGTGTCGAAGTGTCCCTGAGCAAGACACTGTAACCCTAACTGCTCCCCGGGCGCCTGTCATTGGCAGCCCACTGCTCCCTATATATACAGGGATGGGTCAAATGCAGAGAATAATTTCCCCACTGTGGGACTAGTAAAGGAATGTTTCTTCTTCTTCTTAATTACCTATTCAGTTTTGTTGTGAGGAATATTTAAGCCTTATGTAAAGCTGTTTTTTTGTCTGTTATCCACATCATGACTTGGGTAACCCTGAATCAATCACATAATTTACTCTTCTCTCGCAGGATCTCAATTGCCTCATCGGGAGATATTTAACCCCACTACAGAAAGAGACCTTCCTCACGCAGGATGAGGTATGTCAAATGCTCCCTGTGAGCCTTTAAAATGTGGTTGGCTTTTAAATGCCAACACTGTTTGAATGTTCTAAGAAAAGAGGGTTACATAATCATGTGACGAGTAGCCGTATACGAGGACAAGAGGGGTGGATGATGAGAGAGAGGGAGGGAGGTTTGCGAGAGATGTTTTACATGTACTTGTAATGATGAAATTCATTTGATTATTTTAATTTTGGAGTTTTTCCATGCGCTAACTGTAGCAAGGGACTAACATTGGATGCACCAGATAAGGACTATATTAGATAAATATAAATAAATACTAAATAGATATTAAAAAACACTTTTTAATGAGGAGCATTGATTTTGGCTTTGCTCAAATACCCTTTTCCACTAGCTGGATGTACTATTTGGGAACTTGCTAGAAATGGTGGAGTTTCAGCTCGAGTTTCTCAAGACCCTGGAAGACGGGACCAGACTTGTTCCTGATCTAGAGAAATTGGAGAGAGTGGATCAGTTTAAGGTATACCAAAAGATATGACCGTCAACCAGCATTTACCCATATGCCATAAAGTATTTTATAACTACTGGTTAGGTAACTTCTCTTCCCTTTTTCACAGAAAATCCTCTTCTCCCTGGGAGGCTCTTTCCTGTACTATGCAGACCGTTTTAAAATCTACAGTGCTTTCTGCGCCAGCCACACCAAAGTCCCTAAGGTCCTTGTAAAGGGTGAGTAAATGTACTCTTTGGGCGACATTCCTCAAAGGAGAGGATGCATTTAATCATCAACCATCTGCCATATCCTGCAAGGCTCCATAAATCTGCTCTGCAGAGTTGTCAGCCAGACAGTTGTCCATTTGACCCCTGCATACTTTGAAGCTGGTGGCTCTGAGGGCTAAAAGCCCAGCAGCATTGTATCATATATAATAAGCGGTTTTGAACATTTTATTCTCTCGCTAGAACACCCACTCCCGTTGGCTCTTAATGGCTTTGTTTGCTGTATATACATTCAATGAGTCAACTAGCTATTGGCCATATTGAGTTTGTGAGGTGTTATTTGTTATAAAGCTGTTTTTAAGGCCGTTAACAGATTATATCTGCCCACTTGTGGTTGCATGCTCTTAGATAAAATGACTCGTCTACCAAAAGCATGAAACAGTTAAGTCCTTTTGACTTGGCTGAAGGTCTATGGCTGTTTCTAATGCTAAAAGTAAAATAGAACAATCAAATACTGGGTCTGGGTTTGCACAAGAGCAACATGTTTATGCCATGAATATCAGGCAACATAAGCTTCCATTTTCAAAAGTACAAGCTTTATTACTGTGAATAACATACCTTAAATAAAATAATACGGGTAGCCCAAAGAGTAAAAGACAACACACCAATCATTTGTGGAAAGGACAAAAAAAAAAAAAAGTGTGTTGCATTAAGTGTTTTATTGGTCATTCCAGCCAAAACCGATCCTGATTTCAAGGCCTTCCTGGAGGAGCGCAACCCGAAGCAGCAGCACTCTTCCACCCTGGAGTCATACCTGATCAAACCCATCCAGAGGGTGCTGAAGTATCCCCTCCTGCTGAAGGAGCTCTACTCGCTCACAGATCCAGACAGTGAGGAGCACTACCACCTGGATGGTACGACCCTGTCACAAGGCTGACTGAGAAGATGAAATCATTTTTGACAGAGAATGCATACGTGTAACAATTCAATGCAAACCATGTTGTTTTCTGCTTGTCTGCAGTTGCCATGAAAGCCATGAACAAAGTTGCCAGCCACATCAACGAGATGCAGAAGATCCATGAGGAGTTCGGAGCAGTGTTTGATCTGCTCATCACTGAGCAGAGTGGTGAAAAGAAAGAGGTAGGTTGGACTAAAGTGGCTTGGCTCTGTTCTGTCATAGAGTACATGTGGAGTGACTGCTGATATTTTGTTTTTTGCCAGGTGGCTGATCTTTCTATGGGGGATCTGCTACTCCACACCAGTGTGACATGGATCAACCCCCCTGCCTCCTTAGGAAAATGGAAGAAAGAGCCCCAGATGGCCACATTTGGTATGTCAGAGATGATTTCCCTCCATGATTATGTAATGAGAAGGTCTAAGTCATATGCTTTAAGCTTTGATTGACAACTTGTGTGTTTTTTTTGCATTACCGTTTAGTGTTCAAAATGGCAGTGGTCTTTGTATGCAAGGAGGGATCCAAGCAGAAAAAGAAAATGGTATGTTTTTACAGAAGTAAGAAGCAACACCAGCGCCCATTTAGAATAAAACACATTTTGTTAAGGCATTATAAATTCACTGCCCATGTGCCACTTTTAGAATACATCTGATGGGGGGGGGGGGAATTAGATTCTACGATGCACCGCGACTCTCTCAAACGATTATGACTCGATGCAGAAAGCTTTCTTGCAATGTTGCACACTTTGGAAACGGGATAGAACATTCATCTCGGCGTGTTTACGGACACAGCGGTACTCTACAACCTCCCCAAAGCTAACGTCGGGTGGTAGTATCACGTTATGCGGGACATCTGTTACCACAGCATCTTGTGTCACCGTAAACGTGCACTTTATCACTATATGTATAGTTTTACCACATGTTCCAGAAAGCGTTATTTGTGTACGAAAGCTGAATGCTCATTGCCTATAACGGGAGGATTTGTTTTGAAGCGAAGTCTATATTATTTACTTGTGAATAAGAGCAGCTATGTTATGTCACATGACTCAGAACATGCTGAATTGTGTTTTTTCTACGAGGATGCTGCTACAGGCCCAATTTTATTTATTTTCCTGTTGGTTCTCTTTGCAATGCTGGGATATGTAACACTCCAGTTGACACATCTCTTCTATTTGTTACTAATATTGAATTAATAACAGATAATAGAAGTAAATTCATCTGTTTTTGAATCATTACAAATATGCAGTGTTTAAAAAAAAAATAGCAGATAAACACAGTCATAAAAAATAAACCATGTATATAAAAATTTTGATGGATCAAGAATCGATAATCGTTTTATAATCGCATCGTAGCCCTCTCAATCAGAATCGAATTGTGAGGTGCTGAGAGATTCCCATCCCTAGTCACGTGTTAAACCAACCTTAATAAGGCTGATTGAACTGGAAACAGCTCGTTTCACAAGTATAATTTCAGATTTCCTTTTGTTTCAATGATTGTAGGG
Source organism: Anarhichas minor (assembly GCF_050575085.1). NCBI lineage: Eukaryota > Metazoa > Chordata > Actinopteri > Perciformes > Anarhichadidae > Anarhichas > Anarhichas minor. Next base: position 16,661,252 of record NW_027466472.1, read on the forward strand.
TGGCTCCCATAGAGTCTCTGTATCTTCAGAAGAAAAGGATCCCTTCAGATATCGTCACATGATCCCAACTGATGCCCTTCAAGTCAGATCCTTGGCCAACGCAGGTAGACAAGTCAATGAATAATTTACAGCACTGTATTAAAATATATTCTCCTAAATCCAGAAATGATTATTCTCACCAGATTGCTCTGTACATGAGATCATGTGTGCGTGTCGATTACTTCCTCAGATGGTGACGGCTCGGCTGTGTGTGAGATTGTCCACACAAAATCGGAGTCAGAGGGAAGGCCAGAGAGGACGTTTCAGCTGTGCTGTAGGTGAGGGTCCCCTCAAATAGAGGTAGAATTCCACTGGAGATTAAAGCTTGTGTGACACTGATACAGTCCTATCTGCTGCTATCTACAGAGTGACAAACTGATAAACGTGCCCTTCTATCTCCCTCAGTTCTCCAGAGAGTAGAAAAGACTTTCTGAAGACAGTACATTCCATCTTGAGGGAAAAGCACCGCAGGCAGCTCCTAAAAACGGAGAGTTTACCCCTCAACCAACAGTATGTGCCCTTTGGTGGAAAGCGCCTCTCTGCCCTGAAGGGAGCCCGTCCAGCCATAAATAGAGCAGGTACATGCCAGTCAGTGGCTACATTCACCTTGCAGCTCCAAGTGTCTAACTTCTGATTTGTTCTTTCTTAGCAGACACAGATTGGATGCTTTGGTATAATGTGAACAAAAAATGTCTGCTTTTAATTTAGAGATTAAAGCACCTTTTAAAGATTGAATTAATGTGGCGAGACACCGACATTCAAGCTTTTATTGGAAAAAGTCTTAGTTATTCTGTTCCGACACCATTGGGAGATGGACTTTAATGCTTTTAACTTCAATTCATAGTTTGTAACTGTAACTAAGAATCATCAGTAACACTTTCTATGACGCTCATGTCTATAATGCGCTATGATGTGCTTATAGTATTTGTACTTATAAATAATTGTGAATATTTGTGAGTGGTTTTATAACAACACTCATAGCACAATATAAAGCATTTAATAATGACTTATAAGGTCAAGCACCAATACGTCATAATTGCTGGTCAGGATCATAGTGTATTATAATTCCCATAGTTGTAATAAATTATAATCTTTTCATAATACATTATAATCACTGTTATAATGCATCATCATTACCCATCATTATCAAGTTACCCGAAGTGGTTATTGTTTGTTTTAAGTAAAGTTTTTACAAAATGTATTTTACAACAATTATAACAATTCTTGTATACTTGCATTTTGTTTCCACTTAAAACAATGACCACTTAAAGTTCATTATAATCACATAATGTATTATAACAATGCATTACAAAAATATTTTCATAACATAGTTATACTCAACCCTGTCCAGACAGGACAACCTTTGTTATACTGTGCTGTACAGTATTGCTCATTTGTTGATTAATCAATGGACCTTGTTTTTTTTATTAATATAGTCCTCAAAATCTGAAAAATGACTAATGTGATGTTAAAGTAAAAGCTTTTGACCTCCTGTTGTTCTGCAGCATCTGCACCAACCAGGACTCTAGGCAGGAGGAAGTTAGTGCGCAACCGTTTCACTATAGACACCGATATTGTTTTTGACGGCGAGCCCGGACAGGACCTCGCTTCACCACAGGAGCCTGACTCAAATCAGTTGCAGCGGGACAACGAACCAGATAAGCTCCAGCAGCCTGAGTTAGCAGGTGACACAGACCGCTGGGTGGAAGAACAGTTCGACCTAGAAGAATACGAGGACCCGGAAGTGGTGAAGGAGACAGACATCCTTAGTGATGACGATGACGAGTTCTGCCAGACACCCAGAGCGTCGTCCGCTGAGGTCGACCTGGAGGCCCCCGTCATGGCTTTGTCCTTGGAGAGTGAGGAAACCAATGAGGGCGAGAGCCTTAAGTCCGCAAAGGCCAGTGGAACACCTGATGACGTGACGCTGTCCAACACAGACGAGCAGAGCGCCGTGATCGATGACAACGTGGAGGATCAAAAGCAAACGGAGAAGGATGAGATTTGGGTAAGAAGGCAGAAGTCGGGTTCGTCCCCAGACTGTGGCACATAAAAGCTGAAGAGGACCGGCAGACAGCTTTACATGGGCTCCATAAAGATCAGTCTTCAGGCTTCACAAACAATGCATGGGCATTGACGTCGATTGCACAGCTAGTAGAAGTTGTATCCTTACTTTTGCTGAATGCTTTTTGTACAGGTAAAACCATCAGTGGAGCAATACAGGAATCAAGAACGAGGGAGCTTTATCCCAAATCAAATGCTGGTACATAGAAGTCAAGTGTAAGCTTTCAGAGATGAACTAATGGTACAATCATGGAATCTAATCAGTTGCTTTGATTGGCATGGTTTGCACATTTGGGCAGCATAATATAGTCCTGCCTGCTGTTGCCAAATTGTGAGAACATTGATATTTGTTTTGTTTGTGTGACTCAGCGATATTATCATAGTTAAGGGCTGTATATTATTTGTCCTTAAAGAAATAGAATAACTGCAATGGACAGTGTTGTCTTGCATAGTTTACTGTACTTGTACATTTTCACATGACTATACACTGACATGTTTTGGTAACAGTTTTGTTATGTTAAGAGTTATGTAAAATATATGATTTTGATCTCTTGTTTCACAGACAAAGCTATCTTTTTAGCTTGGGAAATATTTTGTTTGTTCTCTTGTTACATTTAATAGTGGAATTATGTAATAGCCCCTATTGCACAGAGGCTAGGGGGATTTTTAAATAAGTTGTAACTTAACATAATCCTGTTTTACTTGAATTTGCTGTTTCATGTTTGTTTTACTGTGAAACCATTTTCTTGTATTTTTCCTTTTTACTCTTCAGTATTGCCATTTAAAGAATGCTAAATGTTACATTTCATTCTCAGCGTGCACACTCTGTAGAGGATTTGCACACCAGTTATTATAAAAAGGTATTGTGTTCAACAACACTGTTCACTAGTAATGGATCACAAAGCAATGTTTTTGTTTTAATTTATTCATATGTAAATTAATATGTTAGCAAAAAACACAAGTAATCATATTTTTTTCACAAAGAAAGTCCAAATTTGCTCAAGCAATCAAGGGGAAAGACTTACAGTATGCCTGAACAGTGAAAGAAGTCATACTTGTAAACAATTCATTGTGCTACTAAGACTGCATTTTTATTACTGTGTATATAGAAAAATGTATTGATATCACAATAAATACAGTTGTTTCCTACTTATAATTCAAAGCGCCTCTCTGTAGTAACTCATAGTTCGTGTTTTTCCTAAACAGCCTAACTCATTTCCTGCAGCTCTTTAGACATCTTCCCTGAAAAACACAAATGCCCAATGTGCTCAGATATGCTTGAGAACGGTGGAACTATGTAGCTAATCGAAGAACTTTAATCTTAAAAAAATGGTAAGAGCCACTTCGAGTGTTTGCAAGCCATGACTGATTAGTGTCTGAATGAGGGTGAGGGAGCTACACAAAGATTAAGGAATGTCTAATCTGTATAGTTTTCACTTCAGGCATATGCTCTCGCTTGAAAATAAAGTTGTGTGCATGCATATATCAGCTTAGAAATGTGAAGACTAAAGTAAAGTTATCTTGAGAAATGGGAAATCCTGTGGTGTACACAATAAAGGTTAAAGTGAACACATTGGGCTGAATAAGAAAACGAGGAGCCATGCTCATGGAGTTCCACTCCACTTCTGGAGAATATTTTTTTGTATATTTGAATATATTTGAATATTTTTTTGTGTTGAGCAACTATTGTATATTAAGTGTCTTTCTTAGTGTTGGTGAGGGTCGGTTTGTAATTTCCACGGCTCTTTTTTGTCTAGAAAAGTCATTTTTGAGAGATAAAAATGTAGGTTCATCTGTCATAAACTCTGCTAAACGAATTTAAATAAATAAAAGTAAAATCATGCCAATCACAGAAAAATTGCATTAGCAAAGATGAACAGTGGTCAAAAGTAGACTCTCTGCAGCACTGACTGAAAGACGCAGTTACTGGGATATTTGCTCCACAACCCTACAAATATCAACTGAAATCAGGATCCCTGACGACAAACAACAAACATGAGCTTCACCAAAATGGCATTTACTGGAGGGCTATTGTGTTGTGTTCTGTAAAGTGTCCACCACCCCCTGTTTGTTTGAATGGCACTAGACAATTGAGCAGTTGATGATGAAGGGAGATGACATCTTTCTACAGGTGGCACATCCAGGGCTTAGCAGCGGAACTGCATTTTGAACAACAATAAAGCTCTTGCAGACGTTCAGTGTTAGGCAGGTATGTATGAAAAAGAGCAAGACAATAACAACAAAACATTGCATCACTTACACCCTCCTAATTAAAAGATTGCTTTAGGCAGCCTGTTAAGTACAGGTGATGCGACATTATGCAGGGAATTTTGTTTGTTATTTTGAGTTGTAGACTAGACGCATGTCTTCCTCACTCCTTCAGCTGTAGTTACATTTTCAACCTCCTATTATGGCAAAGACCAATTTCATCAGCAATTTATAGCTGTACATGAGGTAGGCATGGCTGCACATGCCTTAGACACTATGAGCTATGGCTCCCACAGACCAATTTCCTCTTTTCTGTCTTTGAGTTCTGTGGACATCCTGTCACCCAGGCTCATTCCCCTCCACCAGCCCCCTCACTCTTGTCAATCACCACCCTCACCACAAAAGCTGTGGCTCTTCTTCAGATAAAGAGGAAAGATCAGTTCAGTGTGCTGTAGTTTCGGCAGCAGTGCTGAATGACTAAATTACACTGAAATGGTACAGGGTTGCTTTGCTAATGCACTTGTTTTGAAGGACCAGACTTAGATCAGGCTTGTGATGATTTCTGCATCTTCAATCTAAAAATGAACAATTAAATGTGATAGCAAGGGAAGGAATCTGGAATTACATGCAATTCATCTCTTTTAAAATATCTCAATCTTATTGGGCCAGGAATGTGCAGTCACATTTACATACAGCAGGTGGCGCACAGTCTGTTGTAGATCTACATTACTTCCTGTGACACTGCACCAGCACCAGCTTACAGCTTTCTGCGTATTCAGTTACTTCCATTTGCATCATATTTTTAATCAAACACATCTCACATCAAAATCCCAAACTCCAACACCGGCAGCTTAGAGGTCACATATACAGAAAATACTTCACAGCACGTTTGTATTTGAGTGCAGTTCAGTTATGGGTTTCTCAGCTGCTTTAAACGTAAACAGATGCACTCATGTTTAGGATGTGACGATAGTATCACTGAGCAAACCTGCTCAACAGGCTTTCCAGTTTCTGTTCCTGTTTTGTGACCTCTCCTGCTACAGCTACAGTTCCGGCTCGCAACCCTCCTTTCCTTTTTAGTCTCTCCTACTTGTCAGAAACATGGTGACCAACAGGGTGTTACCTTTGCTCGACCAACTGAAGTTTGGATAAAGGAGTGTCTCTTTGTTAAGATCTGTGAAATCCCCCATTGTTTCTCCATATCTGCAATCAGACACCTGGTCAGATTTAAAGATTGTTTTAGTCTAAGTTGAGGCAATTTGAAATGCTCATTTTCATAGCAGCATAACAAGTGTCAAAACTGTAGGGTGACTACACACCACGTGTTTCCTGGGACAAAAGGAAATAACATGTTTCAGTAGTCTGACCTAATACCTTTTTATTTAAAAATGTGGATTATTTGTAGTGTCCTTTATCCATAATGTTAACAGCTCAATCACTTGCCAAATCACATCTCCAGGGCTAGATAGGGTACAGTATGGAAATATACTATGGTAAAGGCAGGTGAAAACTTGTTATCTCCAAATGTAATTTCTTTGCATGAAATAAGTTAGTTTTGAGCATTTAGATTTTATCCAAATGAGTTTGAAGAGGTTTACAAGCCCAAGACGTATGGCCTAGAGAAGATCATGTGAACTTTAAAGTCACCAAAAACTAAACTAGCAAAGTTTCCATTTGGCAACAAATCATACCCTTTTCATCTGTGCTTGTCATGCATGAAGAGCAATGATGACAAATGAGAAAAAGATAAATAAATGCAGAGTACTTTGTACCCGAAACACTGGTAAGAATAAAAAGGTTGGGTCAGTGAAAACCAGTGAGATGACATTACAGGCATATTGATACTACCACAGACTTACAGCTCTGCAAAAGAGATTGGCATAGCAGTCTCTTCATAAGACGACAGAGACTGCACTTTCTTCTGAGCCATGAGAGAAAAATTGGAGGTTTTCGCTCTGGTTCTGGGCTTTGTCGGCCTGGTTGGGACCATAGCTGTCACTGCCCTGCCCATGTGGAGGGTCTCCGCCTTCATTGGTGCCAATCTCACTGTGATGGAGATACTCTGGGAGGGCTTGTGGATGAACTGCTACAGACAGGCCGATTTCAGGATGCAGTGCAAGGTGTACGACTCACTGCTCATTATCCCACCAGAGCTGCAGGCAGCCAGGGGGCTCATGTGCGTGTCCATAGTCCTGGTTGTCATCTCCCTGTCCGTCACAGGATGTGGGACCTGAAAGAGCAGCTGTTGTGGTGACAATATGAAGAGCAAGAACATCACCCTGGCCTTAGCGGGTATTTTGTATCTGCTGTCTTTTCTGACCACGCTCATCCCTGTCAGCTGGGTGGGCCATACTGTCATCAGCAACTTCTACAACCCACTGGTGCTGGATTCTCAGAAACGGGAGCTGGGGGAGGCCCTCTTCATTGGCTGGACCACTTCTAGTATACTGCTGATCACCGGGGTCATCCTTCTGTTTATCTACAGCAAACGCAGATCAAAGGAGGAAGGGCCTTACACCGACACGTATCTTATGGAGGCGAGGGATGTACCGAAAGAGGAGAGTGTGTACCTAGAGAGGACGCCATCCAGCTTTCATAAGCATCACGAATATGTGTAAAGAACTGAACTGTACTGCCTGAAATGTGCAACTTCGAATTTCTACTTTTCTAATATTTAAAAGATATGATTATGTCAAGAGTGTTCAAATTAAGTATAAATGTATTGTTTTCACTACCTTAATTACTGTGACTAAAATTGCTAATGTACTACTGTTCTTATTGCACTATAAATGGTTCTTCTCTTGTCCATTGTTTGTATTGTCTGCCCAAATAAGGTACAATAAGATAATCCTTTATTAGTCTCACAGCGGGGAAATTTGCCAATTCTTCACAGTGTGAGTGATAGTTGTACATATAAAACTATTCGTACTTGGATAAGCTTATTAATGTAATCAGTAACAATTGACTTTGCAATTCTGTACTGTCATGCCATTTGTTTGTGCATTTTAGCTTATCAACTGTCACTTAACTGCTTAATTCATTCTGTTCTTGATCCTTTTGATCAGGTAGTAACTCATGCCAAAGTAGTCACATCAACCTAGTCAACAGAAAATAAACAGTCAATAAAGATTTGATTCTTCATTTGCTTGTGTGATTGTATTTTTTCTATTGCATCCCAACATTTGAGTTAACCCTCAGTTTGACTGCAACTACACTATACTAAAAACTAAATACAGCTGAATAGTAAATAGTTATTCAGTGCATGCACAAATTAACTACAAACACACTGGTTGTATGTTTCCGATGGTAGAAAGACTTCAGTGTGGCGTTGACAAGCTGAGAACTGCTGGCAAACAGACAAATACTGTGTTATAATGAAACCAATCCTACTCAAGTTTCTATGCTCAACACCTTTTTATCAGCTCAGGTTACATACAGAGGAGACAGTTGGACATCATTGACCATCCCATAAAAATACCTAAATAAAAGGAAGACAATGTAGTGTTCTTGTTTCACATATTAGTTTCCCAAACTACAAATTGTTCTCTTACCTATTAGTTTCAGGAGGTAAGAAAGACCACACATTTAATTTATACATTTTTAGCTCCAAGTTCCAACTAGTAAAAGAAAAAATATTGTTTTTTTTTAATGTTTATATAGTACAATTTTAGCTATCTCATTTGCTATCTAGATTAGTTATTTAGTTTAAAATAACAATATTTTTCTGTGTAGTATTGAAACTGTGTTGAAATGTCTCATGGCTAAACTTTAAAAGAGATTAAACATGCTTTGATCAACTGTGACTTTATAAAGTGATTTATTTAGTTTTTGATTAAGTGTTCTTAATCACAAGACCAAATGGTTGATTGTTAGTAGTGGGAGTTGTATTTCATTCAAAACAACAAGCACTCTTTGTTATGTACCTGTTTATCTGTTTGTAAAGCAGCTCAACCAGTAAGGTTGCATTGCATCCTTAGCATTTCTTTTGTGGGTGTATAAGTTCCTTGACTTGCTTTTTTCCTCAGATCCGTTTCTAGAGCTTGGGGAGTGCTGTCTTTGGCTCTCTGTGCGATAGCCGCAATGGCCTCTTACACTGCTTACAGTGGCTATAAGCCACCTCAATCTTACGCAGGTTCTTACTACGACGAGAAGCAGGCCAAGACATATGCAGATTATCAAGAATCTCTATATGAGGAACAAAAGAAAAAAGAGAAGAAAGACCGTCGGGACGCCATCTGCTGTGAGGTAGTGGCCCTCATCATCGGTTTCATTGGACTAATCGGAGTGGCAGCCGTGACAGGCCTGCCGATGTGGAAAGTCACAGCTTTCATTGAGGAGAACATCATTGTGATGGAGACCCGCTGGGAGGGTTTGTGGATGAACTGCTACAGACAAGCCAACATCAGGATGCAGTGCAAGGTGTATGATTCCCTGCTGTTTCTGCCCCCCGACCTTCAGGCTGCTAGGGGTTTGATGTGCAGCTCTGTGGCCCTGGCCACCTTTGCCCTCGTCGTTTCAGCAGTGGGGATGAAGTGTACCAAAGTGGTGGACCATCGGGCTCGCACCAAGCATGTTGTTCTTGTTGCTGGAGGCTGTCTGTTCCTCTTGGCCTGTCTCACGACCATAATCCCTGTGTCCTGGACCGGCCATGTCATCATCAGGGACTTCTACAACCCTCTGCTGCTCGATGCCCAGCGCAGGGAGCTTGGGGAGGCTCTTTACATCGGCTGGGTGACCTCCGCTTTGCTTTTCACTGCCGGAGTGATCCTGCTGTGCCGTCATGCTCCCCGCACCCAGGACTCAGATGAAAGGATTGTATACAACCCCGATGGAAATCTCTACCAACCTGCATACGCATACCAGCCAGCGTACACGTACCAGCCAGCATACACCTACCAGCCTCCCTACTCAGCACCCCCACCAGGATCTGTCGCATACACACCAAGTCAGTACTAATGTGGGAAATCTAACACAGAGGCAATTTTGGACACCTTTTTGTTTTTTTTGACTTGCCAAGATTTGGCACATTTAATTGACTAACATGCCCAAAGGCTGTCACTGGAAATGGCTACATTTGTCATTACTTTCTCAAACTGCTGATTGAAATTCATCATGGAACTGATGGTGTTTTGATCATGATGAACTGTGCTGAATAATGCTTTGTTTGTTTCCATATGCTTAGTTTACACTAAATTATATCAGTCATTCAAAAGTATTTTTAATCTGTATTAATACAATAGTTGTTGATATCACTGCTGACATGCTATTTGAGGACAAAGTATGCACTAGGCCTCCAGATGATTTGTGTTCATTGCTTTGTTTTTGTTGTAAATGTACACTATTTTTAAAAATGCTGGCCTATATAAGGTCAATTGTTGTTTCCAATAAAGGAAGAGGTAATGTTGACAAACATTTTTTGTGAATTTTGTTTTTCTGTTGCCTAATTAAGACAGGCGCAATTGATTAAGAAGTAAGGGTGAACTATTGCTTACACGACGGCCAGTGTCTCATTTCCTGCCAAAAGCTCTCAAGTTTGCCTTGGATTCAAAATGTCCTTCTGAAATGGCTGCTGTTTAGCTCACGGGTGTGTAAATGGAAAGTTATGTTGTCTCCATTGTTGTCAGTAGAAAAGGGCCTAAACTGGTAGAACCAGACTGATCATACAGGTCCACCCACAATGCAAACCAGCCCAGAGATTTCACTTCAACCAAGCCAGAGTTGCAATTGCAAGCTTTTTCCTCTCTCCAAGCTTTTTCCTCTCTCCACAAGAGACCGAGAAAAGAAATTCGATACAGACAGTGACACATGGGTACACAAGTATTACCCCCATCCCATGAAACACACACACATAGTGCAAACAATTACGTAGAGTTTCTAAATGCTTTTATTGCAAATATTTTGTGTATACCATGCCATTACAGTTGTATTTTTTAGTAATTCCTTGTAACATAAGGGACACCACAGTGGTGAACGATCTTAAGTTCAAACAACAAACAGACAATTGTAAGCACCAGAGCTGATTCATGACTTCGATATCTGTATATATGGTAATACATGAACATAAAGCATATATTTTTCTAAATAACCCCCTTGCCTTGTTGAATAACACCCTATTTTTAATTTCTAAAGCTCCCTTGTGAAGTGTGATCTGAGAATGTAAATCGAGACTTCTGAATAAACAAAGCGGCAGCTTAACAGCAGCTCCTGGGGTTTGGTGTACAAAGAAAAAACAAGGCCTGGGGGATACTGTTTCTTAGCAACCGGTCGCGATTCCCACCCCTCCCATTCTGGTGTCCTGTCCACAGGGAGGTGGCTGTACAGGTGAACATCAACCTGCTCCTCCTCCACTGGGATGCAAAGTAAATCCATCTACTGCTTCCTACTATAGTTGCACCGTGTCCGCACATTATTGTACGTATGAGTTTGGAGGAATAAGAGGAGGACAGAATGGCCAACTCAGCACTGGAGATAGTGGGTTTGATATTGACCCTGATTGGGCTGATTGGGACGGCCGCAAGCACTGGGATGCCGATGTGGCGAGTCACAGCCTTCATTGGGGAGAACATCATTGTTTTTGAAAGCCGCTTTGAGGGTCTGTGGATGAATTGCTTTCGGCAGGCCAACATCAGAATGCAGTGTAAGGTATACGACTCTCTCCTGGCCCTGCCCCCCGATCTACAGGCGGCACGGGGGCTCATGTGCTGCGCTCTGGCGTTGAGTGGCCTCGGTCTGCTGATCTCTTTGCTGGGGCTGCAGTGCACGTCGTGTATCGAAAACAACGATCGAGTCAAGCGGCTGGTCCTCATCATTGCAGGAACCATGATCATGATGGCTTGCATCTGCGTCCTTATCCCAGTGTCCTGGACAGGTCACGTCATCATCAGGGACTTCTACAACCCCTTGCTGATAGACGCCCAGCGAAGGGAGCTCGGTGAGGCTCTCTACATTGGCTGGGTGGCCTCTGCTTTCTTGTTCGCTGGAGGATGCATGTTTATTTGTTGCAATCTGCAGTCCGAGGACAAAGGTTCAGAGAGGTATGTGTACTCAAAGACCTCCGACTACATGACCTATCCTCCACAGCCCCTGCAGCCTCAACAGCTGGTGCGACTTCCCCAACCACAACCCCAGTTTCAGCCAGTGCTGTCAAGGCACCCATCAACCAACTACAGCTACTATTCCAGATACCCCTCTGTACGCAGCGGGGTGGCTTATCTCTGAACACCTAAACTGACTGAGGTAATGATGATCACAGTAATAGTCCAGATATGCAAGGGGATTTTTTAATAAGTTATGGATTGGCACTGTAATCTATGACACATTTCAAATTTTAAAAAGTTTAAAAAAGGAACATTTCAATAAATACATAAACTGTGAATGCAATTGGATCGAATCTAGACGGACGTTTGTTTTAAATCACTCACAATATAAATTATTTGAGGAGTACTTAATGTCTTGTTGAAGAGCAATAGTTACAGAATCTTGATATCAACGACTTATATCATACTCCAGACTGTGTAAACCAAAACATGTTTTCCATTACTTTTATGAGTGTTGTATATCAAATTTTATACCGACAGATTTATTTTTTGTATTTTAGCTTACCAATTTTGTATGTGTATGCTTAATATAACAATTCATGCAACCTTTAACTAATGAGTAAGGTGACAAGTGTATTTGTTGTTGTCGGCTCAACAGATGTTTCAACCCATTTCCCTGCAACATTAGCTGTGCCTGAGCCCACATCTGTGTGGTAAAAAAAGAAGATCTTGCAGAACCAATCCCCCTAGTACACACAGTCCTCATATTGTTCTGCTTAGTTTTGACCAGTATTAGATACAGGATCAGGCGTTTACAGGAAGTACCCTTAGGACAGCAAATGCTAAATTGGTGACTGATTGTGAAGGAAATACACAGGCATTTGTTTCTATATTCAAAACATTGTGTGCGTATCCATTCAATCGGAGCACAATTGTAAGTCTTTGTTTAAGTTTGGTATGGTGCCCTGGAGCTCTTGGGAACTAATAGAACTGAACAAATAGCTGAGTAAACATGAGATGCAGGTTTAAGACTGCTTGTTAAAGGTGTGGACAGCTGCGTCCGTGTTTGTGAAGAAGCCAGTCAGGGACGACCTGGCGGCATGATCATGTGATAAGAATTTGCAAGTCACTTTGAATACAGAGTTTTAGACCAAAAGTTGTCTATCTAGGTTGATCTGACTCCATATGTTTGACCAATTAAAGAACATTTCTGTCTCTGCTCAGGGAAGTATATTAGCTCTTGAACTATTTGGTCAGCTCATTTCATTTTCAGTGAGTTCAAAAGCTGTAGAACCTCAATTCGTTATGCAACATATGTAATGACATTGATGTCTCATACTGAAAATATGTGGTGATGTAATGATAATGTTGTCTTTCTCCATTGTTGCTTAATTTTAAATCAAACGACCTGTTTGTCTATGTATGCCTTCTCGACAACCCTAGATTTATACAAATCTGGCATATTTCAATTTAAATGTATAAAACTATATTTCTGGTACTCAGAAAAATCAATAATCGTGCTTGGACTGTGTGATGTAAGGTCCATCTCTGTTTAACCACATTGATAGTCATTTCTGCTCCCCTGTGGACAACAGTAGTACTGCAGGAGCTTATGTGCTACAAAGTATATTTGTGTGCTTCTGAATTTGTATCACATATAATTATAGAGAATAAAAACATGGCAAGTGTTAAACATTTCTGAAGTTGTTGTGAAGCGGTTTCCGGCATATCGGTTTACTGCTGTTTAAGCAGATGGCACAGATACCACTGTAGCCAGAGGAACCATAAACACAAAATAAGCAAAGGTTCTTTTTACCCCCATTGCCCTGAGCCAACCAGGTGACAGCAAAGCATCTTTCCCACAACAAACCACCTCTTACACAAACTGCATTAGATGAGAAGAGCTACGCTGCCTACACATCTCTGACTCAGACTCTGTGATATTTTACTGAAGAATCAGAATTTATAGTCTACGCGAGCTAACCTTATTTTGAATTTGGACACAGCTGATTTCTTGAAGGCTGCACAATGGTTCAAGGTGTTTCAGAGATAGCCGCAATGTGCGTCGGCCTGATCGGGCTGATCGGGGCGGCGGCTACTACAGGGATGCCCATGTGGAAGGTGACAGCTTTCATTGGGGAAAACATAATTGTGATGGAAAGCCGCTGGGAGGGCTTGTGGATGAACTGCTACAGACAGGCCAACATCAGGATGCAGTGTAAGGTCTATGACTCCCTGCTGTTCCTGCCACCGGATTTACAGGCAGCCAGAGGTCTGATGTGCTGTTCTCTGGCCCTCTCGGGTCTGGGGCTCCTTGTGGCTCTGGCAGGAATGCGGTGTACATCCTGTATTCAGGATAATGACTGGGCTAAGACTATCATCCTGATGGTTGCAGGTGGTATGCAGTTTGCGGCCTGTATCTGTGTCTTTATCCCCGTGTCGTGGACAGGTCATGTCATCATTAGAGATTTTTATAATCCATTGCTGATTGATGCCCAGAGGAGGGAGCTAGGAGAGGCTCTCTACATCGGTTGGGTGACCGGCGCCTTCCTTTTTGCCTCTGCCATGTTGTTTGTCTGCCGCCGTATACCCTCAGACAAAGGCTCATTCGACGTGTACCACCAAGCCAACTTGCTCAGTTACAAGCCAGCACCCAGCAAGCCATCTCTAATGAGGTATCATCCCATCTCAAGTATTTCCAGCCACCATTCTACAGCATACCATCCTTCTCTGCAGAGCAACGGCTATGTTGGACAACACCTTGCAATGCCACTGCAAAACATCCCTCCTGTTGTCTATAACCCGGGTCTGCCTGACAATGCGTCACTGGTATATCAAGGTGGTATGGCTCACCATTCCTCAATACGGAGTTCTCCCCATGTTGGAAGCCTGTATACGCCAGGCAACTCCTTTTACACAAGCCAAAACGCCACGCCATATTCACAGGCTTATATCGGCGATCCTACTGCATCCTACCAGTCCAGTTTTCATCCGGTTCCACACACTCCTGTTTTCATAGGATATAAATCATCAAGACTTCAACCAGGGTCTCACGGTGAGAGCCGTGCTGGTGTATACATATAAACAACAACAATTGTGAGTGAGTTTTTATTGCTGGTTAAACGTTAAAGACACAAAGCACTATGCTTTTCATCACAAGCAAATTTAAACTTCTGTGCACTTCTGTGTTGAGATGAAGGTAAAATGATGTTTCTTCTGCTTGTATTAGAATTATCCTGACGCCCAGAGTAAATAGCATGTTCATCTTGTTTCTACTATTTACACAAAAAACTAAATATGGGTTGTTTGATCTGCTTTTGTTGTTAGTGTAAATAAAGGTGTCATGTGCTGTTTTAATGAAGACCTGTTAAGGGCGTACTTTCACAAAATAGAGATTTATGAGAAATCATCTGTTTGGAACATCGTAGCCTTATCTATTGCATATTTGTAACCGTTTGTTTATTATATTTTTAAATGTTCTGTGGTTATCATTACTCGTGTTTCAATGCATTTACTTTTTTTTTTTAAGTCTTTTTCTGTCAAGATGTCTTTGTAACCACTCAAATAGAAGCAGTGCTGAAGTATATGATTAAACAACCTACTTGTAGATAGTTATAGTTTGTATTAGCAATGATCATTTTGAGTGACAAACGCTGAGTAATTAGCAGGTGGAGTTCACTCAGGAGCTTAGGGTTAGGGGTTAGTGGCTTTGAATGGGCTTTTTGTTTTCTAAAGATGTACAGATCAGGTAGATTCTAGTTGTATAGATGTTGTTTTAAGGCCTTGTATGTAACAATCGCACTGTACCCAAAGTCTATTTCTTTTAAACTATTTCTGTCACAATATTTTGATGTAAACAGTGAGACTACCTGAATTTGTCTTCACAGACACATAGAGAGCTATTGAACATTTATATGAATTTGCTTTGGGTCAAAACCACCAAACACTCCATGTGCTGTGATTATTGCTTGATAAAAGCAATAACATTCTGGCAGTAATGCAAACACCATGGTGGCCTGAGCTAATCTCAAACATTGTCATTAAACACCACAAGAGGGCAGCAGAGAATGGGAAGAGTGTCCTAAACCCTGAGCAGACCTCCGCACAGTGCAGGTGTCAGAGGAATAACGCCTTCCTTCCACTGCATTTCATTAGCCAAATCTTTAATTGGAGCAACTTCATATTACGACAATACATTTGAACATGATCACCTAGTCTAAGCTACGGGCTCTATAACACGGTGGAGTAAGTGAATTAAATCATATTGCATTATTATATTCTGTATCTTTGCTTTCAACAGCAATGGGGGAGTTTTTTTTAAAATAAAATCATAGTTATACTAAAATTGGGTTTGTGATTCCAAAACAAGATGCTCATATTCTGTAGACTACTTACTTTACAGGTTACCTAGCTTTTACTTTTACATCTCCAGTGGAGGCTTTAAATTGTACAGCATCTTTTTCCAATTAAGGATGTTCTTGAACTCAGTGTGTAAATAGAGACATTTTTCTCAACTATGAGTCTCTGATTTTGCTAATTTCGGGGGAATTAAATAATAGGGAATGAGATTACACTAATCCCAAAAACCCATAAACCACCACTGATGCTTCTGCCTTGCTTGGGGAGCAGTCGTTTTGAGCATTATCACCAGTTGCTGATTGGTGCAGCTGAGCAACCAAGAGAACTTCTAACTTCCATCCCAAACTACTCAAGTGGGTAAAGGTAACATAAACATTTGACTTTACTTTACTACGAGACTGTGTCAGATAAAGAAGTTGAGGTAGTTAATCTTCAAGGGAGCACCACAGACCAGTTTGAAGATTAGATTTGCATTTCTATCAGGACTGGAGCAAAGATTTAATCATTCCTCGGTGTAGCAAAGCAAAGACGTTGTCGAGGTCGAATGTTGCCAGATTTGAAGTTAATCTTCAGGACGTATCCATGTTTGCGGATTAGCAGCTTGGTTTTGCCCTCAATTGAGCGCCTGCACGGGAGGGATGTTCAGCTGTGTCAAGTCAACCAAGGACAGAAAGAGCAAGATCGGAAACAAGACATGTTTGATTTCATAATAAAAGCATTCAAATGATAAGAATATCAGGTACCAACAGGAAACAAACATATAAATAGAATATTTACAGGACTAAAGCCTTGGAGATAGGGAAATGGAATCATAAACAACCCACGTTTAGTTGAATATGGGAATTAGTTGTATGCAGGGGAAAGTATGGACAATGTAAGATTGATTAATTAATTAATTAATTAATTAATTATATATATAAATAAATAGGCACAGCACTGGAAAAAAACGTATTACGGTAAATATTTGTTCAATAAACAAATAAGTAACATATTGCAATAGTTATTGTGAAATCATCTACAATCACTTAAATATACATACACCTACAGTGTGATCTGCAGCAAAGTTGTATTGGAGGTCTGGTATTTTGTTTGTTTATCACACACATTTAATGGCGGACATAGATGCAGTCTACTCTTTATATATGTTGAACTTCTCTGTTGTTGCCAATTCCCCTATAGGCTGGGTGATGAGGAGAAAATCAAATATCACAATTTGTTTTACCAAATATCTCAATATCAATATTGCGGCAATATTGTATGGTTGATTTCTATGTCCTTTTACAAATAAATAACAATTACTAGCAATTACAAGTAAATAAGTAGGTAAAGGGAAATAACACAACTAAATTCACATTTTATTTTGAAAGTGGTAATCAGAAATGCCAATTTCTATTCATGCAAGCTTGACAGGAGGAGCCCAGCGCACGGTCCTCCTCCTCAGTTGCAGCCTACTATTCAAGTGTGCACGAGAAAAGAAACATGATAAGAGGGATGTGTGGAGAGTTGAACATGGGGAGCAAAACCTTACTGGCACATTCAGGATTTTAGAATGGAAAAACTGGAGTTCTTTTGATCAGGGGCAGCTGCAGGTGGAGTGTGTTTTTGTTGTTGTTTTTTTTTCCTCACAATGTGTGAGGGATGGATGTGGGTCGGTTGTCAGTATATTTTCGTTACGGATACAAGGACTGGCAAGTTATCAGCATGAATTACCAGTGGCAGAAAAACTGATATCAATGTTAAATTTGACTCTGGAGAGAGGACCATGGCGAAAAGGAAGGGACTGTTATTTGCACTGCTGTACTTTATAGCAGAGTTCTGGCTCACTTCGCAGCAGGTCCTGAGAATTGGTAAGTAGTAAATTTGTCAGATTTCTTTTATGTCATTAATATAAATACTGCCACTATATGCTTTTTTTCAATATTCAATTATATGATTGCAATACCTGGGTTGAGGGCCATTTCATTTGGGATTGATAGCCTACTCTACCTGTCTTTATGTATGTAATAAAAAAAGAACAAAGGTTGACTTTTGTGGCATTATCATACGTTATTTCCAATATCCCACAGTAGCGTTGCTTCTCTCTAAAGATGAACAAATAGATACTGTATTTAAATTAGAGACAGCCAGGGTAATAAATGCAGAAATCATACATGGGGAAGTCATGCAAGGATATCCATTCATAGCAATTGTGCAGGTCATGTGTTGTAGGTCAGTTAATGGAAGCAGGAGAACCTTTAAGTTCTGGCAATATCAAGCAAAACTTAAAATAAAGAATCACTGTGTTCACGATACATATGTGTTTTAGTTGTACATGTGTATGTATGTTGCTGTGTGACTATAATACTCTTGTCACTGGATGATGCAATCACATTATCAGTATCCTGTAACTATCCTAATGGACATACAAGTGCATGCCTATGTTATTCAACAGTAATCTTATAAAAAAAAAAAAAATGTTGTGATCTTTTGTACAGTGAGTTTCATTGTTAGATTTGTTTTTCACAACGGAGGTACACTGGGGATAGAGTGCTAGATAGTCCACACAGAACAACTCTATTGGTTTTCATAAAAATCATGTTAATCCACTTTTGTTGGCTAATGCCAAAGTCTCTGTTCCTCCATGTTGACAGGCAGATCAGAGACAGATGAGTGATTAAGTTGGCCTATGACTTCATCTGAAAGCATGTACTGTTGGCATGATGATATCCTTGGCACTGAGGAATGTGAAATGGATACAGAGCTAAAGAGTATAGGGTGGACCGTATCAGTGAAACGGAGGCTTCTCTTCTACCTCACAAACTCAAAAGTTATTTAGACTTTGTGCATATGTATGCTGATGCACAATGACACCTATGAGCGTGGATCTGAGTCCAAAGTCTGCTGTTAAGCCTTTGAGAGTTGACAAGAACTCTGCTTTCACTTGTAATTAGACAAACAGAGCTCTGGCTCCAACTATTCCCCTTTGATTTCTGATGTAACTTTGTAACAAAATGAATGGGCTCTGCTCATGTCCCATTGGTTATCCTCCATTCCTCTAATGGGTTAGAAGATTGCATCACAAAAATTATTTTCTAAATCCAGGCCTTAGGACTCTCTGCTCCGCTCAATGCCAAAGGCCACTCACTATTTTTCTAAATTCCTTCTACTTGCAAAGACTTTAACATTCAGATTTGTGCCGTTGCATAACTTTGAAGGCTAATAGGCCAGTGCCACCTCCCTGTTCTATCAGTCCCGATCTGTTCTCTATATTGTTAATCTCTCTAAATCATCTATCACTCTCCGAGGCCACCTAATCTTCGTCATTCTCTTCATGACCCGCACACATCATAATCTCTCCCATATGGTGTGTGGCTTCGTTCAATTAGCATTTCTCTGTCTTGGCAAGTGCTGCCATCAGATTGTGACTGGCTTCCACTCTTTCCACTGGGGTTGGTAATAATGGTAAATCTTCTCCCTCAAGCCCTTAAACAACAAACAATAATCTTCTTTATGCAGAAAGTCTCTTCAAGCAGCAACCAAATCTCATCGTTGGGGAGTGCACAGAAGCAGCAGCTTGTGGCTTGGCCTCCACTCTTTCGTGCTGTTTTTTAAAGTCCTGATTCCTAAATTAGGTGGATTTGATACAGATTATTTAACATGATTTTTATTCTTTCAGTTTAAATGTTTTGTTTTTGGGTCACAAGCAGCGATCCTATAAACAGAGGAACCTCAGTGCTCCACATCAAACGAAGATATTAGACTGGTTAGGACCTCCTCATTCATTCACAGTCTGGCATGAGCCCAGGTTGGAGTGGTGCTGGTGGTGTTGTTGAGGTGGGGGTGGGGGGTCTCACTGGGAACTGGCCCAGGATGGGGAGAGGGGAGAAAGCAAAACACTACGTCATTGTGTTCCTCTGCCTTAAAAGACTCCTTCATGTGATAATTGCACAGAGTCACAAAATCACAGATTAGAATCAGGGCCTACAGATCAGTTCCTTAATATTAACCTCTTACTTTGGGTTTCTGGATTAAAAAAGGTCCACCCAGCTGCCTAAATCTGAACTCTGTTATTTCTCTTGCTCTTAGCCCTGAAGGAAGGAACAGCCGTCTATAAAAAGCAACGCCTAAGGCTTTATCAGTATTTGCCTGCAGCACAAGCAGAATCTTTTGTTTTTGTGACCTCCTAGCATGCATCACCCCACAGCATTGTCTGGCCTATTAAAGATGAGACGGAAGCTCAGTGATCCTGAAAATTATATTGGAAAGTAATTAACGGTAGCTATAGCAAGAATTTCCATTCCACCTTTCATTATAAATTGCATTGATCATAAAGCCCTGATCAGAAATAGTGAACTCTGTAATTACAAGGAAGACGTTTATTCATTGGAAACAAAGCTGGGCTTTAATATGCAGGTTCATACATTCATACATTGTTAATTTTATTTTATTATACTTTTAAGGACTGCAAATGGATGACTGCATTCTTCTTCAACAATGCACAATAAACTGCTTGTCTAGTGATTTCTGCTTTAACATTATAGTTTTACCTGCACCTCTGCACAAGCTTAAACTTGTATTTACTGAAGTATAAATGATCCAAGATACCTCCAACTTTCTTGTGCATTTGTTTATTTGCTTGGTAATACACTTCTGAGTGAGTGCATTGATCCATGTGTCATCTGAAAGTATGAAAGTGTGAAATCCTTATACCCTATTGTCTTGGCATCAGTATTGAAAACCAATCCCATTTACAGTATTGGTTTGTCTAACTCCATGAAAAGGGAAAGTGCAGAATGGAAAAGTGCACAGTGCCATGATCCCATGACCCATTTTTAGAGAAAAGTGACCACATAGCGCTGCTAAAACCCTTGTGTTCAGACAGGATTGTTTACAGGCCACAGCATCATGGCACAAAAGCCAGGATCAATTTCTCGACGTAATAGAGCAGCTGCTCCACTCCGAGTTCCCTCCAGATGTCTGAGCTCCTAACCCTATCTATAAGGCCGAGCCCAGTCACCCTTCAAAGGTAGCTCATTTCGGCCGCTTGTATCCCAAATCTCATTCTTTCGTTCACCACCCAAAGCTCATGACTATAAGTGAGGGTCAGAACATAGATGGACAGCTCTTGATATACCTTCGACTCAGCTCCCTCTTGTCCACAACGGTCCGGTACAACACCTGCATCATTGCTGACGCCGCACTGAATCGCCTCACTCGTGATCAAAACCCAGAGAATACTTGAACTCCGTCACTGGGGGGGCAGTGACTTACTCCCAACCCGGAGGGTACAATTCCCAGTTCTTTCTGGCAGAGAACCATGCCCTCAGACTTGAAAGTACTGACCCTCATCCCGACGTAGGTTGAGGTCCCCAAACCAGACACTCTCCTCCCCCTAGCTGCACCATGAGATCCTGTCTAGAAGAAGACAAAGAGAATTGGTGACGAGGGACACCCCTGGAAAATGCCAACACCAACTGGAAATGTGTTTGACTTTGTGCTGAATATACGGACACAGCTCTCACTTTAAGGACATAATGGCTGGTAGAAACGACCACGGTAAGCCGTAATCACTGCGGAACGCCCCACAGTACTCCACGTGGGACACGGTTGTAAGCCTTCTGCAAGTCCACAAAATACATGTGGACTGGATTGGTAAACTCCCAGGACTCATCAAACAGCCCTCGGAGGGTAAAGAGCTGATCCACTTCCACTGGGTCACTGTTCCACGGCCAGGACGCAATCTGCATTGGTTCTTACTGGATCTGAGGTTCGACATTTAGTCGGAACCTCCTTTACGGTACCTTAGAATAAACTTTCCAGAGGAGGCTGAGCAGTGTGATACACAGATAATTGGAGCACACTCTCTGGTCTTTTTAAAAAACCACCACCCCAGTTTGCCACTCCACAAGCACTGTACCCAACCTCCATGTGAAACTGAAGATGCGGTCAGCCAAGACAGCTTAACAATGTCCAGAGCCTTCAGCATCTCAGAGCAAATCTCATCCACCCCTGGCGCCTTGCCACTGAAGAGCTTTTTGACTACCTCAACGACCTCTGCCAGGTCTGCCATGGATGTGGATTTCCTCCCAAGTCTTCCCTGAGTCTCTGCCTCCTTCACGGAGGACGTGTTGGTCAGGTTTAAGAGCTCCTCAAAGTGTTGCATCTGGAGACCCCTGGGCCAGCCAAGCCACAAAGGACTCCTTTATTCAAGGATTCAAGGATCGTTAATTGTCATTATGCAACACAGGGATGCACAATGAAATTCAGTAGTAGCCCATTTGTAACACAACAAACACACGATAAACAAAACAAAAACAGCAGTACGTTCCTGTAGTGCATTTTTTGAATTTGCATCATAAGGAATATAAACAGCAGCAACAAAAAAAAAAATTCAACATGAGGAAAACATTGTCCATGTGTTTGAGCACCAAGCATCATGATGTAAACACAGAGTCCACCTCCCACCGGAGTCCTGCACTCTGTCCTGCTGTCCGCCTGTCAAGTGCAGTTTGATCCGGAATGAATGATGGAGCCAGGTCTCTGTGAAGATGTGGACTCAACAGTCACTGACCTCTCGCTGCCTTCATCCATCTTATTTTTCTGCGATCGGACATCAGATAGCCAGGAGCATGCTGGGTAGTGTAGCAGCCTTAGGTTCTAGCAGGGTTAGCTTTGCTTCCAACTCGGCTCTCCTCCCTGAGGCAATCTTGACGGCCTCCTTCTTAGGTTGCCGCCACGACAAGCACAGATGACCTTCACACTACACTTACACTCAGATACCATGCCCCCAGCCTCCCTCGGGATGCAGAGAAGATTCTAACGGAGGTGGGAGTTGAAGACCTCACGGAGAGGAGCCCACAGGGCAGCGGCTCCATGTAGATTTATTAGCCTGAGCCCGGCCGAGCCCTCTCTCAAGGCCCGGCCACCAACGAGCTCCCCTCCCAGGTCTAGCTCCAGTAGGTACGAATCAATCATAAATATGAAAACGGCCTTAAGCAATTGTAGGATTTTTAAGGTGCTTAAATAATTTAAGCTCAAATAAACTGAAAATGCTGCATAGATCTAAGTGTGCGGATATCTCTTGTAACACAAAGGTGTACAAATGTCTGCCTAAATGGCAGAGGAACTCACTAAATGCCGCTCTGTGTTGTTGACTAAATCTCATTGGACCACAAATGTTAAAGCCTGAAGTAGAGACAAAAATAATTATTTTCCTGGTGATACACTCATGTTTTGTTGGGTCTTTTAATTGAAAATGCATACAAAGATAAGACTGATGATTTCCACATGAATATAGAAGCTTGTTTGAAACCAATTTTCCAGACATGAAGTGAAGTATTGTTGCTGCTTCACTCCAGATGTCTGGAAGCTTGATGGTGGTCATGGGCGTGATTATAACTGAGTGATTATAGCAGAGCTTTAGTCCTCTGTTCCACGATAACCAAGCTAACAGATGGATCCATCATTTCCTTACACAGTGTATAATCACCTCAAGTGTATTAATAATGTGCGTTGTCCAAAGAGCTCAGTTACTTTAAACACTATAAATACTTCCTATAAGTGTTTTGCTGATGTGGACCAGCACTGATTGCTTGGACCAGTGCTCTGCATGCTGAGCTGCAGAAAATCTGCAATCACACAGATTTAACATCTCTTCTTCAGGTGCAAGTGAGGAGAGATCAATTTGTTTTCTTTCACCGTAGGATACGCCTTTCCACCCAGCTTCAAAGAGAAAATTAATAAGTGAGCAGTACAATGAAATAGATATGTATGTATTTCGCTGAAATTGAAAGTTGTGTGTCTAAATAGTTTATATTGCTCATCACACACAATTATAAAACCTTTCAAGCAATTACACGTCTGTTTGAACGCAGTGGCCTACCCAGACGTGAGTGGATGCTGCCACTGTCTGACAGCTGCTAATATGTCTGTTTCATTTAACTCTTAAGCTTATAGACCCAGTGTAGGATTGTCAATGAGGTTACAGTCCTTTCTTGCTGAAGGTGGCGTTAAATAAATGGCCTGTTACGGCGATCCAATAAAAGCTACCAATAAACGCTGATTTCATAAGATAACTTCTTTTCATTTGTGGCGAGTCTCAGATTTAGCTTTTTCATTTTTCCCCGTTTGTTCATTTATATCATTTGCCATGTAATAGACTTTTGCAGATACGGTGCATATTTTGGCTGCATTTTCAGCTTGTGCATCATGATGGATGCATGTTATTATGAGTGTGATTAGAGGTCAGCTACAAAGATATAAATTAGAAAATCTAAATTGCAGCAGCTATTTTGGCCCTTCACACAAACTGCACCATCTACTTTCAAAGCCCTGTATGTGGAAAACAAAATGATTGATTGGAAACGATGCTGTGAAGCGGCCACTAGGATTACTTTGTTGTTGAATCATTAAGCACGGAGGCATTTGCTGAATCAAGACCGCCTGGTCAAAACTCATGTTTATTTCCCCTTTTATATTCAAAACACATAAAAGATGAAGTGAGATGAAATAAATGTCCTCTGCAAATTAGAAAAAAAATTGTATTTTGGAATGAAAATGTCATATTTCAGTGGAAATTAAAGACTTTAAAGGGACCTAGCAGCTGCTCACTGAGGCTCGGTAACCATAATTAGGATTGGCACTTTCAAGCATGCTTTTAGTGACCAGGGAGTCCAGACAAGGCTTTCTCAGTTTGGGGTTTGAGGCTATGCGACACCAAAGAAAAAGGTCATTCACAATCAAGGTCTCAAGGGGAGCTTTTTAAAGGCCCTTTTCTCCTTCCAAATCGATCACAATTTTGCAGGCAAGTCTTCAAACAGCGTTAGGGAGTGCAATGACCTATTGCCATCTGTAGCCTCTCTATTGAAGTGAGGTCATTTGTAAACTATTGTAGCATTAAAATGGTATCTTCACGATTTGTGTTCATGGTTAATTAATTAACAACTTTGAGCTTTTTAAAAGTACCTTCAGTTTGTAGCATACACATGATTTTTCCTACAACAAAACGTTCAACAATCATTTCTGATTTGTTAAAAGGATAAAGAAACTGACTAACCCCCGACTGTCCTTGTTTCAATCTGCACTCATGAATATGAACGCGGCGAGAACAAACATTTAACCTCGAATGTATTATTTGAGAAAAGCCTATCACTTAAGGCCCAGATGTTTGAAATCATTTACATTTGAAAGGCTTGGGTGAAATTGACATGCAGGGGCATTTTCAGCAGGGATAAGAACACTGAATCTCACACGAGCCTGCCCGCCCTATATGCAGGTGGTGACAATCCAACGTTTCTCTGGCCTTTATCCCAATGCTCTTCCTGCTGCGCTTCATGTAACTGAAATGTGAAACATTGAATGTAGAGCTTGGGCCCCGGCTAGAGTAATATATATATCCATATTGCCAGCCATGGCTATATGCTAGAGCCGTCGTCTTTCTGGAGCAGCGGATTAAGAGTTGGGACGGTTTTTTACAACGATCTCCTCAACTCTGACACAATCCCCATCCTGTGGCCCTGGCACACACAGCCAGCTGAACACGGTTGTACTTAAAAGAGAAATGCATCTTGAAATTGTAAATTTTGACAGTTGCATTTGTCAGGTTTTACTGCCTCGTCCGATGTAGCGGGAAAATGTGAAATGGCATTGTCAGCAGTTTTGTATAAAGAGGCCGATAAGGCAGCAGACAGAGGATATCATTTTTGTCATTCCTTACTTTATAAAAGGTTGATACTTGAGATTACTGTTTGGTGCCTTTTCAACTCGGCTATTCGGTCGTCATTATTATTCATATAATATCATATATCTGATCATCTTAAACCATTAGTCTGAAAGGATTTGCTGAAAATATAAGTCGATTAATTGATTAGTCAATTGACAGAAATCACATCTATTGAAAACTGATTGTTGGATTTTAAAACGTTAGTAAGGAGAAGGAATAGTTGCACCCTTAAATGTAACGCACACAAGAGTATCAGGTTTCCACGTCGGCATGTTAAACTCGTGCTATAGAATTACTATAGAGACAAACATGACAAGGAAATCCCTTTTGCACGGCTGGTGATTATGTTTTAGAAAATTAAACATTGTTAGTCTTACAATATATAAAGTGCAGTTGTCACATGAGAGGAGTGGATGATGTTGATGTTGATCCACTCCAACCTCGCAGTCTTTCTTCTCTTACACTGCGATAGTAAAGAAAAGGGACAATGAACCAGCTTCTCTAGACACAGTGACACCTCGGAGGTTAGCTTTTGTCTCACGCTCTGAGTTTTTTTATACTAGTAAACGGTTAAAGCAAAGGTTGGATTATTACAGACTGACCACCAAATGTTACAGTAAAAATAATCTTTGGTCCAATCAAGTGGCAGAAGTATTTCACTTCTGTTAGAGAACCAAAATGTTTCACATAATAGACAAGTTAGTCCAGAAACTAATCAGTTACCAAGAACCCTGTAGAGAAGAAAACATAATGTATTTAGAGGGTAACGTATTAGGGTTCTAATGGAAGACCGCCTTTCATAGCAACAGTGTTTTGGCAGCCTGAACAGAAAAACATCTTCACAATTACATTATCTTTTGAGGCTTCGCTATACGATACTATAAATCACAAGCTGACGGGTACACGTTTAAGTTTGAGTTCATCGAAGGCAATTGTTGTCTCGAGCAGTAAATTTAAAAAAAAGACTGGAAACATGACTTTGTGAGGTGAATGAGTGCAGCGGTTCATCCGTTGACTTACTGTTGCAAAGGAGACGGGAGAAACAGATGGCATGGTGTGTTTTTAAATGTCTGCCAAGATAATGTTAAATCCTTCATACAGTAGCTGTGAAGCTGCTCTCTAATGAGCCGAAGGTGAGGCATGTCTACCTCGCCGAGTTATCACATACGGCATCGTGTCAGCTGGTGAAATTGAGGCCATGTAAATTGGGTGAAGTCAGTAAAGGTCAAGCTTTTCTCCGTATGAGATTAAGATCCTGTCAACTCCAGCAGGCCCCTTAGTAGCATTATGTGGTCGAAGTAACAGAGAACATTGGGCCACATTATGCAACTGTCAGAGTTCAGTTGTGGTGACCTTCACACGCTATAACGGAGGTGAATAACTAAGCTGAGAGAAGTCATTCTATCAACAGTTTCTCTGATATTACTTCAGCGCGATCGGACTATCACTCTCACACCAACACTGTTTTCTTCTCTTCCTGCAGGCGGCATCTTTGAGACGCTTGAGAATGAGCCCATTAGTGTTGAAGAACTGGCCTTTAAATTTGCTGTTACCAACATAAACAGGAACCGGACCTTAATGCCAAACACCACATTGACCTATGACATCCAGAGAATTAACCTATATGACAGTTTTGAGGGCTCAAGAAGAGGTAAGGATGACCCCATTTAATTATGAAAGCTTTTTGTGCTGAATAATCAAATAAAGAGGTCGTTTATTATGACACAAGTGTCTCTCCTGTTGGTCGTTTGTTATTTTCTCTCTCCGCTTTCTGTTTCATTACTTCAGCCTGCGACCAGCTGGCTTTGGGCGTCGGGGCAGTATTTGGCCCCTCTCACAGCTCATCCGTCAGCGCGGTGCAGTCCATTTGTAACGCCCTGGAAGTCCCTCACATCCAGACACGCTGGAAACACCCCTCAGTGGACAACAAAGACAGCTTCTACATCAACCTCTACCCGGAATACACCTCCATCAGCCGAGCTGTGCTGGACATAGTGCAGTACTACAAGTGGAAGACGGTCACTGTGGTCTATGAGGATGCAACTGGTGAGTGAAACCAGTGAAGCACTAAAACACGTCGGCAGCCAAATATGTCAGCATTGATAAAAACATAGCAGGAAGCACACTCACGATACGGTCTAATTATATCGTACGTATTTACAAATCTGACGGCCATGAGAGTGTATTGGATGTTGTTTGTTGTGCATGTGTGAATACTGTGTTTGTTTGTGGAGAGCTGATTGTGTGACAAAGTATTGTATAGCAGTGTGGAACCTGAAGGCGAGAGTGTCTGCTGGTGGTCGGCAGGAGGGACCTCCACTGTTTTTAATTAAGCTACAAGTACTGAGAAGCAATGTGCAATAGTTGCAGCAAATAGTTGATGTTGTTGTTGTTGTTGTTGATTGTGCATTCAGGAATCTGACTTGAACAATAAGAGCTTCAACAAGTCTTCGCCACAAAATCTCATGGAAGCTGTAGTTGTTGAATGCCGACAACAATATAGTGAATTATATAAATTTGAACATGTACATTTTTACTAATCGGCATTACTCATTCATCTTAAAATACAACCAGAGAACCCCAATGTGAAAGCTTTTCAGAAGGAACAATGATGGGTGGGGGGGGGGGGGGATAATACGTTGTTAATCCAAGGCTAGTGGAAACAGAGTCAAGGCTGGTAAGACGGCAAGACTTTGTCTCTTCAAATATCACGATGTTTTGAAATTAAACATGTACTCTATTCATTCATTCACGCTCCTCCAAAGGGTTTTAATAGACACGGTTTCTGTGCAAGGTTATCAGAAATCATGAAATAAAAGGGACGCTGTAAAAATGTTCTCATCCTTCAGTTGGCATCTTGGTGGTCTCCATGGACCTTTTGGTATTTATATTGTAAAGCCAATAGATGGTTTGAATTGTGTTTTGGACTGAGGGATTTTTCACTATCCCCAAAAATCTTTTGGAATAATTGGGTAATGGCTTCATCGCAAAAATTGCATTCAGATTAAAAATCAAAATCAAAAATAATTATGATTTGTGCAGCCCGCTTACACCAGAAATGATTATGTTCATTGTATAACGTTGTAACACCTTTAACAGCTCCACTCACAGAATCTAAGCACACAACAGACCGTCACACCAACTTCAGCATCAAGGATGCAGCAAATCACATTAGAACGTTAACTTGCTGCGCTAATATGCTTTGAATCATGCCGAACTTTGCAACGAGCTGAATTAGTATCCAGTCTCCAAACTGTAGCACAGACAGCGATGTAATGGAGCACATGTCTTACCTTTGAAAGAGCTTCTTCTTTGACTTTGTGTTCGTAAATCCTCTCTGCAGGCCACACTCCACTCACAGCAGCACGCGTTTTGATGGCCAAGGTGTTCACTCCAGTCTCAAATCCGGTTACATATGATTATAATGTCACATAACTAATATTCTCACTGTGTGCATGTTGGTCAGGACGTAGTGCGAAAGTGGGGCTATATTGTAGTCCTGCTGATGAAAACGATTCATGTTTCATTGCACAGTCAAGTCCCGCGCCATTGCTATCTGCACGGAGCAGCGGCTGCACACTCTGGCTTCTTCTTTTCCTGGACCATGAATAGATGCCAAACACTAGCTTGGCCGAGACAACTTAGCTAGCTGCCTTTATTGCTGACGATTAGTGTCATATGCTAGAGATGTTTAGCGCGACAAACATACTCCACACCTTAGAGACCTTTCAAACGTCTCGATCACGCTCCAATGACGTGATCGAGACGTGATGAGTGCAACATCCGTCGCAGTTCGTATGCCTCAGTTGAACATTTTATTTTGAAAGCCGGAAGTTTGGGTAACTATCATGTCCACAAAATCTTCGCTTGACGAATTTAATATATTGCAATTCCTCACTGTGACCACTGGAGGGCAGTAAACTCTCATGATACATCTTTTTTTTTATTGCAGAAATATAAGATAAGATGATACTTTTTGACCTCCAGGAAGAAAATTTTAGCATTGAGCCACAATTCCTACTGCAGATCAAGAAACCATAGGTAGGAGCATTACACAGCTGAACATAACACATATCTATATAATGAGCAAATAAATGAAGGGGTTCATAGGAAATAATAAGTAACATTTAATACATCAAAACATTCAAACGGTTATGTTACACAATTTACATATTGAGAAATAATGCTTGAATATACTGTTGCATTTTAGAGCATTTTAGGCATGTAACTGTCTTAACGCTAGGTGGAGATGGCGACTGACCATTAGAAATAATTGTTTGTCGCCCTCCTGTGGCCATAGTGAGTAATTACAATATAAAATTCGTCAAGCTAGCATTAATAGTGAGATGACAGTTTATGCTAACACTTCCGTTGAATGTTTTCAAAATAAAGTCAGACAAATTGACGGAATCAGAAACGACAGACAAGAATATTCTTTAATTATTCTCAACAGTTGACTGTACTGGGTTACAGCTAACCATTCTTCAGTGGGGTTCGTATTCAGTAGACCAAATGTAATGTTGCGCTAATAAGGTTCTTCCTTATTGATTATCTTCTTACAGAATGAGGTACAGTTGCCAAGTCTGCCCTCTAGTGGTCGCACGGCGTACATGTAGACTCAGAAGCATACTTCAACACTTCCGGTGAAGACAATAAAACTCGGCAAACGTTTTTGTCGGGACACTATGTGGACTTGATGATAATCGAGAGTGTTTACTGCCCCCTTGTGGTCACAGCGAAGAACTGCGATATTATATTAGGCAAATTAGCGTCAATGTAGGGAAAAAGCCTGCTACCACTTCCGGTTAAGACTTTCAAAATACAGTGACCAAACGGAAGCATTCAAAATAAATGAACTAACCGAAATAATTATGTCATATGTTGTGTTCAATGTTAAAGACTTAAACCCTCTACCCCCTCAAGTTATTTGTTGACAAGAAAAGGTGTTTATCAGATGAACAATGGAAATAGCAACCCATGGGAGTGCGGGTGAGATGGCTAGCAAATGTTGCACTAAGGCTAGACTAAATTCAGCAGGGTTTTTGTGAGGTTTTCTGCTCCATATTCTCAGATAAATTGTGTTATATTGATACAAACTGTCATACTGTTGTAGTGCCTCTACATATATGATTATACAACAATGATAAACCTGTTCCCATCCCTGCTGATCATGTATTAATTACACAGCCTTTCTTCAAAAAATAACCTTTTTATTTGGAAGTAAAATGTCTCCAGAGGGTGGGTTTGTTGTAAATGTTTTTGTTGAGCTTAATAATGGCCTTCTTGGCTTTTAATTTAAGGACTGATTCGTTTGCAAGAGTTGATCAAAGCTCCATCCAGATACAGCATTAAAATCAAGATCCGCCAGCTGCCAACAGGAAGCAAAGATGCCCGTCCTCTGTTGAAAGAGATGAAGAAGGGGAAGGAGTTCTACGTCATCTTTGACAGCTCTTACCAAACATCAGCCGATGTTCTCAAGCAGGTGAATAACAAACATCTACCAGTATGCATAGGCACTCTAGGCACACTACACACTAGGCAGAAGTCATTGCTCTGAGGATTCAATTCATAACTTGACACCTAAAATGCAATGTTCTGTCAGAAATCCATTATTATTTTTGGTGTTTCTGCATTGCTTTTGGTTTAATATTCACTTGTGCAAGATTAGTCTCATTCTATCCCCTTCAGAAATCCTATGAGCTTTTTTTTTGAGCCAGACATACACATTAAGAAATAAAAGATTGATTGGAAACACTACATTAACATGAGCAACTCACTTGGATGCTTGTCAATGCAGACCATACAAATAATACTAAATGAGGAAATTTAGAAAGTGGGTGGTTTGTAATTTGCAAGAGTCTCTTGGTAACAGATGTGGTTGGATCATGTTAGGGAAATAAAAGATTATTTATACTGGCTGCCTGGAGAGAAATATGAATGTATAGTCTGTTATTCTGTTTAGATCTTGTCCATGGGGATGATGACTGAATATTACCACTTCTTCTTCACCACACTGGTAAGAATACTGTTATTGAGCCACATTTCAGGGAATTTCTGCATCTCAAGAACAAAAACAAAGATTGTTTTCTTTAATACATGTGCACAGGAACTTTGACTCATGAGTTTCTCCCTGAAAGAGGAATGACGAACCTAATGGATATGCACATAATAACACTGTTCCATTGTGTAGAGTGTCCTTCTATCCTCCGCATGCTTAAACGTGCATATTCACCCAGTGATTCTGTTGTGCAAAGATTATGCAGATGAACTCAAACATCCGTGGTTTGTTTTATAATAAGATTGCTGGATGTTTTCAGTGCTGTTGGTGTAATTCCATGGTAAATTGTCCCTTTACCCTTGCTGAATAACTTTTTGGGGTAATTTTTAAGAATCACATTAATTCTATACTGATGATGTTGTACTTCTACAGGACCTGTTCTCCCTCGATCTGGAGCCGTACCGCTACAGTGGGGTCAACATGACGGGGTTCAGACTGCTCAACATAGACAGTCCACAGGTGGCCTCGGTGGTAGAGAGGTGGGCCATGGAGCGACTGCAGTCTCCCTCCAAAGCAGAGACTGGAATGATGGAGGGGATGATGACAGTGAGTGGACTTTACTTTCCTCCTTTCGTTCCGCATGCCAAAGGTCCACCAGGTGCAGGGGCTGTGTTTCTCAGTGGGGACTCCCATCTATACTGTGTCCTCTGAAGGTATTGGGATTGTTTATATAGCCTGATGTAAGCAACATGCTCAAAAGGTCAAAGAAGGTGCGTTAATTCTATGAAAAGCTAAACATTAAATGGAAAATATATGGAGAGTCTGAGCTTGTCAGCTGAGCAAGGTTGGAAACAATCTGTTTGTCATCAGCCAAGTTGATTTCCGCAGCAAAAACTATGCTCTAATATCAAATAAGGTAATTCTCAACATCCAGACACTGGGAGATTAAACACGTAGCCTATTTTGGGAAGCTACTCAAGACTTTTACAAAGGCTTAATCTGAGCCCCTCATCACCCACACTTGAGTCAGAACGCAGCAGTCCCCCATGTTGCTCTCTGATTGTGTGTACAATCAGAAAGGTATTTTGAATAAAATTGCTCCCCATATTGTGCTCACCGTGGCTGGTTGTGTCTCCTGTTTGATTGTTTTCCGTGCAGTTTGTAAAGCCGGCTCTGCTTTGAGAAACCATACGGTGCTGCACATCTACATCAACAGTACATAACGTTATCCCCGCTGATGGACGCTGACGGCCACGTTTCTCTTTCAGACGGAAGCAGCTCTGATGTACGATGCCGTCTACATGGTGGCTGCGGCCTCGCAACGGACCTCCCAAATCACTGTCAGCTCCCTTCAATGCCACCGACATAAACCCTGGCGCTTTGGATCACGCTTCATCAGCCTGCTCAAAGACGTGAGTTTGGTTTATGAATGTGTGACACCCGTCCCTCTTCTTCCATCCATCCATCCATTTCACAGCCTGCTATACCTTTATTTCATTTCTCTGGCTGCAGGAGCAGAAACCATAGAGTTAGGAGATCTGATGTCACGAACAAGGAACGCGTGTGTGAAGATTACATTTTAAATAATTTCTCTCAGGAGATAGGAATCAATGTCATGTTCTACATTTTGGGGGTTTCTTAGATAAGTGGGTTTTCAGAAGGCTACTGATGAGCTGTCCTTTGAGATTTTTAGGGTACTCAATGAAAACAGGCTTAGATAATAAAATAATGATAAATACGATTTCCTAGACTTATTCTAGTCATTCTAAAATATGTTTGTTCTGTTCTGGTTTTAAGTTTGAAGGATGCCATAGTACATGTATCCTGTAGAGTAGATCTTGGGTAATTTAAACTCAAATTAAAAAAAATATGAATTTGAATTTAATAGCCTCTCTTGTTATGTTATACTTTCTAATTAGATGTTTCTTTGACAAATGAGCTTTTCAATTACAAGTGCGGACAGAATAATGAAGGGCACAGACAATGCCAAAGAGTCCAGACAGCAGGGTGTGAGTAAAGTATGTTTACAGCTGTAAAGCCTCAGCAGATATCGACTGTCATTAGACTTGTGATCCGTGTTTTTACATGAACAAAATGTGAGGCAGGTGTGTGGCAGGTGGAGCTCGGGTGACTGGGGGAAGGTGGGAAGAGCTGAGGGCAACTGCTGGAGGGTGACAGACTTGCAGGGTCTGAAATGACAGGAGATGTTAGGGCAGGGCAACGGGGGGAATACTGAAACATATGTTATGAACTGGTAGGAACATGACTTTCTATCTAATCTATCACAGTAAACATCTTGTCTATGCTTACTTTATTAGTTATCATTGCTTGGTAATACTGTTGAGAGTTAGCATGCCTGCCAAGTGTCATTTTTTTACTCATGAGACTCACATGTTCAACGTATCCACAGACATCTCACCACCACCAATGTCTTTCAACGATAAAATGCTGACTTTGTTTTCTATGTCCATGAGAGTTTTATTTGTAGGGATCATAGTGCTCATATAACCCAGCAACCCAACGTTGTGCCAAAGTTTGACTTGGCGTTAACTTTTTCTTAAGTTTGTGTATTTATTATATAGAATGAGTTACGTGGATTTTACACGATTCTCCTTCTTATTTCTGTTACAGTGTGGTCGGCAGGTATGACTGATTTAAGTCTGCACTATATTACCAGACAATTATAATGTAACTTTGACAACAATCAAATCAGACACGATGTTCACTGTGGTGGATCACTTACAGAAAGTCATGGTCAGGTGAACCTGATACTGTACAGATACTAGTGGCTTCCTGGATGCTGTAAAATACATTCAAAATCTGTGGTTAGCTTTGGAAAATAATCAGCAGGAGCATAGTTTACAGAATTTCAGTTAAATTGTTTAAAACATGCAAACTACTGTTATGGTCCTTTCAGATTGTATATTATAGCTGTATCACATATTCAATACTAATAGTTAAGTTTAGCAGAGAAAGTTTCACGAAGAACTAACAGCTCAAGATAATAAGGGTCAGCTTTGTGCATTTGGACTATTTTCCTAAATCTACCAATGAACATGCAGAGCATGTTTGTTTGTGAAGGTGGAGTATATAGGCCTGATGGTCCGTGCAGTATATTCATGGGTAATCAGTGAGGTTTCAGCAGTGTGTTGAAACTCATTCTCATCCTTTTTTATCATCTGGATTCTCCAATCTGAGAAGATCCATGTCATCACTACATGTACAGTAATGACACCAACACATGGTCAAGACAGAGACACTTTTGATTGGTGAGGATTTAAAAAGAGACTTAATGACATGAATAAATCTGGATTTAGGGGTTAAGAAGGCCTCACAGATGTGTGCGATAAGACTGTGTGAAGCGGTCTAATCAAAGATCAACTTCACCAAATGATACCCTGTAACCTTCTATAGATGCAAAAGATCTTTGCATTAGAAATGGAGAACAAAAGACAAACATTTCTCATGACGGCATCAAGTTTAATCTTGAGTCTTATG
Source organism: Anarhichas minor (assembly GCF_050575085.1). Taxonomy (NCBI): domain Eukaryota; kingdom Metazoa; phylum Chordata; class Actinopteri; order Perciformes; family Anarhichadidae; genus Anarhichas; species Anarhichas minor. Next base: position 16,696,155 of record NW_027466472.1, read on the forward strand.
TTTGTGTGTGTGTGCATTGCCACATACCGCATATTGCACATATTAATGGCTCAGGGTGCATTTGTTTTGGTTCCAGTAGATTAAATATAATTATTTTCAGATACAATCTGACTGATGTAAGTTTCTGTTTAAAGGCTGAAAGAACAAGATGATGAAACATAAGGCTCAGCGTCGTTCGCCATCTCTTAATACACCTGTAATTGATTTCTAACAAATACATCCTTCAGGCTGATATAGCGAGAGAGTAGAATGAATTTGGAGTATTTTGTAAAATCGAAGGAATAGTGTAGCAGGACACTTACCCAGATTATTAGGACATATTACAATAAGCGAGGGGCAGTTCACCCAAAGACCCAATAACATTTTTCCCCCTTACCTCAGAAGTCATTTATTCATTCAGAGAGTTTCGGTATGATTTGTATTGAAGCTTTGCAAGTACCATGTGTTCAATGGCATTTGGTTTGTGTCACTCCATGCCCCCAATAATGTCTAGTTCTGAGAGCACACACACAGTGAGCTGCACTAGCGGGAGCCTCAACACAAGCCTTTTAAAGATAAACAAGTGAGACAGCTCTACTCCCAAATACAGGCTTTATTTCCCAAACGTATTTGGCTATTATTATCGGCTGCTGTTCTTTGGAAAAACCTAACAGCTATGTCCATTTTCAAACATGACATTATTACTGTTACGCTTGCTCTCAATAATCCACATGCCATGTTGTAATCAGTTTCTCCCAGAACTACTTTCTTCTTTAAAACACCAACCGACTGTCTCATGTTTGTGCAGAAAGAGGAAACGGCTCCAAAACATGTTGCAGATTATCAGTCTCCAGTTTGTCAGTGATGAGGGAACAGCAGCATGTTTTTGTTTTCATCAATGTGTGATAGATTATTTCTCATTTAGATGCAATGCAACAGTCTTTAATAGGAACATGGAAAGGTTTGATGTAGACTTTGTGTTATGGGGTGAAATGCTCTTTTAATTCAATTTTCACTGTGATTCCCAGCCAGACAAAAATTTTAATCTTGAAATGCCATGGGCTGGGCAAATATACAGAAGGTGTACTGATTTCTTCCCATGAACAAATTGGCTCCTCAGCTGCCTGCATCAGTGCAAATTAGAGATGCAGCTCATTTCTCTAAGCCCTCTCTCTGTAACAGAGATTTAACCTGACTGTTATTCAGCTGAGCTCACTTCATTATAAACTGCATTCAAATATCTCTGAGCTCTGCTGCCCACCCGCTGCTCCCCCCTCAGACAGAGGCCATGCCTGCCTGCTCTATTTACATCACTGTCCAGCGCGTTATATACTCAGAGGTGCTTAATATTTCCATTGAGGATCCAGCCAATGCAAAAATGTCCATTAAGATGCAGTTAGCCTCTATCAATGTTCTTCGCTTATTGTAACACTCATCAATTATTCATTTTTTGCTAACTGTTTTCATTTTTCCAGGCTTCTGCTTTGCATTTATGTCTATGACAATAAAACAAAACTGAGGGGATTCATTGGTTTTGTTTTCTGCGCTGTCTTTGCCACAGGCACAATGGAACGGCTTGACGGGACAAATAACTATAAACAAGACAGACGGTCTGCGGAAAGAATTTGATTTAGATGTCATCAGCCTGAAGGAAGATGGCTTGGAGAAGGTGAACTATCTGACCCATGTCTGTATTGTCAGCACATGCTGTTGTTGTAGACATCCAAGAGAGCTGAACAGAGTACGGGAAACAAACAAACAGAGCGACTGGTATTCAATGTAAACTCCTTTTTTTTTCTAAAATTGCAGAAAGATGACTTGTCTGTGGAACAGTATACAGTGTTTTGACATCTAGAGCACTAATTATACCCCAAAAAGGAGCTTTTTGCAAATAGTTGTAGCTGTCATTTTAAGGTCAAAAGTTTGTATATGTTCCTTTGAAAACTTTGACAATGCTGCTCTTGATTTTGTCAGGTCACAAACAGACCTTTGCACTTCAAAGAAATTGAACTTAAGACAACACGGTTGGAAGTAAAGATTGAAATTAAACTGAAATAAGAGCTGTGACCAGAGGAGTTATTATTTTCCACATTTCTTTTTCACCATCATTGTTTTCTGTTTCTCCCTTTAAGTTCAGAGCTCTGTAATTAAAATGCTTTTTCTTTATTATTTCTGCAAGACAATCGCGGGCAACAACCGCCTGAATAAAGTGTGGAAAAAGGTCTGTACTTTAGCTGCACGAGCAGACTGAAGAAATATCGACACTATTTACTCTCCTTGCTGTCCTCTGTGATGTCTCCCTTTTTAAAAAAAAAAAGACAAGTTTTAGGTAGTGGTGGGACATGGAATTTCAAGTTATATATTTGTCTATATTCTTTTCCTTCTTCCCCGACCCCACTCTCAAACCTCTGTTTGTTCTTCCACTGTAATTTGTCTGCTTCTTAGTACTTGTTTCTTTTCCCTTCTTTGCATTCCTTGTTGTGATAGTCTGAAGGTGACTTGGGCAACTATGGATCTTTGAGTGTGTTTATTTGAATATCTTATCCCTAACAGATTGGCGTGTGGAACTCCCAAACAGGCCTTAATTTAACAGAAAGCAACAAGGACTCATCCGCAAATGTGACGGACTCAATGGCCAACAGGACCCTCATTGTCACAACTATTCTGGTATGAACTAAAGTAATTATCAGGCAGCATTTGATCAGGAATGTGCTGATGAAACTAATGAAGTCTGTTATGCGCATTGTTCCAGGAAAATCCTTATGTCATGCATAAGAAATCTGATAAGCCCCTGTATGGAAATGATCGCTTTGAGGGCTACTGCCTGGACCTGCTCAAAGAGCTCTCCAACATTTTGGGCTTCTCCTATGAGGTAAAGCTGGTAACCGATGGCAAATATGGAGCTCAGAATGACAAGGGGGAGTGGAATGGCATGGTGCGAGAACTCATTGACCATGTGAGTACCAATCGCTATTTCATGTCAGAGAATATCCGAGCGATCAGCGGTATCATCTGTCTTCAACTGAAACTCTGCATGATGTTTTTGTTCTGCATCAGGTGGCTGACCTCGCCGTGGCCCCTCTCACTATCACGTATGTGAGGGAAAAGGTGATCGATTTCTCCAAGCCCTTCATGACACTGGGGATCAGCATCCTCTACCACAAACCCAATGGCACCAATCCAGGAGTGTTCTCCTTCCTCAACCCACTGTCTCCTGATATCTGGATGTATGTGCTACTGGCCTGCCTCGGTGTCAGCTGCGTGCTGTTTGTTATCGCCAGGTAAAAGCAGAACGCAATTTCTTATAAATGTGACTAACAATTAGTGTGTGTATAAAATGCCTATCTATTACTTCAGATATAATTTGGTTTCTATGTTTATTGAATTTGGTTGCACTTTAGGCAACACTGTTCGCTAAAAACAACATTTCACTTTGGTTGAAAATGTTTACTTCCTGGATGCAATAGGCCATTTGAATTCATTTACAGTCAACCATTCAGTTTGGCTACAACAAGTACCGAAAGTTTCGTTGCACACTGCTGCAGTAACTCACCACAGTAATGTTTCTGTGTCCTTGGTCAGAATTGATTCAGAATGTTTTTTGTTGGTTTCCATTATGTCGTTAAGATGATTTGGAAAAATAGAGTTAATGCAGGTAGAGATGAGTAAACATCAGCTGTTGCCACAGGCATACATTTGGTGTCATTATCAAGTGATGGTATTTTATTAATTGTGACTTCTTTACCTTCAGGTTCACTCCTTATGAGTGGTACAACCCCCACCCCTGCAACCCAGACTCAGATGTGGTTGAAAACAACTTCACTCTAATAAACAGTGTCTGGTTTGGAGTTGGAGCACTTATGCAGCAAGGTATTGGCCCACTATACTGCAATTTTTATAGTGTTATGTCATCATGCTGTGTTCATACCTGGAAGTAGTTTCCCTTCGGTAGAGCACCCTCAACCATCACTTTCATAATGTTTGTGGTGTGCCTGGAAAAAAAAAAGAAGATTGTCAGTGTCATGGCTATTTATTTATACATAACGTATTGTTATTGTCTGGTATTGTGTTTGTTTGTAGAGTTCATAATGTACCTTGCGTTGTTATCTTACAGGATCCGAACTGATGCCTAAAGCCCTCTCTACAAGGATAGTCGGTGGAATATGGTGGTTCTTTACATTGATCATAATCTCCTCTTACACTGCCAACTTGGCTGCCTTCCTCACTGTGGAGAGAATGGATTCACCAATCGACTCTGCAGATGACTTGGCCAAGCAAACCAAAATAGAGTACGGTGCCGTAAGAGACGGCTCAACCATGACCTTTTTTAAGGTAATCTCCTTTTCACTGAACAGTAGGTAATGTAACTGTCCAGCAATGGGCGGAGGGATGCAAAGAAAAACATCAGTTTTGATTTTGATAAACCTGACGTTTTAGCCTCGAGTCATCAGTCCTCAGTCATTACAGTAACATGGGTTAAAGGTTAGTGTCTTTGAAATGTCCTCATACACGCAGAGTTATAAAAGCTTGTGGCCAATTTTTCCACAAAAAATTCAAGGATTTATGGTTTTGTTTGTAGCACAACGAGTTTATTTGAATGTACAGAGAAAATGAAATGTACTTGGGCAGATTTGCATACACTTGTCACATCCCATCTCCTGCCATGCATCAGGATGATTACTCCAGTCTTCTTTCATTTGAAATATTAGAAACAAACTTCAACCACTGACCATGTATCAATATCATCTGTTTTGTGTAAACCTCTGTGTTTTTGTTTGTTGTTTGTAGTGCTGACCATCAAAGTGCATCGTTTTCAAACTTACATTAATTCTGATTCAACAGAAATCGAAGATCTCAACTTATGAGAAAATGTGGGCATTCATGAGCAGTAGAAAAAACACGGCTTTGGTGAAAAACAACCGGGAGGGGATTCAGAGGGTTCTCACCACAGACTACGCTCTTCTGATGGAATCGACCAGCATTGAGTACATCAGCCAGCGTAACTGCAATCTCACACAGATTGGAGGCTTGATAGACTCAAAGGGCTATGGAGTGGGAACCCCGATTGGTAAGAGAGATGAATGACAAACTACACAGTAACAAAGATAACCAATAATACGACATATCTAAACAGCAAACCCAGAGGTTATGACGCTGGTAATGGCAGTAATAATGTTTTTTATCCTGCTGTAGGCTCCCCTTACAGAGACAAGATCACCATCGCCATCTTGCAGCTTCAGGAGGAAGGAAAGCTGCACATGATGAAGGAGAAATGGTGGAGAGGGAATGGCTGCCCTGAGGAGGACAGCAAAGAGGCCAGTGCTCTGGGTGTGGAGAACATAGGGGGAATCTTTATTGTCCTGGCAGCTGGACTAGTCCTCTCAGTTTTTGTAGCAATCGGAGAGTTTATTTACAAATCCAGAAAAAACTTGGACATTGAGGAGGTGAGTGTCGGTCAGTGTGAATGGCACAACAAGTATTAACACACCAGGGGACTCAATCGAAGACTGTTCTGAGCCCTGCTACACATTCCTGTTGTCATTGTTGTCTTCAGAGGACTACAGTAATCACTGGGCCAACAGAACTTCGATGTCTGAATGTGTTGAATGGCATTGTAACAATCAAAACAGAAATCCTTTTTAACACAAAATTGTGTTTTAGCACATGAACAATTTAGTCTTAATTGGAAGAATACATTTGAAACCCTTTTTATGATGACAGATGGTTGTTGACTTCTGACTTCTTCACACCTGACCTTCTTGGCCTTGCTGTTTTTTGCAAAAAACTGTATAATTGTTTTTATGTGAAAAAAAAGTAATTTTAATGCCATGATAATGTGGGTAAGTGATGGTAAGTGTTATCTTTTGAGGCACGTTTGCCACGTTCATTTCAACAACTGCAGTAGGTTTGAGAGTATTCTGTTATAAAATGTTTGCAATTTTCATATTTATAGCGCACAGAAACTTTGACTTGACAGTACTTCTTACCGCTTTTGTATGTACTCATGTATTTAAAAAAAAAATCTTGATTTATTCAAGGGCGGTTGTTTCCACTTTGTTTATGAATGACTGTTCCCACAGAGTTGCATTCAAGTTGCTTGACACTCAGGCCATCAGTTGCTTACTGTCTATACTTTTTTGTTGCTTTTGTATCATATGACGTTCATAAACATGCATGTGTATTTTTCGTCATGTTGGAATTGTTTCAGAATGACTAAAGTTACGTGAGAACATTACATCCTTTAACTTTTTATTTCTGGTTGTTTTGGTGTTGATTGCTCCCTATCTCTGCATGCACAACCTTTTCCTTTACTGGATGGAAGTTATATAATTGTGACAATTGTTATCACAACTCCGCGGCTTCATTCATGAAGCGTTTGAGTTACATCAAGCTCTTGTAAAACTAGTATGTCTTTCAAATTGCGACTGTCCCATTTTCAATATTTGATTGTTTTGATACTTTTGAGGTTTCTTTTTATCATTCGGTTTGGCTGTTTCCGGGGGAACAATTTTCATGAGTCATTTCTCAGGTTTGCTTACATATTACACCATATATCACCATGTTCTTATTTTTGGTATACATAGATGTTGCTTGCAAGTACTTCACTAACATGCAAGTATTATGAATTTTGCAAATCTTTATTCACCATTGGTGTAAAGCGGCGCATCGAGCATTTAAAAAACACTATCTAAATTGGTTTGCACAGTAAGGCAAGCTAATCCAAAATGTAGAGAGATGACGTCTGGATATAATGTTAAACACCACTGACTCAGCAGTAGCGTATTGCCTCCCTGAATCGCCTTTCTCATTGCCTGCTTTCAGCTCTAACCAGATCCATATTCACCTCACTCAGGCTTAGGTTTACATAACATCCTCATTATGTAGTGGATTACAAAACATTTTAAACACTCCTAGTTTAAAGGTGTACAGGCCTTGTGGCACAGATTAGAAAATCCTGCAGATGCAATTAATTATTTCTTTCCCCAAATCTGACAGGATTTTAGACTCTACATTATAGGTTTGGCATCACATGAAGAATGATGTGACAGAATTTTTAGGTTTGAAATAACTATGCTTGTGAATAAGGACAATTGAGTGGGATTCATAAACAACAATTATGATTGATTGGTGCTTACGATTACTTTGATTATTAGATATTTTACAGATTCCTTGCATTATACATTTCAGCATTGTTTCAAAAAAATAATTTGGAAGTGAAAGCCCAAACATTCAATGAGAATCGCAGCATGCACACAATTACATTGCAGTTTTGATCATCTGATTTGTATCACTGGAGAGCAGATTTTAATATTTAAAAAAAACTGTTCCTGGACACAGTTTTAGTTTAAGATTAAAATGTAACTGTTTAACAGAGTTTGAATGAATGTTAACCATCAATCTATTGAGACACATACAAGACATTTGACATCAGGATTCATCTGGTGCAGATTTTAACTATGTAAGTACCACTAGTGTGTAACTACAGCAAAAAGTCCTTTGCCATACAAAACAAACCTTAAGAAAAGAGTCTGCACCTATCAAGGGCATCAAGTTCTTTTTTATTATTTAGATTTTAAGGCTGTTCTTTTCACTGATGTAAATGTATGAATAAAGATGACTCCCATATCCCCGTTTAAAATGTTATTTTAAATTGTTCATAAAGCAGAACCTTCAACCACCAGCACAAGTGCTTCAACTGTGTTGCACATGTGAAATGGTCATCTTTTAAATTTATTTGACAACATTTTGTAACTGATGTTCACTGTTTAGGTATTGGTATTGCACTTAAGTGAATCAGCAAATGAGGATGAAATATGATCTGTTCATTTTTGACAAGAGATATTCTTGCTGTACAGATGTCAACTATGATAAAGGCAAACATTGGAATTGAATTGCATTGTACTCTATCAACACCAGCCCTCATCAAATGCACAAATAACCTACAGTGTGTTCTAAGGATGGTGGCTTCTCTTTCATTTTGGGAATCATTTCTGCACTGCTGAACTGAAAAATGACTCAATGCTCAATCTTACTCTCAAAACAGCAAAGTTAATTAAATACCAATGCACTTGGCAGAATTGCAAGCATCACTTTTGCTTTTGCAGTTAGCTCTTGACACTGATAAATTCCAACAATTTCCGCATGACTGGTTAAATAGTCGTACTCTCATACAGTATGACTTCTTTGACAGATCTTGTACTGAGATGCACTTTTGCCTGTGCTTAGTGTTACAAATGCAATACAGGACTTCTAAGACAAGAAAGCAAGTGTAAATGTAATCTGTCACAGTATGTACAACCAGCTGTTTGGTAATCTGAGGTTTGCAGAGCAGGGTGCCTGCTAGCTCGGGTCGGAATGCCCTCTGGTTTCTTTCATTTCTCTGAGAGATTACAGTATTATGGTATTCATTTATATAATCCTTTCAATGGGATACAGCCCCCTTCTTGTTGCTACCCCTAAAATGAAGTTCATATAGTGACTGCAGCATGTAATCAGTTAAGGTTCCCTCTGAGAACATTTTCTGAGGGTTCTCTAAATGATCTAGGAAGTGTTCGAAAAACTGTCAGCATTTTGTGAACCATTTGAGAACTTTTAGAGAACCTTTAGGGAACGTTCCTTGAAGGTTTTCTAAACCTTCAGGGAATTGTGCTTGAAGGACATTCAATCTGGAGGGAAAAGTTGACTTCTCAAAAAAATAAACAAACACAATAGAACAGTACCTATAACTACCAAGAATGCATCGAAGTAATCAAGGTGAATATCCCTTTACGGTTCTCTAAAGGTCTTCGAAAAAGAACATTCAAGAACCTAAAGAAAACCCTCAGAAAACGTTTTCTGAGGGTTCTCTAAATGTTTAAAATGATTTTAAAACCTCCCTAGAACCTTGAGAGCCCTCAAAGAACATTTTCTGAAGGTTCTCTAAATGTAGAGAAGAAGAAGGGTTTGAAAAACCTTGACAGAACCTTCAGGGAACGGTCCCTGGAGGTTCTCTAAATGTACTTGGAAGGGTTTGAAAAACCTTTACAGAACCTTCTTTGAAGGTTTTTTGTGAAGATTGAGAGACACGTTAGAGAACCCTTTCTAAAGGAAACGTTTCCTTAAGGTTCTTTGAAGGTCTACTAAAAACCCTTCTTAGAACCTTGCGGGCACAATCAGAGAACATTTCTGAAGGTTCTCTAAAAGTTCTGGGAAGGGTTTTAAAACCTCCCTAGAACCTTCATAGAGCCCTCAGAGAACATTTTCTGAAAAAAATCATTGAGAGAACCCCAAAGGAATGTTCCTTGAATGTTTTCTAAAGGTCTTCTAAAAAATCTTGTGGTAACTTTTAGAGAACCTTTGGAGAACCTTTAGAGAATGTTCCCTGCAGATTTTCTAGGTTCTCAAGAGGAAAAGTTCTCTTACGGTTCTCTGAAGGTCGTGTCCAGAGAACCCTCAGCCAACACTTTCTGAAGGGACCGTTCCCTTTAGATACTCTGAAGGTCTTCTAAAAATCCTTTCGAGAACGTGTTGATAATTTTCTTTGAAGGAAATTCAATCTGGAGGGACATAGCCATCTTTGGAAATATTTACAAATGAGACACTCTTCTGTTCTCAAGAAAAACCTACAACTAACAACAATGCATCATAAAGCATGAAAGTGATACGTGTAATGTCCCTGGTTTGATTTGGCTATAAAAATATTAGGACGAGAACCCTCAGAGGACATTTCTGAAGGTTCTCGAAAGGTTGTAGGAAGGGTTTGAAACACCTTTGGAGAATCTTCAGAAAACCTTTAGGGAATGTTTCCTGAAGGTTCTCTGAGGGGAATGTCCACTTAAGATACAGTTGCTCAATAGCTTATAAGATTCGTGTTGTGTTTCAAGAAGGGCGTGGACCTTATGGTTGGATTGATTATACAAGTATTGTGTACTTTTTCTAGGGGTTTAAACTCTGGTACATATACTCTAATACAATGGATTTCCTCTCATTAGTTCTGCACTTAAGAGTCCGTGACAGAGGTACCTGCAGTGCCACTATTTATATTTACATAGGATGAGATTTTTCTTTGCAGTGAATAAGAGGGAATCTGAAAGCTAATTGACTTATCAGTTGATGTTTACTGAGGAGACACCAATATTTACAAATCAAAAATTTTGGTTTGTATTATTCTGATGTTCCAATAATTTGATTTTGTGCTATTTTTTAACAACTAATGTTAGTCTCATAATGATGGTGGGTATGGATAACTTTTTCTGGCAACCACAATGTGCAACCTGTAGCCATTGCTCCTTGTTGAAGAAAACCGACTTGATGATATATACGTATATATATCTCTGTGGTCAGTGTTAGCCTTCAGGAAATGTCCAGTCAGCTCCATGAGTGCCACACTGAATAGTGTTTGTCCATTTTATTAGCATATATATTCTCTGCTTTAGCAATTTCGCAAGCAAGCTAACTTCCAGATGTTTTAATTTCTAATCCTTGTTTTTCCCCCTCGCCTTCTGTTTCCTAATCCTTGCTACCCAAGTACTGTGGAGTCAGTCTGTCAGAGGATAATGACTGGAATTATTGTGAAAAGTAGCTAAAAGGGACATACGTAAACCCATCCATCCATTACCTTTAACCGCTGATCCTTGGGAGAGGGCGTGGGTCTGGAGCCGATCCCAGCTGACATCAGGTGACAGAGGGCCAGTCAATCACAGGGCGAACACATAGAGACAGACCACCATTCACACTCACAATTACACCTATGGGCAATTTACAGGAAGGAAGAAAACCCACACTAACACGGGGATAACATGCAAACTCCACACAGAAGGGCCATTTTCGGCCAGCAGGTTCGAGCAGCCTTACATATGTAAACCCTTTATAAAATAGATAATTTATTGTGTGACCAAACTAAAAATATAAAAAAGGACTGGTAATTTTTTTTTTACAGTAATCTGAGCCAATTCATACTGACAATGTTTCATTAAGATGAATGAAAAATAATTTCAATAAGAGAAAAAATCAAGAGGGAGGAGCAGAGAAATGACAAAGTGAGAGATCTTCATCTAGATTTTTGATAAAAAAAGAAAATACTAGCTCTGACACAGAAGATATATCAAGACAGATACAGAGTTCAAGGGGGCTTTGCATTAATCTCACGTTGTAATGACAGTTTAAGGTTTTGGTATTCTGATGAATTCCAGGATTGGACTTAAACTGCTTTCATTTTGTTTGCTGGTCTTTAATCTTCTAACCCTGCGTTCTTAATCAGAACTCAGAGCAGGTTTTTAATCTCGCATGAATGAGGCCGCGGATTATAGGCCTCTGACCTTGCCATGTCGCACAGCTGCTTCCTCCTCAAATCAAGTTTCTCTTCCTGTGTAGCTTGCAAAAGAGGATAATCTTACTTTTTGCACTACAATGCTGTAAAATCCAAACTGTGAATAAAAGACACAAACACTGGGGAAGAATCCTAATTTCTGAGAGGGTCAATCAAAAACAGGTCCAATTCATAATGACATCAACTTGAGGATTTTCTACAGATGTGTGTCATGATATCTGGTCTCTGTGGCATTTCATCATCTAATCCTTTTGACTTTTGAATTAGATACAACACCACTTACCGAGTTTAGAATCGAAGCTTTGTTTTTCAGTATGTGTGAAGGTTGACTTCGAATAGATAGGTTCAAGTTTGATTAGTGGCTTCAGGGTTGCCTGTGTAATTACCATTTTAACCTTGAGGACTGTGTTCTGAGGAACACACACTGCTTTTTCCTTCACTGTCCCCAATTGCTACAGCCAAGGTACTTAGTTTAACACATCTTTATCCTAGTTTGGGTTAGGGGTTAACTTATTTACAAGAATAAGCAGCTAAAACAAGAGGGGGGTATGGTGGCTTATAGTGAGCAAGTAAGCATCACGCTCAATCAAACTGTTTTTTTCTTTTGTAATTCTATTGATGTCACTTGTGCATTGATCTAAGATGGCTTACATGTGCATTGATGTGTTAAAAACAATGCTAAGTCTGCATAAGAACTGGGCTGCTGTGATGAAAGAGAGAGGAATGATATAAGAAAATACTTCAAACTGTATGACTATTTTTCTTTATAAAATGAAGATTAGCTTGTTACAACAGATTTCTATGAAAGCACTTTGAAAAGCAGCCAAACACACGTTCCATGCAAGAAGCTAAAGCAGTGATTTTGTCAGATCGGAGCATCAGAACCTCTTGTTTCTTGTATATCTGATATATTTCATCAATTTGGTGCAACACTCACCACATGAATGAAGGTAACCTGCCAGGCCAAACACCACCTATTGGTACCAAATGTATCTGCAGCAATATGTCTACATGGGGACCTGCACATGTAGACATGTGGGCCCTTTATAGGCAAGTGAGGAATATCTGCCACAGTTTAGGTGTTTGTGCCAAACGCGGGCAATTTACGCTACAACTGCAATTGCATGTTATGTGTGGAGCTGGTTTAACAATGACTTGCGCCCAATCTGCAGCCTGCTAAACATGAACATTTGTGAATAACTAACAAGTCAGCTCTACGAGTTGCTCTGTTTGTAGAAAAATCAAAGCAGCAAGTAAGGCTACACAAACAGTATATGTTTGTTTGACTAAAAAAAACAACAATGATTTATAGCATAAGAAATACAAATAATTAAACATTGCTTTTTATGTTGCACTGATTTATAATTATAACTCTGGACTAGGTTGGGAAGGCATCTTCCTTACATCTACATACTGAGCCTTTTAACTCAGTTTGCACTGCTTGGTTACAGGGATGGCTGTCATACACACTTAACTTTATCCAATTTCCTGTCTGCAGAATCTCTAGATCCCTTCACACTTTACATAGCATAGATCATTTCATCAGCCTCATCTGAGTCTGCCTTTAATTTCCACTCTAATCTAGTCATATCTATAGTCTTCCTAATGATTCTCTGTAGTGTCTGTAGATCAAATAACTCTACAGACAACTGTTCATTTCAAACTGCAAGATACAAGCAGTAGTATTACCCAAGATCCTTTTGGTATCAGGTGGCTGTACATGGTGTCTTTTCCTAATCCACGTTCATAAAACCTCAATCTCATGTAACTTTTAGGCCACAGTCATTTTGTGAGTCAGCTTCCTGTTCCTCATTTAGAGCTCCGGCCCAACTTTCTAGTAACAGTTTTGTTATGTTGATTATGTCATGTCCCCCGTTGATGACTGAACAGTCTGACATCAGCGACAGTACATGCGGTTTCAAGTTAGTTTTATCTCCTCTTGCAGGTACATCACAGAAGGAACAATTAATATTGTTATTGTGCTCTAGTCAGTAAATTAAGGGTCAGTATAGCTGATGAGGTATATTAAGTTATACTTCCATCTATTGGCCAAACTGTGGTACTGTGCATCAATAGAGGGGGAATATATTCTTTTTGTTGGTTAAAAAAAAAAAAACACTGAATGTTACAAAATGTTGTTTATTCAAATCTGTAATCCGCAAAAGCATTAATAAAAAATATTCAACATGAAGACAGACATTAATGTAAGAGAATGCCATCAATGTGGGCTCTGGGTTAATGTGCAAAAGTGCTTGAGACAAGAACATAAAGAGATTGCCTTTATCTTTCTGTATTCATACAATACCAGCGCATAAGGCACATTTTGCATCAAATATCATAATTTCCTATATGTTCCCCTGTAACACTTTCATTATTCCTCAAACATCACGAGAAGCTGACAGTTGTTCATCCAAACTATGTACCGGCATTAAATAATGCTGCCGACAATTTATGTTAGCTGTAACAATTCCTCTACTGTCACAAAAAGGTTATGTTAGTGCTGCGCATATTTGATCAAAGAAACAGCACTTAACACTTCATGTACAAAATACATGAAGTGTTAAGAATACATTGATTATGAATATAATTAATGAGCTCAAAATTAAACAAATATCATATCTTCATAAATGTGTGTATGTGTGTGAGGTCGGTATGTAGCGAGAATTATTTCAGCCATCAAAACAGTCGGGTTATGAGTTTCTTATTTTAAGAACATCCTATTTTAGAAATGGAAACATTTGGGAATGTGTGCACTTTAAAAAAGATGGACACTAGATTCTGTGTTTACTACAGTGAAATGCATATTAGGAATACAGCAAAGGAAATGTGACATTTCTCTATGCCACTTTAAGATACCAACATCAGACCGAAAATCATTCAGTGAAATACACAGACAAGCATATCAATCCCGAAAGGAGATTATAGTATATAAAGTCCACCCCCTGCTCTGTGGTTCTGCAAGATTAGAAATGACGATGGAAATTGAGTCCAATTATAAGCTGTTGTTCATGTCCAGACAGACATTGAGCAGAGACGCAGAGACGGGGCAGCTCTGTGGAGAAACTGCCTCCTCTGTCTGTGTGCCAGACTCTGATGCAGCCGTTTGAACCGAGTCTGCAGGTGGCTCGCTTGGGTCACACTCTGAAGAACTTACTATTTTGATAGTGATCTGGGACTCATCTTTACTCAAAATGTGAGGGGAGTAGACGGGTGAGGAGACCTTGGCGAGAAGCTGCAAGTGGTCCTGATCAGAGCCAGCTTCGAAGCTAACGCTCTTACATAACCCGCACAGACTCTGTCGCGTCTCCTCCAGGTTGTGCTCCAGATCGGTTCGCTCGTGCAGCAGTCGCTCTTTCTGATTTTTCTGTAGAGAGAATAACAGTTAAGTACATTCACTTCCTTGACTCCTTATCATAACATGCATAACTGTGAAATGAAAGGCTCACTCAATGGAGCGATGCAAATATTTAGGACAGGATCGTAATTATTTTTTCTCCATTTCTTTGTTCATGCTTCTTTCGCTTTCATTCATGTTCCTTCATCAGTCTACAGTATCTAAACTTTAAAGGTTTGGTCTGATCCAGTCTGTTTAATCTGTAAACCTAAATCTACCATTCAACTTTCCACAGGTGATACAGGATTTACACCCAGGAAATATCTATGAAGGAGGGGACAAGATGCTTGCTGTAATAAATTGTTTTTGTCTTGTGCTCTTGATTGGTAAGTGCACCTTTTGGTCTGATCTGCTCATATAACCCTGCCATTTAGCTGTGCAGCAAAGTCTACCATACAGATATTTTGCATTACTTTTTCAGTCGATACATTCTCTTGGATTTGTGCTCCAATTACTTAGCATACTGACCTCCATTGTTTTTTTGTTATGGCAAATGAATAAGAGGTGAAAGGAGGGGTGGAGGCTGTGCCAGAAACTTTTTTCGGAAGACAAAAGTACTTCCATCAAAGTTGCTGCAGTTCATACTGGTCATAAATAGAGGCCAATAATGGTTACAAGGACAGACAATTCAATCATATTATGTTTGTCAACAGAAAAACAAGACGTATTAAAGGCAACTTACTAATCTTTTGATTTCACATTCTAGCTGGTATATGCTGTCTAGTTTCCTCTTTCGGCAGCGCTGGGCAGCCACGCGGTTTTTGCTCCGTCGACGAACATCATGGACAAATTCAAGCTGATCTTGATTCAAGTGATGGTGTCTCAGAAGCTGCTGGAAGGCACTCCGGCTCAGGGCTGAGATCTGCTCCACAGGGAATGGGAGCTGAATCTGTAGAGTACAGTGTTTAAGAGCTAGATGTATTCTACTTAATATCTTAAACTGTCAAAAAACAAATATCAGCTGTGTATCAAAATGACCTCTGCTGCTCTTTTGTTGTTGGCTTCAGTATCTCCATCTGTGTCCAGCTCTGAGTCGTCCCCAGAGTTGAGCGAGGAGGACATGTAGGGGCTCTTCTCTGACTGGGACAGGCTGTCGGTGCGTGGGGCCGGGTCGTCACCTGTCCCAAAGTCCCTGAGGAAGGGACAGTCTCCTACACTGGAGCTCAGGTCCAGCTGCTTAAGCCAATGGAAGTCTGATGCTTTTGCCAGATTGTGTTGGTCCATTGGTTCCAACGGGAGTGGTTGAGCCTGAGATGGACATAGGTCGGACCAAAATCCCTTTGCCAGATGTTCAGCTACCTCCCTCTCCACGCTGCTCCTCCCCCCATTTCCCTCTTCGTGACTTAGAGCAGATAGTGTATGGTCTGGAAGATCACCTTCCATTTTCTGTTCAAGGCCAGCCTCACTCTGCTCTAATAACTCATGGCAATCATCCGCCCCTGATGTGTTGAGTGGACATGAACCAGGGTTGCAGTCGGTTTCAGCACCAAGCGTCTCCACAGGCTGCTTAACTTCTCTGCCTGCTGGCTCAATGAGTTCTGGCAGATTCATATCCCCGGGGGTTGACAGCTCACAGGGTAAGCCACAATCTGCCAAACTCAACTCACTTTGATTACACACATCTCCTATCTCTAAACTTTCTGTCTCGCAGAACTGAGAGGAATGATCTGCTTTGTCAGAGTCTGGGCATGGCAAAGACAACATGGGGCACACACCATTGGCTGTTAACTCCAAAGATAAGGGGGGCATTTGTGGCCCACAATTCTCCAAACAAAAGTGCTCTTCCCCACTGTTCGTCTGACCCTGTGCACTCTCAGGACACTGTGATGGGAAATCTGTTTGTTCATCCCCTCTTGAAGGCACTGAGCTGTGTGACTCCAATGATTTTGGTTGGCTGCTTTCTGCGCTCGGGCTAAAACTGGCACTGGGATCTCGGCTCAGACAACAGGCTCTACGCCTGACCTCTTGTGACGTTCTTTTGCCGTCAGAAAACTTTGGGACGAGAAAATCAAAGCATGCGGACTCCAAATCACGAAATCTTAAAAACTCAGCACTGCTGTGAATGGCACGAATGTTTTCTTTGGTGAAGAGGAGCTTTGATGTGTAGGCAAATTGAAGCAAAGGTTCAAACCCCGCAATGGTCACCTGTAGGGAAACAGAATCAGCAAATTGTTGAGGTACCATAAAACATACACCATAACGTAGATATAACAAACTACTGTACAATAAAATACTATAATTTCACCACACTATAAAGGTGACCAGGTAATAAAGGAACATAGGAAATGCAGATCATTAGCGTTGTTTCATACATGCCCTGAAATGTATAACTTATTAAGTAGCCTATACTACAGTACAAAAATCAACAAAGCTCAAAACAGCATCGTCTTGCAGAAAAGCTTTCTAGTCCACGTGTTGTAACATTTTAGCCATTCACAGAATGAACTTGGCAGAATTTCATTGATGAGCTCTCTTCTTTCAGGATGCCCAAAAGTGCATTATTGACATTTTTCCACATATCATTCAGATGAACAGCAGGACACCGACCTCCTCGGGCAAGGTGATGATGGGATTCTGTCTTGTGACATTGGCAACCTTGCTGTGGAAGTAGTCACTGCAGGAAGCCAAGACAGAGCAGTGGGCCCGGAAACTCCTGTTTTCTACCACCACCGTCACATCACACAGAACATCCTGCTGCCTCTGATCATCCAGACGCTGGAGAACATGGTCGCTGTGCACTGCAGACTCAAAGGTGAACACCATGGTTCAAAAAGGCTCAGCCTGTGTGACAGAGGGAGCAGGGTGAAGTCAAAAAAGCATCACGATCACACGCCATTTGTCAAAATTGACTGCACTATAGGTTCTAGCTGCAGTGATTAGTCAATGTTCAATTAGTGTGTTGACAAAAAACTAACCTGCAACAATTTTGTTGTTTGATTGGATAAATTGATTTAATAATCCATAGATAAACCAATACTGAAACAACCGTTATTTGCAGCCTAGGTGGATTCAGTCCTAAGCAAGGGATGTGATGTTACATCATAAACAACCACCAACCACATTTTCATGGTGAGGGTTAGCATTTCAAGAAATCTCATCTGCTTCTTAATGGCATTACTGAAATAAGATATACAATTATGTAAAACGGCTGCAATGTAACATTACTTTTTGTTACTGTCTATTACCACTTTGCCACAAGAACAGGTTACATAATAAATATTATCGTTATGGGCAGCAGAAACAGGACAGGCACATGTTCTACCCTGATGCAGGACACTGTACCTGCTCATTCAAAGCAATGACATGCTCCAATCTGACTCAATGACGGTGGCGCTAAATACAATAACTTATGTTAACATTGTAGTGACTGGGTTAAATAATTAGCTAGACAGCTACTCGTGAGCTGACAGTTAGATGCCGAGTCAAC
The DNA here is from genome assembly GCF_050575085.1 of Anarhichas minor. Classification (NCBI taxonomy): domain Eukaryota; kingdom Metazoa; phylum Chordata; class Actinopteri; order Perciformes; family Anarhichadidae; genus Anarhichas; species Anarhichas minor. The sequence continues at coordinate 16,714,263 of NW_027466472.1, forward strand.
GTTAACTACAGCAGCCAGGGCAGATTTCATTTTAACTTGGGCAGCAAGTTTTAATGCTGACTCATGTTTAGCCAAGTTACACAACTGGGCCTGCAGGCGAGTCGCAACCAATAATATCCACATTTACGACAAGACCATTATGTTACTAACGACTGACAACACTTACATTGAGATACAAATGTAATGGTCGAAAATGATATCTAAACGGAATGGCTTTACGCTAGGCTAGGTTAGCGATAACTACTGTACCGAGCGATAACACTTTCCTGTTGACTACAATTTAAAATATTCCGTAACATTCATTTTAATCATTTATAAAAGGCCACATGTTTACTGACCTGTTATGTCAGCTAGATAACACTGCCATTGGTGAGTTTTGAGTAGAGATGTTTCTGGACATCCGGAAGCAGACTTTCCTCTCGTCATGTGACAATCTGGATCCGGGAAAAACTGTCAGCACTTACTGCGCATGCTCAGTGCAAGAACCAAAAAAGCCAGCCGAGACAGGGATAAAAATCCAATTTTGAAGCATTTCATTATGATTTCATTACATGACATTGATAAAAATAGACATATAAATATGTTTTACAAATGATGTTCCCCCAACATTTCATTCGCCTCCTGAAATTGATTTTTGTAATGCCAACAAATCCAACACCACAATCTGTTCAATGTCCATTCTGACTTTCATTGCACACCTTGCAATATTCAGTGAGTGTGAGAAACATACAACTGGTCCTGTTTATTACTTGAAACACTGTGTGGAACCTTCTGTATAATCAACATAATTTAATTACAGCCCAGTTTGAGTCACAGAGAAATCTGGTCAGTTAACTGATCCCTTATACTGTGGAGCAGAAGCAGCACGTTGGTTTGTTGGATTTCCTGAGTAGTGAAGCTCCGTTCGATTAGAGGATTCTTTCGTAGAAGAGGAGGTAGGCTTGGCAACTCTGGACTTTACTCTCGCTCACAGGTTGAACACACGAGTCGCTGATATGGAACCAGGATCCTCTGGGTGGCTCTACATGTCCTAAAGGAGAAGTGATGAGTTAGTGGAGGGCTGCATAAAACATTAGGATCAAGTTATCATTAGATTTATTGTCATGCCAGAGTACACCTGCCTTCAGCTGTAAGTTCGTTGGATGGGGGTTTATGGCACTCAGGTCGCGCTTTCACATACGCCGTGTAATGACCCGACCTCATTGTTCCGCTGTGCTCTACGATACCGTACAAACTGTACAATATTTGAGTATTTCCCTCTGTCAAGTTCTGTTTGGAAAGAACTTTTGTTAATGCCCAGACTACAATAAAACAATGATACATTTACAAATATGCCTATAAGTTTATTGATAATTAATAAAAGCTGTTAATCCCAATATTTACCTTTAACGCACAAAAGGGAGCTAGATCCAGTATCAGGGGGAAATGGACGTGTCTGTTCACCTTGCAAATACTGTATCCATTCTAGAGGAAAACAACAAAAGTCTCATTAAAAGGAAGTGTTTCACTGCATTTGAAAATACAAAAAAAAGATCGAAACTAAACAAGGTGTTATTTTCTTTAAATAGTTGGTTCACAGTTGGGTGAATAACAACAGCTTGACTGACAGGATCAACGGTCTTACCTGTTGAAACCTTTTTAAATGAAGGGTAAGCACTGGTGGGGGAGAAGAGATCAGCATTTGCTTCAAGGCATCAGTGTAGACATTCTTCTTGGATCCTAATCAAAGCACAAATAAAGAAGATGAACTTCATAGATTCCAAAATGTAAAAGTGAGTTGTTTTGAGAAAACAAAGCAGCAAAACATGAATTATTTGTGATGCACAAAAAAAACACATCAGTCAGATATATTTCACATACCTCCAGCTTTGTCTTTGTTTGGCTGCCGTTTAGTGCAGGTAACACATAGCAGGCTGTTGTTCTGCGTGAGGGTTTCCACTTCTGTGAAGTGGAAAAGGCACGACTGGACTGAACACTCCAGTTTCTCAGGGGCTGTTCTGGTAGCCAGTGTGCGGAAGGCCATCTCCGGGTCCTGGCTTACTACAGTGTACTCTTTAGCCTCCAGTGGCTCATCTTCACTCTCCATAGTTGTATCTACAGCATCAGGTTCTTCTATGAAGGCATCATCCAGGGTTACTTTCTCTATTTCACTCACCAGCTGTGTGTCTTCTCTTTCCAGATCCATGTCAGATGATCTGTCATCGTCTAAGATACTGTCCTTTGACTGCTGCTCATCAGATAAGACAGTAAAACGGTTGCTGACCGATGACGTAGCCAATGAGTCGCAGTCTATCACTGAATCCTCATCCTCCTCCTCTTCGTCCTTCTTATCCTGGACTGGGTCGAGGTTCTTCTGGTCCTGTTCAGACACACTGATTTGTGCAGGGTTCCCCTCACTTAGCGAGGCTTCTTCATGTGTTGCAGTGTCAGCATTTTCCATGTCCTTTGCATCTGCAGTAGGATCGGTCTGTTCACTCTCCGTGTGGCTCGGAGAGGAGAGACTGTCCAAAGTGACTCTGCCTACAATCTTCTGCTGCCTCTTTTGATGCTTTAAGCCAAGAAAAGGAAACAATACAAACTATTTTCTTTGTTCTGCACACTTATTCAACACGCATCCATCAAAATGATGAATTAAGGCAAAAGAATGAAACCTTATCTGTATATGTTCAGTGAGGTACCTTTGCCTGCTTCTTTGCCTGTTTCTTTGCTTTCTTCTGCTGGTATTTGCTGCCAGACCCGGTGGGAGTGTCATCATTCCCGTTTGTCAAAGCAGGGCTGTTTCTGTCATCCTGGCTCGACTCACTGGTGCTCTGAACTGCTTTTTTCTGGTTCTTCTTTCTGTATGCCTGAAAGATGCAGTCACAAGAGGGTACATGCATGCAACATAAATAAAACATGAACAAGTAATTGCTCGACGAAAAACAATCTTTACCTCATCAGAAACCGGAAGGGAAAGGTCCAAAAACATCTCTGTGACTACAGACACCTGTGAATTCAAAGCAGTGGCCATTTAGCGTGACATCGACATACAGTAATACTGACAGGTTATCCTACATTTTCCTCCACAGTACATACCGTTTCACACTGCTGACACATTATAGTGCTGGTCGTTTCCCCGCCAAAAACTTCGTCGACAACGTTTTTTGGAAATCCATTTTTTTCGTACTCTGAAATCAGAACTTAATTGTTAGACGGCCACATTTAAATATTAGGTGTACCAATATTGTACACTTTACTATCTTTTTTGCTCAACTTACTTTGACTACGAGATTAAAGTTTAATGTATAGCCCGGTTACTTACCTTTAACTAGTGTTTTCAGCTGCTCTCCATCTGTGCCTTTTCTAGATTCTTTCAATGCCTCCATGATCCCTGAGCCTACTCTCTGTAGATACAAAGACAATCTTTAAATGCAAATGATCAAAATAACCTTTTGATAAACCATACAGAGGAACTCTTGTAGACATAAGATGTACAAAACGTTCACAGAATCGTCATCATTTCAGCCTCTTAACACTGATCGCATTCTTATAAAACCTCCGCTCTGTGAAAATGAACCAACCTATCGGAGAACCTTTCTGGGAGAGCAAAATCCCTAAGGTCATTAAAGGAGAGGGAACAAGTGCTATTTAGCCATGAGTCTTTGCATCTCACACATAACATGTCCTCGACTACATTTAGAATCTGAATGACTTGGCGACAATAAGCCTGAAATAAGAAATATAAGTGCACAGTGCAATACATATCAGCTGGTTTATTCACTGCAGTACTGTTCTGCTGTCAATACATTATACAGCCACGTAACACATAGCCACTTGGACAGCTACAGAGTCCATTTCAATTGTAAATCGTTCCCCAATGTGAGATATAGAGAGATTCATTTAAAACTAAAAGCATACTTTGATCTCCTCCGCTCGCATCCCATCCAGAAGGTAGCGCAGCAGCTCCTGGCTATCTTGCTGCTGAAATCCTTTGAACCTGGCAGCCCTGCAGAAATGAGATGAGACAATAATGAACAACACTACATGCAGTGATGCTAGGAAGTACATTCTAAGCACATCTTAAGGCTGAGCTCCACCTCAATTTGTAGTCGCACTCACTTTTTACAAACTTGTGTGAACAACTCCCGCGGTGTTACCACACCCTTCTTGGATTCCTGGATCTCGTTGAGTAGTTGACACATAGCCAAAGTCAGGGAGCCAGGCTGGCCTAACTGCATGACAATAGGCGCCTGCACACAACATAAAAACAAGTCTTTAAGTAATAAACAGTGTAAATTAAACATCAGCTTTACAGTTAAAAAGAAAACATAAAAAAAAAAAAAGAATGGCAACACACCAGATCCGAGGAGGCAACGGGTTTAATGTTAAGACTAATATTCTCTTCTGTCACTTTGTTGAGAGTCTGTCTTAAGAGCTGTGTTTGAGAAAGATTCTGGAAAACACAATGACAACAATTAGCAATAACTCACAACTTCTCTCATTTCAATTCAAGACTGACATCTTATAAAGCACCATCTTACCTGAATGACTGCATTGAAGAAACATGTGTTTCCCAGGTTGCTCAGCCCCTTTACTGAAACACCACCATTGTCTTCAGATGTGCCAGACTTTTTTGATATCCCAACACTCTCTTTCTTGGCGTTTTTCTTTTGATGGCCCTTCTTTTCATTGTCCTCGCTCTCCTCTGCCTTTACAGTCTCCGTCTTCTGATCAACTTCCAAAAAGCTGTCTTCTTCCTTCACTTCTAAATAACCAAACACAACATGGTGGACATGGTGATAGAGACATGTAATTCCAATAATACAGTTTGACTTAAAAAAAACTAGATGGACTTACTGTTCTGTGGTCTCTTGATGGGATCTGCAGAAGTTTGCTTTTTTAGGCTGGTCACCAGCTGAGCCAAATGTCCGGTACTGGAGTACTGGACTTCATCATCACATATGTAACACCTGCAAGTTTGGAAAAACATGAATTAAGACCGAGTACTTCTCATTTCAAACACAACATATGCCTCTGCGATTAACACACCACAGCAACATACTCACCACACACTCCAGTTGTCCAAACTGATTACCAGGCAATGTGGATCCGACCGAGGAGTCTCATAATGTTTAATGGCATGCTGGTTCTCAGAGTTTCGTCCACATCCCTGGTAGAAATGCATCTGGCTATTTAGCAAAAAGTCACTCCATGCACTTTAAAAATCGTATTGATAAATGGGTTGAATAAACTCACTATATGGCCACATTTCAAGCACATCCATATGGCTATCGTTTCCTTTTCCTCTTCAGAGTCTTGTGGCACGGTGGTGCTGCTATTTTCTTTGTTTTCTTCATGCTTACAATCCTGGCATCTCGTCCAATCAGAATTCCCTGAGAGTTTCTTTAAAAGAGTTTGTTCTGTTCCCTTTTTTATGTGCCTGCAGGATGGACCTATGAAGATACAAAACACGCATAATGTGGCAAAGTCACCCTAGGCCTTCTACAGGTCGTCATATGACATTAAGATGGTGATACATTCACTTTGATACATTATTTTGTATTATATATTTGCCTAATTTATGATACATTCTTTACCTGCCAGGTCAATGTCATCGTCCTCTCTGGAGCTCTTTCCCCTTTTCTTTCCCATTTTCACCTAACGTTAAACACAATCACAGATGAATGCAAATCAGACACAGCAGTCACATGTGGTTTGGCTAAACACGTAAGCTAGATAGAATTACAATGCTGCTTCACACAATTGAGTATAAATGAATGTAACGTTTAAGTCAATGACCATCCTTGGGGTCCAGTCAACTTACTGTCACAAACGGAGCCTAAAACCTTCACAGTTTACAATTTCGTTAACTTTGTAAAGATCAATTCTCTCATCCGGACACAGCTGAAAAGGGCTCAGAAAAGGTGTCTACAAAGTTTCAATTTCGCGAAAAAAACCACTCCCCTGATTTGGCAAAAAAAAAATCCCAGCTGACACATGCAGACAACAGAGGAACAGAAATGTGACGGTACCGCTGTTTCGGTACGTGTGTTTCCTGTGTGCGTCGCTTGAAGCAGTCCGAGTGGAAACAACGCTCGATTACCGGCGTGCAGTACTAGCAATGTGATTGCAGAAGTTGTCCAGGTGTCTGTACTGTGTTAAGAACCTCATGTATATAACTTGTAATGTTATACGCTTGGCAATACTTTGAGGGACACAAATTGAATGTGGAGACAGAAAGCCGTTTAACTGCGATTGTTTATGGTGAAGATCGACGCGCTAGTTCGCCTTTATCAGCATGTCTTGCTTAGAGTGGGCTGAGTCTCAGCTTGCAGAGATAGAGCTGCTGTCCAGCATGTTTCCCACCCGGGAGGAGCTGGAGATCACAGACCAGCTGGCTCTAGCTGAGCTGAGGGACTATGTGGAGGGCTCAGCTTCAACAGACAGCCCCCCTTCATCCAGACCTCAGTTTTTCATCAAACAGAAGCTGGACACTGCAAGCATGGAGAGGGTAACTGAATAACCGACTGTCCTAGTATGTCATTGTGATTTAAATATGTCCCAAAACATAATTATTTTCTTATTGTGTTGCTCCACTCAGACGGATGTCGTTCTATCCTGTGCGTATCCATCTGAATATCCCAGTGTGTTACCAGAGATTACAGTCCGGTAAGTCAATATCCACATTTGATGTGTGGTGAAGGTGAGGAACTCTTCACATGCAAAACAAGAACGTATACAACTAATTTGCTTAGTTTATCGTAATTATAAAATGGGCACACTTGTACATTTGGAAACATCTTGCAAAACAGCAATATAATATGTTCATATAATGCAATGTTGCCTAGAGATCTCGTAGAGAAGATGTTATGTATGCACTGTATATCACAATGCAAAATACTGCAGTAGCAGTAGTTGATGTGTGGAGAAGGTGACAGACTCTTCACATGCGAACACATAACTTTCATAGCTAATGTGTCTGGATGGTTATAAGCATAATTATACAATTAGCACACAATTGTTTCTAGAAAAACAGCAACCTAACATGGTCATGTAATGTTAGGAAGGTCAGTAGACACTTTAGAGATCTGTGTTGAATGCGCAGGCCTTTCCAAAAAAATTATTGAACCATTTTCTAAAACGTCTATATCAAGAAGACGTTAATAACTCAAGCGCACACACAATTCAACTTTAACATTCTGTTGGAAAAAAACTTTCATTCCATAAGTTGCAAAGCCTGAACTGCAAAGAGACACAAAAAGAAGCCAACGATAATTATATAATTAATGTGGCCTCATGTGAACATTAACTTAATTTACGTAGACGACCTACAGACGGATGACACAGAGGAAAAGGTTCATGTGACTTTAAGAAAGCAAGAGGTTATTTTCTACTGTTATGGCTTTGTGGGAAGTTAAGGAATCTGCAAGATTAAATATAGATAACATGCAGTAGATGTGGACTGTATACTTCATGAATTTGTTGAGCAGCAACATTCATTTTTCTTTTTTTTCTTCTACAAAATCAGTATAAAAGCTACTGTATCAAAGGGGTGGGATGACACGTATCAATCTCTGTTGATGAGTAGTGGAAATCGCTGCTTGTGTGGGAAGATACGTCTCAGTTTATCCTCATGTGCACTTTCTTTTTAGATGGCCAGTATCTGACACCAATCATAAATCTAATTTTCATAATCAAGATGAATAAACTTAAAATGTTGCCTAGAGATCTAGTAGAGAAGAGGTTATGTATATGTACTGTATATCACAATGCACACTACTGCAACAGCATTAAAGAAAAAAAACACATCTGGTAAGTTGCTTTCAGATAATATTGTATTGGGAGTAGTCATTTATATTGATTAGTAAGCCTATCAACCTCTTAAATATCTGTTGTAGTTATTTGAGCTATGTTGTAGTGCAAATCTTAGCTTCTTCAAGATTTTTATTAAAAGTTTTTGTTCTCTAGGATGGAAACTTCTAACTCCAAATGCCCTTGAATGTTCTCTGAATCCTTCTTACAGAATGTTTTATTCGTGCATTAGGTGTGCCGGTCTCAGCAGGGCCCAGCAGACAAAGCTCCACACAGATCTTAATGCATACCTCATGGAAAACTGCCAGGGAGAAATATGTGTGCTCTCCGCTGTAGACTGGGTGAAAGACAACCTGCAGCTCGTCATTAATAAGAGCTTATCAGCATCAACGGCTTCTAAGAAAGAGTCTTCCTCTCCACCACCACAGGAAGTGTTCAGCCGACTGTGGATTTACAGCCACCACATCTACAACAAGACGAAAAGGAAGAACATCTTGGAGTGGTCCAAGGAGCTGGGCCTGTCAGGATTTAGCATGCCTGGGAAGCCTGGTATTGTCTGCGTGGAAGGTTCTCATTCTGCCTGCGAGGAGTTCTGGTCCAGGTATCTTACGTGTTGTTATTTTTAGCAGTTGATGTCACAACCAGAAGCCTGCTGAGGTCCCAGGTTTATTATTTTTCCAAACCTTTTTCCCATTTCACAGAGTGAAGGTCCTGACATGGAAGAAGATCATGATTCGACATAGAGAGGATATTCCCCTTGATCGTAAAGGCGAGGACAGCAGGGCTGTTGAAAGTATAGACTCCCTGCGCAAATTCACTGGCTTTGAAGAGGCAATGTTTGACCCCCATGGGAACAGAGGTAATCACATGGACCTTGGGCAGCTCTACCAGTTCTTAAACGAGAAAGGCTGTTGTGATGTCTTTCAGATGTATTTTGGCATTGAAGGGAGGTAGTGTTTAGATCCACGGAGAATAGATATACCTACTGGTGCCTTGTCATTGAAGTCACTTAAGTGTTAACTTAAAAATTGATTCCTTAATTACTGTTTTAGTTTTTTTTTCACATACAAGCACATAAATAAATTGTAAGCTTGTGGTCACATGTCACTGACATAACTGAATAAGCTTTTCATAGATGCTGCTCAGTCGTTACACCTGGGACTTCATTGGGATAAAAGGCAGAAAGAACATTTCTGCAATTTTGAGAAACTAAAACTTATTTTAGCTAATATGGTTTTCAAACTAAAGCATTCAAAATATGTTTATCGAGAGGTTTGTCGAGGAACTCGGTTATATTATTTCTTTCTTTTCTCAAATGGCACCAGGTTGTATTACTACCAGGCTATTATAGGATTTTCAGGTCTGATACCACAGTAATAATTGGACAACATAGTCAACAATATGGTAGATATCTGTTTTTGAAATCTGTTGATTTTCCTCCTGTGAATTATAGATAAAATAACCGTGGAAAGACTTTCTCCAATTTCCTTTGAATGATTTGTTCTTAGATAAATTGTGCCTAATTGTGGATTACACTTTGGTAATCAAAAAACGTGGTTATTGAAGATGAATATCATTTTCAGCCCATTGAGATGAAAATTTCAAAAAGCAGTCATAGATTTGTATGTGCATTATTACATTATATACTGCATATTTGAATGATGTAGAAATACTAAAGATTATCTCCTCAAAGGCGTTTGAACCCTGGGTGAGCATTTGGGAGTTCACACTTTGTTAAAAATGAACTGATGAAACAAATGAAAATCAGCACATTGTACAAAGCTAGTAGTAGTATTCATTAGTTGCAGGTATTGCATTGCATTTACTTGCAAACTTGCTTAGGCTACAATGCCCAACAGATGGCAGCGTTATGTAACCAAAGTTGGAAAACCTGAGCCTAGATGTTTCTAGTACAATTCATAACCTGGATTTTAAAAAAAACAACAGTATTTACCTCAGCTTAAGCAGTACAATCATGATTTGGTTAAAATAATTGCAAGGCTCTTTTGAATCAAATATGAATGTAATGATTTAAAAAAAAAGTTTGACTTTTATGAATATCAATGCAAATTAAAATGCTACTTTTATGATGTAAAATGGCAGGTGGGTTATATCTGTGGACTTTCACAACAACAAGACACTAACAAGGACGTTCTAAAATAGACCACACTCCTCTTCATCATCTCATTTGTGCATCTGTTATAACACTGATTGAGCTTTTTAAAGTATTTATCATACAATTGGTAACTGATGAACAGATACCTGATGCAGAGATGGCCACGACGTGGGGTGCTCATTTGATTTGAGTTCCATGTCTCCTTTGTTCTGGGGGATGCTGGTCAGCTTGTAGTCTCCTGTTCTGCTATTCCTGGTACTACGTGTTCTCGCTGTGCCCTCAGAGAGTGGATACTTCAGTCAGACCTCTAACTTGCTTCTTCAGAACTGTTGGTTTATCGAGGAGAGCTCAACTCTCAGGTGCATCCACGTTCCGGTTTTCCCCCAGGATTTGTTACTCTAAATCCGGATGAGCAACCTCTTCCGCCCCCTCGCATTTCTAGAGTAAGGTCTCTAGGCTGAATCAGTCAGTTGATGCCTTTATTATAGCTGCAGTGTATATTACTAAATACATTCATTTACATGCAAGAGCATTACATAGTCTCTATCGCACTAACAATTATACAAACATCAACAGGGATCAATGTATAAATACCAGCACATTCATTCAGTACAACTATTAAATTGCAACGCATTACAATTAAAAATCTGAATCATGGTCAAAATAATGTCGACATGACAGATTGCTCTATATCCAATTTTCTTTGCGCCATGGGAAAAAATAATGATAGTCTGTGCAAGTTTTAAGGGGATATATGAAAAACTCGGCGCACAAGTTCAAAAACCTAAAAGGCCCTCTTTAGAGCCTGTGTTTGACTTGTACACTCTGGGCTACTGTAGAAACACAGTGGTGCAACATGCATCACGCGGATTCTGTAAAGAGGGACCCGCTCCCTACGTAAATATGAAGGGCTCATTCTAAGTTCACGAAAACATAACAATTCTTAGTTTCAGGTTATTATACACTTAAAAAAACATAGTTATGAATATTATATTCCACTTCTGCTAATAGATCCCCCTATATTCTACACGCTTTGCCTTTAAGTTTGAGTTTTGAGCAGATCGAGAGCCTCTACTCGTTAGCTCAGAGCTGAGCTAAAACAAAAAGCTCTCCAATGGCAGAGAAGAAGCATTGTAAATTATCTTAAATATCAATCAAACTTCCGAGAAAGAATGAGAAAACTTAAGAGGGTGTATTTAGACAATGTGTCACAATGGCGTTGATTTCCTATCTACAACTTTTACCGCTTGTTTAAAAAGAATCTAAGTGGTTTCAGAGAAACAGTTATACTGGCCTGGGAGCAGCAGGATATACAATAATGAATCATGAATCATGAACAAATCATAGCATGCAAAAATGTTCTTGAATATTGTCGTATCTTGCATGCGACAGTTCTGTTGAAGTGATGAGGAAGGATGCTCCGTGGACACTGTTCTTGCTGGTATAATAAAGTTTATTACAAACAAGCAACACATGCCATTACGGACGTCTAGATCGTCCGGAGGTCTCAAGTCGAATCCGAAAGTCCCCCCTTCTAGGGCGCTCGCTTCATCTTTATATAAGGTACATGTTATGTTTACATCTGGGCGGAACATAAGAGAATGTATGTGGCCTCCTCATTCTACACATCCCCCCTTCTGCCCCTGGTCTCCTGCACATCTGGTTTTCATCTAAGACAACTACACTTGGGGTCTTCGCTGTACTGTGTAAGACCTGAAAATATACCACAATATCAAAATACTTAACAAAGATATATCAAACACAAGTACACAAGGTTTATGAAGCATCACCTCGACACATAAATTAATCAAATCATTTGATGAATATTTGTATAGCTTTGCATTACTGAATTAAAGCTTTTTTTCTGCTGTAGTATTGCTGATCATCTCTAGTCTTATCTGTAGAGTTTGGATAAGCTGGACATCAGTCGATATGTTATCAAATGAGCTGACATGAATCACGAAGAATACCTGTTCTCTACATTTAAATATTACCTGCCATGATTCAAAGTAATGATTCACATATTTTTATAATAGCTTTGATAGAGGAAGGACCGACGGAGAATGAATTGTCAACTTTTGTTAGAAATCCATCGTGAAGGCTCTTTCAATAAAGACAGACTGGTTTTTACTCCACACCGTTAATTTGGTTCATTCCATGCACAGATAACTTTTATGATGCTTCATTGATTTTCTCCTTCATTTCTGTCTGCCATAACTACAATAGACATACAGACCATCAGATGACACATCCTAAAGATTTACTTAAAAGTGCCAATGTACTAATTCAAAGGAAATGTCTCTTGAGTAATGTTTGTTTGTCCCAAAATCGTGTAGTGCTCTTTTGCCTACTGTTGCACATTTTGATTGTCCTTCATTCCTTGGTTAAGTGAACTGATGAGCAGCACTTGTGATGTTCCACCATATGATATTGACATTGCCAAAAATGACTCCCATTCTAACTAAAGTCATGATTAATTTGTGCCTCGAGGTATGATTTAAGAATGGCCAAGTGGAAAATGACAACATTAGTCAAAGCCAGCTGCTCCCTTCATCAGAGGCTCATTGCTGATATCTACCTGCCAGATGTATCCATAATGTTGTTTCTGGTAGTTTTAACTTTATTGTCTGCAATACTGATCTAGCCAATGGAGCCTTTTTAGTACCTGTTCTGCAGCTAGGTGCACATCATTAGCACTGCTTCTAGTCAATACACATTGACAGGTCAAGCGTAGACCACTCCTTAGCAGCTATATATTTTCCTCTTTGTTATTGTAACTGACCTGCAGCTTCTGCATTCTTTATCCGTAGTTACTGATGGACAAATAGTGCAGTCCAGAAGAGGTAGGATAGTGAGTTTGACACATTTATGAAATGAAACATTACCTTTTAGGGAAAGAGAGCAGAAGCACTATTTCACACAACAAATGTGACTAGGTCGTATTGTTCAGGCTCGTCATGTTACAAGATGTTTTAGGATAGATGGCTTAACACCTTCACTAGGGTGAAACCTTGCAAGGGCTAAGAGCTCTACACATTACATTACAGTCATTTAGCAGACGCTTTTATCCAAAGCGACTTACAATTCAGAGTCTATCACATTTCTACACCGTAGGCTCAACTACGGGAGCAATTTTGGGGTTAAGTGTCTTGCTCAAGGACACATCGACATGCGACTAGCAGAGCCGGAGCCAGGGATTGAACCGCCAACCCTCTGATTGAAAGACGGCCCTGCTGTCGACTTAGCCACAGTCGCCCAGTGAGTATATCAAATACAGATACAATGCATAATACAGACACACTGACTCTCAGTTTTTAGAGTGTTATGTATATACATAACACTCTAAAAACTGAGAGTCAGCACTTTAACCTGAGTCATAATTTCTTTTCATTTCTGGAGTGCAGAATTAAATCAATGGGACATGTCACTGTCCTTCAACTCATGGACTGCGCTTGATACTTTACAGAAGGCCACTTGCTAATGATGATCGTCCTGCCTACCTGGACACAATGAGCTTGGGCTACATCTCAATGAGATGGCTCAGCAGATAAAGGTTCTGCTCGGAGTGTCTCAAAATCTCTGGGGTGCTTTTGTGTTTCCTCTGATCAGGGGTCTCTGCCACTCTAACATCATTACCACATAACCGCAGGGACAAGGTGGTGCAGGTGGTAAAGGTTGGGGCGTTGGTGGTGCTCATTTCCTTCCACTATCCTGCGTCAAGGCGTTTCATTGTCCTGTGACATATTAATATTTTTACATTAAAACGTAATGTGGCTAAGGCTGTTGGTGAGGACATTGCGTACTTTTATCTCTTGTTGAATTACTGGGGTGACATTCAGAAGCTGGATCATGAAAGGAGTGAGGAAAAAAACACACATCAGCTTCTGAATCAATCAACTGAGACTTTTACCCACAGCCAACATTTCTGGAATCTCCTGGTTTTCATCATGAAACTCATCATCTATATTGACTTTCCACAGATGCATTCACACCCCATGTTTGATGCAATGAGCTATCGATCAAAATACAGAAATATTCACACAGACTGTATGAGGATAAGAATGTGTTTTTTGAACATTAAAGTTAACATTTTCTAGTATGTTTGAACCAGAAAATAAGCATGAAAGTCCCCATTAAAAGCAGTTTCCACTGTGCTGTGAACCTTTTCTGTTACTTACTACTCTATTTAGCATTTATAAGCAGTTTATCAGATAAATGGTTTATAACACACTGTTATGTATTAGTCGGCGGATATACGTGTTTATCAATGTACAGTATTTATCAAAAACTATAACTCCTCTTGTGCACACCCATAAGTGGAGGCTGCTGAATAAACAGATAATGAATGACAATATAGTCGAATAAAGTGGTAACAATATGTCTTCACAGGAGAAGTTAGAATTGCTGACAAATGTTGTACATTAATTAATACTTCTTAATAATGTCCTTATATCCGCTTAAAACAACATAATCGTGTGTATTTGATCATTTTTCTATACTGCTTATTGCTAAATAGGGGAAGGCGTTAGCATCATATTATCTCCCAACCAGAGGAATATCTTTGAAGATGCAAAGTAAATAGGACCTAGTTGATGAAGACTAAATCATTTGGCAAATGACAGCAGAAATTCTACCCCTTGTTCTCAAAGCCCATTTTGGCAACTCTTTATGAAAATCATTTTTACATTAAACTTCATTCACACATGATTTACTGGTATTTTTCTTTTTTTCCATCATTTCAGACAATAACCCAATTCTGTAGGTCTATTGAACTGGTGATGCATGTAATTGAATTAGTTTTTGAACGCCATGGTGAGGTATTTCAACACAGGGATTTCATTATGTCTCTATAGCCGGCACTCTTTCACAGAGCCAAGCTAATATAAATGGTATTGTTTTGCATTACTTGAAGCTGCAAACACTGAAGAGAGGGTTTTTGAATTGGAATTTCCAAAACTTAGTCTTAGAAACCTTTATTGTCCACCACGTTGGTTTCTTCCCACATTGTTCATACGTGAACAATATTTGTTCTTTGAGCTGGTTGCAAATGCAAATACAGTTCAAACTGTCCAGACTCCTGGGTAATTATTAATCATAACTTGTCTTTCTTAGACGTAGCACAGTTGTACTCTACTCCTCCACAAGTTATTCTGGAGCATTAGTTGTACTGTGATATAATACATGTGGTGGCATATGCACTTGATCATTTTGATAATAAAATATACCCTCCAAAGGAAGCCAATGGGTGCACCATTTTGTCAGTTTCTTTTTGTAAGATACTCTATAATGCCATAAAACATGCATACAGGAATATTAAAGTTGACTGTTGAACTTATTAATTTACATCCACCAGCTGAAGATCAGCTTTTGATTTTGCTTTGGTAAATCTATCACAATGTAACAATAGGTGCATAACAGAATATCTTTTCACAGCATATCAGTCTGTTAATTCGCTATGTGTTGCATTACCATTTTCAATTCAGCCAAAGTAAACTTGATAATCAAAGCAATTAAAAACACAATCAGTTGTGTTTCCAAGTGCTATGTGGAAGCTTGGCATGGGAGCTCTTTGGGATTCTGGACCTTCTCCCCTGATGACCCCTCAAGGTGAACTCTTGTATGGCTGTCCATCCTATGAATACTAAATATGACTGAATTAAACAGTTTCTCTCTTCACACTATACTATTTAATCAGTTGTCTTACTGAGCTGTCTGTCTGGAGTAATCCCTGAAGCTCACCATCACACTGACTGGCATCATAAAGACGACACTGCTCTGGAAGTATTCAAGCCTTAGCAATCCCACTGGTCCTTCCCCTCTTTTTGTATGCGCTCTTACACAGCTTACACTACAACCCAATAAATCACGAGAAGTGCTAATTTATATTAGGGTTTAGGAAGTGCTTTTGTGTTATCAGAGATTTATTTTCCTGTTAACCATGCTGAAGTTTTATTTATTTTTCTCTGAAAATCTGGCGACACTTGTGCCAACTGGTGGTGGTATCAGGCATGTTTTCATGTTTGAAATGAAACATGTAATACTGAGTGTTGGGGTCAATAGGCCTTGCAGTATCTAGTCTGCCAGAATTTCATTATATGAGAAAGAAAAACTCAGTTGTGCAGTTACATTCCTTTACAATGCATGGGTGCATTTCCCAGCAACAACAGTGGTGTCTGCTTAAAACCAAATGTTGAGCTCTTTGAGAATAATTCACATATAACAGTTCAAACAACTAATGATGTTCACGCGCAACTTAAAATAGAATATTTATATGAAATAAATAGGATAGTCATGATATTTTAAAAAACACAAGCATCATCTGCAGATAAATCAATTGTGTACATGTAAGATAAACATATGTATACATGACTGTTGATTTAATAGAGAAAAGCACAGTCCAAACAACAGACAGCAGCATATTGAGCCAAAGCATATGTTGTCCTAGTGAAGCTATTTTAAACCAGGGGCAATTAAAACCGATGTCATCCTATGTCATTACTATAAATACTGAAAAAAAAAATCCAGAGAAGGGAGATGGGGACCTTGATGATAATGAGGCTGATGCCAATGCCTGATGTCCACCCACATCCAAACAGCTGGCATCCTGCAGGCACAGCAGTTTGTCAGAACCTTTTCAATACTCTGTTTGCACATTATTATTCTGTTTGCTTTGGAGAGTGTTTGTTATTTGAAAATGAAATTTCTCTAACAGAATACACGGGAGAAAGAGTGTTATGTTAATTGGGTATGTGGTTGTGATTTTTCTATTTTTTTTTGTAATTCCTTAAATCCTACTCACTGCTGTCCTGTCCAGAAAACAAATAACTAACTTTCGTCACTTCTGATGGTGCTAGGACATCATCCAGTTGTTTGCATTTAATGCAGAGACACATTTATGTAAACCTCATAATAATCTTCAATCAAGAGGGCTTTAATAATGAATGGCAAACACTCTTCTAACAACAGTAATAATGGAATTGTTCCAACCACACAAGTTTATGACATCGGTTATGAATGTTTGAAGTACAGTTTTCGGTACATGAGATCTTCAACAACTAAAGTTGAAATAACTTTAGTTCATACAAAAAAATACCTACAAAAAAGTTAGGTATTGTTGCTTTTGGTTAAAAAAGGTGTCAATGATCATATTTTTTGCGTGAACAACATTTCCTGTGCTTCCATTAGATGTGCACATTACCTGGAAATGGCAGACCCTGCTAGGACAAATGGAAATCGGATTTAAAAAAGCCTTACGCCTCCTTTGCTCCAGTGATGCCGGCGTGCTATCTGAAATCACACACCGGGGCGGCATTATGCCACCGTTGTTTGGTTCAGTCTGAAAAAGTAAAGCCAGCTTAACGGCGGATCCTTTTTACGGCAGTATTGCGGCATCTCTGTGTGAAATGGGCTACAGATATGACGGCTGCACAAAACACCACTGGTAAAAAGCATTGTTATTATATTTTATGATAATCTCTGAGGATAACAGCATTAATAAAAGAGCAGCACTGCCTTTTCATTCAAATCTCTGTTATCAAGCTAATGCTAAGATTTCCTAAAGCTGTCATTATATTGGAGTAACATCAGTCTCCCACTCACTAATATTCCAACTTTAATTAAGTCTCTGGTGAGTTGCTTGGAAGAATCTCAAGTGCTCAAATCTTAACAGATGGCACTCTATGTATTGCATACCTTATGCCACAGGTACTAGCTTTTTTCCCCCAAAAGTCTACCCTAGATAAGGCTTCCCTTTATATACTCTCCTGGGCCTGCACGATTCAAAATTCAGCCAAACAATACAGAAAAGTTTGTTTTAATTAGATCAAAAAATACAATATAAGAATAAATCAAATGGAAGACAATCCCAGGGCAGGCTATTTAAAGATGCACCACAGAGAATGTGAGTCAGTGTGGATGAATGAGTTTAAAATACAGTGGGTAGCCCTTTTTCAGTCATCAATCCACGGGTCTGCATGTGGCCTGATTCGAACAACAGAGCCGTTGCCTCACAAAGTGGAAGCCCTCATGCAGCAAACAAGGGAATTGCATCTGACTGTACACATTCATCTAGACTAATGGCATGGTGATGCATCCAGGGGGATACACAAGCTCATGTTCTTTGTTCCAGATCATTTGACTCCTTCTGACTTCCACTCATCCCTGTCACAAGTGGAAGTGTGAGTGATCTGTTTAATCTCATCAAATATGATTAGGCAAAACACATCTCAAGATAATATCCTACAGCCCTCTGATTCAGCAGCGATACAGATGATGTGTGAATGTTGCAGCTATTAGTTAAAGGGGCTACAGAAGGCTCAGCTGTGCTCCACCTTTATTACCTTAACATGACATATATAGAAATGAAATGTGCTGTTTGAAGTTGTATAAAATTAAGCAACCTTTTAGTTTATCTATCTGTGGGTGGAGTGTAACTGCAATACTAGGTGGCATCATCATGAGATTATTCTGCAATGACCCTTTCCAAAGGTAGCACCAGTGTTATAAACATGCCATTATTATTCTACCCAATTCACCATTAGAATGAGCTGTCAATCAAAGACAAAACCATTTACACAAACAATTCAACCTCGGGCTTCTAAGGGCAACGATAACAGACTCCCAACACAAAGTTTTGAAAATGAAAAGGAGGATATTGAAAAATTGTGAATTTCATCTCCCACTGTCTGCTCTTTGCACCTCATCTTTAGGCGCAGAGCAATGATTGCAAGTAAAGTCTTTCAAAATATTTGTCCTGCCTGGCAGGCAATATGAAAGATGACACAATATTAATAAAACAAAAAGTATAGTTGGATAGATTTTTTCCAGTCGGGAATGTTGTGATTATCAGTAAATACAGTATTGACTCAAGGTCTGGGTGATTTAATGGGTTACCTCACAGTGTCACTAATACATATTCAATCTGTAATTAAAAAACATGATCCAGAGGACTAAGATTTCTTTCTCACTTCTGTTTAACATACTGCATTTGCCTTGCAATCCCAATATTTGAGGTACTTTTGTCCTTTTACTTTCTCAATAAATCACCCAGTGAATGGCACAAGGCAATATACATGCTTGGATAGTGAAAACAGGAGGAATTACTGTTATTTCGGCATAACATTTGCTGTTAATCCAAAATAAGGACCGGTATTTGTGTCAGGGTTGGAGGGCTTTTCATGCAAAGTCTTGCGATGCGGCTCCTCTAGTCGTTACTAATCTACAGCAGAACTAAAACACACACTGTGTTGATATCAGTCTGGTTCAAGTAACTGTAAAATACAGAACTTTTCAGTCAAAAAAGCCAAATGCCCATGTAGTACCCCACCTAAATGCAATCATTAGCTCATGAATTAATGTTTAACTTTGCTAAATCAGAATTGTGCTGTAGACCTGATATGTTTAAGTGTAATAATGTTTTTTTTTTAAGATATCAATTTGTCCTGAAGGATTTTGTCAGACTTCTGTTCTGCTATGATAAGAGCTTATTGTGAGTTGGAGGACTGATATGGACACTGCCTTTGGGGTACAGTGGGTATCAGTTTCTTCAGTTTAGTAAGACTTACAAGGCCTCCTCAGAGGTCATGCTGCGATTGTTACATTGCCCAGGGTATGGTTCTCACATTTCAAGGGTAAAGAGAAAATCCATTTTCCAACTCACTATTTACGATTGCACATGAATGTTCCCCCCCCCCTCCATATCCAATCACTAAATTATGATGGATTTTTAGCATTATTTTCTGCCAGGCATTATTCAAGACAGTCTATCTCAATTTGCATAGCTTAACGAAGCACTGAGCTTTTAATAACGCGAAGGAGTGTGATAGTGGAAGCTGATGTTTATTTGAACTGGCTGGGCTTTTGATGGTAATGATTATGAATTGAGCATTGGGAACCGTGTCTCTGCGAGAGGAGAGGGGGAGCGAAGCATTGTGTGAAGCAGGCAGATGGCTGGCCGGACAGTGTGTTGATAATGGCAACATTAGTCTGCTGGGAAGCAACATTATGCTCAAGGTCAATGGGAGCTGAAGAATGGAGGATCATAATGACACGGGCCCCGTGTCCTGGAACGAGATCTCCCTTTAAGGATGTCTAGATATTTAATATGAGCTCAGTAATCTGCACAAGGCTATTATTTCCATCATAAAATTTCAAAAAGTTCATCTGTGCCACTGAAGCAGTGATAATGGACCATAAAAAGTGGTTTCTTTTTTATTCTAAATTGGTAGGGTTTACTGTACATGCAGTAGCCACATTACTACTAAACGTAAGATACTATAGTCAACATTTGCTTTAGTCTTTATAATGCTCGTCTCCAGACCATTACACTTCATGTCCATACATATGGCCCTGTGGATATAATGCACTTTTGCTCCCAATCTTCTTGGAATACTTGAATTTTGAATTCTCTAATGTCCCTCATACATCACGGTACTTTCATATGCACACTTCTATTAGATTTTTGTAAAGATTGCATTTTCATGCACTCTAAACATCATCTATATCATATTGTTATTCTGCAGTAATCCTTATTTACATGGATTCCTATACTACCTGTGCCAATCTCTTCCATGTTTTGCACCAGTACAATGGCAACGTCTGCATATATTTGAACTCCACGATTGTATCCACTTTATTCTACTGCTAATACTTTTTCCGACATTTTTTTTTCCTTTTTTGTAATCTACTGTATTTAGTACATGTATTCCATTTGTCTTTTTTCCTGTTTGATGCTGTTATTTGCATATTCAATGACCTAATTTCCCCACAGGGATCAATAAAGTTTCATCTTAAGTGTTTCACTTTCAATTAAAGCAATCAGCTGCATCCGGACATCCAGGATTGCCTCCAGTTTTCTCCTCTCAGCCTATTCCTCTCTTAAGTTTGTTAAAACAAGGGCAACAGCAGCCTGCTGCGTTGACATCTGCGGGACGTTTTTTGAAGCCACTTCAAGCATATCGAACTCTCTTCCAGTGAGACGGGGAGGAATTTGGGGAGACTCAAGTCTTCCTTTTGTCACCCTGTATTAATGCACAAATCATGAGCCAAGCTCAGAGCCTCGGGCAATTTTCCTCAGGAGCTTCATGGTTTTTTAATCCTTCAACACTTTGCATATATTATTAATACTAAAGGATGAGCAATACTCAACAGTTGCAAGGAATAACAATTACAGTGCAGCTCTGGTCATAGTGCTGTCCATCAACATATGCTCCCTTTAATATAACTGCAGAGATGCAGACTCATATCGTGACTGTGGGTAATAGAGCTGTAATTCACGAGCAAAAAGCATTCCTCTTGAGTGCATTTCAAAGTACAAATCTAGTCACAACAAAATGGCAGTTTTCAAGTTCATATTTTAATCCGCACTTTGTCTCTCTTTTTTCTTTTTTTTTTACAGTGGCATAGTTGAAAAATGAATATTCAATACTGAGAAAAAAGCAAACCTCACACATCCCCCATAAAAAGCAAATTAATTACAGCGATTAAAACTTTGTACAAAATGAGTTATTTATAGCTTCATACCGAACTAACAAAATAACATGTATGAGCATTGGCAATGTGGTTCAATGTCTTTGATACAGTGACTATATACAGTGAGGACATGTCTAATTCACCAATGCCTCAACATTAGTACTGTTTGCAGCAAACTCAAAGGCCATAACGGTGATCCTTGTATTGTTTTTTTAATGATAAATTACAGAATTAAAAAATGGAAAAGTTAATGTCAGACAACTACTTTAGTAATAACAGCAATAATATCAATCAATATAGTATTATATAATAAATGTCAATCAATCATAATAATAAATACATATATTGACCAGAATATTTTTTTTTTTTAATTTTAAGCAATTTATTAGAATCCCTGTTTGAAAAAAAGTCTTCCAAATTGTGAAAATAATTTCAAAGTGATGGGAACTGATGAGACCTGAAATTAAAATCTATAACCAGAGTTTTTATCTTTTACTAAAATTGAATACTTACACATTATTTACATGCCACCTGGTAAAACAACCTCTTGTTAGATAAATGGAAAAAAAATCAAGACTCGTGGACTACTTTAAATACTGTATATGCTAATATACAAATTGTAATATGTCAGGGATCTCAAGATTCAACAATATTGTTCACCAATATTCACGTTAGCAAAGTATTTTACAGCAATATCCACACATTGAGCATAGTTGTTCAATAAAAGTCAACATAAATAATGAACCCCCACAAGGTTCCACCCATTCAGTTGGGATCTTACATCAAATCGCCAACCAAAATTAAAGATCTTCATCCATGACAATAACTGCAAGTGTACTGAAATCTTCATCACATGACACCATCTCTCCATCTAGACTCATATTGAATCCTGAGACAAGAAACAGTAGATGTATTTTCCCTCCATGTTAGTCCTCAGACTTTGTGCTTAAATTTTCGAACTTGTTCTCTGTTGGTACAAATCAACAGCATGAGTGAAAACTGAAAGTAAATCAATGCAGAAATATATTGACAGTTAAGAGGGAGTTGATTCTACAGACAATCACATACATTGTGCTTCAATGTTTTGTTTTGTCAAAGTTCCTGGTCAATTTGATAATTTTCTTTTGAACGTATGCAGTTTGGCTGTGTGAGCTCGAGGCAAGATCCAAAACCACTGTTTAATCCTGTTTATGTGTTTAACATCCACTCTTAAAGCAAAACCTTTTGAAAAGAAAGCTAAGACTTGACTCAAACTTGAGTTGAAGTACATTTCTTGTTGATTCTGAATTTTAAAAAATCTGCAAAAAGTTGACAAGTAAAGTAAGAGAGACTAGAGAAAAAAAAGTTAATGCAAGCGATGGAAGAAATGCAGAAAAATATACAGCATTTAGGCACCATAAAACTGAAATGGAAATAATCTAATTGTACAAGGTTTACATTGATTACAAAAGGACAAGGCTATATTGTCAGCGACTGCTTTGAAAATAAGCGTATCCAAGCATGAGATTCCTGGAGAAGACAAAAGAATGATAAGTAAAGTAAAACAGATCATGTAGTGACACTGAGGCAGCTTCATTTGCATGTCTGCTGTCAAAAGTTGTCATGAAACAAAGGAAAAGAGAAAAAGAAGTCTAAATGAAGTACTCTTTCTTTTCCTCTGCATGCACATGGTTTCCCTCAGCATTGATGATGGCTGTGTCTGCGTCTGGGGCATCCTCTGCTCCCTTGGCCTCGTGTGTTAGATACGTCCCTGTAGGCATACAGAGCCATACAGCAAGTTATCCACCTGCTTAAATGCACTAGACATTTACTCCAGTCAAGAAAATAGTTATTCAAGTGACCTCTTTTACCTTTATGTCTGGCCAGATATCGTCCAAGAACTATTATCAGACACAAGGTGATGAAGACGACGACTGCAACAACACCACCAATTAAAGCGTGGTCAGGTCCATGTTGTCCTAAAGCATTAGGATCTGTACAAAGACAGAGACAGAGACAAATGGAGGGAAAAGTGGAGACAAAAGAAACACCTGCAAGATGTTTAGCCGCTATCTAATGCAGGTGTAGACATTTATTCAAATGCATTGAAAATAATTTACTCTTGCAAGTGTCATGGAAAAATCCTGATGTAGCTTTAACACTTTGACACACTCGTACAAAGCACAGTCCCAAATGAGCTTCTGTCATATTCAGAGAAAACCTGTCATCGCTGCTTTGAAGTGCTTAAATTGAGGTAGAAAAGATGTAATCATAGGAAATACCACAAATCTTTGCACAATTCCAACAAATGTGGCATTAGCAACAGCAACATGCTGCAAGAAAACTGAAGTCTAGCCCTGAGTGATGTTTTAGTTTTTTCGCCAAAGCCTCTACACATATTTTGTGTTCTCACATTCAGCTGCTGACGATCAGGTTTTTTAAATGAGTGTTATTTAACATGAGGTGTCCCCCGGGCAGAGAGCGAGCTGAAGGTTTCCCAGGTAGGAGCATGCCTTTGTGCCTGTGCTGTAATAAACAGTAAGTGGCTGTGTCTTTACTGTGCACTTTGTGTGCTCTCATTAGCTCAAGCTGATGGATGGCTATGGCTTGTGCTCAGATTTGTAAAGTGACCCTGGGAAATGACGGCGGGGATGTTCCTACAAACCTTGTTATTCTCCTCTGTTAACGAAATGCAACCATCATTTTCAGCAACCCAGTGTGGGACGTTAAAAATAAAAAGAGATGGCATCGAGAAACATGCAGTTTATATAACTACATGCAGGATAGAACCACCACAATTGTTGTATCAGGGACTCACAAGCAGGCACTTCACACTTTGAAGCAATAACTGTTTTGGTACAATAGTTGAATTAACTCAATTTCGGGTTGCATGTCGATGGATATAATGATCTCTTCGGGTGATTCAGCTGTCAACAAGGGGCATAAGTAATTTTCATATCACACTGGGCTGGTGCACACTGCTCACAGGAATAAGACAAGCTGAACTACTCTTGTTGCACTGCAGCTGAAGATGTCATCTCAACAAAACTTGCCAATTAGTAAGTTTTCCACTTACGGTGTGACAAAATGAGTATTTATACTTGTCCAACCAGATTTTTGACTCCAATTCAAAACACTGATTATTCGTATGTCTATCCTGGAACAAACTATAGCGCGGTAATTCATTTAAAAATGATGCAAAACTTTCTTGAATATCTAAGATGATTACTTAAGAAACTATACACACTGTCACAAAAGGAAAACTCAAGACATTTCAATGGCACACAGGGACATCAATGACTCAATTTGCAATATTTGGTCTGTTCTGGGGTTTAGGTATATCAAGAAAGAAATGTGAATCTTGTTTCTATCTTCTTTTCATTGTGTCTGGCAGATCTCACATAATACCATATCAAACGAAATTGCTGCAACCACATGCTATGCACATAATACTAAATCATGAATGTACCTAAACAAATATAATGAACAGATATTTTTTTTATGTGATCAGAAATGTGAAAGATCACAAGTAATCACATGATCTGAAATATAATATTTACACACTGGCACTGACACAATGGAGATGGAGCTGGGATGGAGACACAATCTCCATCCCAGCTTCACTCAGATAAAGACGTCCATTTCACTGTGCAAAGACAAACCAAATCAGAAACACATTGTGTGATAACTTATGCAGCCTGTGACATGGCTGGAGAGAAAGCGGCTGGCGTCAGCTGAGTGAGCATCCATGCATGGTGATGGTTTGGCTCATGCTGTGTGGAGGCTGTGATGCGTCCTGACCCAGATCCGGTTTCAGCATCACACACTGTAAATCTGGCTTGCAATGATCGTCTAGTAGGATATTTACCTGTTGTAGGCCCTGGAAAGTCTTTGGCTGTTGCCATGGTTGCAGACAGTGACAGCAGTAAGGGAAGACGAGGGGGAACAACACCGTGATAAAAAAGGTGACCACAAAGTTTGTATAGGAAACATGAGAAATTAGCATGGTTTGTTTTTTTACTTTGACCGCGTGCAGAAGTGACGGAAAGCGAAGCTTGCTGTCACAGCCAAATGCATGCATAAGTGGAGTTACTGGAAACTGGGAGAGCAGCACAAGATAACAACAAGGACGAGATGAAGAACAAAAATGTAAAGATTGCTTTGGGTGTAATTCAATATGTACATCCTTAATGCGTCAAGATTACAAATAAAAATGTTTATAAAAAAAAGTACTGTGATTCGCCAGCATCTACATATTCAACAAGAAATTTGTAATATATTTTTTATATATTTGGCATATGATGAAAGATAAGTAAGAGTCTACAGATATGGCCAAATGGAAAGTTGCTCGAAAAGTTAAGTCACAGCTCAAGTCCTCACCGTTACCTAGTAGAGGTTTGCATTTATTTTTTAATTTGTTTACCACTAGTAGTACTATGAAGCATATTTTTATGACTGGGTTTCTGTTTTGTTTGTTTTCAGAATGCATATACGTGCATGTGGTCAACGTAATACACATTCCTGCCACCAGTGTCAAACTATTTTGCTAATTGGCAGTTGTGCTCGCAAAGACTGCAAACTAGTAGAGATGTAAACAACACACAATTTCAAATATTAAAAACAAAAACAGCTTTTCAAGTATTTTATGAGGAAGGAAATGCCTTCAACAAGTTTGCTAAACCTAAAGGATACACATAATGGGTTTTGGTTAGAAACACTGAATATTAACATAACTTTTGTTTATTTACAGGAACACTCCAAAGGGCACCTTTAAGGCCCATAGTTTGTCTTATCAAAATAAAGCACAACCCAAATCTGAGAAACCTTTGAGTTTTCTCTATCACAACACCAGAGCTATTTCGACTGTTAAGGTAGTTAGCATGTATTACCTGCAGAGTGATCTTGTGGAAAAAGTCATATCCAAATACTACAACATGAATTAATTACATGGAGCATGCGATTTTGGTAAACATTATTCAAATGCGATTGCATGTGTTCTTATTGTTTGGTTGTCATGAAATCATTAGAAAAAAAATGAAATCATTCAGCCTAACAACAACAGTATAAACACTCATGTCTTCTATTTTCTGCTTCTGCGAAGATGTAAATTTGTGCGGTGGTTTGCAAACAGTAACTACCTGATATGGTAACATACTCCAACAGTGTCTGCATATTGTCAGCTACCGATGAGAAAAACTAATGAGAAACTGCAATAAAAATGATGGTAAGGTAACAGCGTTGTGTCAAAAAATAAAGCAGAAAGGAAAGAGAAAAAATAGACAGAGTATTGAATTCGTCCAGTAAAACATTGCTATTTTCCAGCTCAAAGCCCGGCTGTTAGCTCATCAATCATCAACTGTGTTCAGTGTCGTGTTTGTGAGTGCATGGAGCATTGAGGCGGGGCCATGGGAGGAGGGGGGTGGGGCACTGCCTATGCCTGATGTAGGAGGGTATAGGCATTAGCAGACTGGGAAAACAGAGGCTAAAGAAGAGGGGAGCTGAAGATGGAGCCATCAAGGTGATGACATCTACTAAATGAAAGCAGCAACAGAGGGGGACCAAAAACAAAATTCTCCATGGGGAACAGACTCAACAAAACTTACAGTAAAAATGAATAAATTACTCCATGTGGCTGGTGTGCTGATTTAATTATGGTCTATCACCTCAGTGAATACAGGCAAAATAATAACAAAAGATGCACATATGATAAAATAGAAAGTGTTCGACAAATGACTAGATTCTTTCAGCAACATCTTTTGGGAAATGGATTAGTCATACTGTACATGAAGGACTCGTATTTCTTACATCTATTACATTTTCAGGCTAGGTTGGTTGGTAAATGAGCCACACTCATAGAGAATGTAAAACTCATCATGTGCCATACTTGTTGAGGTCAAAATGTATAATGAACGAGTGAAATGTGAGGGTAAGAGGGAGAGAAGCAGGAATGCAGCTTCACAATCAGATACAGTTATTTCTCTACTGTATTTAATCAAACTAACTGTTGCTATTTCTGAAAAATGTCAAAGTAATTATACTATTTGGTGTTTCCTCGCTTTATTAAATACAGTGTACTAAGGAGCATGATTGCAGATGGTGATGAATTGCGTCGGAGCGATGACATTTATTGCAACTCAGCTCTCTTGTCATTAGCAAATTAGGCTTAGAGGCTGAGATGATCCGAAGAGACCGCGTAAGTATTCAGACAGACGCGATGTAGCTCTGAAGAATGACTGTCATCATCGGTGGAAATGAGCCCGTCTTGCACATCCTTTACCTGCTCAACTCAATTTCTCATCCTTCTTGCGAACCAGAACCTTTGAATTTAGTGAGAGAGCTGCCGAGGAACAGCTCTCTGTCACATAAAACTCAAAAAGCTAGATCAATTCAAGAAATTTGAATGTTTCTCTTTAAACTAATTTGAATGAGTGGATGTGAGGATTGAAACTTTGGTCCATCAACTGGCTCCCAGATATGACAGGATGATACTAGCCTGACACCACTGCCTACCCCTCAATGAGCATGCGGAAAGAAGAGACTGAGCTAACAAAAGCTGACGAGTGTGTCATTCTCCTTTTCCTTTGTTTTTTCCCCAAATGAAGGGCTTCCTGTCCCCAAAAGTCTCTGCCTTTAAAATCGAAAAAAGAAGCTGCTGTGCATCCACTAACTGCCTGTGAGCTTGAATAAGTCCAGCGTCTGAGCTGTGATAAGTCGCTCCCAAACAAACTGTGGGACGGTTTAATTGGCAAAAATGGTAACAAATAAATCCATGTTGAATTTTAATATTCTGTCCTTGTTTTTGTACTTTTACTTGGCTTGGCTTGTTGATAAACCTTAAAAACATGTGCTGCAGAGGCCTTAATGATCCGTTTCCTGCACCATGCTGTCTTTATTCTCTCAGACGCTCCACTGTCTCGGGATTAACTTATCTCTCCTCCAGGCAGTACTCGGAAGCTAAATTCTGCATCCTTTACACTCCCCCCCCCCCCCCCCCCCCCCCCCCGTTTCCTCATAGGAAGAGTCCAAAAGCTAAACCTATGTAGCGATGTGTACAGTACAGTGAGGTAAACTGGGTTATCCTGCACCGTGCCAAGGCAAGATTTGGGACTGAAATCTTGAGGAAATGGTCTGCAAACTGGTGACATGTAGTTGTACTATCAGTGCTTGTCCTAAAATGCTGTTAAACTTCATTTTAAATATTTGAACCACAAAATTACATTAGAAAACAAACTTACTACTTTTAGTTTTCACATTGTTACTCAGTTGTTGGAAGCCACCCTTTACTCTCTTCTATCCAATCATTCATTACCATCTGGCAGGAAATGCAATGTAGTGCAATCCATTTATCATGCTGCTAATTGTTTTCAGATTTGCATTTGTTTCTCTGTTCCAGGCAGCCATTTGTTTCCATTCATTTCTATGTAGAACATACATTTGAACTAAGTCTGCATTAATTATTGTCAGAGTTACAAGGATCACATGCATGATCACACATTCATAGTATAGTACTTTTCACATTTTTCTAAATTAATGGAAACCAATGGCTGTCTCAAAGGGTAAGACAAGTACATCCAAAAATGTGCACATAATTTGCAGTTGAGGAGCTAAATATTGCAAACATACTGTCAGGGATTTTTTTGTGTTACGAATTAAATCCAAGATGACCTAAACTGAACTGGCACATGACTTTATAGCCAAATGAATTAATTATTTCCACCCATCCATTAGCTATACACTTCCATGGCCATAGGGAGCTGGAGTCCATATCTGCATATATTCATAAATTAACCACAAATGACTGTTAAGGGCTAAAGTCAAAAGTTTCTGTTCACAATCTACTTTTCAAACAAAACTGACATTAGAAATGTTCCAAAAGTCGTTGTGATCGATTATTTGACAGAAGCATTGGAATTCTAGGAGACGCTGAGAGTTGTGATTATATTGAAAAATCTTTCATACGATACTTCATAATGTCTTTCGCTATTATTGTTTTGTTCTTATGCTTTTTAATTTAGAAGCTTTTTTAAATGGTTGTAACGTGCACCATCTAGCAGTTAAATTGCCAGACCGACAATCCCTCTTCTGGCTTTGTGTCTTTGTAATGAACACCAACCATCTTTAAGATAGCACAGAGTGTGCTGCAAAGCCTGGAGTTTGAAGCGATAACAAAACCGATCATCCATAACAAGACTAACCATTACAGTACCCACCATATACAAACAGTATATATTCTGCACTGTTGGTCCCCAGGTGGTTGCTGGCCTCGCAGCGGTATGTGCCATTGTCTGTTTTATTAAGTGTGGTGATGGTTAGTTCCCTGCCCTCCACAATCATACGCTCGATGTCTGGCAGCTCTCCTCCATCTTTAGACCACAGCACCGGTTCAGGTCTGGGAAAAGAAAATACACACATCGTTTTCTTTTCATCTTGCTGAATATGATTTCCTAAATGTAAAGACATATTGAATTAACTGAAGACATATTCTGTAAAGATGACAAATCCTGTTTAAGTCTAATTTCTGCCTATTTTCATGCTAGTAGTCATCAAATTGAATGTGTCAAAAATTGGCAACTTACATTGGGTTGCCTATGGACACACACTCCAATTTGAAGTATTGTCCTTCCTGTGGAATAATCAGTGAATGTGTGATCTCCAAATGGGGAGCATCTGCAGAGAGGGGACAAAACAATTGCAATGCTATGACAGTACTGTGTGTTAGAGGCTTTAACTCAAACACTGCAAAGCACCACAGTAGTTAGTTCTTTACCCATTGGGCAGCTCTTAGCTCTGGCCCATATCCCTGTTCTGCTTTGGTACTAATCTCTTACCTGCAAACTAATCCTACACTAATCCTGAACAAATGCAAAACTAAACCTGCAGACATAAATGTAATCTCAGTCCTTGTATTTCTTCTCATTGCTAATCTTACACCTAATCCATCTTTGCAGGGTGTGTATGACTGCACTCACAGTGGACCTCCAGGACCTCAGTTGTCATGTAGGGGTTTGGCAGAGACACATGCTCCACACTGCAGGTGTAGGCGACGCCATCGTCACGTCTGTCCACCTGGAACTGGAGGCTACTCCTCACTGCGAAGGATTTTCCTGTGGCATTCACATCCTTAGTGCCTGCAGAGAGTCAGAGAAAATGAACAGGGGTGCAATATACTTGTGGATTGCTAATGTTATTGGAGAACAGTTCTGGCTTGGAAGAAACAGAAATCAGCTTGAATGTTAACTAAAACTTGAGAAACATGACATTGTATTTCAAAATGTTGCTTTTCTGACATAGACAGCTGCAGTGTTGTTGTTGTTGTTTTTCTCTGCATCTCCTTTGAGGGAGAGAATCCTTGGCCTTTGAAAGTCAAGTCAAAGTAGAGTGAATAGTGAGGGGAGAGCAGTGTGAGCACTGACTCGGTTGAATGGGTGTGTTTGCTCCTCCAGGACCACCTCTCAAACATCCCAGTCAACACAAACAGACACCCGGCAGTGCAGAGTGGATCTCCACAGTTGTAGGTAGTCACACCTTTCTATTCATTTACTTAGTTTCGTGCCCGAACATTCACCCTTTACACAACTTCAGATCTTGATTTGTGTTTGTTTTGTCCCTGCCCTGTGATGCCGTCTTCATTTAGAGACTCCTCTTGACTTATAATTGGAAGCATTTCTTTGTAGTTTGCTGCTGCTCTCCTGTCGATGCTTTGTGTGTTAGCGCCACTTTTCTCTGGAAAGAGCTGTACTGAATAGCAAAAAAGGACAAAGGCATTACTTGACGAAGGCCTCAGAAAGACTTTCCACTGGAGCTACTACCCTCTTCACCTCAGTGGGAGGATTTGATTTTTGTAAACGTATCATGGGTTGGTTGGGTATAGTTTGGAAGACTTAAATTATGGCTTGTCTTCAGATTGATTATTGTTTTATGTTCATTGGGTCAGGTTCTTGGGTCAGCCTTGAAGAAATTAGCATGCAACAATTTTCTTTTATGGTTATTTTATGACCAATATTTACAGCCTAAAATGTTTTCTTTTTTAAAAATTCTGTACCCTAATTTCTTTGCTGTTGAAAGCCCAGAACTTATATTCTGAAAAAATAAAAGTTTTTGCCTCTTTGAGCAGGGTCTTTAATCTTACATTGGAACTTGTTCATCCTTAGTGAACAATCTTGCACATTTAATATTTTGGTGTTTGGTAGTTGGAGGGTAAAGAGTGCTATGGGACATGTTAACAACTGCTCTACTGGTAAATTAGTGGTTGGGTTCCTGTGTGAGATGGTATATTTTCTACCAGTTTGAATCAATGAGGTCTAGTGCAATGCTTAAATATGTTCACACATTAACATACAACACTATCCATGTTGACAAGTGGTTTTAAACCACTCATTGGCACTAATCCAATGACTATGATACACAATTGTTTGATCATCATTAAGCCTTGATGTTTGTAATGCATTGGTAATAGCAGTTTAAAAAGGCATCTTGGTTTATTCCCTACAGGCTTTTAGATTTTATTTTTGCGCTCTTAGGTCAAACGTTACATTTTCTGTCTGTCCCACGCACTCACCTTAAGACCCGTGGTGACCAAGCTTTTGAGGCAGTAGCACCGAGGTTGTGGAATGCTCTGCCTGCACCCCTACGTTTTGCTGATTCAGTTAATTTGTTTAAAAATCAGCTCAAGACATACCTGTTTTGTCTGGCGTTTGGGTAAAACTCATGCTCTAGGCCTGCTTTTACTCTATGTTCTTAATTGTGTACTTTCTGTTTATTGTGCCTTCTTAAACACGTTTCATGTTTTACAATCTGTTCTTGTAAATTATTTGCCCTTGTATGGTCACATTTTGTTGTTTGAAATTCCGCTCCTGTTAAGCACTTTGTGACTTTTGTCTGTGGAAAGCCCTTTATAAATAACTCTCACTTACTTACTTACTTACTAAACATCAAAATAGTTACAACAACAAAAAAGGCACATCAAGAAGCTGTTGCAATATACAATTTGATACTCATAATAAAATGAGATGAAAAGCTCCTAAAAATAAAAAACTGAATGTAATGATTTATTACACTATAATATTTTTAGCAACAGTAATACTGTTTGTATTATACTCCTAGCACACAAGTGGGGGCTGAGTAGTGTAGTGGAGAACACTGTTTCAAACAAATGGTCTCCAACTGTTGTTGTCATTTTAGATCACAGTTAACATTATTACAAACGGTTGAAAATGTGAAATCAGCGAATAAAATCAGAGCAGAGATGTGCAGTGAGCTCATATCCCTCTACAAAGCAGATGATGCCGGAGCGCTGCACTCTCTTTATGAAGCCTCACAAGATCAATGCCCAGCGTATCAGGGAAGAGCAATGTGATGCCTGTACTTGGAGAATGAATTGAATGCAACTATTTAATATGCCTAAATACATTCACACACATTTGTTTAGTAAATAAATACTCTACTAATACTAATCAATTAAAAAAAATGACTAACCATAAAAATGAGGAGCATAATTGGGATGTTTTAACCGTATATAATTTTCAGGCCATTGAACTTTATTGGTTTCTAAATGTTTTTCAACTAAGTTCTAACAGGGGTACATGGAAAATGGGGTTAGGAGGAAAAGTGAGTGTACATTGTCTTAAAAATACAGCATATCAAACCATCTAAAGCAATTCATCTGAGAAACCAGTATGAGGTTCTACAGGTATATTCCTGTAATATGGCTCATTTGCAAAACACTCAGATATTACCCCCCTATCATAAAATGTAGAGAGTGGGTGAACAAAAAAGCTACAGAAAACATTATAGTAACATTAGAGTAATGTTTTTAGAGTTAGGTCAACAGATGTTAAACATATAATTGAAAACTAATTTCACAGTTAAACTGTGTAAAAAAATGTGCAGCAACACACAGATCATCCCTGCTGGTAATGGCTGAAGGTATTGAATACAACATCATTCTTGTTCACAGGCTAGTGGTAGCACCACACTGAGCTCCGGTATGAATGAGGCACGTAATCTAATTTGGGATTATGGCTTTAATGAGGATGAGAATATCAAACAAGAAGCAAAGTAAAATATGGTAACCTTCGGAAATAGAGGACAAACAAAAGTATTTTCTACCATAAATTGTAAGGTTGGACTGACGTGACCCAGTTAATTCAGATAAATCAACAGATGATGAGGCTGACCCTGCTCACAGTGGCTAATTTAGGCAAAATGTTGAGGTCTAAATAAGTTATAAAGGTTACACTTCAACTAAATAAGACAGTTTAAACAATACATTCCATATACGTGTCATGTATAGAGCTTGTTATATTTAGCAGGAATGAAGTTGCTTTAATGATTTAAAGCAAAGGTAGTATATTATCATGCTGTCAGTCTTGTATGTAGACACAAAGATTGAAACACACTCCAGACAAAACATGAAGGCCAAAAGTTGTCTAAAGACATGATGCACTTATTAAATAGGAAAGTATTTACCACATCCCCCACTCTCTGCTACCGTAAACGATGTGTATGGGAAACACAGTGATGATCCTTAGATTAGAGAAGCATGCAGTGCAAATATTAATCAGCACGACCAATTTGATTATTTAGTTGTAAACATGTTTTTCCACTGATTGGAGAAAGTTGTTGCTGTTCACATTGGGCAATTAAAAGTTTCACAAAAGTCAGTATGTTGGGGATACTTGATATGAGCATCAGCAAAGAGCAAAAGATGTATACAGCTGTATAACCTAAGGGTGTAATATTGTTCAAGATATAAATCAAAGTTTGTGATATTTCATTTTAATGCTTAATTTTACAGATTAGACAGGATGGGTGCCTAGTTAAAATGGAGCACACATATTTAATAAAAAAATACTAAATAAATGAAATGATGATGATAATAATAATATATAATCTCTAGATTTAAATGTCTTGATATCTTGCCTAACTGAATATATACAGTATATAATTTGTCACCATGTTGGAGCTTCTGTGTATTGGAATGTGCCTTTGTGTCACTCTGAAAGGAATATATAGGCCACTTTATGTATGCAAAGAAAGTGACAGTGGGTGGATTTTTTCCTCAATAGATTATAATTTGAAGTCTAGCTGTCATTCAGCAACACAAGTAATTTGTATAGCTCTATACTCTGCAAACAAATTATTTGACACTGGATGACAGTTGCAGTTTGAGGTTTGTAATGCTGCGTGCTTCTCATATAAATTGTTGAAAAACAAATCATCAAAGCATGAAATAAATATGACATGTTTTTGCTATAACACCTGCTGTCATCTTGGAGCTTTGTAGACTGGTCCCCCCAGTGGGGATAGATTTGACTGACAGCAGACACTGGCGGCAATGATCTACGACAGAAGAACCAATGGCAAAACATGCTGCTCCCAGCACATACTCGCTAAAGAAAGCTTTAAAGCAGCACCTACAAAAGAGTTGGATCCGGAGCACTGATTGACATTCCTCCTCTTTGACACTTTGACATGGAAATGAAGTTTTTAAGTCAAGCCCTCCAGTCTCGGCTTTGTTCTTTATCTCTCTTTGACTCGGAGATGCATCACACCAGGTCTGTTTGCCCAAGCGGCTTAATAAAACCCACCATACACGGGTAAAACTAATAAAAGCACATTTGTAAACAAGACAGCAGTTTTGGGTAGACTTACATGACATATTTAGAGATGTGCAATTCTCAATTCCATTTTATACATCAAATATAAATGTTGGGAATAATTATTTTGTTTTAATTTAGTAATTTTGTTTGTATGTACTTTTGTGATGCCAACTGAACTGGGATGAAGGTATTACATTTTTATTTGTATCCACAAAAGACGGGAGTTGGAGCCATGAATACATCTGTGGCCCCTCCTAAACTTTGTTAAATTACCTCTTGGCATTTGTTTTATGTGCATATGTCTATATATGTTAATATTAAGTTTTGAGCTTTAAAGAGTTATCTTAAAGTATACAAGACATAAAGCAAAAAAAGAGATCATCTTAGTGCCTCTCGAGATGGACAGCAAGTCTGGTTGTGACGCTGTGAGCCAGCTCTCCACTGGCCTTTCAGGAATCTACGTGGATGTCATTTCAACAAGAAAACTTCATATCTCAGCCCCTCTCCCATCAATCATCATGTAGTGCTGGGCAGACACAGACAGAACCCCCAAGAAAAAGCTCTCTGCTGCAAATCTTCAATAAAGAGCAACTGTCACACTGAGTCTCTACAGCAGGCTCCGTTACATTAAAGAGCTCCACACGGCTTACCTCTGCCATCAAATTGAGGAAAAACATTCCATTCCTATTTTTTTTTAAATGTTTTTGTCTTTTTTTGTACATTTTTAAAGCTGAAATAAAAGCTATAAAAATACAAAGTGCCGAGCTTCAGACAGTTTGGAAAGAGGTATACAACAAAGTGAAAGCTTGTAAGGCACATCGTGTGAAACCACAGATAACTTCTGCTGGTTTAGTGTGATCAGCACACTGCACCATCTGCTGCCGAATGCATTGTCTCTGTCACAGTTTTTTTTCCTTCTGGGTGAAGCTAGTTATGTGGCCTCTGTAAGTTTGCATTCTTGTGCGTTCTTGAATCCTCCTTGACTCGTTTGACTAATCTAATTGCTACTGTTTGAAAAAAACAAAAAACAGCTGCGGAACGAATCCCCAGCAAGAACAACTCATCACTAAGGTAGGTCATACAGGAGACTTGTAACTGGGGGATAAATTAACACCAGTGTGTCCTTTTAAGCTAACACTAGTGGTGTAATTATGGACCACTGTCAATCCGTGATCCGTACGGATCCCCCTCACGGTTCGGCACGCGTGTCGACCCTGGATCTTTATCCTCCAACATTCATTAAAATATGCGATCAGGACATCGGCATTTATGCTTTTCTAGTCGCCGATCTCTGATAATGTTACATTATAAACGACCAATCAGTGTGTAAATTGACAGCACCGCTAATTGCCAACGAACGAAGGTTCCCTTCAGTTACATTATGATGCGTTCAGGCTCTGTTCAGTAAAAATGGGCATTGGGCAAAGGTAAATTATAACGTTACCATGATGTGTTCAAATGTAATCTTATCTCGTAAAAGATTAATTATGAGCTGTTTAACTTCAACACTAGCTCTGAGCACCTTATGATACATCATTAAAACTACAAATGACAAGATTTGTTTTAATCAATTAAAATACAATCTTTTTTTAATCATTTTAATTGTGTGTTTTTATAAAGAAAATAACATTACAAATTATTTTACAAAGTAAAAGGATAATAATTACAATTTCTGATGGTTTACACTGACTTCAGAGCAGTTGAAATGATTATTGTGACGTTGGCAAAAAAAAAAGTCTGGAGACCAGCTGCTATAACCAAACAACAAAGAGATAATGATCAGCAATTAGTACCAGCGGCAAAAAAACCTGATCAAGGATCTCTAAAAGTTATATTTGCACCCTTTTGTCTTTGTGCTGATCTGATCTGTGATCCGATCCGTGATTCTGACCCAATACGATCCGAACCGTGAGTTTTATGATCCGTTGCACCACTAGTGAACACAAAACATGAAGCACAGAGTCTCAAACTGTTAGCATGCAATCGTTCTTCTTGTTCCTCTCTCAGACTGTTTAGGAGGGCTAGCTTCCCTCAAAAGCGTGATTCTTCATCGTGGCATTATTTGAGTCGATTAGCCGAGCCACATTTTACCGAGAAGAAAGGTCAAACATTTGCTGGTTTGAGCTTCGAAAATATGAAGGTTTGCACCTTCTGTCTTCTATATCATTTTAAATTGAAAACAAGCACGAGCCCATGAGCCAACCCATAGAGTGTACAATTTCCCTTTTGATGATCACCTGTACTATTGCATGATTGATTTGTGTTTCCATGAATCAACCAGTTGACATCGTTACTAGTGCCACAAACAGTGGAAAACAGAATGCTGTGCAGAACTTGTTGTTGATGTACACTTAACTTTATAATTAGAATCAATACGAGGCCCTCCTATACAGTATGTCTTCACCTTGGTCACGCAGTGAAATGTGGAAGGCTCTGCCACAGTCCAGCAACATTTGGACGGCGTCCAACAACAGCAGCAATGCTGGCCGTGAGCCAAGCGAATCATGGCAGCGCTAAACCCCAGCCAGTGGAACAATGCATGAATATGAGCATAAAGGAATGCAGCAGCTGAATGACTTGACAGTAATGATGTCTCCAAGAGAGTACAAGTGGTAACAGAAGATACAATGCTCGTGAAATCCACACCACATGCCCTACCTTGAACCTCCTTGTCATTTCGGAACCACCGAATATTGGCAACTGGTTTGCTGCCTGGTGTGGTGCACGTCAGGGTGATTACGTCCCCCTCAATGGCAGGCTTGGTGAATCCTGTGATCTCTGGTCGTCCTGGCATACCTATGGTGCATGGAAATGTAATTATAAATAACATACTGAATCGATCTACGTATATATGAGCCTGTATTCCTCTGATGATAAGAAATGAATAACTGATATTCAGATCAGATATTCATGTTTTCTTCTCTCATTGGCAAGATAACATTTAATTTAGACTTTTGATGTTTGATTTTTTATAAGGCACGACAAAAAGGTATGATAAAAAAGCAGTAGTATCACAACAATGAAATATACCCAACAACAACTAAACAATAGGAATTGTATAAATGGGAAAGTCAATATTATTAAATAAAGTCAAAGATGAAAAATACCCAAAATCTCTCCTTCAAGATAACTGACGCAAATATATTTCTGTCTGGCAGTGAAATGCCTGACGAAGGTCATCCTACAGAGTTGATTTTTAGTTTTTGTCAATTTATGAATATCCTTCAACTGTCTGTCTTAAACAGGTCTGAAAAGATTCACATCGAGTCTTTTGTGTGGCTGTCCTGCCTGGCAGACAATTCAATATAGTAACATAACTAGCTTGCAATTCTTTATTCTAGTAGACAAGGGTAAAACGTAATGCTGAAATGTTATTTCTGTTGTGTAATGTTGTACGTGCTAGGTGAAGAAAAAAAACAGACTATAATTCAAAATGTGCACGTATTCATGCTGTCAGAACGTGAAGAATTACCCACAATTAATTGGCCTTGTTGAGACTAGTCCAAAACAGACATGCTCACCCAGAACAGTGAGATAGGCCTTGGTGGTCTTGACAGGCATGGTGAAGAGCGAGCAGGTGTACTGGCCCTCGTCTGACAGGCTGACGTCACTGATTCTGATGATGAGCTCCTGTGACGAGGCTCGCACCAGCTCGATTCTGTGGTCCCTCAGAGCTGTATCAGGAGAGAGGACACAAAGAACCACGGAGTGCACAGAACAAAGACAGAAAACACCGTTTACTAATGGGGAAAATTCACGCTGAATTCAGTGATGGCAATTCACATTTGTAATTCAGATGACACTGACAAGAACATGGCCGAATGCACTGTGCTTTCAGTTATTTCAAATAGTTGTCAAATGCAGCAAACACATACTGTAGCGAATGATTTGAAACATTTTCTTTACATTTGCATTCTAGCCCACAGTCTTATTCAGTCTGTGAGAACACCGAAGGCATCAGCGGGAAGCACTGAAGCGAAGCAGCAGAAAAAGCTAGATTGCAATATCTATTTAGGTAATCACTTACATTCCAGGTATTGATTTACACTCCCTTTAACACTTTTAGTAACTGGCTCTGCCTGTGACATTTTATACTTTGAACATTCATATCCAAACCTTACCCTGGCCTTATACAGAACCACTTAGTACTTATTTAATTATGTTGTATTTTTCACTGTAACTTTAGGCCAAAAGAATCCAGATAAAGGTTAAACAATAGTACCACATGGTAATTATTCACTTTTAAGTATCATATTGGGGTAATCACATTGTGTCAATGTATTACAAACTACTGTCCAAATGAAGGTTTTATGCAAATTGCAATGAAAAACTAAGAAATCAAAAATGTAATGCATAACCATTTCACAGTTATGCATTACATTTATTGTACGTACAATACGTTATTGTAGTGTACGTTGCTGTACTGAACCTTGATTTGATTATTTTGTATTATAATTCTTCATGCATTTGCTGTATCATGATGAGCATCAATATTGTTAAAACGTTCTTGTTAATATTGTGATATTAAAATCAATCAAATTGCCCAGCTCTAGTCCAATCTTAAGGTAAAACACAAAACAACAATACTGCTAAAAGTAATACAAATTAGCTGCTACATACAAATCAACCACTACTACTAATATGATTAATGATACAATAATCGACACAATGGCCATTCTGAAAACACACCTTGAAATGAAAGTGTTTTCTTAGGACACCTTCACCACTGCTCATTCAGATTACACCCTCATAAACCTGGGAAAACCACACAGCTAAGCTGAAGAAGGTCATCTCGCACCTGTCATCTCTTATACAGTTTCAAATTGAAAATCACCTGCTCCTACATGCAACCAACCATAGAGGGCAGGAAGGAAAGTGCTCTTCATTGAATAAATTACACATTCTTAATCCACACTCCCTTTAGGCCTGGCAAACTCTCTCCCTGGACACTTTTTCATCTGAAGTAATTTGAACTCTATTGGATTGTATTACACGGGGCAAATCTGGCAAAATGCAGCAGAAGTGGGTGTTGATTAGGATTTAATCAACATGGCCAATGTAAAATCACATCAGATAAAGAAGACATCTCTGTGTAAATCATTAATCAACTGCTCCGTTCCAATTTATTTGATTTCAGTGATGAACATACAGAGCAGCCATGTAATAAACAGTTAAATTAGATTGGCTGAAATGATTATTAGATATATACAAACATAGGTCGTTATCAACAACGCTCTTCTTCTGCTTCAATTACACCATATCATTTGATGATCATTATCTTATAATCACACGCACACTAAAAAGAAAAAAGGAAAGATTGGCTAGAGATATTGATGGCCCTAAGATATTTCGTATTAAAGACTCTTTGTTATCCAAGAATAAAGAGTAAATAAAAACAATCTTCAAGCCAGTATTAAAATTTAACAAGAAGCTCTGCCATCAGAGAGCCAGCTTATTATGTGCTATGGGGCTTAATACAAACATTTGATAGTCTTACTGTAGCAAACCGCATCCTGAAACAAAGCTGCCTGATGTTCTTTGTAGTTAAGCATCCTCACTACAGATCTTGCAAATGCCTAGAGGCTTTGGCAGAAAACAGCGAAGCCTTTGGTGGATGGATGCATCGGAGAGGTGATGGGGTCTAAACAAACATTGTACCGGAGCTCTGAAGATATGGAAGTACAGGCTGAGAAGATCAAAGCTTTGGACAATATGACATACTGTACTTCCCCTGCATATCCTTCCATCCCTGCATCGCACGTAGAAAGGACGAGGAGAAACAGACCGACTTTTCTTCTTCTTAACCCCCTGTTCCTTAAATATTACAAAACAATGAATAGCTCCAGCAACCTCTGAGATACTGATAAATGTTCTGGTTGTTTCCTAAGAGGGATTTGTCAAGGGAAAACAGACATCCTTTGGTTAAAATGTTGACACACCAAAAATCTGTGGGTGTAAACATTTTTTATTTGATTTGCTCCAGTAGCTGTGACTACATTGAATTCATGACTATTACAAAAGTTTTAACCCATTATTTTTAACATCTAGTATATGGCCAGTCTGATCCAAACAGTCATCGTTTTTAGCAAAATATGGCTGGAGCTTCCGTGTTGGACCCTGGAAGCTCTATAGTAGCATATTTAGCCATATTTCACAAAAATTATGACTCTTTGAAACACACTGAGCACGTGGTTGGACAACAGAGAAGTGGATTATGCTGCAGGAGTGGTTGTAGAATTTATTTTTCTGAAAATAATCACCTTTGCAATCCATTGAAACTAATGCAAAACAGTGACCAAATACAGACCACTGACAATTTCAAGTGATGTGTAAAGTAAAAGTTAGGCTACACCTTTTTTTTTTGTCTGCTGAACAATATCACACTACCATTAGAACAGAACCAAATCTAAATGTCAGTAGCTGGAATACTGATTCAGATACTTTAACCCAAGTAGTGGCAAGTAGATACAACTTACAGTTAAACAAAAGAAGGACTTGACGGATATGTTTTTGTTAGACAGGCACATGGCACTTGAATCAATGACACATTGATAGAATGAGATTTACAAAGGTTTGAATAACCCAAAGACAAGTGTTATCTATTACTCAAACAGCATATGGCCAGGAAAGCTTACTACTAGCATCCAATCCAGGCTAGAGGCCCAGCTTGTGGGCAGATCCGTCACAATCAGACCCAAATGCCAGCGGCTGACAAAGCTTTTTTCCAGGTGCTTTAGGAAATCAATGTGATGAAAAGGTTCATTTCCCCCAAACCCTAGATAGCTCCTGCGTTGTTCATTCTGCTTAAGAGAAAGCATAAATCGGCACCCTGACCTTGTGTATGCTACAGCCTTGCAGCATGGCAGCTTAATGTGCAGTACATCTCCTGTGATGGAGGCCTTACCAAGGCTGTCTCAAATCAGTACAACTGACACCCGGTTCCCCCTCAGGGCAGGGGATACTGTTGCTATGGTCCTTTGATGCAAAGTAATGTTTGCCTTGTTTCCCTGACAGTCCTTTGCACCATCGACCATGTCAGTGGAAGACCAATTTGAGGTCTCCCAAGAGAACAGTAGTATGTCAGATTCCGTTTTAACAACCTAGGTCAACTGTGCAAAAAGTTATCTGAATGTACAATGTCCAAGAACCCGTTTTAACATGTAAAACAGCCGTTACAATGACTTATTCCAATGCAGTACACTTTTTTTGATTTTTAAGAGAAGGGCTAACAGTCTGGTTGGTAGCATTGGCTCTGCCATGAGATAAAACCGGAGGCAGCGAAACTCGAAGTGCACTTATCACATGGCATTCGCGTCCGCACTCTACTGAGCAGCAGACAGATGTTACCCAATGTTTCTAATCCAAAATGATGAAGTATCTCTTGACAGTCCAGATAGAAAAGGACATTTTACATCTATCCATTAGTCTTGGAAACAAGCTGATGGCTATCGGGTTCAGCCAAAATATGTTACATCCACTAGTGTCCCCATTTTGCCATTTTTGCATGCCCTGTAACCACTTTGAGCCAGTACTGGAATGTGAAAGCACTAGCTGTCCTTCAGCGAGAACACAGGGTCCCCCCTTCTCACAGTCCAGCTAGGGGCTCCACTCTTCGCAATTAGAGAGTGTTTGCTGCTGGCTGTGCTTACTCAGTGGCTGTGTGGGCGATTCTGGATGCGCTCCAGGGCTAGTGGTGCAGGCAGGGGGCTCTTTCTCACCACACATGTGGCTGCAATTAAGAGAAGGAAAGGGCCTTGTTCCAGAGGGCCATTGTTACTGCCTGCACTCTCAGAGATCCCACAGAGCAGATGCTACTCAAATTGGACTCATTTTCAGTGCTTGAAGGAGGAAAGGAAAGGAGGATTTCTCCCAGCAGCTATGCTACGTCCCCTCTTCATGTGGTGAATAATGACAAAGAATATATTTTTGTCTGTCCATTTTTCAGCCCACTGACATAAGCTTGATTGTACACTGCGGGGATTTATCTGCCTTTGAGTCCCTTTTTTCATGTGAACTTTCTAATTTTCATTTTCATTACACCAAGTCACAGTGGGGTTACATAATTGTACTGGTTTTCAAAGCATTTTACACATTTCAGGGTTTGTACAGACATTACAGTATGACAAAACAATGACTTGACCAGCCCCTACAAAAAGGAATTAAAAGTTTTTCAGGTGGGTTTCAAACTTCTACATGAATTTTAATACAGCATATTCTTCATTATTCTAAAGAGCTAATATACACATATATGTGTGTGGCACATAGCTTAGTATAGTACATGCTTGGCCAAATGTTA
Source organism: Anarhichas minor (assembly GCF_050575085.1). NCBI lineage: Eukaryota > Metazoa > Chordata > Actinopteri > Perciformes > Anarhichadidae > Anarhichas > Anarhichas minor. The sequence goes on from NW_027466472.1 coordinate 16,757,515, forward strand.
ACGATTTAACGTAATATAAATTTTCGCAAAGTCTGCTGCCTCAGTTTTTATGATGGCAATTTGCATATACTCCAGAATGTTATGAAGAGGGATCAGATGAATTGCTAGTAAGATTGCATTTAAATCAACCATTTATCGGATCATCGAGAACTTCAAGGAGAGAGGTTAAATTGTTGTGAAGAAGGCTTCAGGGCGCCCAACAAGTCCAGCAAGCGCCAGGACCGTATCCTAAAGTTGATTCAGCTGCGGGATCGGGGCACCACCAGTGCAGAGCTTTCTTAGGAATGGCAGCAGGCAGATGTGAGTGCATCTTCACGCACAGTGAGACGAAGACTTTTGGAGGATGGCCTGGTGTCAAGAAGGGCAGCAAAGAAGCCACGTCTCTCCAGGAAAAACATCAGGGACAGACTGATATTCTGCAAAAGGTACAGGGATTGGACTGCTGCCTCAGTAAAGTCATTTTACTGGGGTAAAGTCATTTTCTCTGATGAATCTCCTTTCCGATTGTTTGGGGCATCCGGAAAAAAGGTTGTCTGGAAAAGGTGAGCGCTACCATCAGTCCTGTGTCATGCCAACAGCAAAGCATTCTGAGACCATGCATGTGTGGGGTTGCTACTCAGCCAAGGGAGTGGGCTCACTCACAATTTTGCCGAAGAACACAGCCATGAATAAAGAATGGTACCAAAACATCCTCCGAGAGCAACTTCTCGTCAACACTGCAAATATTGACTCTTTGAATAAACTTAATGTAATTGTCAATAAAAGCATTTGACACTTATGAAATGCTTGTACTTATACTTCAGTATACCATAGTAAGATCAGACAGAAATATATAAAAACACTGAAGCAGCAAACTTTGAAAACCAATACTTGTCATTCTCAAAACTTTTGGCCACGGGTGTACATACAAGAGTGGCTCTTCACATTAGTGATAATAGCCGAGTGTATAGTGCCATAATGGAACATTCACTTTTCAGTGAAGTTAGAGGTAACCCAGTACACTTAAAAGTCCATTAGTCCCTGAAGAAAGACATTATCTGTGGCCATGAAACGCCATCTACATTTTGTCTCCAATAAAAACAGTTACTGAGAAGTAAACAAAATACTTGTAAGAAAAAACTGGTGGCTTGTGAAATTTTCCTCAGCATCACTTCAGATTTCTTTCCCAAGATATCTAAAGAACATGCGGGAAAGCATGACCAAGTAAATCTGTTTAATAAATTAAACTTACGGTGTGTTTAACTCTTACACACTTAACTTCACTTTTGCCTTTATATGTAATGATTATTTGTTGTCAACTTTACATGATGTTTTCCTTCTTTTATAGTTTCCTCCGGATTTTCAGGTGTGTCCAAAAAGCAACAATGTAAAATTTAAATTCCAACTAAATCAAAAGAAGAAAACAACAACGGCAACAAAAACCTGTATATGGTAGCTGATGTCAATTTCAAACTGAAGATAGATGTACACAGAGATATCTGAGACCGAGCTCAGGTAAATATCCACTACACTTGCTTCCAACAGACCCACCATCAAATGTTGTGTGTTTACTGGAATGGACATTAAAATGTGCTTTCATTGGTGCTCACTCCAGTAATTGCATCCTTGGTAATTATCCTTCATTCTCTCAAGCTAATGAATGTTTTAATGCTCACATTAGAGCATTCATTTAGCACATAACAGCATTTTGATTACTACAAGCCAATTAACATCAATTTTGCTTTGTGACCTTTATGATCCAAGCTGAATGCCTCAATTAAATGTCATAAATGATGAACCGTAAACTTCTGAGAGATTGAATTGAGATGAGCAACACGTGCTGTACAATTTGCCACAGCATGGATGTATATGTTGAATATGTCTCCATATCTCTGCTACAAACACATACTGTAGTTGACATGCAACCTGCAGTAACTTCCCATTAATATCATTATTCTTATTCACCGTGTCTGACAAAATATTCTGCTTTCATCCTGCATGCCTCCAGTAATAATGTTACCATTCTCTACAGCATCACTACTTTTTTTTGTTCCCCTTTTCTAACAAAAGCTAAAATGGAAGTAAATCATAATGAAGACAGAAAAAGGACAGCTTTGCTCTCATTTGTCCTGCTCAGTAATAATAATTCATAACCACGCCAACATATAAAAGGGATAATTCTACAAAAGACAAATGGCCCAAATCGATTTCTTCATCGTGGCAGCTCACCACAGAGCCACTTCCTTCAACAGTCCCTGCCAATTGGTCTAATGCATGAATCATGTGCTGGCATGGCTATTAAGGGGATCTATCTCTGTTGTCTCATGTTTGTGGTGGTAGTCCGATGGATGCATGCTGGTGTTTGCCATAGTGTAGTCTGAAGCCTCTAAGGTGGCAACAATCAACCAAGACTCAGATATACATAATGGTTGTCGAAGAGCGTGCCAAGAAGCCAGCTGGCATGGTATAAGAGGAAGGCTGTGTTCAGCTTCAGACAAATGTGCAGAGACAGTCCAACCCATATGGATCGGCTTTGGGAATCCAGCAAGGTTAACACTCTCTTGGAGCTCCACAAGGTTTGACTGAACCTCTTATGGGAGAGGATGAGATGGAGGTCCTTCTTATCATTTACACTCTAACCAAAGATATGTAAAGCTATTGAGCTGCCACCCACTACTTCCTTCCCGCCTGCAAACACACCTCTTTTCCTAATTCCACATCTGTGTCGAGACGTAACATTGCTGTGTAGACAAATTGTAAATCACATTTTGTAGGATGCACTGCTGGGATTAAGTTCTACCTACATACCTACCTGAGGACTCCCAATGGATACTTAAACTAATAGTGCACCTTTTACATTGCTCTATTAATTAAATTGCAAAGATGCATCAGAAGAAGGTTAATTGGAGTAATCTTTAAAGTCATTAATGGAGACTCTCCTTGCCAGAGAAATTACGGCATCAGTTGATCACATGACCCATGTTGAGTGCATACAAAATGCCTGACTTTGACACCAGATACCGCATTCCATATTCATTCCAAATATAACAATATCCGACCAATATCTTTTCCACTTAGGCCACTTAAATTACAGACAGTAGTTGCATTACATTGCATTACTGACACTTGTGTTTGAATAATGTTTGATGCAAAAGATACACATGCTAGCTTTTCTTACTCTTAAACTGTAGAGTAGAGTAGACTTAAGGAGAAAATGGATGTCTGTGTTTTTCCTGAATTTTAAAGACACTGAATACCTTGTCTGTAATAGCCAGTCATTGGGGCTTTTTTTTTCATATTCTCATTTGTCAGACCTGAATTAAAATGGAACAAATTATAGTCAGGGCAAAGATCAGATTTTGTCTTACTTTACCCAGCAGTTGTCAAACCCAATTGATATAATAAGGAACCTCAGCTTCGTTACAGATGTTTCCCTTTACTCCACTATAGCTGCTGAAAGAGATTTGAAAGGTCATTTTAATACTCTTTTCCCTACACAATCTCCAACACATCCAGACAAATGCCCTTATCTTTCGTACAGAGCTTGAGGGAAAGAGCAAGAGGAGATTTCAAAAATGGCTCACAGAGCGTTTTGTCTAATTTAAGACAGAACAGCATTTTTTATCATCATTACTTGTATGTGTTGAGCATCCGCAATCACACACAAAATCTGTAAAAGCAGAGTTTCTTTTGGATTCCACACACACAATGACAAACTACCTTTGTGAGGAGAGAGTGGGGAAAACTTGCAAGTGCATCAAACGCTAACATATGGCCATGCTGTCATGGACACCCAAGGGGATTGTTGTAAGCAGAGAGGTAGACAACAGAGGCAATGGACAGAGATAACAAGTGCAGGGAAAATGAAAGATTAATCTAAACAGCAGGAAAAAAATAAATAAATCAAAAATCAAAACACTGTGAACACGAAAATGCAACATAGCTATATTAATCTAATCTACTGAATGACAGCAGTCTATGAACAGCTATTCAGCACCCTGCCTCAAGCTCAGCCAGTCTGCAGTTGTTTGACTGAAATGTAGCATAAGGTTGAATCTAACATTTTTCATTGGCTCCTACAAGAAGGCACAACAAATGGGAGAAGGACAGTTGCAGCCCTCTGCCAAGCAATTAACTGGTGATTTGGCACAGTAGAGATTTCTTCCCAGGTGTCCCACCCTCTTCCTCACATGAAGCCCGTGTTGTTCCACGCCTCCCGTTTCTCCTGATGGCCTCACAGGCATCATATTAGTTGTGCCAATAAAGCTTTTCATTTGGCTGTTTAAAAGGAGATGGAGAGGAAGTGTTCCATACTTAGCCCTGGCAACCTCTGCTGAGGGGACTACATTCATTTTGTCATCCGAATGGCTCAGGAAAAGGATTCTGTCATGCAATATAAATGGCTGCCCAAGAAGGGCAAAGTGGCTCATACATATTGTGCTCTTAAAGCTCCCCTTACATGCTTATAACAGGAGCCTTCTGGATTTTCATGTGGATACAGATTTCTATTCACAGGAGATGAAACATGTGAACAAAACACACTTAACTGGCTTCATTTAGACCAAATGAAATAACCAAAAGATACGATTTGAATCATTCATCATGTGTTACATCTCTTCAAAGTACAGAGAAGTGAAGGTTTTTGAGATTTGTTCTGATAGAATTTGGGGATTTCAAAAGTGCAATAATGAAATATTGCAGAGAATACAGAAAAAATAACAAAAGAGAATGGTTTTGGTTCAATGACTTTTGCTTGAATTCAAATCTCTGGGCACATTAACACCATTCACACAAGAGTATATATTTAAGATTTAGTTAACTTTTGTTTAATTGTATTTGGAAGTAATTTCATCTAATAAAACACCTTAGACCTCATTACTAAATCCAATCACTTGCGAGGGAGAAAGTATTTCTTCAAACCAGACTGTGACTCTCATTCTGTTGGTTCACTCTGGCGTCTCCCTCTCCTATCAATTGTTATTCAAAGGGAAAGTTAATCTCCAATCACTGAACCAATGATATTGTATTAGTGACTACAGCATAAATGGAATGGGTAATATGCTGTGAGAAACACTAAAAGATGGACAGTCCAACTCTTACAAGACCAGTCCACTGTTATACTCCCTTTCACCCCAATTCCAATTTATCGACTCCAGACTTTTGTCACCTTTAAATTGGATTTGGCTGGTGAGAGCACATTATAATTCATCCTGGCTTGGGCCTTGTTTCACAAGGTTGCAACAGTGCACTCTTTTCAGTGACATCAAAACAGCTATAAACAAATGTAGGGCAGCTAAAATGCTAATTAAGCCCAATCATCTCACAATCCACAGGCGTTACTGTGTTGTAAACAACACTGTCAGTGTTGCGTGATTACAAAAGTTCAATTCAAAAACAGTCTATTTCCGTTTAGTTTGTGCCCTGGGACCTCAATGGAGAAATAAATTCATTGAAAGTCTGTTTCTACATTACATGCATTTCCCTGTTATCCTGTCTTTTACTGTATTCTAAAATGATGTGGTCTAAGGCAGACAGGGCCAATTTTGCACATTCCAAAAAAAAAAAAAATGAATGAAGACAGCTCCTGTAGTAATGTGATCTGGCTATGACATCTTTATCATATCTCATCATTTTATCATTACAGCCATTATCCTCTGGGAATATTACTCACCTTTCTTGTCCCCAAAGAATAGGGTCTGTTGTGCAGGGTTTGACCACTGGAGGGAAGTGTTATCATTGTAATCCACACGGCAGGTCATGTTGGCTCTGCCCCCCTCCACCACCGTCACATTCTGAGTTATGGGGAACTGACCTTGGCTACCTGTGGGATTATGAGACAGAGTTTGAGGTCATGGCCGTGGCATAAATAGATTGCTGTTTTGGACTGGTTCTTACGGTCTTTTCATTGAATCACATTAATGTACCATTCAGACTTGACACCTTTCAAAGTTAATGTTCTGTCATCATATCGCCCAATTACATTAATGTCTTCATTACAGCACAGTAAACCAAAGATAGCGTAATGAAAGCCTCATTGACATGGACTTCAGCCTTCGACAGCTGTTGGTGCTAGAAAACAGTGTTGTTTTTTTTACGGTGGAGACAATGGTAGGTTTTAGTCTCCCAGAGCTCCTTCCTCGCTGCCTTATTGCAGGGCCCTAATTGGTAGCATGGCCTAATTAGAGGTAGTCATGTTCTGCTGTAGAGTCGAGAGCTGCAGCTGGGTGGTAAATTGACACATAATCCTAGACACTGTGGACCTTCGATCCGAGCGACTGGCTTGCCCTGAAACAGCCGCTCGTCACAGTGTGCAGAAGACATCCAAATGAGGCCTAATCACCCAGCCTTGCTGGATTTTACCTTCTTATTCCACATTTGTACTTGTCGTCTCAGCAAAGTCCCCTAATTACATTGCAGAAGCATTTCTATCCCGCCTGTGTTTTATTGAACTCTGCCAAGCTTCAGAAACAGATGTTTAAAACCAATACTTTTTTGCAGGGAATTGTGAGAAGACAAAGTGTAAGCTAATATGAGCCTGGCCAGACCAGCCCCTTTAAGGATGACAACAGTAAACAACAACTGTGTTAGAGCCCTTGAGTTCATGCTTGAAGCTGAATGTGCTGTATTTGCCTGGGAGCATTTAGCTGTCTACAAGCTAATCTGTGTGCATGTTCTCTCTTGATTCCTGCTTTGCTTTCCTTTTGTCATGTGCCTGAATATGAAGGTGACATTGTCTCTGCCTCTCCAAGGTACAGTTCACTCCAGGGACATTTCAACTAAGGGAACAGCTGTCTGCCTCATTAGTCCAGCTCAAATGGGGGAGAAGGTCTGTGGACCTTCCTTGACCTCAATTGTCCTGATGGAGACCATTGTAAGCTAGAGGTGAAGGTGAGGCTGACAATAAATAGTGATGGGAATAGGACTCCAAGATTGCACATTACCTATCTGCTCATTACGCCCAATCACCCAATATCACATCAACAGACACGCCACCATTTCATCATGTCATCATTACAATAATTCAAATGCAGTTGGCTGGATGTCAGTCGGTAGTCCAGCAAAATAAGCTATGCATGTCATATTAAAAAGGGAAATTGATGTGGATGCATTGAGTACCATGTGGAGGTGTTGTTGTCAGTTCCTGCATATCTTTCAACTTTTTGTGTCATATCATCTACCCCACCATCTTCCCAGTATCTTTGCTGCCTGTCTCTAGTGTTTACTGCTCACTATTCACAACAATGATATGAAGAAAGTAAAATCTAAACATATAATTCTCAATCCCTCAAGTTCTGGTTGGTGCAAAAACGTACTGCGGAAATTGCTTTAAATTATGCTTGCAAGGTCAATAAAATCTGTTCACATAATCAGTAGCAAGTGTTTTAAAAGAAGTGGCAGCGCAGGTTATTGTGCACTCCAGCTAACTGGGTTTCACAAATGCATTCATGAAATTCCAGTCTTGACATTCTGTTGCAGTCTAGAGTATGGCAAATGCAGTCCCTTCTGTGGAAACATAATCCCCCGCGCCATACTGAATTTTTCATTTTTCTTGAGATGGTGATTGGAGGGCGGTCGGCCTTCCTTCTACAGTATAGCGCCAAACAACAGTCACTGAACCACAAACTGATTCACGGGTGCTACACTGTGCTGTGTGACCCTCTACACACTGATTCACTTTAAAGACGCACATGTCCTAGTGTGTGTGACAAGGAAGGCTACAAAATCTACAAAACAAAACGTGTGACATCAGAATAAATACAACAGATCAACACATGGCCTTAGCAGTAAGTAACCAACAAATACTGTAGGTATGGAAAGATACAATAAAAGCTTCTAGGTAAAAGTGTAGATTATGTTGGACTATGGCTGTGTTTTTCTATAAAAGCCAACTCAGTGAAATGGAACAAACTGTTCTGAGAGGAGTGATGGAGGTATGAAGGTTGTCTGCTTTATTGATGATCCAAGACGACTCAGTGAAGTGCAGTGATGAAATGAGGAATAAACCTGCACTTTTGCAATATGCCTTTGGGTAGGATATACCATCTCTTAAACACAAAGCATATCAGTTCTACAGGCTAAATGACTTTAATACCGGGCATTGCTGTATCATTTTTCAAGCACTTAGATATAGGCCTACATCTAAATGAGAGGGGCTACTTATTTTCAGTCAAAGTCAGTTGCACTGCAGTTTGACAGTTTTCCCACACAGGAGGCAGTATGGGACCTGAATAGGTGAGGGGAGGATTGAGTAACCTGAGATATCTTGATGAAAGCAGCAGGCGCCCTCTGAAACACGAGTGCTTCATTTTGTAAATCAGGTGGTTGAGGGGGTGAGAAAAAGTCCCGCAACAGAGAAAAAGTCACACAACAAATCTCTCTCTCTCTCTCTCAAATTTAGCCATTGTACCAATTTGCAGCACAAACACTCACTTGCTTAGCTGTTGTTATTGTTCTTGTTTTTTACCATGAGAGGTGCCAGATCCGCGCGAATGTGTGAACACAGGCAGTCATAAACCCAGAGGTCCCCATAAAGAAGGATCCTGTTATGGGACACAAGCCCTTTTTAGCGTTCATGCTGGCAACTCTTCTCCTTTAATCCATGAATATCATGAAGTGCTATAGTAAAAGAAAAATCCAATATGTGATAAATCACATCAGTGTTTCTCTCTCACTATTTCCAATTCAGCTTTGCTTCAGCTTTCCAGAAAGGGAGGTTAAGATTAAAAACATGAAAAGATGAAACCTGAACTGAAAACCGATTTTTACACTAAAACCGAACTTAATCAATTAAAATCCAAACTTTTTTATTGTTTTGTTTTGTGCCTTTGTGCTTTTAATCAAAAATATTTCCTACATCAGCCTGCTTATGGGTCTAAAGCTTAAAGATATAATTGGTCCCTTGGCAGTGCTTTTCTCCTTTCACAATGTTTTTGTTATGACGGCCACATGGATCTGAGAGCTGCTGTTTTTATATTTATTTTTTTTACTGCTGAAGCAAAGAGCCCACTCCAATGAAAGCTGAAACTGGCAATATCACCCTGAGCTGGGAGATTGCGGTCCACATTCAGGTGGGCCACCAGCACACTGATCATCAGTCACAATGTCAGCACACATGAGATTAGTCAAGTTGTTTGCTGTGCTTTGCACAGTCAGAATGCTGCTGACGCCTCTCTCCGCGGTGACATTAACTCTCATACAGAATCAAGTGGCACTGCCTCATGACTCAAATATTTACCTGCACAGCTGAAATAATTTAGACATGTTAATGGGGAGCAGAGGACAGCACCTTCATTGTAAATACAAATATGTGATGATTAGATTTTAAAGGGGAACCACAGAAATACCTGCTAAAACACCGATGTAAATGTCTGCTCTTCATCGCTATACATTTTAGCGTGGGATGAGCTCTGTGCAGCAAGTGTAGAGTATAAATATGAATACTGAATAGAGATGTTCACAATGTCTGACGGTTGAGTGTGCATTAACCATAAACTATTTCATTTCATCTCAACCAGCCCCTCTTCATGCCGTTATCAGAATGCAGCTCAGACCGTAGCCTGATGGAATCTGAGCCTGGCAATATTAGAAGCCAAGAATATGATACTTTAGGTTATTGATTTTGCGAGTCTTATGGGCTGGTTGGGCATCTAGAAAATGAGAATATGAGGGAGATAGAAATCTTTATGATTATACTTAAAGGGAGGATTAAGAGAGATAGCTGATGCATGTAAATGGAGTGCTTTATCATTATTGATGATGTGAACATTTTTTTGGTTCTGTTTTGATAGGATTCTGATGGAAAATCACAGCATTCAGGGAAACCAGGTCTGAAAACCGGATCATACGAGATCCGTGTTGCATGTATAATTTCACGACTCATCTAATGATCACTGATCCAGGTCATGAGGTGAAAAATACGAAGAACATCTCTGTTGAGGAGAACAGAGAGTTAGTGGAGGAAGAATGAGCCATACCACCCCAAAAGCCTTTCTCAGTTTCAGCTGACTGCACCAAATAATGGAAAGCAGTGCCTTGATGAATGGCTGGAGAGCAGTCAAGCACACCACTACAGAATAAACTGTAAACGGCAGGCAGGATAAAAAGAAAACAAATAACTCAGAAAATAGTTCATGAAATAGGCGATGCCTCCATTCATTACAAAATGCTAACAATTATACATTTTCATATGAAATTAATTCCAGACAGTTTATCAAACCACAAGTTCACCTCTAGTGCTCAATTCTATGAGGGCTTTTTTTTAGCTGATAGAGATGTTAGAGGGGATGAGCTCCCTTCTGCATGCTAATAAGTCATGGCAACTTCATACATTGCCTGTCAATGACAAAATGCCATATATACGATTCACTTATGTATCCACACTGAAAACTGAATGTCTGACATTGATTTGGTGGACCTGCAATGTAAAGACTGCTTATACTTCTAGGTCTAGGCAACACCTATGAAAACAATTTCAAGAAGAGCATTTTAATCATGCCACTAAAACTAAATGGTAAGATAAAAAAAAATAATGGATGAAAGTCTTACATTCTTGTTTCATGGAAATAGTTGACACATTTAAACGCATACTTTCTTTTTAATGTCTGAGAAATTCTCTTGCAAAGAAAGCAATAATCTCTGATTTACATACACATAAAATTACTTTAATCAACGCAATTTTTCATCTTTTGGAGGGAGATTAAAATTGACCTTGAATCTCAGACAGTCAGTATGTCAAATATGTCATTTATGGAAATAATGACATATTTGACAAACTAGCTGTCTATAATGAATGCTAAATTAAAAATAATTAAAAAAACAAAACAAACCCAAATTGTTTTTTTTACAAATAAATTCATTCTCATTATTTTGTACACAGTAAATGCCGTGAAGCGGAAAAGAGAGAAGTTTGGAAAATAAAATAAAATATCTTGTATTATTACTTACAAGGTATTTAAATGAACAATATACTCTTGAGAACATAGCAATTAATCACTGCAATTGCTGTGACTTGACAAAATTGTAATTAATTGGCTAACTCTAAACTGCGTGGCCTATTTGCCAGCATGTTGGGAGAAAGGGAAGTTGAACATCCGCAGTGTATAAATATTCCATTTAATTAAAACTTGAAGCCTCTTGTGGTGTGCATTCCTTGGTGGAGAGCACAAGAAATAATAGAGCTTGCCATCTCCCAAGTGAAACAAATACAGACAGCTCTGAGTTCCAACTCAGTGTGAAGTTTTGTAAAAGCGTGGCTTACATTTTGTTCTCAACATGCTGTTGGATTCCCTGTGTTACTCCTCTTTTACTTGTGTTGGAATAACTTATCCTCACTTGCCTCAGTCACTTTCTAACACCACAAGAAGTAAAAGACACTTTCACATATGACTCATCCACGAGTTCAGCAGACATAATTCTTCAGAGGTCACATAGATTGTAACACCAACTCCTTTCTCTGTTGTAAATAACTCCAGGACTAATGGTTGTGTACCATATTTAGAAAATCCAGTACAGCCTGCTCTGAAGAAACCGATCCAACCTTACTTACAAAACTAAAGACCTACAGTATACCCATTGCTAAGATTTGTGCTCTTCAATAAACTTATTTCTGAAAGCACTGAAAACATCTTGTTCAAATGTATAAATCCTTTTAAATGAGAGCAGATACAGGTGAAAGGTGGGCTTTTCTGGGAATACTTTAAATAGTTGTGAGACAGAAATATTTGAGTTCTCTATAGGTGACCTGGATTCCTTCACCTCTTTAATTGCATATGGTACACCAAAGCTGAATTCTGGGACCAGTTCTATTGTCATTTCATCATGTGTTACAGTCATACAGATGGATCTTTTTGGTGCTACTACTAGGCAGCTACTGTATGTCTGTTAAACCACATTGGCTGTTTTACACGCTCTGTTCAGTTTGTGTCCTGGACTACACATCTCAGAATATTCAGACAAACTCTGAAAAAACTGAATGCTTTTTCAAAACGACTTATGACCTTCAACATTTCTAATTTTGGTCCAGTGAATTCTTTCTCCAACGAGGGAATCCTGCCAAAATGAAATTGCTCTACTAATGTCGAGAGTCATACATTAATATCTTTTACTGTTATATATTCTTGTCTAATAACTGGCATGCCTTATATCGATGGTCTAAGGATAGAGAATGTTGTATGCTGTACAGAAACCCTTTAAAGGAAAATTACATGAATAAAATGGAATTTTGGCCAGGACTAAGTGAAAGGGCCATATTGGTAACCATCTTTTTAAAATGATGTCAATATTTGATTGATAACTTCTATGGTTAAGGCCTTGCCCTCAGCTATGTCTCTGACCTTTTGCCCCCTCATACATCAGAGTGCAGCTTTAACACCACAGGCAGGGCTCTTGGGAGTGGCTATGTCTGGCTTCAAGATGAAAGATGACTGGAATTCACTGACAGGACACCTAGGCAGTGAGATGTCCTGCCAGACAAGCTCAGACTGCTAATTCAGCATCATCATTTAAAATCACCTCTTCAATTCCATCTGAACAAAAAGGCCTTTTCAAATTCACATTTTAATTATTTTAATTGCTTGTTTGGCAGGCACTTTTGACTTCTGTTAGCAGAAATAGTGATCATTGTATTAGCAGCAATACTACACTGTATAAAACACGGTAAAAGCAACAGTGTGAAGGTCTCCTGTAATGCCACTATGACAATAGCAGATTATGTCAACGGAAATGATTGTAGTTCAATTCATTAATTCCGTTTTTCTTTGGTAATTGCCTCTTAGTGTTTTCCAATAAGGTTATTGAAGAAGGACATGAGAGCGAGCAGAGGGAACTGTGAAAATGTAGACAAGTTCAAATCTGTGAAGCCAATGTTTAAATGGCTCTGAGTTATGCTCAGTTGTCCACTTAAAAAACACCATAGCAGCACATTTCATGATGATTTAATCTGTTATATCCTCACATTGATGCAAACAACAGTATTCTGAAGTTATAATAAAATCCAGGTGAATCTGTTTCAGCCAAAAAGGCCTCTGTGATAAAATCCTTTTTACTTTGCTAAATTGGGAGCTGTAACAGTGGAAAGGTGCTGGGTTTAACTGGCACGGGGTAACGTGGTGAAACTACACAAAACATTGTTTTCACTTTGAAGAAAATCCATCTTTCCACAGTTTTATAAGTTCAACTTTTAGTTGAAACATATTTTAAATCTATTTAAAGGCAAATTCCCAAGACCATGAAATGAAAATTGGCGGCTGTTTTTTTCTCACAGCACAATCCAGGACCATCTACTTAAAACACACCGTTTCATTAGCTTTATTAATGTAATGAAATCACACCTCTTTGTACTGTAAACAGCATTGTTGAAAAACACATCTCCATTGTAATAGTGCCACAGTACTGGTTTTAGTTTTCCCCTGGACTGAACAGCTGATGTTTCTGTCAGCCATCCAAACTGTGCAATTAGTGCAGCTCTAAAACTATTCATGTTTAAACGCAGTATGTTCTTGTAAATAAAATGTTTCTGTTCGGTTATGAACTGATGATGTGGCACCACTTCAATAAGCCTTTGTAAGGTATGCACTGCATGTAAACGCATGTTAGTTACTGAAGGTGGTTAGCATTCCAGAAGTTTGGTATTTTATTTTCAGCTTATTGTCTGAAATAAATACAACCAACTCTTCCAAGGATTCTGTTGCCATTATACACCATTAGCCCGAAATGAGGTTAAGATGTATCACTTGTTATGAACATGTTATGTCAAGTATAGGTCTACTTTGCTCTACATCACTCCTTTGTTGCTTTCAACTTAACAATTACTCACTGACATGGAATTTAAAAAATGAACAAATCCTCGGCAGATCCCCTGAGCCGTACACTTTGATTTAGCATCATTAATAGGGCACTGTGAGACGTGTTACCACCAACAGTGCTAGTCTCAGTTTGTTACTGTATTTTAAAGACTGTTAATATGACTGTCAGCTTTTGTGTGACTTGCTGTGACTTGTGTGATCCTTCTCTTACAGAGAGGCACACCCTGAATAGAGAGACCTGAGTGATTCATAGGAGGTGAGGATCATTTGTACATTAAACTAGTGAAAACTTTCAGAAAGACCCATAATCAGGCCCGAGAGTGTCGGTCTTGGGCTGTCCAGATAATGACTGCCTGTCACATGATTCTACACAGTGGTATTAATATTATTGCTTAGTGCCATTTATCCGGTCTTCCTGCCAACACTAACAACAGTGCTACCTCAAAGGGAGTGAAGAGTCTTAGATTAATGCTGACCCTTCTGTGGAGGACTGCTGAAAATGAATACACACAACTCATCCATTCTGAAACAATTAAACCAGTTCACATAATGGCTCTAGAAATCTACTCAACAAAGCCATTTCTACTCTACTAATACATCTCTCTCTCTGTAGATAAAGAGGTCTTAATGTCTAATTCGTATCATACTTTCATGTGTGATTTAATATAGTACGTGTATATTTGACAACATGTCAAAACAGGAAGAGCTTCTGCTATACATATATAACTTATCTGCTGTTTAGACATTTTTCAGCACATTAATACTCCATACTGTTTGTTACTGGAGTGTGCTAACGCGCTCTTTCAAACATATCATGTAAACAACATGTTCCCTTCACTATAGTCCAAATAAGACTACTTCCGAAAATGTAGGCTAGATGTTGCCAGTATACAGAAGACTAACGCATGCAAACCCCTTATGTGGTTTCTGTCTGTCGCAATTTTAAATAGTCATGAGATTGCAACAGCTTTGTTAGTAGCTGGTACTAATTGCTTATTTATTTGGGGCATATGATGTAATATGTAAAGTTTGTGTGAGTAGGGCAAGAGAGGAAATTATGTGAAAATGACAAAATATCGGTTAAGCAAAACAAGAAAGGAGGATCTGATCAATGCAAAACTCTAGATTTCAACTAAAACATAAAAAGCTTGATACAGTATAGGCCTGAACTACAGTACAGCCATGAATTCAGTCATATTATAAGGTAGAATATACAGAGATGTTGCAAACAGCGTGATGAATCTGACCACACAGGCATTTATATAATATCTGAATATAATATGCTCCCTGACACATTCATTACCTTAAACTGTAAGTGTTGATTAAGGAAATGCTTTGAAAGTGAATGGTTATGAAAGTAGGTAAGAAAGGCTGCTTTCTTTTATCAACTGGCCCATGAAGTATCCCCATCATATCCGATTGTTTTCACCTCGAGTGACCTTTACTGAACATTCTTAAAAGGAGAAAAAATGGCAAAAATATCATGTCATTTATTTCTATGACAAAAAGGTCATATCTGTCACCAAAATCAATCATTGAAGCTGACAGTGTAATTTAAGCCCTATATCGGTTCAACACCAGCAAAGATGCTTCTCGTGTTTATGGCAAACCTGCTGATCTGAGACACTCAATAAGCTGTGCCATTTTAAAAGCTATCAGCCTAGTTGATTGGAGAGATTTAAGTAACTATTTAAGGGCAGCAGCTAATTAGCACTAAATCTAGATCTGATCCATTAACTGCAGCTAATCTTTAAATTACCTGTCCAAAGTGATCCATGTTTGAAAACTACTGGTTCCAACTTAGTCAGCTTTAGATAATGTCACAATTTAAAATCGACAGGGAACATTACAAATTTTACTAAACCGGCCTTCCGATATGCAATTCATTCAGTCATAGAAAATCCATATGTAATTATGGTAAAAGCAAAGGCTGCGATTACTTTTCTCAAGATTAGTAATGTACTCTATGTCACTCACTTTTGCACTCCATTTGCATCAGGCAATAAAGTACATATGCAAAGAGGTTGGAGGAGACATGTCACTTGTGAATGAACATTTTTATTCAGATGCAATGCAGCTGCATACATTTTTGTTATTTTTTATCTCAACTGCTCTTTTCATTCCAGGTGCAAATTTCTCCTGTTGGGTTTTTCCAAATCTCATATGAATCTTTCTTGCATTAAATGTGTTCGTGTGGAATCTTATCAAGACACAGTCAAGCGTATGCATCCTTTATCTGCCCTGGGATTATAGTGGTTTTCTACAATGCTTCCATCAGCTGTAAACAAGAACAGTTCACAGCAGATCAGACGGACACAATGGCAATGTTGCAATGACCTACCACACGACAAGCTCTGCATTGTATTCATAGTCGGCAACGATAGTGTGATCTTAAATGATGCAGTCAGTTGATTGAGCTGTTACAGAGCAGATGAAGCCTGTTAGAGAGGAAATAACCAAGACAAAGTGAGCTGTCTGTCAGCTTTACCCTCCATCAAAAAGGACATTTGGTGCCTGTTACTGAGTAGCACCTGAGCAAAAGTAAACCTCCCTCGACTCAGAGGTGGTACTGAGCGCCGTCCTCCCCTGTGATTTGCCACAGTGGGGGAGGTACGGGGAAGGTAGGGGGTGGACAATCCACAGAACTGACAATAAATATCCCAGCTGGGGGAAACTCTCAGCAGTGTTTTTTTTTTTGCTGTGCAGGAAGTGGGAAGTGGCAATACTTCAGCTTCAGAAAGTGGGTTGCACTGTACTGTCTCCAGGTGAAACAGGAAATATCACGTTCAACTGGCTTTACTTACATGACCAAACATGTGATGTGCCTCAAATGAACTTTGGGATTATGTGTCCCGGTGCTTGTAAACATTCTGCTGAGTACAAAGTCTACATAATGGCAAACAAATGGCAACGGAAACAATAAATGCTCCCAATAGTGATCAATCCAATTCTAGAGGACTAGAGTCCAACATCAGAAATCACAGATTTCTCTCAGGATTAATTAAAATTCAGTGGAACAGAAACTTGATTGTGATTTATGCAACCACAAGCATAGATGTCCTTTACAATGTTGAGGAGACAAAAGTTGGTAATAAGAGTAGTTAACACAAATATAACTTACAAAGACTGTTCCGTGATATATGCATTCATGTTCCATCGCCACAAAACCCGCTGTATAATCAGAAACATGTTTTAGATGTTCAAAAAAACCTTATCACACTGAAAATCCTTGCCCTGTCCTCTTCAAATGTATCATAACCTCTATCACAAATGCTGTTAAATTCACATTCAACCTGCCTGAATGTGCCTTTCATAATGCTTACATAACATAATTGTACTCTATGATTTTAGCTTCATGTTTTACCTCTGCAATATGGTTTACTACGAACAGAGTTGCTGCATTTGTCTCCCATTTGCAGAAAATAAAAGCAAAAAAATTACAAGTTGCCTTGCTACTTCTAGATGAAAGAAATGGGTTTGGGATGGACATGAAATTTTCACTAAGCAATTCAGGGCTCAGCAATTAGTCTTTCTTGCTTGCCAGGGCAAGTAAACTGCCACGTCAGGCTACTAAATCTAGCAACTTACTTGCCCAAGTGGTCAAAATGAAAAACACATATATACATATATTAGGGGTGTAACAATACACGTATTGGTATTGAACAGTTCGGTACGAGGCTCACGGTTCGGTACGAGGCTCACGGTTCGGTACACAAACACTACTCAAAGCTGCATGACTGTAACGACACAAATAGGCTGATGTCATTAATATAGCGTCTCAGAAAGCAACGGCAGTGCAGCGGATCTCTCGCCTCCTCCAAAGATCAGAGAGTGTGACCGTCTTTCACAGAAGCACAACAGCAGCCCACGTGTTAAAGACAAAATAGGAGTTGCTGCAGCTTCCTGTACAGAAATTAATCCATCATTGTTCAAAGTAAAAAAGGAATGTACTTTGTGATTTTTTTGTTTTATGTTTATTTGCTGTATTGAACGGTTCATGTAATATTTTTGTTTTATTCATTGAATTAAAGCTGAAAGTCTACACTTCAACCACATACTGTCTGCTTCCTTTCAAATCCATTGGAGTCGTGTAAAGAGGCAAAATTAGAAAAATTGTGTCACAGTCCAAATACTTATGGCCCTGACTGTAGCTAAAAGGTTAACTTATGTTGTTTTTAAATGTCCTCAATCAATTGATTGATCAATCAATCAATAAACTCAATTTGAATCTTAGTTCCTTCTCATCTCTGTTGAGAGTTCCACATGCACAGTACTGATTGGTCACTTTGCGAAAAAACAGCGGCAGGTGACACACCAAAGTTAATGAGTAAGTGCATCCAGCATTTTAATCAAACAGGAGTCTATGTATGGCGCAGTTTGCCGCAAATTTGAAAGCAAAACCAGTGAAAAAAAAAAGGACAATTAACTTTAGTCTAGTTAATTCATAAACCACTAATTAATAAAACAATTTGTAGAGGGGAAAGTAAATATGGACTTCAAGCACGTAGATTTCAGATCCACTTGCCCGACTGCTTAAGTTAAAAAAAAACATCAACATCGAGTTTACCTTCAATTTACTCTCTCTAAACATTATCTACACTTAAATAAATGATTGTCCTTTTCTCTGCACCGGCACTGGTCAACACATTGCCATAAATCTATAGGCAGGTCTTGCTATATAAATCCAAAGGCATGTTTTTTTCAATTTATTGACAACTGCTAGGATGATCTTTCTCCTGGCTTCTACTGTACGCTTTATTTATTTTTTTCAACAGTTATGCCACAAATTACACTATAATTATTAGCATGCAATAGGAAAGCTGATAAAACCAATTAATCAATATTCAAGACTGATACATGTGGTTATATTCATTATCTTCATCATTATTAATACAAGTTATTAACCGTAATTGGAGCTGAAAGTGCTGTTGAAAAAGGCTTCTCAATGTTGAACGAGATTCCAGAGGTGCAGATGCTGAATGTGTATCTTCTGTTAATTAAAAACTAGCCCCCCAATTACTTCTGTAATTACTAAACCCTGCATTTTGAAAAACTGGGGGAAAAAAGAAAAACTCATTCATGAACAGCAGCAACATCGGCTGTTAATGGGTTTGGTTGAAGTCATGTTCACATAAAACGAACAAAAGAAAAAAAAAAACCCAAACAAACAAAAACACAGGCCTACAATAATGAATGCATAAGCATGTGATTCTGGTTAGTACTGTATGTTGGGAAGCTAGTCATTTCACTGTAACACAGTAGGCTTGTACAATTTCAAACTGGTCAACCGCACAACTTAAGTAAACAAGTCAGAATAATTAGCATATTGGTTGTTTTTTTTGTTTTGTTTTTCACAGAATACCCTTTAGCACAGTGGCATCAATAAGCATACAGGCAGAGCCACTGAGACACTGGGGTATTGATGCTATGATTCTACAATATAATCAGCTGCAGCAAGAACATGCACAATAACAGAAAATTAATATCCAATATGAAAGGAAGAGAAATGGTCTGTGAATCATCAAATATTCTGTAGCAGGATATTTTTTCTCAAATGGTAGAAGTAATTTGTGGGTTGGCAGCAAGAAAGAAAACACCCTAGGTGCTGGATTTCTCCTCTCAGTGCATAATACATCTGAATATGACAATTTATTAGGCACTAGATCATATTCAATGGCAATGGTGTGAATACCCACACCGCCAAATATCAGGACAAAGCATTAATTAGGCTATTGAAGGGCAGCGGTAGAATAAAGAGTATGAGAAGCAGGCTTGTGACCAGAAGGTCTCCAGTTTGAGTGCACAGTATTTCTGGGAAAATATGGGTTGGGAAAGCAAATGAGAAACATTCTCCTCCCTCATCTACCGTTGGTGTCCTTGAACCAGGAACAACCCCCCAGCTGCTCCACTGGAGCTGCACAGTGGCAAAATAGAGAATAAGCATGACTGGGTGAGGCGGGCAGCTCCCTGGTGTGAATGTGTGAATCTATACATATGGGAAGCAGGTTGTATCTGAGAAACAGTGAGCATGTTCAACAAATTTCTCCTGGAGAAATAAAGGTTCAAAAATGCCCAGAAAGCTTTGCTGAAGGCAGCATATGTTAATGCTTCCTGGGCTCTTGGGGGAGATAAAAGGACGATCCACACATTGTTTATTGGGAACTATGTGCAACATAAATCATGTAGCAAGAAAATGGAGGCAATAACTCACCTTTCACTTTGCTTTTTGTCCCAGCCACTGATAGCATGAGGGGGTAAAGCAAGGGAAGAGCAGGTTAGATAGGAAGTACAGTATGAAGAAGTAACATTGATAGCACAGTGATTATTCGCTCAACCCACGCCGACAGGGAGTTCGTAATGTTAGGAATGTGGAAATGTAAGTAGTATAGTCGGTATGTATTCATACCATACCGACTATACCATCATGACATGTCAAATGTTAGAACTTAACATCTATACAACATTGCAAAGAGACAACAAAACACGATTACAATTTAAGCTTAGTCATGAATTATTTTACATCTACAAAACAATTATGCAGATGGTAGAATGTAGTTATTTACACACAAGTCAGGGAAAAAGACACACCAGCTCCAATTCTGCATA
Organism: Anarhichas minor; assembly: GCF_050575085.1. Lineage (NCBI taxonomy): Eukaryota > Metazoa > Chordata > Actinopteri > Perciformes > Anarhichadidae > Anarhichas > Anarhichas minor. The sequence continues at coordinate 16,777,902 of NW_027466472.1, forward strand.
TTCTTTTACAAGTATTCTCTGATATGACCTAAATGATACGCCCTACTGTATGTGAGAAGTGAACAAACAGTATTACGCAAATAGTAGGTAGCAAACTTAAGCAGAGTGCATGATGCCTGAGGTCATGAAATATGGAACAGTATACCAGGTTATCGTTGACAATGTCTGTTTGGGGCGTGAGGGGGACCTTCATATTCTGCGGAGCCAGTGTTTAGAGGTGTACCGATACCAATAGCAGTTTCTGAAATGGGTGGCAAGTATGTGAGTCTATTCACTGATCCGATATCACATGGCAGCTTGGTAAGAAAATTCCTTTCATCATCACTCAAGAGATAGGTGCTTTGTTTGTCTCCAGTGTCACTGGTTACATAAAGAAAGGTGCTTTACTGTCTTTCAGGTAGAGACACTTAGTTAGATGTAATGAGGACAGAACATTGTTACCAAAGGCTTCAGGCTTAACTATAGATCTGCTAGTAAGATTTTGAAAAGGACTCATTGCATGAACAACAAAATCAGCACTGAATGCTAATCAGAAGTAGAACTGTGTGCCCAACACAAGACAAAGCACCAAACACCATAGACAAGGCCCAGTTTCAGACACGTTTTCCCCCCAACTTAATAAACTACAGCACTATGCCTGTGGTGGTGGAAACACTGTTGAGATAGAAGAGTTAAAGCAATTGCTTTTTAATGCACAAAACTTTGTCAAAAGAGCAAAGGTGCACTGACTTTTTTTTGGCTTCTGTTCACAAGAGGAAACAGCTAACTTGCTAACCTGGTGCTAAGATTATAGTATTGCGTATTTCAAGCAAAAAAAAAAGGAAGACCCCAGGTCACAAGATGACAGGAAGAGGATCAAACAAGGCAACCACCCACCTCAAAGGTGACATGTTTGTGTCTCTGTCTTTGTACACACAAAAAAAAAATCATGGAAACACTATAGATTTACTGAGAAGCCTCTTAAGGAATGCAAGTTTTTACACGTTCACGTTACACGTTCACAGCACACATCAGAAAAAAAGAAAATTGCATTCAAGAACTCACTGCTGGTCTTCCTGCAAGATCTTGAAAGTTTAAGTATATCTGTGGGGTAGGAGGTGATATTAATTTACAGCTCACATCTGATTTATCAGGGAATGTTGATGAGATTTTGCTGGCAGGATCTGTTAAGGTGGTTGGTACATTGTTATTTTTTTAACTGATTTCCATGCGTTTTTTTTTTACATCCTGTCATTCTGCTGTGAGAATAAAGAGAGGATTTTAGCATAATTAGTTTCATGTCATAATATTTTTAAATCTAAATTGGCAAATCTACAATTTAGAAGGCATATAGAAGACATTGCCTGACATATTTTTTTTTCTGCATGTCTTTTGTTACAGTGCATGAAGCCTCTAACAGAGCTGCATATGAAGCAGTACTGGTTTTCCTTGCTTGACCAAGATCTGCACCGACTGGGGGTCATACAGCGCTGTTTCCTGTGGACGCGGAGGTTGGACTGACAAGAGCACTTCTTGGCTCCTCGAGAAACAAGCTCGTCTTGTAGTATTTACCTCTCTTCTACCTCCGGTCTACAATGGATTGTGTGCCGACACATCCTGTCTATAATTGGAAGTGTCTAACAACTAGCAGGACCCCGTTCCCTTCCAGCTGGTGGTGCTGGTGACACTGTTCACACTATGAACACTTAATTCGTTTCTGTTGTTGTCAAGGATTATTTTTGGCTTCTTACCATCTTTCTGCTGTTCGAAGTTGCATCTGTATTCAACATGCTCATCAATGCTGCATTCATGCGTTTCTCCGCTGAACTGCTCAGCATCCATCATAACAATGATGACATGTTTGCAGAGATGGCTATTTGAGAGGCAAGGCTCTGTGTGTGTCTGTGTGTTTGGGGGTTTACATGTTGGTACCTTCAGTATTACGTACACTGAGGCTCAAAGATTGTCCTGCAATCTGCCCTTTTTCTCAGTCACTAGCCCCCACAGGGCCAATTCTACACATTAAATATCTTTGCATTTCTTTACAGCAAGGCCAAACATTCAAAGAAAAGAATATATAAATAGACGTCATGTTGCTCATACAATACCCATAACTGGTGAAATCAAGCCTTGTGGAAAAAGTAGTATTTCTGACTAAATATAGGTCAGTGATGAATATGAAGTCTGCAGAAAGGACAAAATGTTTATCTACAAAAATGGGTCATTTCTTAGTGATCCTTGAACAATGTCCTATCTGATGAAGAAACTGGGAAGACTTTACAAGTAACAAATGCCATTCTATTATATAAAGGAGAATGTATTGTTTTTTGACACTCGTTAATCTTTCTGTATGCTCCCAAGCCTGCGCCTCTTCCTATTTTCTCCTTACATGGAAGTTATTAATCTCTGACTCCCTCAAAATTGAATAGTGTTGACAAAGTCAGACACCATGATAAGATTCTCCTTGCTGTGAACTGGAAATGTTTGCAAGCACATGGCAAGCATATCAATATATTCTATCTGAAAAGTACAACACGTTGACATTCCTAAGAGGACGTTCACTGAAAATCAATAGCATGGCACAAAGCAACACACTTCTCTGTAAGAATGTCAATGTGTTTAACACATTTATCGCATGGTTAAATGCATGAGTGCATTAAATAAATCCAACACTGCGTAGAAATACTGTAAACACCTTGCTGTTTGTGTTCATATGATTACCTGACCTGAATACAGTAAGTTAATGCTTTAACAGGGTCTTAGATATCTTCTTATTTGTAATGACTCTCAGAAAGCAATATCATCAACCTGAAAGGACTTTGAATAGGAGCATTCTAATCAACAACATTAAAATATTTGTGACTCGGAGGCAGTGCAAGGGTGAAACTGGTGACATTGATTCAGTTAGTAGCTTGGCCAGGCAACATGTGGAGAGCAGTTGCTAATTTATACTCCTCAACATTGTTTATCACTTAAAACCTCCTACAGATTTTTGTAGCTATGCAACGTTCTGTGAACAATTAGTGCTGAATGCTAAACAATCCTCATTAGATGATTTATAACTGTGTCACTGTAGGTTATGAAAGTGTAATGATAGGTGCTACGATGGTGTATTTCAGTTGTTTTTTCACTGCAGCAATGACCCTGTACCTTAATGCCCACCACTAAACTTTAGAACAGTAAACTGTAAAACGCGAAGGATTATTTTGCTGTACAATCCATTCATTTGCTTCATGGAACACAGTGCATCATTACTGATTAGTTAAGTTGGAATGAGTAATATACTCAGATAAACAAGTTTTCTTTGAAAAATTCTGCTTCACTGCCTCATCAATGAGACTCAGAAATGCCTAGTGACCAGAATATGAAACATTTTGGTTAAAAAAAATAACTGTTGAAATAGCATGATAGTTTATATGCCCAGATATGATGCCAGATATCATACCTCAAATAATCTCACTTAGTGATCAACAAATGGACAATGGAAAACATTACACAACCCAATACAACAGACTGGTTAACAAAAAAAAAGCTTACCTTGCTTTGCTAACAACCTCAGTAAAGACATGGAGATGTCGTTGATACAAAATGGGAAAAAAAACAAAAAACATGTACAGGATAAACAAGGATCCCACACCAGACGGATGAGTGCAATATGTGCCGGAACAAAACAATGAAATGGATAATAGCATGTCAATGATAATGAGATAAGATATCAATGAGAGACACAGCAGCACAACGAGGCAGAAAGATGGGACTTTGGCCAGTTTGGCCACCAGAGGCACATATTTGGAACAGTAAGTCAGTCTGCTTGTTAGCTGTATTTGCATTTTGTTAGGCTCAACATGCAACAGAATGAAGTCCATTCATTAGGTCTGTCATTTCTGAAGTGGGGACGCAGGCCTGTAACAAAGCAATATTGGCTGGTCCCTGTGGTGATTAGTTTAACCGACCACTGAGAGGTTTGTCCTCTAACACAGTGAGAGCCAGCCTCAGTCCCTCAGCTGGCCATCACAGGGGTCACTGCTCTCCCTCTGCCAGTGTCACACAACAAACTCTCCTGGGACAACGCGCCTGTAAGTAACCCTTTGACAGGGAAGTACTTCATCATATTCAGTTCACACACACACACACACACACACACACACACACACACACACACACACACACACACACACACACACACACACGTGGCATCACAAGGCAGTTTAAATAGCTGCTCGGGACAGCTGTGCATGTTGGTGGCCCTTAAACAGCAGCAGGTAACAAACATGTTGGGCTTCAAAGAGCAAAGATCTTGTGAGAAAACATCAGAATTTCTCTCTCTCTCTCTCTCTCTCTCTCTCTTAATCATATGGTTTAGGGCTGCAAAACAATTATTTTTTGTATCTATTAATCTGTAATTGTTTTAATCACTATATACAATTCATAAAAATGCACATCACAAATCCTTAAACATTTAATTAATTAACTAATCTTTCCAGAATTAGTTTGATGCTTCACTTCTTATAAAACCATTAACCAAGATTTCCAACAGTTATGGTACACTAGGATTTGATTTGAGCAAATATGGATAATCTGTAACACTTTAATTTAAAGCAATTTAAGTGTTGCAAATCCAGTTCATGATACATACTTTTAGGAGACTAACACAGTATTTTGTAGAATATCTGCCCTTGTGTAGAGCTCTTGATTGAAAAATATGCTTTTTTTGTGTGTGGGAGGATTTAATCACAATAGAGCAACACAAAGCTGTGTTTGTTAATGGAAGTAAAAACTTTGGACGTGCAATATAATCAACATGAGGTGAAACAGCTAGCAAAGTTCAACAGATGTAATATCCTCTCACCTGTGTTCAGAGTTCTGTGAATAATTTAGTGTTTTAGTGGATTATCGATGAGGTTGAGCTGTAAGAAATGGTCATGCCTCCAGCTTTTTATAGGAATAATACCAAATGAATAATCCGATTAAAAGTGCCAACTCCTCCACAAACAGCAACAACTCCCTTCAGAGTAACACAAGCATGCTCTCCTCTCTCCTGGCAGCATCTGCTGCTGCAGAAACTTGCATCTCTGCTGCTGGTCCAATGAAAATACTACAATTCAAACACACTTCTAGAGCACTTTGAAAGGTAGCATTGCAGGCACACATATGGCACCTCCCGACAACGCCCTAAACCAATTCCTTCTTCAATTTTCTCCTCTTGTCTCTGCTGTGTTTCTATCGGAGCACTTTATGTAACGAAAGCCTGCGAGTGTCCCTCCAGTTAGAGCAACACAAACATGGCAAGGCGAGCCAGAGTAATTGAGAAAACCTGTTTTCACTCTACTGTGTCATGTGAGAGCCACTGTGTGGAGAATAAGAACTATTCATCTTTTCACATCACACTGGTATTTGTAAAAATAAATGAAATATACAATCCTTGTACACGTAATGGAGAATGTCAGTAAAACCTGAACTGCACTGAGATCCAGACACAAGGTTTACTTTCCGAATTTTCTTCAACTGGTTTGCTGGTATCAAGTGTGATTTTAAAACAACTGAATCACTTACTGGTACTTCTATAAAATACAGTAATACTTACTGCAATGTAAAGAAAATGAATACAAAAGTGATGTCAAAACTACTTTTTCACTTGTTAAACCACACCAAGTCTGTCTTATAACAAAAATAGTTATTTTGTCAAAGTCTGACAAAATGCAAACTTGCACAATGCACAGTGTAACAGACATTCTGGATACACAGAAAGGTAATTTCAAGAGGCTCATTTGAACTAATTACAAATATGAAGGCAAGGGGGAATTTCCAGAGGGGTTACAACCACACATGTAGACAAAAAGTGAGGTATAATATGATATCTTTTATATATTTGGGGCATGATCCCTGCCCTCTTTTACCCTTATCACAAGAGACCCATACTAGACAGCTATCACAGGTTAATATTGTTTCTTAATTCATGATCATAGTTTTGAAGTGGTAGCTTCTATGCAGCCATTAATCAAACTGGTAAGAGCAGGAGTATAGCTTTCAGACTGCCATGATGTAGTGAACTGCGTTGCCAATTACTTTGCTTCTCTTTTTGCATTCTTCCACACCACTCTGCCCATAGCAGCCTTGAACTTTACCATGGCACGTAAATGGTTTTGCCTGAAGCAACAACAAAGATTTGATTGAAGATTTACCATTTCGATAGCTCATTCGACAAAACATTGACTTTTTTCGACAGTGGTTGTAATAAGATGTTTTCGTTGCAGAAACATGAATTCAGACTTGCAAGTTAATATGAAAATAAACCATCTTGCTTCTGTCTGGTGGGGGGGGGGGGGGGGGGGGGGGGTTGGGGTTAAGATGAGTATGCTTTAGGACTGAAAAGCTTTAACACGCACTGTTTTATGGTTTTTTCCCCAAAGAGGAAAGGCAGGCATGTGTACAGTAATCAAGGTCTGCCACAAGGATACGGAGGAGCTAGTGGAAACAAGTAGCCAGCTATAGGGGGTCTGCAAAGACCTTATAAAGGACAATAATCTATGTTTTATGGGGCCAAACCAATCAGATATTAGTAAAACATGTTATTTCGATGTTGCATTTTTACGACTGGATGAATCAACGAGGACAAATAATGTACTTCTTATTTTTGAAACTTGGAGTGAAGGGAAGATACTTAGTGTTGGTGGGGCTGCAGGAGCATTGCCCAAACAATTGTAGTGTGCAGCAGAAATCTTCTAATAGCATGTGTACAGGTATGCTATACAATGAAACCCGGTGGTAGTCACAATAAGGGAAACACACCGCAACAAAGACAACCACAGTGCCTGCAGGTCCTCTATCACTCAGCATTACCTGCAAGATGGTTTGTGGTGTGCACACCACGGGGTGCATGACACCATGCCATGAGGCTACGCTTCAGTCCAGCTGAGCTGTATTTGATATAAACTGAGATTTTTTTAAAGTGATTTTGGAGTATCCGTTGCTACTCATCGCTCTACTAGAAATCAAATTTTCTTGTGTTACAGAAAATTGCTTGACATTATGTGGCTGCACCAATGCCTTGCAGAGGCCCCGTGCATGCAGATGAGGGTCCCCGCTTAAGGCAATCCAAGACTCAAACCTCCGAAGTCTTTATCTGCCAACCCCCGGGATAATGGCACACACACCACTACTCTCCTCTAGCATGATAGTGACACTGTCAGACTTCATATAGCACACAAGGGAAATGCATAATTCCAAACTCCCATTTTAAAATCAACATGGAACAAAAAAGTTGGGAACAAGGTTTAGATGAGAAACCCATTATACTGACATTTTCATGTTTGATTTGATAAAACAATAATATTCCAATCGTTTCTGAGATGAGAATTTGTATTGTTTTCCACTACACTATTCACCCGATTTATACTTTGACTAAAGTGCTGCACAGTTGGGATGCAAAAGATTGCTTAAGTTAATGCAGTCTGAATTGGATTAAATGGCATTATTCAGGGCGATTTCCAGTATTTGCTGAAAGTACAATATTTTAATGTTGCAAAAATGATGCTCAATGACTATATTTAGACAAAAAGTGTGTTGTGTCAGAAGGAATTGGTGCCCCGGGATACATTTATGTTCAAAATGTAACCTAGTATTTAGGAAAGCAATCTTAAGAGAAAAGTGATGAACAGGGAGTGACAAGTGCAAAAAAAAAAGCTGTACTTTGCTGTATTACATCTTCTCATCACTTTGTGCTGTTCAGAGGAATACAATACGTGTTTACAGTTGTCTTGCTGTGAGTGCAAGTCAGTTTTGGATATATTATTTGCAGGTTTACATGAAGTTAAAACCCTGCGTGACGCCTTGCAGTTAGTTTGGGCCCAGTTCCAGATATTTTGCCCCGTAATGTGAAAATGTTTAAAAGGTAAAATAGACTCTCCGCCCTTGTTCTTTTTAAGCAAAATAGGATTTCAAGCTGTGAAACACAGATAATGCTGTTCACTTGGAGCAAATACATGTCACATCTATTGAATGAAGTGTTTCTTGCCAGGTAAAAATTAGTTTGGACGCTATTTATGGAAATGGTGTTGGGTGAAGCTAAATGCATAATTGAATGAACTGTTGGGTCAAGTGTGTTCATTTTGATTCGTCACTGGTCCGTCATGTCAGGCCTCCGTTCACGTCTCCTGCCTCGGAAGGTAGAAAAACAGGGGGTCTCAAGGTCATTACATGCAAGAAAACGGAAAGAGCCGGTTGCCAATGGTGGCAAACCCTTCAACTAAATGTAATTCATACAAATGTTGTGTGGCGAAACAGTGGATAATGCTATGTCAAAACGTAACCACATGTGAGGCGTACTTGCACACACTCACTTCATCACTCTCCTGACAGATCAGTCCCTTATCTTTCAAAACACACTCACAGTGGTGTTCCATGTCCCAGTGATGGAATTCTAAAGGTCAACCTCTGGAGAGTACTTTCGGCCGCAAAGATAATCCACTTTGATGAATCTGTTCACATTCTCAAAGTGTCATCCTTAAAGCCTTTTGAAGTCATCGACTTCCACCTTGATATGAAATAGATGCTTCATAAATCACCTCGGCTCGCAAACAACGTCGCGCTTTATTACACATCAGAATTGAAAACTTGTTGAGAATGAAAACATGACGTGTTGGAAATGTTACAATGAGGGGCACTTAACACTCAATAGTTCAAGAACAAAAAATAACCACTGCAGTGACTTTGTTTTTTGGCATTGACAATACAATTTTCTATGAAACAACAGGACAGTCATATTAAAATGTAAAGTTGCTCATGTTTTATGCTCATCTTGAGAGGTTTTATTGGCAAAGGGCATGAGTATATGATGAATGTTTTTTTTTTAAGCATGCACTTACAAAGTTGTTTTTATTTCTATACATTTGTTTACTTTAGATTTTTTTCTGTTAAATCAGGAACAGCCTTCTTTTTTAATGATATTCTCATTTCAGTGTTCTCTTAGTCGCAGGAGTATTTTTTAAGAAACTATTTTCTGTCACTCTTGGGATGGATAGGAGGAGTTTGAGATCAGGGGAAGGGGAAGTGATTTCCATATACTCTATATAATGAGGAGGGACCGTCAGTGTGGTTGACCTCCACTGATGCCACATTTACTTTTTTCATGGAGGAATAGCTCATGATCACCAACTCCATGTCCCACTTTCTATATGACAGCACAGGTGAGCTGCAAACAAGAAGGTTGCACCAACGGTAAGGTTTCCTGGTGAATTTTCATGTAATTGTGCCCCATGGAACACTGTTAACCGTTTTAGTTTTGCTAGTTGAAAAGTAGCTAACTTCTGTAAACCAGCCGATGGAATTTCAATCAAGAACCATCATTGCTGAATTCTTGCAGAAATTTATTTTGACTGTAAGGCACACTGTCACAAAGGCTCTACCATACTCGGGGCCACAGTGCCCTTTGTCAAAATACAAAGCTAGCTTTTTGATAGTGGACCTAGCTGATGCAGATGCAAACTACTGCTTCCAAGTCAGTGATGTTTGGGTGCCTGTTGCAAGGGGAGTGATTCTGGTAAACTCTGTGAATCCGCCTTTGGACAGGAACTCCAGCAGGGCTTCCTGGAAATTTCACCGACCACCCTTATTTATGGAGCATAACCGCTGGATTCCATTCATCGTCAGTAATGAGGCCTTCATCTTTTGGGTTAACCTGCTGAAGCCCAACTCAAAACAGCAGCTTTCAAAATCCCATTGCATTTTAAAACACCGACTATCCAGGACAAGAGTGACTCAACTTTTGGGATATTGACAACATAATGGAGTACTTATGAAGAGTGCTTGGTCTGCACCCTCCAAATTGCAAATCTGCATAAAGGCCACATATTGTCATAAACTACCCCAGGAGACCAGCATGAGAGCCTCCTGGAAAGGAGCAAGGCAGGTGGTAACCTGTCCAATGCAGGTGCCAACTGAACCACCAGGCAGGTGCTCGAGGCGAGAGGGAAGCTGACCAGGAGCAGTGCAATAAAATCCCCCACAGTTGCTGCAGTAAGTTTCTACACAGAGGCCCTTTATGGACTATAGGCGTCATTGTAATGGAGCAATTCCAAATTCTTATTAATATTCTTATCACATTTTCTCTGTGTTTTATTTTCAAGGAATGGGTACAAAACACAAGCAGAGGAAAACAAATTATTCGGCTACATTAATCTCTTATCTCTCCTTCATATCCTTAATCTCTACTCTGAGCTCTCTGCTCTCCAGGTCCTAAAGAACAAATGTGCACAAAGTCACAAACCAAATCATTTGCTGTGAGATAACAGATCATGATGACGATACCTCATAGGTAATATATAATCATTAACTGTCATCCTGAGTCGTAAAATTAACCTGTTCTGTGAAAATCAAACTCCAGAACTTCAAATATCTGAAATATGATACCACATAGAATTATAGAAAATTAAAAACCACTACACACAAGTGTAATAATGCCACGCATTACACAAAAATGAATACATTGGTGAAGAGTGGCAATTTTGTTAAACGGCATAAGCAAATCACAAAGGCTTGTGGCCAAACGAGACCTACGGACTGTGGTATTTATCAACTGCTTTACCTTATCTGATAGAATAGTACTTTACTCATTGTTATTGTTAGTAAAGCCTTTGAAGGCAATGAGGCGAGGTAAAACTTAAAACCTTGTTGAAACTGACTAATTTATGACAAAACTAGTCTCTCATTGTGAGTGGCAGGAGGTTAAGTCACCGGGGCTGTGGCAGTGGTGACGGGGAGGTTATAGACAGAATAGGCACTCAAAAGAAAAACACACAAAGATATGCATAAGATATGTTAGAAACTGTATTTTTAGGACAAAATTCAGATTTTGTAAGGTAAAAAGAGTTTAAGATTTGGCATCCAGATTTTGGCAAACAGTCCATCTCCATCATTCGCCTCATCTTGTGCCTGTTTGGAGTCCCTTCAAAAGCTGCTGCTGGAGGAAATTAAGGGGCTAGTTGGATCCATGTTACCTGGCTAAAACAAGATTCAGCTGCAGCTGAACCAGTGGGCGGCCAGAGGACTGTGGCAATAGAAAGAGAAACAGGGTCCATGATAGTGATGGATGTCTATCCTCTGAGCAACATCATTAAAGTTAATTCAAGTAAAAATGTATTTAGCCTAATATCACAGAAATGTCTCTTGTCTACATATAAGACACATTTTTCAAACAATGCTGCGTGATTGGACACATTACTTCATCACATACTGCATCATAACCGGCTACACAGCTATCTACACTCACTCAGCGAACAATTACTGTTTAACACCTGCAGCTCTGGAAGCAATTCAAGATTTCTTTAAATTATATAGCTCGTGGATGAAATTCCTCTGACTGGTTTAATGGTAGTTACAGTACCAATGGGCTACCTTCATCGATCTACAAAATGTACAGTCAACTTACCTGGGAAGTCCATGTTTGCCATAAACTTTTACTTTGAGCTTTTGACATGTGAAATGATTATTAGCTTTCCTTTTAAGGAAAAAAGGCACGGCCTCAGAGTGTGTGGCAGGTTATACTGACACACCCTCCTCATTATAGAGATTATATGGAAATCAAACTCACTGAAAGAACAAAAACACAGGAGACATTGAAAAAGATCAAAACCCTGTCACTAAAAAAGACATTGACAATGCAAAAAAATGAAGCAATAGAATACCATTGTAAGTGCATGCTCAAAAACTCAGCGAGTATTCCAAGTTCATATTTTTCTATGTCTGTGTCAAGTGTTTCAGTTTTTCAGTTTTCAGTTTTGATGAATGTTTTGATTTCAATGGCAGCATCCTGTTGTTTAATGCCATTTTATTTTCAATGCCAAATATGTGTCACTGTTCAGGTCTGCCTATTTACTTCACATATCGACAATGATGTTTGGTGTGAGATAGTCAAACGTAGATGCTATTTTAAGGTATTTTCTCCAGTGCATCTGCGCCTCTGCATTTGTGTGCTGATACTTCTTATAAAGCAGTGCTACAATGCAGTGAACTGCAATTATGGAGGAGAAAATCTATAAGAAAACAACAAAAAAAGGTTTTGTCATCAGCCCTTTATAATCAAATCCTTATTGGCTCTGGCTTTCTCTTAAAACCACAAACTCTACCTGTTTTTTCATTCCTAATGAAAGCCAAAGGGGAAAAACGATGCCAATGAGACAATCAAGGTTTTCTGGATGTTGTTTAAAGGAATTTTGGGAGGCAAGAAATCATCGATGGGTCAGAAATAAACAAGGCAGGTTTAGGGAAAGTGTGTGGGTGATGCTCAAACAAAGTCCACCTGCGGATATTCTTCAGGTATTGTAAAGTTGCTACTTGTAGCATACATAACATATTTAATCTGTATGCATCACATTCGCATTCATTTTGACACAATTTTCCAAAATTAAATGATGGCTCAGATGACCATCAGGCCCCATCACGTACCAGTGATGCTGTCTCAGTGTCTCTGAATTAAGACATTTCTAACAAACCATGTTTCTTCTGATGATGCTGCTCAATGCCATCACAACAAATGAACCTGGTGAAACTAATAGCTCCATTCATGTCAATGCTTTACAGCATTAGGCTAAGTAATGCAATTAACAGCTACTGTGACCCCAGTCTCACATCCATTAGTTATGCTTATGGTGCGACCATCTATTTTGATATTATTCTAATTGAATGTTACAGCGCAATATTTCCATAAGTTATTGATGAACAAAATGTATGCTAAGTGAGCAGTGAGTGCAAACGCCTTCCCCTGGACTGGTGAAGGTACTGCATGGGTCAGGGAGTTTGGTCAGGGAGTTTGCACAAATCTGGGAAAGATGCCAACATTAATATATTTAGAAGTGATCGCTAAAGAATATTTAAAAGTTCATATTTTAAAAAATCAAACTGCTCAGTGTACTGTCCTATGATTTTATAAGGTCAACAATAAGGCAGTATAGCTGTTTTATTCTCTCGTGCTTTCGTGGCAGTCTTTGGACATAATTTGTCTGACATTTTGTTGACGACCTGAAGAGTATTTTGGAGTTCATGCCTGAATATTTCCTGCTGAGTGCCTTTTGGGATATGCATGTAATCGTTCACTGATAAAAGTGAATCAGCATGACCCTAAAGAGCTTCTTTTTTTTTTTGGGCTCGTGGCAAGACTCAGTAACTGCTCAGTGCCAGCTGGTCCTCTCTGTGCAGTGGAAAAACATTAATATGATGTGGCATTCGGCAGCATTCTCTCGTCTTTAATGACAGTGCAAAATCAATTTTAGCCAGTTTGTGAAAAACTGACTGTGGTCAGAAGTTGATATATCATTTATTTTATTTTTCTTCATCATCATTACATTTTTGCCCTCTTCTCTTTCTATGACTTCAAATGAGCAGGTTGTAAATGATTAACTACTATTTATTATTTGGAAATGATAAAAAGCTGTTTAATCTTGAAAACAAACTAATATGCAGCATTAACCTCACGCAGTGATCATATGGTTTATGTAATACAATTCACAATATTTGCAGCAGTCGTAGAGCCAAGGTAAAAAAATAAAAAATAAACTTGTGTAAGAAATAAAAGCCTTATTTTTTTGGGATGATGAAATAATGTCACTGTTTGGATAACATACTAAGTAAATGTCTCGCTCCACCCCTGCTGTTGATGAGACATGTCTGCTGGAAATGAGCCAGAAGATGCACAGTGCCCAGACTGGTTCTGAGGCAGGGTATGTGGGAATTCACTTTTCTTTGACACCGGGCACACCACGGGCTCTGGCAACACAGCAACCACTTTGCAAGGAAACCGCTTGCCTCGCAAACATCCCTGTCGACAGGGTAATTCCCAGTAGCTCAGTTCCCACTGTGCCACAATGTACTCTTCATCCCTAAAATACTGTCTCTTTCCCTTTTAAAACAATGCACAATATCTAAGCAGAGCCCAAAAAAAGAGAAAAAACAAGCCTTGTGTTTCGTTTTAGCTGCCCTATTATGTTTATTGCTGGATTTAGTGCCGTAATGATGACACGGTTTGAGAGAGACGGGGCAGAACGAGAGAGAAGAGCATGGCACATAAAAAAAAGATAGCTCAAGGAAGAGATTGTTTGGGTTCAACCAAGGCAGTACTTATCCACATTCCTCCCTATGGATACGGTGGATTACTCATGACACTTCCACAGTGTAATTGTCAAAGAAGATTTTCAAAGTGACAAAAACAGAACGCCGGGCATGTACAAGCACTCAAAGATGTATTCACTATGATGTGCAAAATCTCCTACCGTGACCTACACATGTCACCCTGTGCCTTCCCAGGTAGAGTAGGCATTGTAGGTGAGGACAGGATTTCTTTCAAGCTTCTTTCAGATGGATCAGACGTTTGTTTTTTATGTGTTTTGGAACAAGTTTGATTCAACACAGTTATTACAGTATTGCATTCCATACATATATTTAAAAGGGCTGATTCACCTAAATTCTAAAATAACTTATTTTCTCACATACAGTGCCTAATGGTATCTAAAGTAACATGCAGTTCTGAAATATTTGCTGATTTCTGCCTCCTTCCCAACTGAATGGAAGTTAAGGAAGAAGAAAAGTGGGTTTGAGAAGAGGGACTACCTGTTTTATTAACTGTTTTTAAAGAGTTCTTATCGCTGGCTTCACTGCATTTCACTGCCTATGGTATGAGGCAACTTCCTCTGAGCACTGCCAAATATTCTAATTAGTGAATACACAGGCTGAGTGGGCTCTTTATAAATAGCTTCCCTGTAGATTAGAATGGGGAAGTACAGAGCAAGTACAGTATAGTTAGAAGAAAATATGTACTTCGTGAAAATTAAATACTGTGCCTTTCAAATGTAGGTATTCTTCATGAGAACAAAAACTGTCAATGTAAATATAATTCTAGAAGACACAAGGTGGCCCATTAAAATATGTACTTTAACAGGTGACTTAAAATGGCTCCAAGGTACTAGAAACCCAGCGATCACACGGAGGAGTAGACATTTTCTCATCTGTGACAAAACTTGAGTGTGCCACAATTTAATGGATCAGAGTTCTGTGCATGGCAACAGATGGGGGTCTAGCTGGCGTACCCCTCATTATTGAGCCTCCCAGCCCTCCTCTCTCGCATAGCCACCTGTCCGGAAGGTCTAATGTTATTCTCGCACCTGGGCAGGCCATCACAAGCTCTCATCAAAGTTGTGCTCTGAGGGCATCCAGTCTTTCTGCAACATGTCACAGCAAATAGAAAGAGAAATAACACACATTCACCTTGAGACTGCACCATCCACAGATTACAGTTACTGAACGGCCATTGAAAGGAGTTATAAAGCCTCTTTCATGAGGATATAGTATTGAATGACCCATGACTGTAGAAAGCAACAAACTGAAATTCCCCTTGGCTAACAGCAAGGGCACATTCATATACTGTAGTTGATGAACAGAATATGTATTTGTTCAGACCACATTCTCCCGCACTAACCTAAACTTCCTCTTATCTCCCAGCAGGAGCAAAACTGTTCCAATCACGGGAAGGAGCAGCTGACAATGATTCAAATGGGCTTGAACAATGCTCTAGGCAGCAGCTGAGAGATCCATATGTATGAAGATAACCGTGGCATCAAACAGCTGAGTCCACTTGTTTTCTTCTCTCCAAACAGGAATGTTAAAAGGAGCTAGACATGTCTGCCATCTCCATGAAAATCACTGTATTTTGCTTAGTAAAAATGAAAATGAGTCACCAGCTAAGCATCTCTTTCTTTTTGTTAAAATGTGCCCTTGTAGTTGCATCATCCGACTGCATCCCTCCTGTATGGGAGTGCTGTGGCTTTTCTGTAATAAAGGTACATTCAAGATATTATTGTTTTTCAAAGTATGTCACCATATGATAAGAAGAGATTTACTGAATCCTTGTGCAATGGATGTCAGCGTTGTACTTATTCAACTTTTTGGAGCCTGCACTAAAAGTGGCAAGTCAACTCTTTTCATCCATCATGTATAATCTGTTGTCTTTGCCTAGATCGCCACAGATAACTTCAGCTAAGAACAAACACCTCATCTGTCATCGGGGCTGTGTTTCAGTCTGTCCACCTCAGACGATGCCAAGAGTATGAGGGGGAGACATAAATTGTTAGGATGATAGCTTTGCAAACATATTTCGCAATGTGTTGAAGTGTCAATCCTTGCTTATGAGCATAGAGCATGTGCTTCTTTATTGCTTTCATTAACAGATCTCTTAAGCTACTGTTCAGCACAAGGTCTAGAAGTTGATTAAAGGCATGTTGGCTTAGAGGCATGAAGAACAAAGGTTTCAGAGTGCTGCACAGAGAGCACAGTATCTGTACGGCTGCCATTAAAAAAATATCGGTTTAGCCTCCCGGACCCCAGCCATCAGTAAGAAGGTCTTCGTGACTGACAAAGGCAAACAGCAAACAGCTCACAGGCACAATCCCACCTGATAAGGCTCATAACCTCATTCACTCTTCACTAGAGGAGTTAATCGAGTCAGGCTGACATCATGAACTGAGATAATGCCAATAAATACCTTTTTCTCACACCATGCTTGATAATTATAGCTCTCTAATCCACCAATTGCCGGGGTCTAAGGGTGAAGACACTGCTTTAAGATGAGGCTCGGTATGTTCATTATTGCAATCACATGGAAGCGTTTACCTTTTCGTGCTAAAGAATTTGATCCAATTTTTTCTAATAGCGACTTTCTCCTCTCGGAGAATTTCATATTGCCACCATATCTTATTCCCCATGCAGCAACATTGAAGAGAAAGTGGAATTAGTTTTTTGGTTCAGCCCAAGTGGCTCATACTAATGGGGTTTTTGTTTGTACTGGACTATTTCGCCTTTGTTCAATTATGTATTTATGGCTTTACTCTTCACTCCAGAGAAAATAGGAAATATATAACTATTGACTGCTGTTGCCAGGACAAGCTTCTCACATTCTCAATACAACTTCAACATGTTCTGGTCTCAGTCCCCTGTCCAAACAAGTGTCTGTTTCACTTGTTTCTCTGCCTCCTGTGCAATGTGTAATTTAGCACTGTCATAACTGATATCTATGACAGTTTTGCCGAGAGTTCCTTCATAGACTAACAATCATCAGATTTGCTCATGTCCCCATATTGACAGAAAAACAAGAGCTTCAATTTTATCAGCATTGTCAGTTCAGCAGTCATCCCAGTCAAGGCACACTGAATGCCCTTGACTACAAAACGCTCTCTCCTGCAGGATATCATTCATGTGTTTGTTTACTATATGCCACAAAGAAAAGGCATGCCGTGGCGTTTACCCTTCTTCTATTAACCCGCCTTCCAAGCAACCTCTCCGCAATCAAAAATTAAATCCCCTTCGACTAATGTGTCTTGATTGCTATGTGTCTGAAGTGATGGATGCATGGCGTGGGAAGGGGCCGTTCACACACCATTACTTAAGTACCATTTCAGCCCCTAGAGAGAGGGCGGAGTCTGGGTGGGGTGATGGCTAAGTGATGTCCCTGGCTGAGCCCTCCATCACACCCCTCACAAGATGGACAGAAAGAATACTCTTCCTCCGCAAAGATTGATTGCCCGCAGTTGGCTGTTGGGACAGATTCATCTTGTGAGATAGGAAATGTAAGGTTCCATCTGTGTCCAGAGTAGTTTTGATATCAAGTATTCACATCAAAAGTGTTAAATTGAATATGTACAGTAATTACAATATTAATGTTCAGGGCTAACATAATAAAAGTCTGACATGTCTTGTCTATTGGTGGAAAAAATATAACAATACAACAACAGCTGAAAAGGCTCACTTTCTTTTTAACCTAAGACACGAAAAATAGATGACAGTAATTTACATTAGTAGAAACATGTTTTTTCTCCTACAATAAGCATCCTCTATATCTATTATCCTTGAATTATCTACGTACGGACTATCTTATTTGATCAGCAGAAGCACTGTGACCAAACCATTTTTGCATCAGTTTATTTAATTTGAGAAAAGAATTTTTTATTTTTTTATTTTAAGATTTGCTTCCTTTTGACCTCCAAATGCAGGAAATGATAAACTAAATAACTAACAAATGAAAAATAGATAAATGTTAATTTCCAGGTACGAGATGCCACAGATTGTTTGATTGTAGATTGATTATTCAACAGAGTAAGAGTTGCCTTTATCATTTGACCACAGTAAAGGGTCAAACAAAACCTCATCCCTGCTATTTTGCGAACTGCCAATTTTCACTGAAATTCAACAGAGCATCATGAAAACAAAATCACCTATCAGACTAGAGACAGTCTTCCATGTTATCATACTACTCATCCTGCACCAATTAAACAAGCCAAACTCCATCTGCTTGAGATTCATGTCATCTGTATTACATAATAAAAAACAATACTTGATTAAGGGTTCATTCATGATAGCTTGTTATGTTGCTAATGGATGCCGTCTGCATGGATTCACATCTTCAGCAGAACAATAACTGTCAAAGTCATTGCAAAATTTCACCAGATTTTACAGGCAGTTCCAGATTAGCAACATCAATTACAAATGAATGAATGGAAGCAATTCTTCCAATCAGGCCAGTTTGAAGCACTTAAGCCTTTACTCAGTAGGTTTACCTAAATCATGATGTGTGTATTGTCTGCCAAAAAGGGCTCGGCATTATTGTTGTTCTGGTTTAGATGTTAATATAATTTCAATAAGGCAATTCAAAGTCTACTATGTTTAGTTGCAAAATATTATAAAGATGATTATTCTTATCCTGGGCCAAGTTTGAAAATACTATATTATTGGGATATTAAAGTGATCTGAGATTACAGAGATTTATTTATTTATTTATTTTTGACAAGAATTGTCAATCTGTTGCTAAACTCTCTGACTAAATCAACCCTTTCTGTGGCTGCTTCACCACTAAATGAACACAGTTATCAGATGTCTGCTGTTGCTGGAATACGTGCGAGTATATACATATAATAAATGTGAGTGGTGAGGTTGGTTTTACAGCACATTTGCTGAATGGTTTAAAGGAGTGAGCTAAAAGAGAGGGATGGGGATAACGAGTTAAGCACTAACAGTGATCCCCCCTCATGTTACACAAAGTAATTTTACTCATTGTTAATACAATATGATCAATGGGGCTATGATGAACCTAGCCATCCAAAAAAATAGGGTGGAACATAAACTGTAAGGTAATGTTACTCAATTAAATAAAAAAAAAACTGTATTAATCCAGGAAGGCAATTTGATTTTGGGCAAGTAAAAACAATTAAAGACAAGAAAATAACAGACATGCACAAGCAGACATGTACAATCAAAGGAGCTGATTAGGACTATATTTGGATGATGGTGCAATTATATGAAAAAAACAACTAATATGAAATAGTTTTAGAAGCCATAAAAATAAATCTCGAAAAGTAGTTTGCGCTGAATCTAATTACACGTACTGAGATAGCAACATTCTCTTTGTTGAAATAGTGAAAAAACACTGTGTGAGCACTCATGATCTGCAGTAGCACTAAATCTTGCCAAATGGTGAACATACGTATATACGTAGCAGATCTTTTGGGGAAATGCATTCTACTCTCAGCAGCTAATGGGGCTAAAATAAGATGCCCAAATGCCCAATTCAAGCTACTGCTTTGCATAAACTCAAGTACAAAAACTCAGATAATCATGACAATCTCTCCACCAAAGTTCTAATATGGTATATCATGGTTCAATTCTTTAAGTGGGCTGGTCATAGATGATATCCTTGATGAAGTTAAGCGTGACTTACAAGGCCTCAGTTTTATACCAACCTATAATACCGACAGCTACCGTATCTGGGCCACATTACTGACACATCTGTTGTGAGATGAACATCCCATAACAGAGGCGCGAGGAGAGATTGGTTTTAT
Source organism: Anarhichas minor (assembly GCF_050575085.1). Taxonomy (NCBI): domain Eukaryota; kingdom Metazoa; phylum Chordata; class Actinopteri; order Perciformes; family Anarhichadidae; genus Anarhichas; species Anarhichas minor. The sequence continues at coordinate 16,797,752 of NW_027466472.1, forward strand.
AGGGCAGCTGATATTGGACTGCAGATTGGAGCTCAAACAACATTTTACACATGAACTACAGTAAAAGTGAAGGTTGAAACATCATCAGAACCCTCTTTTGATGGTTCTGATACTCTTATAAAGAGTGAGTTTATAATAATTTGTTGACACGGGTGGCAGAACATCAGTTTATGTGACCACATGCGGTCACAGTTAGGGTGCTACGCTCAAGTAATCGAGATGGTGTAAAGGTGTAAAGATGAGACTGAATTTGTGACAATATTTCTCTGTTGTCTCATAGTTAATTCATGAATCTGTGTTCATGGTTTAGCTGACAGAGTTTAGAAATGTAACACTAACCAAGGACAGCAAGCATAACATATTTCATAGTCTACTATAAAGCCTGAATATCTATATTTTCAGCCTTTGGGGAATTATATACTTTGATATTTCTTTGGTACATTTACACCTGTCATTGATATGATAATGTCCAATTAGGTCAGACAAAAATAGCAGAGCAAATAAATCATGTTCTCTGCTCCTGAAAAAGGAATGCACATCACAGATTGTCAGGTGTGCAAATTAAATTACACCTCCCATGGGGAACATGGACCATGTACTTCATTATTCCTCTTTTGTAGAGAAAGAAAGTGCACTCACCGCACTTTTCTTATAACCATACACCTACAGTACCATTATTTCTGACACCAGCAGCTTGGCCTGACAGAACTACTATAGCATAAGCATCTGGCCCAGGATCCACTGCGAAAAATGAGAACTAATGAGTGTCTCAGCTATGCTGTAGGTAGGCTACTGGATTGGGGAAACACCAGATCAGTGTGTGTGTAGGTGTGTGTGTGTGTGTGTGTGTGTGTGTGTGTGTGTGTGTAAGGAGGGTTAAGGCAGGTTAAAAGTGTAGTCTGAGACCTATTCATCAAGAATCATCCAGCAACATTTGGGAAGTAAAATGAGTTTGTTGAACCTTTGACAACACACACTATTGACAACTTAAAATACATAACATGGGGTAAAGCTACAGTATCACTTAGACAAACGGAAGTTCTTTCATGAATAGTACGCAATCATTCTGTTTCGACAAGCGTTCTGTTCATTCAATTTCATCAGCACACAAGAAGGAGCCAGATTGAACAGGTTTCACATTGCTGAAAAGAACCAATGACTCATGACAGAAGGACGGTATCCAATTTTGGCAAGGAAGCACAGGCAGAAGACAGAGGCACAAAAAAATTGCTGGAGTTGCAGTAGACTGTATCATCGGCTCAGCATGAACGTTCTCTTTCACCTAAACTATTGAGCCTTGGACTCTCAGCGGTGACTCTTTGAACAACTCCTCTAACTCTTCAGCCATACAGTACATACCACTCAGATAGCTTACATGGTAGGGCCAGTATGCCACAAGCTGACAGTATTTTCTGTAGGGATTGATAACTGTTCAGACTCCTTATCCAGTAACTTCTACTAACATGACTACTTCAACCACAAATGGAGGGCGCTGTATTGAAATCTTTTAGTTTAGTCAGTGGTTCTTAACTTGTGTGACGTAACCCAGAATGTTATATCACTAGATGATTATAGTGTTAGTTGTGTGTTACTAATGGATTAATGTGTAAGCAGCATTTGTATCCTTTCAGCGATCAAGAAGAGGCCCATTGAACTACTTATGTCATGTTGGGTACTGATATAAATAGCAATGCTTCATACAAGGTGAATACATGTTTCGTTATTACGAACATAATTTGCAAAGAGACTTTGGCTGTCAAATAAACTTCATCAGAATAGTTGAGTTGACAATCAAATATACTAGTTGACAGTCTGCATCGTTGTTGACTAATACTGATCGTTCATCTGTACTTTTAGCACGGTGCAGTAATAAAGCAGTGGCATTGCACCTACAGCAGATATGCAGCTGGGGGCACCGTGAGTAGTTGTAGACACAAGTCATAGCTGTGATGCAAGACTTTAACACTGCAGTGTTAGGCGCTTAAACAGCAGCCATTAAGATAAAACAATTTACTTCGTACTTTCCACCACTATCTACCACAGTATGGAAGGCTACAACTAATACTTTCACAACTCACTTGCAACTACAGCCATACACGACAAACTGAGGGAAACTGAATTTGACGAGCCCAATCGCTTCAGCAAGTCGTCGCAAAGTTTGATGGAAAATGTCTGATCACCTTTCACAGATAATTCAGCGTGTGGATAGATTGAAACAAAATACATAGTTATATCAAATCTACAACAGACTTGTTGTGAGCATTTGAAAAACCACTGATTGAACCTTGTGCAGACTGATCAATGTGGTTGACCTCACTTCAACACCTCCTTATAGTCAAATCCTCTGTCTGCGTCAAGAATATCCACACAGTCTCTCTCACACACACACACACACACACACACACAGTGTCTTTCTATTGTATGAGGGGAGGAAGCCACACTCTTAAATTAACTGGTCTACTGAAGCAGTCAGGGATAAGCTGACACTCTTAAGAATTATCATCATTATGCTGCTCGGTCAAAAGTGGGTATCAGATTATCAGTGATGAGAGTGAATACTAACAAATCTCCTTGCAGCCAAGTAGCTTGAGGAGAGCGGGGTGGCAGCTGTTGCCCTATAAATTTGATCATGTTTCTGCTCCCAGAGGGACCCAGGAGACTTCCAGAAAGAGCAACCAGAGCTGCCCAATATGTTGCCATCGAGTAACAGTGTTCAGCTGCACCGAATTCACAGATTCCCTTCCTTCTCCTCTTTGACCTTAGATTTAGCTGTCATTCTCAATGCAAAATGCATCTATTAACTGATTATGCAAGGGATGATATATCTACAAATGGAAGAACCCATGGGATTTTCTAAAGTACAGCATTTGTAATAGTGCTATAAAGTTGAGTGGTTCAATGAAATTGGACAGCAGTAAGGCAGCATCTTAAAAGAACAGCTGTGGCAACTTAACCGATATCACTGTTATTGAAATGTACATACAATATCTTCTGGTCTCATAAGTGCTTAGCTGAAGAGAGAAGCACCTCTTACACTAACCTCTGTATAATCCCTCACAGAGCTGCACAGAGAGCTCAGACAGTCCTCTGGAGCTCTCGGTGATGCGTCCATCAAAACCATTTTTCTCTCCTTCTGTTACGCTATAGGCAAGGTGTTTGTCACCAGCAAGGGAAGACAGACTGTAAATACTACCTGCAAACAACCTAAATATATTGAACATAGTGCATGCTGTCATTACCGTGGGCTGGGGGGGAGACTCGAAAATGTGTTGTGATACATTTTGTCTTTCATCACAATCCTGCAAACACACAATTTTATATCAAAGAAACTGAAAGAGCCTCCGCACTTAAAAAGACATCAGTAAACCAACAATCTGCACTGTGAGATTCTAAAGGCTATTAAAGAAGGTCTCACATCTCCACTCATTTTGAATTATGTACAATACATCACTGACAGAATGATCATAAAAGAAAAATAAAACCCTGTTCTGTCTGTGCAGAACATCCTCAGGGTAAACTCTATATCACACCAGAACCACAGGCCTTTCTGTAATAATGTCCACTGCCTAGTGGTGGTCTGTGGTGCCATGGGGTCTGGTCATTGTGATCTGACAAAGTGCTAACAACCAAGGGCATTATTTCATGCTGTTCCACAGGCCCATAGCATGACTCATCTTTTCTGATATATATCTAGCCCTAGGGATGATGTTCAGTTTAATTATGGATACACGGGACATCAGTCAAAATTACTGTTGTTCTTGTTTTACACAGCCATCCATACAAGCTGCCTCTGCCACTCCGTGAACATCCCATAGAGACTTGGAAGGAGCGTCAATGAATCTTGGGGCCCGGAAGTGAGCAAAGAAGCCAGGTGAATCTTTGAATAATTGATACGGTCTAATATTCAAACCAGAGCATCTCTCCAGCTGCTGTCATCTAATCATCATTTCATGGAGAGCGCATTAGAGCTTTGCAGCAACAGTTAATATTAGCGGGATTTTCCTCCGCCAATACTTAGGAAAGCACTCTGTCGGGGTAGGGATCTCAAAGCGGTTCTTATATAGGAGCCGTGACAAGTACTGAGCTCAGCCCTACTCTCCTGACAGTGGCCTCCGGCAAGACTCATCCCTCCCCTGGTAGAGCTGCAGGCAATATGGCCATTACCTTCAGCCCTGTGGAGCTTTACTTCCCTGGGCAGCCACACACTCAGAGATGCTGATGCTTCTTATGAAGGCTCTTCTCTATGGCAAGAATATTAAAAATGTGCCTGGTGGTGCCCACTTGGGAAGATGTCCATCTTTATTGTGTGGGGATGTGAGCACTCTTGGATCTACTGCGCAGGTACTGCTCTCTCCCTGAGCTGACGGGATTAGTCTCAGTGTGCGGAGCCCACTTAATGTTATTGTAAAATACTGAGTTAGACTGTTTAAATTGTCTAATACAGCCACATCTAAAAGTATGTGTTCAATTTATCCCTTCCTTTGTTTCAACGGAATATGCAGCCGGTTTATCATAGCGGCTTGTGAAATAACAAGCAGTGTAGATTAATTGCAACAGTTCCAGCAACAGAACAGAAGTGATTTCTCCAAAAATATGCTGCAAATGACTGTGGTGTCACCCTCCCTCTCCGTGTCTGCATGTGTGCGCCTATGTATGCGTGCCAGATTGTAACCAGCCAGTCTGATGCGATAAAGAACAGGGAGATGCACAGATGGCTAAGGTCAGTTCTTGATTGATTTCCACTGTGATTTGCATCGGTTTTAAAAATGGACCACTGCACTCAATTTGTCGAACAATAAGAAATAAAAGCTTTCTCCAAGAGGAGTTAATGACTACCTTTTTATCTCTGTGCTGACATATTCCCCAATTACCTCCACGATTTCCAAACGGATGATGAAGACTGTCAGGAGCGAAAATGCAAAGTAACTCCAACATCGGGACCAACACATGCTCCCCACTGCTGGAGCCAGAGACTCTTGGCTCTGAGTGAGAGCTTCCCAGCCAGCTCTTCTTGGCACCGCTGTCCTGGGCATACTGATTCTCATATCAGGGTTCATTTACATAATCCTGCCTGCGATTGGTCTCAGTTTAATGAAGGGTGGTAATGCATTTCTATAACAATGTTTCACCCCTCAACATGCCAACATAAACAGAACAGTGTGATGACATCTGGTGAAGCACTCGCTGACTCTATAATCATAAAGAAGAAAAGCCAGTCGGCGTTCAGCAGTGTCAGGGCTCCGGCATTTTCAGAGACAAAGGAGATGTCAAACTTTTTTTCTGTATGTGCTGCTGGCTTCCAGTGTGGCAAACTGTGAGCCGATCCAACCTACAGTGGTAGCCATCAACCAAAATTCCTTCTCTTCTGTATCTGCGCTGCAACGATCGTCCAAACTGCTGTGACTGGTACAGCATGCCTACTCTGCAATCCTCTTCAATATTGTAGATTGGTGAAAAGTAAATGGTTATTTGAGTACTGCTGTATGTGTAGCTCATTATATGGTTGTGCTTTACCAGGGAACAACATTTTCATTTTCCAAATCATACCTGTCAGATGGCCCCAGGGACCATCTGCACAACAATGCAGCAAAAGAGGGATATAGTAAAAAAAAAAGCAAGAAAAAAAAAACAGTTGCATTTGATTTTGTACTTTTAGATATCCCTTAACCTGGCTGATAAGAAAGGGTAAACATACATTTCGTCCAATCAAATACTCGGCTATATTTCCCCATCATTTTGTGCTATCAATGCTCCAGTAATAAATTAAAGATCTGGGCTAGCATAGAACAACGACACACAATAATTTGAGAACCACCGAAATAATTCTGTGCATCATCACCAATCAAAAAGGTCTAAAAACACTTAAACAACTCAAACAATTTGGACTGACCACCGAAGCAGATGGCACCTTATGTCGACTCTGTGAACTCCTGATGGGAAGTTGGGCTCACACCTCCAACCTCCCAACACAGGGTTTCTTCTCAAACAATGCCTCCATGGTGGGGAGATTAAGTAGGCTGCCACAGGAGTGCACAATGCTTCATTAGGCCTAGGAAGGAGGGATGTCTGTGCCCGAAGCAATCTGGGACCCAGTGAAATGTCGAAGGACCTCTAATGTAATCCTGCATAATACTCATTACTTCCCACTGTATTGACTGTATTAAGGAGAGCGAGAATGATTATTCAAAGGATCAAATCAATTCTTCACATAATGCCTTCACTCAAGATCTAATCACAGCATGCTTAATGTATTTAATGGTGCTAAGGCCAGTGGTGCATAAAACCATCTATGTGAAGGTGGTGGTAGTAAGTAACTTGCGACTCTTAAGAAAATCATTTAACCAGTGCTACTGGGCTGAGACAGTGGGATCGAGAGATTTCTCAGAGTGTTAATTATTGCACTGAACAGATTATTCTGTCAGTCAAGCTGCAAGGTGTACTACCACAAACTTCTCTCTTGGACTCACAAGAGTAAATGTTAAATCAAGAGTATTCTACAAAATGATATGCAGTTAAAGAAGCAATGAATTACCACTGCTATTAGGATAGGAGGAGGAATGTGTGCAGGAAATGATGACAATTCTAGGGGATAACTCTATTAACATCTTTGTTACCTTACCAAGTAACCTTCCAGCAATAGTGATACTATTTCTCAACTGAACAACCAAAGGTATAAAAAAAAGGTGTTGAATGCTAAATTTAAGCATTCAGGTACATTGAAGTTCTTTTGCTATTTGCTTAAAATGTTCATGCTCATGCATCATGTATAAACTTTTGGACTTTTGATAATGAAAAAAAAAGGTTGCAGTAGAACTTTTTGTCCTAGATTATGGTGATATATTTTAAATCCATGCAGCGCAGCAACAGTGCAGTCCTACCACAGAAATGTGTAGCTTCAGAAGCCTGACATCTCTTCAGAATAACGCTTTTTTATGGGGCTTAACAATAACACAATGTAGAGTAAAAACTGAAATTCATTTCTGTGACCGCATGCAATTATAACCACACAAAAAAATATACACAATTGTTATTGTTAAGGCTCAATGTATTTTACCACTAAAACACATCATATGTTAATATCTTTTTATTAAGTTAAATTATTTACTTTTGCTTATTTATTAATAATGGATTATGTTTGAATTCAACATGGGATGAATATGACATCCTAGAAATGTGGGGCTTTCACTTTGAATGCATCCTGATAAATAAGGTTGAAATTATCGGGATATCATTGTTCCTGTTTCCAAAAGTGGGCTCCCGGCTCACACTGAAATGCAATCCAAGTGGAGCAATCTCTTGTCTTCATCAGCACTCTGTCGGTCATTTTCAGATCGCATTGAGCAGAGCAGATTGGCCTGGCTTTACACCGGCGACACAGTTGAATCATTTGACTCACACAGATGAATGCAAAACTATCTCTAATTCGTGCAGAACCAGGAACCATCGTCCGACAAGAGGCCGGATGCAAGTTGTGGTTCCAGAATCGCCCAGCTTTTCACCTTTGCTTGTAGGACATGAAGGTCACAGCACACCAGGCTCGATGCGGGCCAGCTCACGGCAGCGAGGCAGGTTGGAGGTGCTGAGCTCCATCTCCAGGAGGACAACAGAGTGCCACTGTCACAGGGAGTATATACCCTCTCTGCCACCGAGAGCGGTCAAGTGGAAGGGGCCAGCCCTTGAGCAGGCACGCTTGTGTGACTGTGCATGTGTGTGTGAGTACATAATGCAGAGGGAGCAATCTGGAGAACGCTGGAGGCTATGGCCTCTTTGACGTGATAGATTCCCTTTGCAGCATGCGAAGCCAGGAGGGAGCCAGTCAACATCCTGCCACATGCCCCGCTGTTTATCTTCCAAAATCTGGTGGCGGGTTGCATCCTCTGGGCCTGCCCCAGCCGCTCTCTCCTCTCAGCGTAATCACCATAACTTATGTTGACAAAAATGACCATGCACCTTATAATGTTTTTGCTAGATTGGAAGACTACTGCACTGAAACAGATTTGTTTCCCCTTATGGATTTCTTGCTATTGAGCAGAGAACACGGTAACCTGCAAGTGGCATTTGTATGGGTATGCAAACGTTCGCTGAGCTTTAACAGATTCAAGCTGAATCAGGTTTCCCCCTGAAAACAAGGGAGATAGCTCAGAGCTCTGAGATCATAGCCTCTTACTGAAGAGAAAGAGAGAGCTGGGAAGGGGAAAATTCAATTTCAAATCGGCAGCTTCAAAAGTGGATGGAAGCTGAATGCAAATAAAGTTCTGTTTCTCTGTGTTGTGATTTATCACTGTGCCGAGCAGTAGTGCCGGGGCAGGCGGTATATTGAACGGAATGACTCTCCTCACATATTGGAAAAGCAACTCAACAACAAAGCACAGGAAAAATGAAGCCAGACAGATGGATGACCTTCAGTCCTCCTTGGTGGGAATAGGTAGAGGAATTTGTTTCGAGAGCTAATCGTTCACTCCGGTAAAATAATTATCTGGAGAGCCCAACTATACTTCAAAAAAAAATCATTGAGCACGAGACTCTTTTGAACAAATAAAACGATTAGGGGATGGAAGTAATGAATGATGGACCGTAACAAATGAAATAAATGAAGCAAGAAATATAGGTATATGCCATTTTTTAAACTATGTCTGTAAAGAATGAAAACAATTTTATCTTTCATGAAAAATTGTTATTGAATAAAAAGTCCCACAACAAACTCTGTATCAGTCTGAGTGAGAATGACAATACAAATGCCTTTCTTATCAAGAGCCACATTATGGATGCGCAGATAACCAAATATTAACACAGCATTTGACATTTCTCTGTGACACAATGACATTGCAGCACTCCACCGCATACCATGCACTGTTAAACAAGCCTGTTGTGGACAGCGACTGTGTGCTCAGAATCCTGTTTCAGCTAAACTGCCAAATTTCTGCTGAAAGGCATCTTTTTAAGCCCCTGTTGCTTGTTGTCCTCTATCAATAGAATCTAACTAGGGTTTACTATTGCATATGGTTGGGCAAAATAGTGAAATGCATTGGGAATTTGGGCTTTGCTGTTGTGTGTTTAAGCCGTTCTTTTTTGCTGGTTTGTTTGTGAACCACTGGGATGCTGCTATTCAGCACATCAAGCAACATTCAGTAAAAAAAACAAAAAAAACAATAAAAAAAGCATCTACTGTGGAACGATCGGCAGCACTGTGAATAAAAAACTAGTCAGCTCCAGGCTTCATGTTTTACTGTACTCTGATCCTCCAATTCGGTGCTCATTCAGAATTTTCAGTAAACAGGATTGATTGAGTGGGGACCTTGTGTTTTCCATCTCCCTTCTCTTCATATAATTCTCCGGTGATGAGTCGTGTCACCATTGCTCTGCCATGGGTGAGCCTCAATCTCCGTGCCCAAATGACTGCACCAGAGAGCAATCTTTCAACGCAGCCCTGGCATCAATCTTGCTTGGAAGCAGTTGGCGATGAACCTGGACTGCCTTGAAAAGTTCTCTGGCTGACAGCTTCCATGATCAGCCGTCACAGCTGGCTGTCTGATTCATACCTGAACGCCACATCAAGAGAGAGTCAGAGCGAGAGGTCACCCCCCTGCTCTGCTTCCATGTTGAGTGTTCTCTACAGAGAACAATAGCACTCTTAATCCCCCTTCAGAATGAGTTACATGTAAAATAAAGAATATTGAAACCTGTCGAACAAGGGAAAGACAAACCCAAGAAAAAAATCTCTCTTTATAGTTAATAAAGGCCTTATAAGCTATAAAAGCAATATTGAAGGGTTAGTTCACTTGAATTCTAAAAACTATTTAAAAGTGTAGTGGAGCCGAGCAGATGCAGAATTTTTGGTTTCATGTACTGTACCAAGGTTTTGAGATATCCATAGCTTAATGTTCTCATGCCAAACAAATACAACTGAGGTGAATATGCTTTTGGTTGTACTGCTTAAAGCATTTTAAAGTTACAGTTGAATTTAAATGGCCACAAACAATGTCGTATTTTGACAGTAGAGATTTAAGAACAGAGATCAAACAGAAATATTTTGTGGAGGTACTGGATTACTGGATTTCTCCACTTCTTGTAAGAGGAAACATACATACACACATATATATATATATATATATATATATACTGTATATGCATTTCTGGTAAAAGTCATTGTTAGGACTTAACTACCCCTGCAGATTCACAGTATTAAGGAAATTGTGTGCCATGGTAAAATAGCCCTTATTACACCTTTAATATTCTAAAATAGGATTGGTGGCAGAACAAAGCCAATGTCCTTGACTGTAATACTCTATTAATCTGAGAAGTAATCACAAAATCTTAATTCTCACTCTTAGATGGCAATGTTTTTCAAACAGAGCCATACATCAGGACAGTGACAGAGAGCTAGCACATGCTGCCCTGTATCTCGATGAAGAGTGTGCTGAAACAGACTAACTCCTATTTGAGCTGAGGGCTCATTGCTTCTAAACCTCATTTACTAATCTGGGAATATGATTGTCATTCACTCTCTTACAGGTGTGCTCATTCCACACAAAGTCTTTAACAGGGGGAAATCTCCATGATCGTGTTAAAACTCCATTAACCCAGTTATCAGCTTTTAGTGGAGCTCAGTGTGAAAGCAAGGCTGCTCTGTGAGGCCTTAGAAAATGACTAAAACAGGTGGGAACACTGCCATTTATCGTGACCTACTTAATACACCGAACACCAAGACATAAATAATTCTTTAATCTGGCAGTTACTTTGTTTAGATAATGACATTTTTTTTATTTTTTTTATTCACTGCTGTTTGAACTTATTATACAATGTAATGTGTATATTCCTATATTATTATAAGGTCATGGCTGCAATTGTAATGAATTATTTTTTGGCCCACTTTCATTGCTTGGAAGTGATGTTTAAGGAGCCAACATTTTGCCAAGATATACTGTACATGACCAACAATTACTCTTCCCTTGTGTCGTCAGGCTGCAGACTCTTACTGGCTCCGTTCTGGAGGAAAAGAAATACGCAATTGCTTTCGCTCATATTTGAACACGGCATTTACATGCAAGCAACAGAGAGAGACACCTTTTCAAGAAATACTTTGAGCGCCTACGGTTAACTAATACTGCAAGCAAAAAAGGTTATTATATGTCTGCCATAATACTTGTCCTCGAGAACTTTAGAAATAAAGTGAAGAGTAGAGAAATCCAAACCATGACAAGCTTATAAAGCGGCTTTCTTGTGTCTTCAAGCTATTATGCATTCTTTTGCCAGCACTGCAGATGGGAGTTGTGCTCTAATTAAACTCACCTCCAAATATCCTTGCCGACACATCCAGAATACTCAAAAGCTTTTAAAATGTGGCTGAGATGGGAATTTGTTATGCATGTACGCAGCATTGCTAATAAATCCCTGTTTAGACTTCAGCCAAGATTAGCGTTGCAACCTGCAGAACACATCTCCAGCGTGCCACTGAGTCACAGAGGTCACTATTCAAATTGAAAGACACATGAAAGCCTCTTGTGATTGAACCAGTCCTCAGAGGTAACGCCAGCTGCAGGAGCAGGGCTGTGTGAACTGTTAACTACCGACTGCTGCTGCAAACATCTGCGTGGATAAAAAGATTTGCTACAATTCAACGTTATCAAAGCTAAGAAAACAAAGCTCAAACGATGAAGCGGTGTTCAATCCAAAAATGGTTGGAGGAAAAAAAGTGTCCCACACAACACTGCAAAACATTTCCTGGCTGTTCTCTCGGGTGACGTCGACTTTAAGTAGCGACAAGAACAATTGTAGAACAATAGTGAAAACAAGGAATTAATAAACATCGGTCTTCCAATGTTTAGGCTCAATCAACCTATAGCATTTTATGAGCATTGCTGCTCCGTGAAGAGGCTTTTAGAGCAGACAGGACCTTTGAATTGATGTTAAACAGTTGAGTAAGCACACGCTCGTCAGCGAGGAGAGCGGCGTGTTCGTTAACAGCTCTGTCCTCACACAAAGAAAGGAACAAACCTCCTCTGTGATAAAAGCCTATTAGCTACCTGCGAGGATTAAATCTGATCACTTGGGGCTGTCGCAGCAACAGTAAATAGATGTGGTCCTCCTTTCCTCTCCACTTTGTAAATCACATGCCTTTTGGTTCCATTGTGAGCCCACATGAAGTCTCTGCCTGGCGCCAAATTTTATGCCCCGTGAAAAATGACATTGCTGTCACCTTTAGAGATATACCTTCAAACATGACTGCTAATCTACTGCGTTTGCTAAGTGCTTGAGGGGAAAGGGTGAGTTATTAAGATTGAAAGTAAAGACATCCTAAACGATTAAACACATAATTAACAGCTACTGCATGAAGGGCATGACTTGTCAAATCTCAAGGGATTCCTGATCGGCCGGCTTAAATCTCCCACAAGTAATTCTTCTGCTCAAAACACAACATCAGCTCAGACACATAAACTAAACCCCGGCCTGAAGCAACTGAAAACTTCCTCAATTTTTCAAAAAAATATGTCGGCTGTTATTCTTGTGATAATTCCATCCAAACTGCCCTGGTATCCAACAGGAATTCATTTGTCTGCAAAAGCCTTCCAAAATAATTTAAATAAGCACTAGAGCTACATCTGGGCTTTATACAGGCCAAAGCACTGCTCCAAACAGAAATCAATGTGCTGCGCCCCCCCCCCCCCCCCCATCCAAAACAAGTTCAACAGTTACATCAGAGAGATAATTAATCACCAATGTGCCAAATTAATAATTTTGTTTGTCCGACAACAAAGTACAAACCACAAATCTTCCGTGACAATCCAGAAAATCACGCAGAGCTTTGGCCGCTGCCCCAGAACAAGCATCTGTCAAAACAAATGGATCTGGTTTTCACAATATATAAATAAATAAACAACTTAAGATCCACGGATGAAATTAAAAAAGGAACGTTGACAAAGAACTGTGGACTCTCAACAGACACAACTGTGACAATCCTGGCAATTTAACTTTCGGGCAAAAATAAATAAATAAATCATTGACGGCTTTTGGCAGAAGAAATAATGGCACCATACCAAACTTCAAGATTACATTATGAAGAAGATAACCTTTAATGATACTGATGTTCAAGCAATTCAAACAGTGACATTCATCTCTATAGTATTGAATTAAGACATACATTATCTTCAACAGCTTCATGTGTGTGTGTAGTTACACAAAACAAATCCTCGATTACAGGTTAATTCATTAAAAAATGGACTACTTCCACACTGTGGAAGGGAAATATGTGAATTACCATTCAAAAATGAAATGGACCCTAGAAATGACCCAGATCAATGTCAGGGCTGAAACTGTGCTCTGCTTGAAAGATCAATCTTGTCACACCTCTACAGCTTGTTTTTTTAGCATATTATTGAGATGTTTAATTTCATACCAACAAAAGATTTGGTGCACTATACAGCAGGTGAAATACCACAAAGGTCAAACAAAATCCCAGAAGGCTTACTTGTCAACTGAGACGTGGACTTTGGCTGATGGGATTGAAAGGGAAGCTACATCATTCACTGCGAGGATGAGGCATCACGTCCAAACTGCGCTCTAGTACTCTGTACATAGCTGGTTCAATCGGATGTGAAAATGAACGGTATAAGATGCATAATTCATTCACCCCCTTTTTGTTAGTCAGAGTCACGGAGACAATTCGATCATTGCGCTTTGAGTAAAAAGTTGGGGAAACGAACAGCTCAACAGTTAATCAGAGGGATTAAACAGACAATCATTCACACTTCCATTCATGCCTAAGGGCAACGGATGTGACAAGCATGTGCTTTCAATATATAAGGGAAGTACCATGGCATGATGTCACGTTAAAGAAGGTTACAATATTGTAATCCTAGTTCTGTAAACTGAGGCGGAGCCTTCTATTTAAATCCTTGGGTAAAGCTCTCCTCCAATCCCCACCACACATCAGACCATTCGCCTTTTATTGTCGGTCTATTTGTTCTCTTCTACTGCACAAGTATTTAGCACCTAAAACAAGAAACATCTCTCCATTGTTGCATAACTTGTTGGCTGCCGTATTAGAAGCACAGAGGCATATCCACAACAGCAGCCACAGGGACACAATAGAACCACATCACAATGGCCACTTCAACTGCAAATGACGCCTACTCTGTGAGCATCCAGGTTGCCCGCAAGGCCCAATACTGTCTCCTCACAAATGTAGCCGCCATTTCCCCAGTTAAACACAATTCATTCAGAACTAACAGCAGGCCGCACGAGGTGATGTCAAACAAGGCTGTGGGTGGTTGTTAGGTGAGTGTAAAGATGTGTAATTCCCACAATCCCCAGTGCTCATAAATGGGATAGATAGCCACTGTCAGTCAGCATCACAGCCATTGTGTGCTGCTGGATTATTAGCTGCAAACACACACACACATACACACATACACACACACATCCTGTTTTTTTGTGTGCATTCTCAAGATTTACAGAAAAGGTTTATAATGCAGCACCTCCAGTGTTATAATTGGATAACTGCAGTTGAATTACAGATGACCTCATTTGGACAAAACCTGATGATAAATCACATGCTAATCTTGAAAGATAGGATGTTGCATCAGTTCACTGCTTTGTCTGTGTTCCAGTAGAAATGTTATTGTTTGAGGATGTTTCCTTTAAATAAGTGTTTCGGTCAAATGTCTGTGTCACGTCGTATCACTCAGGGGGAGCATTAAGGCATTAAGACACAGTAGGCCAAGTCTCCTCTCCTGTATCCATTTCAATGAAACACTGGCAAAGCGTGCAGTGTAGTGGTTGGTCTAAGGCACATACCAGCTAAATACAGCTTCCCCAGTTTGTGTCCAGCCAGGGACCTGTTCCATATCAACCCCTCAGTCTTCCGCCATGTTTCTAGTCTGCTTTCACCACAAACTATCAAAAAAAGGCAATAATGCCCCAAAAGATCCAACAAAAAAGGACAATGCAAATGCCTTTTGAGATTCTCAATCTCATAAATGTCTCTTGCTCTGATACACTGCATTGCAAACATGAACAGCATCATGTGAAACATTTTCTCCTTTTCTAAGTTTTTTTTTCTAAGTTTTTCTCCATTAATTAAAAACTGAGACAAATACAAGGCAATACAATTTGTTTCCTTTCCTAAGATAACCGCTCACAGGGCTGTTCACCGAACACAACTAGCAACTAGCGACCTACATTCATTACCTGTCGATTCTCAAGTTCTTCACATGGGGGGGCGACGTGTTTCGTCTGCCATTGTCTTCTGACGCCCACCATGTGTTGAGCCCGTTACACTCTACTTCCTGAATCAACAGAGCAGCTTGTCAAAACAGACTGAATTTTCGTAAATAAAAGCTAATCAGTTGTTCTCAAAACAAATGAACCATGTTACATCGCCAGATGAGCAGAGCTCCATGATGGCACCCACAGGGGGTTCAAGATGCTTTATGGAGAGGACTCCTTTTGGAAATCACTTAATAAAAAGAATGGAGGTTAACTGAGCAGGTTATCACCTCTTAAATCAGTCTGATATTCAAATATATGAGCGTGTCTGATAGGAAAGGTTTATTTTAGAGCCTTTCATCCTCAACTGTCTGAGTTTGTCAAAAGGGTCAAAAAATATCAATAAGAATATTCTTTCAAACTAAGAGCTATGTACTCATATTTTTCGAGTATTTGGTTTGACAGGGTGTGTCATTGTGCCTCTCACAACTTGTCTGTTTTACTGTTGTCACTTAAAACACAAATAATAACTACAAATATATTTTTCTTCATTTGCAACTCACTGTGTAGTGTTTTGTGTATTATGAAGCTAATTAGGTCATTTGCTCCTTTGAAGACATTGTTTGGAGATTAAGTTGCTTTGACCCATCTGGCTAATGGCCTGGTAGGGTCTCAACTCCTATTAAAATATCTGCCACGGAGGACAAAAAAATATATTGAATCCTATTATTGTCCTAATCTAATTATTCAACATCATTGGAGTATCATTTCCCCATAGCCCCTAATAATTCAGCCATAATTGAATAAGGAACCCAAAAGGAGTTTGAAACATACATCGGTTAAATGCTGATAATTTGTGCATTCGAGCTATATTATCATATGCATCTATTACATTTATTTAAATAATCTCATTTTAAACGATGTAATATGCCAGGCCTTATACAATTTACCATGAACATGATGGATTTCTTTTGTGAAGTGAATAGATCTGCGTCACAGAAAACATTTATTCCAGCAGTCAGTCATTTTGTTCTACCGTCTCCTCAGCTAAAATGGTGACATCCAGTTGTAATTATCCCAAAGTGAATAAGTAATTAGGGAGATAACAGTTATAGCACATAGCTAATGGGATGCTTCACAAGTTCCCAACCGTCTGCCATTTCATCAACCACTGGTTGGCATAATCTTCGGCTTATGACTCATATCCTACTGCCTAGTCTGAAAAGGGCTGCAGCTCTAGTGCCCTTGTTACTAAAATGCCAGCCACTGGCACCAAGTATGAAGTGGCACGGACAGATATGGTTTCTGGCACATGTTTTAGACGCTAGTAAAAATATAGATACAGTAAAACAGATAATAAACCACTTAAAAGAGCAGAGCCTTAAAGGCTGAACTCACTGCCTTGCTAATGTCATGTTGCCAAAGTTGGATAGCTAAATTCAAAAAATAAAGTGGTGGTCTGCACAGTGATCTCATCTCAAACCGGTCTGCTTTTATCACTGGACTGCCAAAAAACTGTCCAGCAGCAATAGAGACAGAAGCCCATAATAAGATCATTTAATTACATCACAACTGCCTGACAAAAACTAAAGCATCATTAGTCTATCATGAAGAGGTTATACCACTGTTATAAGTAATTTAACTCATTAGAGGCACTGCCCAAGGGCATTTCAATTATATATTACTTTTACTTTACTTATACCATTATATTTATTTTCTTAAATTCCCCACATATTGGAAATTACAAATAATTACACCTAATAATAATAATACATTTTATTTGTATAGCGCTAAAAAGGCACTCAACAGCACTTTACATGGTAAAAACAGAAAAAATGAAAGCAATGACTATAAACAAGGCTGATAGATGACATAACAGTAAGAAACAAAACAGACATAACTCACATCATAGGTGAAAAGTAGATTTAAATAGATTGCAGTTTTGAAAGTGGCGAGTGACAGAGAATGTCTGAGGTGCTGGGGGCGAGAGGTCCAGAGGGAGGGGGTCGCAATAGAGAAGGCCCTGTCCCCCCAGGTCTGGTGCTTGGACAGAGTAGGGGGGCGTAAGGAGGTTGGCGTCTGCGGATCTGAGGTTACGGGTAGGAGCGTGTCGGTGCAGGACGTCCGACAGGTATGAAGGGCTTTGTATGTGATGAGGAGAATCTTTAACAGGATTCTTTGGGGAGCCAGTGGAGGTTTTGAAGGACTGGGCTGATGTGATCTCTGGTGCGGGAGTGGGAGAGCAGACGGGCTGCAAAGTTTTGGATGTGTTGCAGTTTGTTGATGATTTTGGTGGATGAGCCGTACAGGATGCTGCTGCAGTAGTCCAGTCGAGAGGTGATGAAGGCGTTGATGAGTGTTTCAGCGGTTGAGGAGGAGAGGGAGGGGCGTAGACAGGCATTGTTTTTCAGATCAAAGAAGGCGTTTTTTGTGATGTGACTGACTTGGCGTTCGAAGGAGAAAATAATACCAAGGTTACGGACTTTTTAAATAACATTTAAAATAACTGACCAAAACCGACAGAACATGCTCTTTCCTTAGGCTAACTATACATATTTGTACATCAAGTAGATTCTATCCAATGGAGAATGAACAACAAAAAAATGTGTGAGTATAAAAATGTTTAAGCCAGTTATTCCAATGACTTTTACACCAAGGGTGTAAACAAAAAATACCCCCGATCACAAACACATTTCATGAGACATTCTGCACCATGTTATGATGTAAATATACAGAAACAATAACATATTTGTCTAGCGTGATCATGTAAACATTGCATTGCTTCATTGCTCATATTTCAGGTAACTATGTAAACATATGTAGCTATATACTTATTGAAATTTAAATGTTTAATGGTTCAGTTAAAAAGATACTTGGCAGTGTTTTGTAGGCTGTAATGTCCATCAGTGTTTAACAGCATTAAGTGTTACATGAAGATTAAAAAAAACGATGCAGCTCAAGTTATCTGATTTAAGTCGTATTCCTTTTCAGTTCTGTTAATAAAGATCCACCTCAGCTGTGCAGGAGCTGACTTCCTTAAATCACATACGATGTTATGCAGAGTTTTCTGAGAGCCCTCCAAACATGATTTTTGATGATTTTCAGGTCAAACTGCACACTTAATAGAGACAGAGCTTCGAGCTTCAACACAAATCTAAAGTTTGCTCAATCTCCCTGATTATAATGGGGTCATTTATATAAGCCTCCCGCAATCAGGTAAGACAGATATCATCTGTTGTCTGCCACCACCAACTAATATCAGTGTTGTACTTTAATCAACGGCAATCATTTCTGCAATTAAATGACTATAGCCAGTGAAAACAGGATATATGACAGACTTGATCAAGTAAAAAACTGTTTAGTTTTCCTGAGACGAAATAGATCCGTCAGTATCAATATGTATCTAATGACTGTGGACACAAACGTAGCATTTTAAATGAGGTTATCTAAACTTGATAGAAGACAAACTGTGAGATTTTGCAGCAACTGACAAACCCATAATTGTCATTTTATAATAAATTAGTATGTAATAGCCTGTTTTTCATCTTCAGGACAACTTGATTATGAATTTACACAACGAGAAAGCTGAGTGCTCATGATGCTCATAGCTGCAACCTTGCACTCAGAAATAATAAATAGAAAAATAAACTTAATTTGCTCGGCAGAGTGCTAAGAGATAGCCTTGAAATTGGGACATCAAGGCCTGGATGCCAAGTGTCCTGTCTCAATTATAAAGGCAAATATCTTTTCAAGGAAGACAAACATGGCCACAAGCGGTGCTTAAGTCAAGCAACAGGAGGCCTCACCAAGGGCAATGTGACTGCTGATAAACCCACGAGTCAACAGCAGATTTAATCTGTGTGTCCCACTTGGCACATAATGGGAGAGTTCAGACAGATTTATTTTAGTAAGTCTTTGCACCTACGATCGCGCCATTTTTTTTTTTTATCTCATCAAGTGAATGTGACACTGAAGAAAGTATGACAGGTTTTATTTCAAGTCAGCGGTCATGACAAGCAAGCCCAAGATCCCATCGCCACAAGCAAACTTAATTAGACAGAAGGAAAGCAGTGCTGTGTACCTTCTGTTGTGCCTGCAGAAACAAATCCTATAACATACAAACCTGCAGAATAATTAAGACTCATTGTCACCCACATCATCATTCAGGCAAAAAAAAAAGATTCCCTATTAACAATGTGCTCACGCCACCACTCGTACAACCAAGTGACAACTTGAATCATAAGCAGAATTTAAAAAAAATTCAATAAAAAAAACAACATGGAGTCTGTCGTGTCGGTTGAGGTTTCATTCAATCAAATCAGTTTCAAATCATCTAAAGGTCAGGTAGAACTAATCATTCCCATTCCCTTGGTAATTGCTCTTTAATCCACATTTTTATATATTAGATAATCCTTTTATTTTGTATTCATTATTCATATTATTTAATCATTTTATTTTTCCCTCTTATTATTTGTGATGTGCTGAAGATGTGGAGCTACTGTAAAATATTTCTTGGCTTTTTTTCTTCTCCGCTTTTTTTTCCTCTTACAGAGATAGAAAAATAAATCATTCTCAACCTACAGTGTTACCAGTTCACTGCAAGGTAAATTCACAGTTAGAGAAGGATGGGTCAGATATGTGCTGTGTGATAGTAATTATTTGATAGTGGGCTCAGAGACTTTGTCCTCCTCAGATGCTTTCCAATCTGCGAACCTCGACAGAATGACAGAAACAATACACAACCGGGCCCAGCAAATCTCTTCCACTCATAATAAATGCCATTAGCAACTCTGCAGCGCGCTTGCCGCTTGTTGCTATCTATGGAGACTAGCCCAGCTTGCTACGAGGATGGGCTGACCTGCTCCATCAATTATAGTTCCTTGTTTCCTGGCCAACTAAATAACTGGAAATTACTCTGAGGTTGGCTCTGGTGCTGCTTTGTTGTTAAATGATTGACATCAGCTGGAAATAAACAGATAATAAGATTGCATGTTTTTATGTTACGTATACACAACTGGAATATAAGTGACATATTCTATATGTGCAAATGAAACTGCAAACATTTGCACCCAGTGCTGCTTCATATTGAAAGCTATTGAAGGCCTCAATGTGCAGTTAATAATTTAGTTTATTTTCTTTTAAGCATCCTGCTTGAGTAAGAAACCAGCGTTACAGCAGAACATCCTGACAGCAGTATGTGTGTAACGATATTGATAAAAAGGAAGGTGATCTGACTGAATAATTTAGCAGCCATCCATTGATGCCTCATCAACTATAACCGCTGCCTTGCGGTCGTATGCCTCCGCCAGCCAGTCATGTTGCAGTTCACATCCATGTCTGTCCAAAAGGTCATCGCTTCATCATTTATCCTAATTGACATTGGAGCACAATTGCATATGAATTCTTGAGGTATGGCCTCAAGATTTCCTGAGATATTGAGTTCACAAAAATGGAATGGACCAGATGGACAGACAACCTAAAAACATAATGCCTCTGGCCAATGCTGTCGCCCGTGCCTAGGCATAATAAAATAGATATGACCTGAAAGTGTGTCCTCCTTGTACACACACACACACACACACACACACACACACACACACAGACAAAATGGAGACTCAGACAAGACCTAATCAAAACGGGCCTCATAGATAGGAATATATCCTTCCCTCTCTACATGCATACCAAAGCCCTCCTTGCTCATCCTCATCGGCCTGCCAGCAACCACGCCTGACTCCAGGCTTCTCTGTTTGCTTAACTATGCAGTCCTGAGGTGTACACTGAGTGGGCTGGGCTAGCTGTGGGAAACACAAGCTGATAATATCTAATCCTCTGTGTGAAGGACATATTTGTCTCCCCACCCAGTATCCAACATGTTTAATAAGCCCACAGTAGCCTGCTGATATTTGACTGCAGCACACCCATTCACAGACTTGTAGAAAACATGCAGCTTCTCTTTGCTATTTGAACCTATGATTCATTATGTTAGAGATAATATACAGTAAGAGGTTTAACGTATTTGTGTCAGAACCAAAAACAACCTTGTCGAATGATGCAAATGCGGACGGAAAATGGTGATTGTAACGGTATATTATACTGGTCTATAATATAATGTTGTATTGGGCCAAATTCTCCCACCTTCAAGGTCAAACGCAATTCTTTATGTCATTGTGAGTCTGCAAGTCGATCTCTATATCCTGGTGAGCCAGATAAGACTCCGTGAGTTCATCACAGCGTGAGCCGTATAGATGAGGAGGAAGCAAGATACCATATCTCTCTCTGGTCCTGTGTCTTGATATCACCACATCGTCACAAGGACGGCAGGAAAAACTACAGCTCCACAGTATTCTGGTGCCGAAAGGAAAGTTTGGGTGGTCTGGGCTGAACTGTTCAGAAGCTGAGAATGCTTGTGGTGCTCTTACTAAAGGTATGCTGTTGAGATTAAAAACGGTTTTGTGCCAGAACGCTTGTTGTCATGTTGTGACTTTTCCCTCCCATTTCAGTGATTGTGTGGGAGCGCATAAGCAAGTGAGCTGACACCCACTTTGCGAGAGCCACATTTGAATCTTTGCATATGCACAATCCTTGGTGAGACACATCTGGCCGCCATCTCCTCTAAAACAATTTCACCCCCGGGAATTGCCACCTTGCAATACTTGCATTATGCTAAAGAGTCACACCAATCAGGCTGATGCATGTACTGTATGCAAGCAGCAGCTGTTGTAACAGAGATCACTCTTCATTTTCATATTGACGGTTTTGTTTACCTGCCGAGGGCGCTGGCTGCTGGATTGCACTCGTACCTTAGCTGTGCAGACATTTAGCTAACATATCAATCAAGGATTTATTGTGCAGTCACTTGGTCCTATTTATACTTATTAAATGATCAACTGATGTAATTGAAAATAATTCAGCTCAATGTAGCTGCCTTTGTTATTTATAACTCTGCTGCTGTCACATTGCCATAATCAATTGAATAACCCATGAAAGCGCCTCAGAAGATTTGCCTTGAAAACGGGTTTTCAATGGGCCAGCTCCATGCTGGGACACGCGACAGCTTATTCAGCAAGATTTCTTATTGTTCCGATTGTAAACTATTGTGGCGGCATTACTCTCTAGACAGGTCACCAAGAAAGCTTTCCTCTCACAGGGTCTGAAACCTTGAAATACAGCTGCATGCAGCGAATCAAGAGGGGAGAAATGTATTTTGCCAACTTTTATCCATTCTTGTTGACGTCTGCTGTGTGTAATTATATTTGTCGAGGCCAACCAAGGCACCGTCAATGTTTAGTTAACAGGCATTTACATTCTGATAAGGCAAGTATACTGTACCTCAATTTGTCCAAGAACAAGTGAATGAGAAAGTCATTGTCAGCACAAACACAGCCTGGAGTTGTCAGCAACAATGACAAGCATTTATCAAACTGCACCATGTGCATGTTACATGTGTCTATGTGACATGTCTTCATGTCTGATGTCGGTTTTCATATCCACCCTTTTGATGCTGCTTCCGTCTTTTGTTTTAATTCACAGCACTGCCAGAATTTGTGTTTGTATCTTCATAGTGTTGCTCCTTGAATTGGCCTCTGGACATAGAGCCGTGGCAGAGCAGAGCCTTTACTCTGTTCCAGACAACTGTAGTGAAATGGTATTATTAAGCTAACACGCCAGGCTTGTTATCAAGCCGCCATGATAGCAAAGCTATTCCTAAGACTGTAGTTTGCTACAAACTGCTTTAATTCAGAAGCTTTATGTGCCAAGGGGTCTAAATATGTGAATCACCATACTGTTATCTTTCTTTTTCCATGTTTGCTAACATAAACTGTTCTTAAATCATGCTACAGTTTTCACTTCCGCTGGATATTACAGGATATGGACAGAAAAACATCACCCAGGGGGAGTAAAGAAGGCGGCCCACTCATGCAGGCTTTGCCAGCAGTCAGCTCGTCTCACTCTTGGGCCCAAACAAATGAAAAAGGAAACCAGGTCTGTTTAGCTTAACCAGTTTTAAGTTGATAGCCAGCTCGCTGTGTGATATGACATGACACCTGAGTAATGCTGACGGAACAAGATTCTTAACGAAGTGCAGAACACAAGGTGCTCAACCATAAGGTGAGCACTATACAGTAGCTGCTCCAGGGAGGCGGAGAAGGGAAAATATTGACAAGCAAGCACCACTGGAGTGTGTCGAAGCAAACTGAGCAGCTCATAATATAATGACAATTATCGCTGCTGCCTTGGCTTCATCAAGCAGCGGAGAAAATAAATGTTTTCAGATTGTTGTGATTGTCACTTGAAACTTGAAGTACTTCACATTCATCAGCTGTGACTGCAAACACCCCCCCGCCATTACACCGCTACGGAAGTTGAGCCTACACCCCGTCTTATCCGATTTGCTTGAAAGGAGTTCAACTGAAGTGACAAAAATTGGGGGGTTGCAGCACACAAGCAGAGCGCCTTCACACAAGGGCCTAAAATATTCAGAGCTGCATTAACAACAGTTCTGTAACGTTTCTGAACCATCACCTGCAGCTAAACAGTGCTGGAGCAAGATATTGATCACCAATTGACAACAAATCCAGGTGATTTATCAAGCAAAATGCCAAATATTTGTTAGTTCTCAAATGGGTTTTTCTCAATACACAGACATTTGTTAGGCTAAACAATTAATTCAAAATATAACTGATAAATAAAAAAAGTTAATTATTTACAGTACACATGCTGGTGAATCCTGCAAAGCTGGAATGTGTGTATAAATCCTTGGGTAAAAGATACTGAACTCTAAAGAGGCCAGTGAATAAATATATGAACTTCAGCTATCTTAGATTCTAGCACAACATAAAGCTGGTTTAAACAGCTTTAACCGGTTTAAGCTGTGTTCAACTGAGTGTTGACCTTATGCACCGATACCATTTAATGCACAACATGGGTCAGAAATGGCCCATCTTCATTTTCAAAATGATTTGATACATAGTTGAATCTTTATTTGTAAAATATTTTGAACAAAACTATGTCATCTCCTCGGATGTTGAGAAATTCTTAATTGTTTTGTCTAACTGAAATGTGCAGACTAGATGAAAATCAACAGTATTATTCGTTTTCTAAAAAGAGACAAAACATAATCATACTTGTGTCAAATTAACTGTTTTTGCAGCAGTTCTGACTATAACATTTTTTTCCCCAATTAACCATGCTCGAAAAAAACACAGCAGAAGTGCCCTCTTGGATGCCTGGTTGATAAAACATGATAAAGTGCCCACTATGGTGCTCTTCCAGGGGACAAAATGCAATGCAGAGCACTCTAGGGTCCAGTAGTGGACACAAGGTGATGCAGTGCCATATAGGCTGCCCTGCTAAAAAAACTCTCTGCGCACAGGTGCCTCATCGCCTTTTAACTTTTTTTACCCCTGCCCCTCAGAAACTCAGTAGTGATGCAAAAAATAAAATATATATCTTTTTTAAAACATTAAAATAAGTGTGTGATGTAAAAAAAAAAAAAGTTGTTGAAGAATCGATTAAATATTAAGTAAACAATTCAAAACATTCAAAGATATGAAAGAAAATCTTTGCTCGGGTCACTTTTTACCCATGTTGTCCATCCAAAGGGTTAATGTGTGAAAAGCTTCTACCAATCCAAGACAGTGATGTGGTAAAATGTCCTCTGGGGCCAGATATCTTTACATCTTTATGTGAATACTAAAATATCAAGATACCAATGTGAGAGGAGGCAGAGCAGCTATCAAGTCCTCACTCTGCTGAAGTGCTAACAACAGGTAATCTTCACTGTGACTATATTAACACAATATATGTGCAGTGTCAGCATTCAATGGTGTCCCTAAAAGTTTTTTTAAGGCTGTACCGCTCTCATGTACTGTATGTGTACGTTCGATAAAACATTTGCCTCTGCACCCTGTTAGACGTTGTTCTGCAACTCTGCACACAGCACAGCCGCCCTTATAACCCTAAAGCCCAGTGTTTCAGATCTTGTAGGGCTACACCTTAAAACAAATTGGGGTGATGTTTCTTAAAAGGGCAGTGTTGCACTTTTGTTGTTTTCTGATTCCTGTACCTGCAATTCAGCAGAGTCTTTGTGAGGAGTAGTGCTCCCATGCTCTTTCCAGGCCATGGGCTTTACAGTAATCAATGTTGATGAATGAGTAGGAAGGCTCTCTTTATTCCAGCCCTCGCTGAATAGAAAGTTTCCATTATCTCTCACAATGTATTCACTCTATCAAAGTGACAGGGTTGAGGCAACCCACACTCCATTGCCCTCACTGTGCCCATGCCTACCTTCATCCGTCTACTCAAAAGAACAGGGAAAGCCGGAAGAGACAGCTAAAATAACACTGCACGAACCGACTTTAACTCTTGAGTCTCATCCATCAAAGCTGTAAGGATACAATTACGTGTGTGCGTTGTGCAAAAATATCCACTGTAACGGGAAATAATTCAAGAGAGGATGGAGTTCGGCAATTCTTTCTTTGAACCATTTGACAAAAAGTCACTTGAAGTACATTTAAAGAAAAATGATGGGGGGAAAAAACAATTTTCCCACATTATGTTCAAGCAATATTTCACTTTGCTACGACAGATTTATTTTTCAGCACACTTTTGTTGCTGGTATGACTCAGCTAGCCATCAACCTCTGACATGACTGATACAAAACATTTGTAATCACCACATGTCTCTGTATCATGTAAAGAAATTAAACTTAAAAGTTACATTGGTTGTTGCTTTTCTACCGTTTAAGTAGACGATTAAGACTATTACAATGCTTTCGGTTACATCAAATGTCTGTTAATATGGCTTAAAAGGTGCAATCAAGTGGTTCTTAACTGCTCTCCAACTCTGATCTAGACTTTGCAGTTGCCTTACAAATATCCACGCTTATGTATCGCTACGAATGCTGGATGAGACCAGCCTGGTTTGTCGTTTACGTTCATAATGATAATTGGGGCATGGCTGGCTTTGGAGCGGGGCCTGAAGGGACGGGCTGTGATCAGTGTTGCCGACTTTCTTGATTTAAAAACGTTTGGAGCTAGTGCTGCTAGCCGTTTTCATTGGGAAAGAGTTGCCAACACTGGGTTGGGTTTTTCGGTTTGAGGATTTTTTTAAAATATAGCATACTCTTGCTAGTTTCTCAAGATTACCAACCCTGCCTTTAAGTGAAAATGAATAAATGTTTCATGTTTAAACAATATATAATTTACTACTTTATGGAGATCACTGTCCTTAGGCTCTAATTAAGTCTAATTCCATTGTCTTTATTCAAATGTATTAAAACAACCCAGTTGTTGATACAATCAGCTGATCACATAAGCTGGAGTCCTCCATGTGTTTCAGCGGACATGTTATCATAGTACCCTGTACATCCGCTAATCATTCACAGTCATTGAAGTAGGATACAGAGGAGCGACGCTGGCCATAAAGAGAAGGCAGTGTGCACACTGGGCCCAGCTACTGAATCGTTATGTTACTCTGCTGTGGTTGCTTTTTTTAGAGACTGAACTCATTATTTTTTCATGTTGTTGATCTTGGGACTTTACGGTCCCCTGAGAGTAGGGTCATGCTCTTCTCCATTAGTTCTGTTAAACGGCCTGCACCTTCTATTGTTGCAATAACACAACACAAAATCAGGTAGTGCACAGATTATTAAGATGGAGGAAACTGTTTTCTTTATACTGAAAGGGAATAGCGGAGAATTTCCTCCATGGAAATATGGAAATGTGACAAAAGTATCAGTTGCCTTTTTCTTACACATCGATCATTCACTTCTTATTGCATTTATTCACAGTGCTTCTTCTAAGTGTGGAACATTCGATGACCTGATGTAGGTTTTGAGAGAAATTCACTACTTGTCATTTTATTAAACATGACAGCTCAGGGCCCAGTAGCTGTAAAGATTAATATTACTAGAGGAGTATTAAAAAAAATCAATCATGGATGCATAACAGAATCAAAATTCAGACACCTTTTTCAGTCTCTGAATGTAATTATATTCGATATCCCTCTTCTATTTAACTTAGTGTGATCATGCTGCTCCTCATCTCCGGCGCTTACTATTAAAGCCACTAAATGCCACCTTCCACTGTGCTACTTTAACTGCTTGCACTTCAACTGTGAAGATGGTATTATACGTATGGAAGGTACACCTCAAACATTGGATTTCAGGTTGAAAAAACATAAATTAAAACTTTGGTGCAATTAGGAGTAAAAGCAGAGGCTTTTTAAATTGCCAGCCGTCTGTGGAAACTAATTTCAAAAAAGCTGTAATTATTCTCCTGGAATCTTCCTGCATTGCAGAAAAGTAAGCCGTTTAGTGTTTCCACACAACCAGATGGTCTTGCTCGCAATACTGAGAAGCATTGAGACCAGAGTAAACAAGATGAAGAGGCTCGGTCTGAATGCATCGACCAATCTATCAAAGGGATCCTTTAGCTCGATGAAGACATTTTCACTGTATTGCATAAAGCCTTAAAAAGGTAAAGCAACAATGAGCTTTACAATCAGAATAATAAACGTAAAACACTGCAAACTAAAAGGGAACATCAAGAGCACTTTGCATGCAGCTTGAAACTGCCATCCTGCAGGAGATGGATTTCTAATAAAAGCTGAAATAAGATGAAGAGGTGCCTCGACATTTTAAATTTAAGTTATTCTTCACCAGGCTTGCATCACATAATGGGGAAAGGTTTTAACATTTATCCTTTAGCCACCATAAAGACTTATGCTTATTAGCATTTTCATTTCTAAATGAACATATTTAAATGCATATTAAATGTATAATCTGACATCCGTTTGATGGTCAAGTCTGAGAGGTCAGTTTAACTGTATAGGCCTTAAAGGTTCCAGTTTACAGTAGCAGGGATAAGCCTCTATCCTTTCTATTGTAAACCCTGAACACTGCTGCATTGAATACCGTTGGCTGCATTACTTGCTAAAACTATGGCATGTAAGCAACTTATCTGGATTGTGTTGTCTTTTGTCCAGAACATCCCGACTAACACCTGCACTGGAATAGTAACCAGTGCACGAGCCAATATTCAGAACACTGCATGAATGTAAATAGACTCAAACAAACCAGTTTCCATTACCTTATATCAAGTAAAAATTAGCACCAATAACAGCGGACAAGGAGCTTGAAAAGCTCCTCAAACCTGAAGTGTGCACTTAGATCTTATCTACAGAGAGAGACAGATATGATGGGCATGAAAAGAGTCTGTATCTGACAGAGACTGGTTCCTGCTGAACTGCAGTTAGCCATTGCAACGGCTTTCATCACTGATACTCAAGAGGCCAATTTCCATCTGCTTCGAATATTTGTGTTACCTAAAAGGAACCCGATTGCTTACGCGCCTCCTCAATCAGACATGGGTTTGCCTATCAGTGTCGTGGCCTTACTGGGATGTAAATACGTCATCATCGTGGCCGCGATTTGTGCCACAGGTGGATGGCTGAGCAAAATGACAAACTGTTGATGTGATGCGACAGCTCTTTGACATTATAAGGCCGCATGCTAATGCTCCTGATGGGCAGGACCAGAGGGCTTCCAAGGTGACTGAAAGGCCTTGTGTGATGTCAAATGAAAATGTAATTTGTTGCAGAAAACAGAGTTGCATCACGCTAATCATTTACATGTTTGTTTCTCGGCCTGGGCACTGCTGGGCAGGCCAGAATGTTTTTCAGCTAAATGAACATGTATTCATTCATTAGTAGTTGCCCTTCATCAGTAAGGGCCTTAATGCACCTCAGGCAGACGAACACATAATATAAACCTGGAGGTTTTATCCATCAAGATGTTAGATATTCAGTGCAGCTACTTAGCCTTAGCCTTAGATTTAAAGCACCAGGTCTACCTTTGTTCTCCTGTAAAATGGCTTCATCTTTGTTTGTTGTGCTGTAATGCTGAGCTTTAAAGTTAAGAACTATGTTTCTGTTTTTCTGCTGCCATGGAAAGCTTGTCTCATTGCAGGATTTGTCACATGCAATTCCATCTAATGCATCATCCGTCAGCTATACCACAAAATGAACAGAGTATGTGTTAGTAACTCTCAATTACTCTCACTACCACTCGACAGGGTGGAGAATCTTAAAATGATTGTGGTGTTGATGAGGAAGCAAAGCACCTCCGCCTCTGAGAGCCTCTAAAGCCTCCAAAGCTTCAAAAGCCTGTGTTAACACAGACAACAATACACCGCTATTTGTTTAATTTCACACAGCGTTTTCAGTCTTGGTTCACATTGTTACCTGCCACCTGTGCTGTGTTTGTGCCAAGATCGGTGGGTCTACTGCACAAGCTCTTCTCCCGTGATCCCTGCAGACTCTCTGAGAGACTGTTTATTATATGTTGTATTCCAACGGACCAAACTACAGCTCTCACAGTCAGTTGGTCAATTTCAATTATGCTAATCTTCTCACCTGACTACCTTTTACAGCAAGGCAGGCTTTATCACAACTTACAGTTTCAGACTACGTCTGCCAAGTTCCAAGATAATTTACGGAATCCTTAAAAACTAAATTAGTGAGAAAATCCGACACTTACAAATCTCCTACCTAATCACCTCTCGCCAGCAAGCCATGAGAAAATAAAAACAAACACAAAATATAATGAAGCAGGCTGAGCACAAAACCCAAAATAATTAGCCAATTAAAGGTGTGAAACAACAAAGAAGAGGCAGCGTGTGCAAAGTCTCAAGGTCAAACACATTTAAATGCAAATTCAAATAAGCGATGAGCGAGGAGGACATGTGGTTTAACGACCACATACAAAACAAACCATCTGCCTCCGTACAGCCGAAGTAGCTGAATAGTGTACAGGAATGTACTTACATTGTGCAGTAAATTAGCAAATTGCCTCGATGAGCTTATAGTGCAATTACAAAACGTCAAGAAGTTATATTCAAGTAAACGGGACGACAAAAGCTAGTTGAATAACGATAAGTGCAATTTAGAGTGTGCAAAAGAGGCCTCGGAGGAGAGGCAAACTTACTTACTTTGCTGCATCCCACATGTTTTTTGATTGATGGCATGCGCCAACACATAGCAGTTATTGATAAGTGATTTTTCATGGCAGCCACCACGCAGTAGCAGGCAGGATAAGAAAAAAAAAAACACATTCGAAATGCCGAGGGTGTAGAAACACGGATAACAGAATCGATACAACTAAAACCAATTTTAGCAATTTCTTTGTGTCAAACTTGTTAAAGGGGTTTTTGAGAACAGACCCGTTAAATTTGTATAAGACATTTTCCACTGTCAGGCATTTTATTGAATAAACCCTACATTTTAAGCAATCATCTCAAAATCTCATGTTGTGAAAAAAAACCCTGATGAACTAAATAATATAATTCTTGCAGCTTAAATCTGATACAAACAACATTTACCTTTGCTCAAAGTAAACTTCATCCTTGATTATGTGTTTTTCGCTTGCGTGTATCACTCATTATTTTCTGCCTCCTCCGTGAAGAACTACTAAATGAATTTCAGTGGACGCAGCCCCCACACATACTCAGATGTTTGCACACACAGACACACACACTGTCTGCACTCAAGTGTGAATTCCTCAGATTTAATTAGAAGCTAATTTCGAGTCATTATACAACTGCAAACAATATGGAAATGAGCTCATAGGTTCCTGACAGTTCAGTTGACTTTGACCAGAGAGAGGCATGACGAATTCAAGAAAAAAAACCATCTCCTCTATTAGCGTCTCTAATACTTGAACAGGGGCATTATAATTGGAGAGAGGGGGCTTCACTGTGCAAACTTGAATCCGAAGAGTCATCTTCAAAACGTCTGCATTCAGACTGACAAGGGACTCTCTGCTCCAGCAGCTGTTTACAGTCATACGCTTCAAAGATTAATCTTCAGGAGCTTCGTTATTATTAAAATTATTTGTCTACTACACCCATGTATCCACTGATGCATATCCCGGAGTATAACTGAAAGTGCAATATGCAATATTCAAATAACTTTGTGGTTATTTTGCGACTCCCCGTTGGTGAGGGACTGCTCCATTTGAAATTGTTGAAACTCCCAATCCACACCACTGTTTAATATTAAAGCAATGTGGAAAAGTTTGCTTAAAATTTCCACACTAGTCGAAACTCCACAGCCCAGAGAGAGAGTCTCCCAAAATAATGTATAATCACAAACATGTCGGTGCACTTTGTTTTGATTTTTCACTCCATGGCACACAACTTCCAAAAACCTCCAGGACCAACGGTGCTGGATGTGTAATGTAATCTCTGCTGAAGCTTAATTCCTTTTGCAGATGCAGCCTTCCTCCTCTACGATGCAACTGCTTGACATGCATCCAACCTCAGCCTGTACCTTTACTGTATGCACCGAGTATACTGTATACAGAGCAAACACACAAGCTATCAACAGCATATATTATGTGTCTCATATGTTCTTTTGTGTCTCCAGACGTTATTCTGATAACAGAACAACATTTAATTTTCACTTCGATTTATTAATTTCTTTATTTTATAACCATAAAAACTGAGGGGTATCCAGGCTTTGAATGTAAAATATGATTTGAAAAAATATGATCTCTTCACTTCTGCTACAACAAGCAAATGGGCGTATGCCACATTATTTAGAAAACCTCCCTTTTCTGCCTTATTCTGGCATTTTAAGCTGATTTGTCTTCACTCAGTTTAAGGTCAACCAGAAATGATAACTTCTTGTGCACTGAATATTGTAGTGTACTACATAAATTAGAGACTCTGATCTTGTGTTTATTCCACTGCCATTACAATTTATTTAGAGACATACAGACTTTCTTTTCAATGCAATACTGTCAGTCATCATCAATATGAGAGTTAACTTATTTTGATTACATTAGGATATGTATAATGCACAGGAAGCTGTAGAAATAACACCATTCACATTAAATCTAAATGCTAATGAGACCTAATTGCAAAGCAGTGTAGGCCTACTTTTAAGCATAAAAAAAGAACGCTCACCTGAGTTTCCAGCACAGACTAACAGTCCTTCATACAGGATTATTCTTTGCTTCAGACATCATATTAAAAGCTAAAATAAATATTTTTATAGAAAAGAAAATCAAAATTCTCACATGCCACTATCCAATCTGATACTCAACACTGATCACACTATTAAACAAAAATCTTTACATTGACGAGACTGCTTCTCAGCTATTTATTCATTATTATATTTAACGCAAATCAACAGAGCAGACATTTGATGACAGGAATTAAAGTGTTAACCCCACTCTAATCTCGCATAGCCAGACCTATCTCCAAAGCACTGTATCAACACTAAAAAAAAAGGTATCATTCTGGTATAGGGAGAAAAGGGCTGTGGCTTATTTGTGTTTCTTTAAACCAACCACAATCATCTTGGGCACTAAGTCAGGATGCAGCAATGGTGCCCTTGCAAAATAGATTAGGAGAATAGGAGAATGCGGTGTGAGATACCCACTCTGAAAGAGGTTTTTATGAACTGTCTTATATTGACTATGTACTGTACAGTATGCGTGGGAGTTGTTCTAATGTTGCAGACAGTTAATATGATTTGCATTTGTGCTTATTGAATAACACCGCTTTAATAGTTGATTTGATGTCAGATTTATTGTGTAGCCCCAACAAATGCTGTATATTTTCAGTGTGAAGTGTAATTTATTGAATTGAATTGAATGTATATGGACTATAAATGCACACATTGCTTGTGATGTTTCCATGAAACCAATATCCAGCGAAGGCTAAGTAAAAATATTCTTTGAATAAGAGAGTGGCTTCGCTCTCATGGGCATCTGCATGAGCCATAGCGTCACGCACTACGCCGATTGTTGCGCAGTGAAAGTAGGGCTAGGCGATATGGCCAAAATCTTCTATCACGATGTTGCTCAATACTTATCTTGATATTTATATATATATATCATGAAATATGGTAAATGTACTTGTCCTTGTATTGTGCTTTTCTGGTCTTCCGACCACTCAAAGGGCTTTAACACTACATGTTCATTCATCCATTCATACACTGATGACAGGGGCTACCATGCAAGGTGCCACCTGCTCATCAGGATAATCTAATAATTCATACCCATTTATACACCACAGGAACAGCTTTAGTTAAGTGTCTTGCCCACGGACATGTTGACACGGACTAGCGGAGCTGGGGATCGAACCGCTGATCCTTTGACTGAAGGACGATACGAGCCAAAGTCGACCCAGAAATAGCGTGTTTTCTAGTAATTCCATAATTAAATCGTCTATATGAAATAACCACAAGGTTTGTGTGAATTAAATACTTGACAAATATAAAGTATTATCTTATTTAATTAAGAACTTTAGTGCAACAGATTTTCTGACAAATTTGTGGTAGAATGTGCTTGTTATTATCAATTTATTTAAATTATCAATGATTCCCTTGAAAGACGATAAATTATCATACTGAATTATTGCCCAGCTCTAGGTGAAAGCAAACGTAAATTGAACCCCAAATATGCTTATCTCCATAATGACATTAAGGTGGTGACCATTTCACTGTAGAGTGAGGTACATTTAAATGTTGTGCATCATAGTAAATGTGATATTAGGGAGGATGACTCTGAAATTGCTAAAGTGATTGTTTAGTCTCTAATGTAGTTCACAGGATCCTAGTTAGCTGCTTTCTATGAGTATGTGTCTTTTCAAATTTGCACACCACATCTGGAAAACTATTCACTCTCGCTCTTTGCTTAGCTGCCATTCCATTGTGTTACACCATCAGCTAGTGTTAAATGTATCCTTCCTGTGTTGTATCTTATTCCCTAATTCTTTTGGTGTACTAAAAATACATTTTATAGTAATATTTGAAACCCTCTTTGTGGACTGCAATAGACGTTTGTTATGTTTGGAAAACATTAATTTACATGCCAGAAGTGCAAAATCCTCATTACTTCCAGCAACCCAGATGAGGGCCAAGACTTTTGAAACTATTGCTATCTCAATCATTTTCAAACAAAGTGTAAACAATTTCACTCCAGATGATTTAAAATATTTTCTAAAAAAAATTTCAAGAATTTCTCCTATTTGTAATCTGAACATCCTATACTGCAGGAGAATATTGACAGAGAATGTCTGGAGTTCAGTTTGGCTCAAAGACACATAAGTGTTGATAGAAATAATACTAACCTGTTTGCTCAAAAGTCTGTCCTTCGCTTGAGTATGGAAGGCACTTTGCTCAAGCAACCTTCAGTATTTCTCTGTGCAAACTCCACAGCTCACAGCCAATGCTGCATAATGGAGACAAACTCACAGCTGAGGAAATAAAAGGAGCTATTTGTCTGACTTTGAAGCTTTCAACCTTGCAAGGATAAGTGCGTTTAGATGAGTGCTGAACTTGTTGAATGAGTACAAAGAGTAGTTAGTGGTTTCTCAAGTTCTCCGAATTGTTCTTAAATCTTAATGTACAAATCCCACATTCAACTGTCAGGTCTGCTTTGTTGTCAGACCCGCAGATCCCATGTTCCCTACAGCAGCTGCAATGTTCGTAATTGCTGGAAATGTCACATTTTACTGGATAATCATCTTTTATAATAAGAGCCTCTACACCCAAACTGGCAAAGAATGATTATCTTCCAAAATGTAAATGATTCTTACAAAACACTGTGCTGGAGAATGCACACACAACATATTGCTGTAATGAATGAGCGTGGGAGATCAGATTGAATTGATAATCCCTCCTCTTGCCTCCACCGACACTTCCTTTTATCTCAGGGAGTATGCTTCTCTGTCGAGTTTTTGTGCCACATGGGGATTATTTGCAAATTTTGTTGGTTATCTAGTTTAGCAAATTTAACGAACTGACGGGGCAAGCAGAGGTGAGCAATCATAGATAAATATATTATGAACTGTGAATATACTGTACAGCCAGGTCTCAAGTGATTTAAATATCTGCAAGTAAAAAACGGGGTCAATCACTCATATTATGAAAATGATTGTGTTTATTTTGTTTTTTATTCAGCTATCACTAACAGTATCCAACCATGCTGATGGTTTTAGGCTTTATGTGAAGAAGTTTTGAGATATCCGTTTGTGAAACTGAAACTTCTGCTAGCACCCCAATGTGGAGGTGAAAGTCATTTTAGTTTTTGGCTCTCAAAAATATTCCTTTCCAAAAACAAAGTCCTTGATACTCTGAATAACCGAAAGACCTCACTTTAAACCGTTAACATAGGGACTATTTGTTTATAAAGAAATTCCAGTGAAAACTAGTCTTGGCGAGGTTTGTGGATTATCCAGAGTAACCGGGAAACTGTTTATGGAAAAACACATGCTGTTGACGCTTTCAGTGCTTTGAGCTTCACTCACCTCTACTGTATTGAATAGGCAGCAGAATGCTAAAATATGCATATCTCAACTATAAGCTAAAGCACAGCACCACAAGGGATCAATGGAAGTGTATATAATTCCGGTAAACTGACCCTTTAAAACTCTATGGAATGAATTGGCAAAATATGTAATGACACCCTGGAAAGAGGGTCAGAAAAACCAATATGACGGCATTAGACCATAAACCAACACAGTAGCCTACTAATGACAAAACTGTCAACTAGTAAATCAATGCAGACTTACGAAGAGAAGGTCACTGGTTCAGATCCACGTATCATTTGGGAAAATCTGTTAAGGATTAGCATAAAGCTGCCCTAAAGCAAGGTAAGTAACCTTCAGCTGCTTCAGAGAAGCTGCTCAGTGATCAGTAGCAAAATACTGCAGTTGTACTGGGCAGCTCCCAGGTGGTTGTGTTTTGAACCTGAGGCATGGAGCGACTGGAGGTGAGCATGTGCGGCCAGCAATCCTTGCCTGAATACATTTAAATGAGGAAAAACTGGCCTGCCTGCAGCCTGAGCCACCACATCAGCACTACTGTACCCAAGCTAATAGGCAGTTTAAAGAAGCAAGATGGCTGATGTCAGCGCATCGAGACTGCAAATGGTCTGACGGATACTCTTTTACTAGTGCAATATATATGCTTCTCAAAAGAAGATTATTTTCCCAAAGGTATCTTCACACAACTACCCGCGGCACTGGATGCTTTTTTTATTCTCAAGACAACAGTCTAACGTAACAATCTCTAACATGTAGACGTGTAAAACAATGTTTTACAACTAGCTCTGCTGATTGATCGAACACAACAGTGACTCTTTATACTACATGCAGTCCGAGTCAGGTAGGCCTTACAAGTCAAAACCTCAGGGATTCAAAATACATCTATATGCAGAAACAGTGATATGTCTGGGATCATTATTAAGACAAATACGGCATGCACTGTAACGTTAAAATACAAACTTCACAGGGCAAGAGTCAAAAGAATATCACAGCTGCAAGCAGCAATACTGCAATGCTTCATTTGTAATCAAAGAAAAAAAAGTTGATGTCAAAGTTTGAACCTTTGCTCAGAATTTATTTGTAGAGAGTTACATCCGAAACAATTCATCCTCATATTATTTTGGGTTTTAATCAAGTGGCTGTTTGAACCAACAACAGGAACATTTGTCAAATGTATCATGAATGGACAAAATATATTTTGTTGGAAATAAGATAACATTGCTAAAAATGATTACATTACAGTCATTTAGCAGACGCTTTTTATCCAAAGCGACTTACAATTTAGATTCTATCACATTTCTACACAGTAGGCACAACTACGGGAGCAATTTTGGGGTTAAGTGTCTTGCTCAAGGACACATCGACATGCGACTAGCAGAGCAGGAGCCGGGGATCGAACCACCCACCCTCTGATTGAAGGATGGCCCTGCTATCCACTTAGCCACAGTCGCCCCCACAGTCGCCCCCTGTATGATTGATTTATCATACAGCTTGGATCTGAGCTACACAAGTAGCGTTAAAAATGACTACCATGTATTGCTTTAGCCTGCATCAATCAGATTTTTGCCACGATTACCAAATGTTATTAATTTTCACAAGAATTAAAAAAACAAAATGTCCAAGCTATAAAAAGAGTTTAACATTTTGTTAAGTTCTGCCATTGTTGATAAACCCAACCATAAGATTCTACTCAGTTGACCTGACTTGATGATGAAACTTTCATCCCTGTAAAGAAAAGAGCTGATATTTTAAAATGTACACCGTTGCTATAGTGCCTCCATTGGAAGACTGTCCACATATTTGAGTACACATTGTTTGGGACTGGACCAGGCTGCATTGTAAGATTTCATGTTTTTTTGTTCATGGAATGGCAGGTGTAGAAAGACAACTTCTTCAGGCAGAGTCTTCCAACACTGTATTGTTTGCTCCCAGACTACCACTTACATTGTGTACGATCAATTCAAAGCCTGTCCTGTGTTTTCTATTCTGAGCAGTGAGAGTCACTGCAGTTACACCAGGCACCAAAGTCACACCTAATGCAGGCGTGATTTCCTCCTGCTGTCTTATCACCTCAACTTCCTACAGTACATCCAGGAGTTTGACTATACAATCATCACTTTACGTTCACAGCTAAGGCTTAGGTGCAAATACTCCAAAGCACTTATTACCTGCTGATCAGTAGGTCTTTACATCACTTAAGACCTGCAGTAGGACATTTCGCACTGTGGTAGCCCCAGGTGGCAGCAGGAGATAGCCATTTCAATTTTTGAAAGTTTGAGGGTCTTCGTTACCCATTACCGAACATGACGTCAGTAAACTGCATATTGCTGTGACCTTCCTGTTAGTGGCTGTTGGGAGTGGAGATGGTGAAAGAGGAATATTTTTGCTGCACTGTCCACAGCTCATTCTCAACAGGATTCTCATAGCTGCTGTTTGGAGTAAGATTCAATTTGATTTCTTAGTTTAAGCTAACAGGTCAGATCTAGAGGATCTAAATTGAGGTGTTTGTATCCAATGTTAACCGCACAATCGAGTGATCATCATTCCACTCACTTGAATAATATTCTGCGCACTTTTATTGCTGTATTGAGATTTTATTTTGTATTTTGCATTAGATTTGTCTGTGCGTCCTACCTAGCGATTCTAAAAACAGAGGACAAAAGAGACAGGGCCAATATTTACTTTTATCAATTTGAGATGGCTGCCATAAGCACTCCTCTATGAATAAAACTTAAATAGTACCTTAACTGTATATGCTTATTTTTTTAACTATGCCTAAAATCACATGCATGAGAATTGCAACATTCTATAATCTTAGCAAATTATTAAAAGTTTAAGTTTTTCTAGAGCGCACTTTTTTTTTTTTTTTTTGGGGGGGGGGGGGGGGGGGGGTTTCTTGACCAACTGTATAGCAGCCTTGAAACTTTGAGAAAGAGGAAAGTTTATATAGTTATCCGAGGCGACCACAACAACTGCCATGCACAGGTTCAACTTCATTTCCTGACTAGCAGCGAGATCGAATGTAAGCAACATGGTTCACAGTGAGCTTGTTTTATCTCGGCTGCAGGCTGCCATTCCTCTGTCAGGCGCTTGTAATTGCATTGAGTGTCAGAGGGGATGAGATGTGTCCTCGCAGTAGATGTGTCTAGACAGATGGACTGAGGATCTGCATTGACCTCCTGATGGTGACAGGCCATGATACCTCACACTATGCTGGCCTGACAACAAAGGAGCCTTCCACAGTGCAATAATCGGACATTCTGCCCAACAAGCTGTTACTGAGCTGCTCAGATAGCAACAAGCTGAGAGCATGACATACGGGACTGAGAAAAAGTACAGACTTCCTGGCACCACAGAAAGTTGACAAACAATAAGAAAGCATGACAAAACTCCTTCCTCTTAGGATAACTCTACTAAAGCCTTGGTCATTTTGGGATTGTCTTTCACCTTGTGAGTCGGACCATATTAACATGCAAGGTGTGCCAAGGTCTTAGTACGTAACCTTAAAGGTATGGCAGTTAGTCGATGCAAAATACTGAATAATTTATGGGAGGACAAATAAATTCCAGGCAACAACACAACACCAGACTCAGGGGCCGATTGGTTATTATCGTGAAGTTGGTCAGGAAACTTTGGTGCTGTTAAAAAGGGCAATGGCTGAATATCTTACTTGAGGAATTAGTATGGGTCTTGCCAGTGCATACAGAGGCCAAATCAATGTGTGGCAGGCAATGAATTTAAGCAGCAGTGAGAGGTAAAATACAGATATTATGAATGTCAGGATGCAATTTGATAAGGCTTTTATGTTATTTGTCTAAAAATCTATCAGGATTAGGGGTTGCTGCACTGACAGACTTTAAATCTGACATTTCCTCAAAAGTCCAGACCCTGTGAACTGTGCAAATCAACACAATTTAAAAGTGCTAAATTCGAAAATCAAAGCACATATCTAGTGACTCCCCACGCCTCTTAACATGGGCTCGCAGCTAACAGTGCTAACAGCGCAGACAGAGGCAACACTGCAGACAGAGCTGACCTGTATATCTGAGCGCGAACCAGAGTCTGGGCACTAAATCTCCGCAATGAGGCCATCGGTCGGCCGCCATGAGCTAGCCAGTTGTGCACGCTCACATGCAGCTAAAGCACACAAACACACTACTCCATTGTATCTTTACATAGGACATAGTTGTTTGCTGCTATTGTTAATGCTCTGGGTGTCATATAAAGAGCCTTTAACCTCCTTTCATGCATTTGTGTGGTGATGATCAGGCAGTTCATTTCATCATTGTTCAAATAAATCTATAAAATTCAGAGGAGCTCAGTTGAATTCTTTAAATGCATCATGAGATTATTTTGAGTGTGCTTGGCGTTGAAATGACAGTAAATTGACACATTGGGACCATGTAACACAGAAAGCTTTATATTAACTGTATTGTGTTACTGTACCGCACTGAAGGTAATTATCACAATCTCTCAACCAATCATGAGGCTTTTGTGCATTCAGTCAGGCCCGCTGGGATGAGCATCAGAAATGATTCACAACTTTCATGAGGTTTGACATTAAAGGCAACAGTCCATAGCCGTATTACAGGTATTGTGGCAAATGCATGTGCTTGATGTTGATCAGAAAGTACGGCTAATCATCTGATATGATCATAATAATATTAATGATGATAAAACTCAGAAAGATGTCACTGTCAGTAACGGCTCCTGCATACAGTAGCAACTCGTGTTTATCTTGAAGAACAACTAACAGATGCCTTTAAGGGACTTTCACTTGAGGCATCTCCTTACCATCTGCTACATCACGGCTAACACATTAATACCCACTGTGAGAACACTGAAGAACCACATCAAACGCCTTTCACTCATAGCTATGACAATTACACTTAGGGCAAACATTTAAATTCATTCAGCCGACAAAAAAACGAACTTTTGGAAAGTTAGATATTCACAAAGGTGTAAAATTAGAAACACTTCTGCTTTGCTTCGGTCAGCCGACATCATCCGTTCTTTGATGCTTTTTACTAACGTGAGATGAATTTGAAATAGTTTGGTAGTTCCACATCAAATAACAGCACATCTGGTATTTAATATCTAGGTTTCGTATTAACACTGTCAATTTCATCCTGTAAGAATATATACTACGCAGACATACAGAAAAAAAAATCTCAATTCAAATGACTGGTGAAGCAGAAAATGTTCCCTCTGCGATAAGCTCTTTGGAATACGTGAGTGACAGATATCCGCAGCATGGGCCTTCCCTACAGACGTCTGCACACACACGCGCACGCGCACACGCACACACACACACACACACACACACACACACACACACACACACACACACACACACAGAGAGACACCACCACCATCACCACATCACTACTCAGACAACTGGAACACAGGACAGCAGTTATCCAATACTGAAGACACCGGTGCCCCACAATCATTACCTCCTGCTACAATGACTGCAATGGTAAAAATGGAAAATAAGTCACACCATGAAATAAGTGCTTTTAAACAAGAAAGTCTGAAATTGGGATGTACCAATACGGCTTTTCAGTCCTGATACCAATGTCAAAATTGTATATATATATATATATATAAAATTGTTGATTGTTAAAATAATAAATCATATTATCAACAGCAACTTGGTGAAAAATCTTCAAAATAAACTGGAACAGTTCAAGTGTTAACCTTTTAATGCAGCAACAAATTGGTCAAAACTTAAATAGGAATTAAAATTCCAGCATATAATGTATTAATTGAATTGATCTGCCCCATTGTCGCTGATACCCAATCCGGCTATTTGAGTCAGTATCGGCCCGATATCCAATATCAGTGCTTCCCTGTCTAAAATAATAAGCTTGTATTCTGGTTCCTGACCTTGTCATCTGGTTTCATCTGAAGAGTATCTGATTCCACGTCATTCTCAACAGATGTGGAATGTGTTCAGTGTGGGTTTATTAAAGGCATAAATTCAGATTTATGTGTGGAATCACATTCCTAAAACAGATGCAGACAGACATCTAGTTTTATCTTCATGCAATTTAGTTTTGAATATCAGAGTGTCTCAGATATTGAAGAAAAAGAGCTTGATAGCGCCGATAGGGCTGAATAGTTCTGATAGT
The DNA here is from genome assembly GCF_050575085.1 of Anarhichas minor. Classification (NCBI taxonomy): domain Eukaryota; kingdom Metazoa; phylum Chordata; class Actinopteri; order Perciformes; family Anarhichadidae; genus Anarhichas; species Anarhichas minor. Next base: position 16,839,426 of record NW_027466472.1, read on the forward strand.
AAAAGAAGAGTTTAGCCTGTGCATGCATTCATAAAAAGATGGCAAACAGAATTTATGACGTTAATTAAGACACTGACATTTTTAAACACTGAGAAGCCTATTGTTTATAAACAACAGCAGCCATTGTCAGAGCAGCCTTTCACTACTTTTTATTTGGCTCGTGCTGCTACTGTCTGCTGTTAGGTCTAGATAATGATTTGTAGATTTAACAGGCCACACACTGATACAGAGAGAAACTACTCCTGTGCATTATTTCTAACAACCTGACTACTGTTCACTGCACGGAGAATCGGCACCAATGCACTGCACAAAATGTCAAAATCCAGGTTCATGCAAAAACAAAGATGGCAGAGTGTGCTTTGTAAACTGATGTAGACCTAAATGCATCTGAAATTTTAAAAAAATTACTAAATGCTTTCAGTCAAAAGTCCTACTCAAGCTGAACTTTTTAACTCCAAACTTTGGAAGCTTTCAGTAATTTGTGAAAGGACAAAACGAAATGCCAAGGTCCACAGATGCCATACTGAGCCCAGAGCGCCAACAACCATGGCTGAATGTTGAAATGAATGTGGAAGTGCCTTAAGATGCAGCTCCCTGATGGCTGCTAGATGCTGGCTCTGAATAAAACTGTTTTGAAGTGAATTGGAAAACTTCCAACTTCTCTCTAGAAATACAAAGTCAACTGTTTTTTGCAGCAGAAGTTAGGCTCTGAATAGCTAATGTCACTTCTTCTAATGCATCTCCTTTTCTGTTCAGAAGGTATTAATGTAAAGAGAGTGGTATGTTTGAGGTTGTGTTTGCTTAGCTGACAGGTGTCTCTTGCTATTACACACAGCTGTGGTGGCTCACCTCAATATCTACCTGGCGTGACCTCTGTTCAAGTAAAATCACACCAAAATCACGGATGGTACATTTTGCCGGACCCTAGTCCATTAGCATTCATTTGTTTTGTCCAACCAACAGTCTAAAACCCAAAGATATTCAATTTTAAATAATATAAAGACTTAGAAATGCAAAAGATCTTTGTATTTGAGAAGCAGCAAAGGGTGGCATATATGTTGCTTTACACATCCCTTCAGAGAACCATTGATCATGTCACATATGCTGCATGCATTGTTTTTCCTCCAGTCTATGTACTGAGCTTGCATGCGTCCTAAAGCTGCATGACCCAGGCATAAAACCCAACAGTAAACCCAACAACCACTACACCTGGAAAAACACTGTAGTTTGACTAGATTGTGGCCAAATCTCAAAGTGCTCACTCAACTTCCTGGTCAAGTGATTTTTTAAGCAACAGCCACGGGCTCGTGGGGCTGTACAGAGGATGAGATACTGCTGCCCCACCTCCTCCTGCAGTAAACATCTCAAGACATCACAATCACAGACTTGCTGCTTGCTTTACCAAAGAGTGTCTGAAAACCTGTCTGAGAGCTCACTCAGGTATAGCAGAAGGCCCAGCAGTGCCTCAATGCAAATCACCTCCGCACATTGGCAGCTCTTTTGTTGTTATCTCCTCTGATACAGTACGTCAAGTTCATTTAGGGTTCTCAGAGAAGCCCGGCCAGAAAGCATTTACATTCCAGGATCCTGAAAGTGCCATATTGGCATAGACTCCTCACAGCCAAGCTTTGCCTTTGAGTATTAGCATATGATTCATCACTTAAAACAGACTATCGCCCCTTTTCTATCATTTATTCTCTTTCCTGTGCTACTCTGCAAGCCTTCAGACACATTTCTAACGAGTCCCTCCTCAGCCCAGAGAGATTGTTATTGCTGGAATTTGCTGAGCATATACAAGAAACAAATTCCCTCTTCTATACTAATAAGAGGCAGGAAGGAAAACATAAATAACAGCCACAGCCCACTGTGAAAATATTCGGTTCAGTTTCACTTTGAACCCGTAATACAAAAGGGTCAATTACAGAGAGATAATCCATAACTAATTTACTTGATTGATGGTCTAATTATGCCTGTTTATGTCATGCTTGATAATTCACTCTTTGATAAGCATAAGCACCCTCTTCAAACTCAGAGCAGTGGCAATAATGAGGATACGGACATGGGTATTGCTTGGAGCTTTTCTGCGACCCTCAATAGAGTTTATATGCTGCATATGAGCTGGTTTAAATCTTAGACGGTCTGTGTCTCGCATAAGGATTAACAAACATTTCCAATGAGGATCCTTTTGGTTTGGTTACTAAAGAGTTGTGATCTAGATCCTTACTGGCCGACACATGTGTTGATACCCACATGTATGTGATAAGCTAATATTGGCCGATAATAAAGGCTCTGCTTTGTCTCAGCTGTAAACATCCATTCTGTCCCCCTCCTGCTCTCCAGCGTCTTTAGAGTGTTTCAGTAATGCAAAACTTGCAATTTAATTATTCTCGTTGCCATATTTTCTGATGCAATTACTGTTTTTAATTTTCAACATTCATTTCATCTCTCTCGCTCTATTTTGATCCATCTCACCAATCAAAACAATGCAATACCTGCAACCCATGCATGAGCAGAAGTGAGCCCTGTAGGACTCGCAAGTTTATGTGCAATTTACAAGTGACAATTATTTGTGAAATGTGAAGCTGTGGGTGTAAGCAGTGCACGCAAATCTCCATCATGACTCGGTACCCAGGTAAACAGCATTTCCTGTGCTGCTGCAATGAGATGTCATTCAAACTGACAAAAGACACATGAACACAGATTAATGACACCTCCTGTTTTTCTGTATGTGATCGGCTGTATTGGCATGAGTGTTAATTAACAGAGTGGGTTGGATGAGACAGAAAGTGGGCATCTTGAATTAACAAAAACACGATGAGGCCGGTATTTTCAGATCGATCCATTCTGGAGAGCATTTTCAAAATAAAACTCAAGTTTGAAGAACGTCTGAAGAATGCTGTGTGAATAATTTACTTTAATGGAGAGACAACTTTTTCTAGCTTGGTGTGTGGATGTGATCTAATCCTCTGGCACATATTACAAACAGAAGCTATAAGGTGAAGGGTACTAATGTTACGATTATATAAATAGATCCAAATAGCACCTTTCATCAGTCTAGGATACAATTAAGAAAGCAGATAACTTGATCATCACTGTCTTCAAGGGGATAAGAATACTTCCTTACTCATGAAATATCATCCTAATTATGATTATTATTACTTTGAATCCTCACATCTAGGCCTACCATGCATTTTTGATAGAGTGCGAGCGAAAACGGCAAGCAACAGGCACCCCACTGTAATCTCTTGTGAATGCAGGCCAATTACGTAACTGCTGAACACAAACAGGCCTTTAAGGCTGCTACTGTGCAGCTTTTCAGACGGAGCAAGTCGGAGCGAAAAGCACTTAAGCACCCTGGTTTTAAGAATAATGTAACAATTGTGAAGGTTATGACTATTTCTGGGATCCGTTTGCCACCATATATAACAGACTGTTTTTCCTTGCATGTTCAGGGTTTCTCACTTAACTGTGAGATAGTTCCCCAAGCGAATCAATAAGAAACTAAATTCCCCACATGCACCACGTGGAAGGCCAGTGTAAAGGTATGACAGGATCAGGAAGTTATTGAAAACTTCACCACCCCCCCCCCCCCCATTTCAGTCTTCGGCACTTCCAGGGGGTCAAACATCTACTTGTGTGAAGATATGAGACAATACGTAGATGTGCTCCATCTTCAGAATTGACTTTTCTGCAAATGTCTCAACTCTAATTTGGAAACAATTCTCCAGAAAGTGTTCTTTAATCAAGTGACAAAATCCCCTTCACAGTGACAACTGAAAGAAAGTCACTGGAGAGTGCATTACTGTAAATGTATTTAAAAAACGCGGGGCGCTTCTAGGTAAATCTGTTTATCTTTAAAGTTTCTGATGGAGGATGGATGGAAGGAAAGGTGTAACGTGATAACTTGCCAAGAGATTATGAAAATAAATCCTTCCCACCAGCATCCTTAAGGATACAGTAAAGGAAATACATGCTTGATTTGATTATCATGTAACCTGAAGAAAAATTTGACCACCCCACATTGAAGGAGTGTACCGGAATTGCACTTCACACTGTGAAGTGCAATTCCGATACAAGTGGGCAAAAGAAGAGGATTTGTTAGGTTTAATGCAAAACATCTTCTTCAGTTCCTATGTGTCACATGGAGAGGGGCTACCTTTAAATATGAATTAAATGTCACGGTTATTTTCTTAGCTTGGTATATAAATAATTTCATGTGTATATTAAATAAACAAATGGAACCAATTTCCTGTATAGCGGAGGACAAAAGATTGCTGGAAGCTTCCATACGGTGCTATAGTATGTACACATAATCAAGGCTGATGAAAGCAGCAGACTGCAGCTCTTACGGGGGTGGTGTTTGGTTCAGGCCGGGGAAATAAGTGTAAATGAAGGGATAATATAACAAAGAAAAAAAACAAGTCATAAAAAATAGCTTCGGGAATGAATGCAACGCCAAAAAATTGATTCATTAGCAGTTTCAAATGTTGCTTGGACATGCATGCCGTCTCTCTCTCATGCCCAAACTTAGTGACTGTATTTCATCTGATAAGGGAAAAGCCTTGAGTCACTATTTAAGAACATTAAAGTGCGGCATTTTTTCAAAAAGAAACACATCACAGATAGTGTGCTGCTGACTAAGCAGTCGAGTCCTTGATTAAACTCAAAGCCCTTGCCACATTCAAAAACTAAAGCAGGAAACAACACGCCAATGAGGCATCTGTTCGTGCACATAAGTCCCTGAATAATTATGGACTCTCTATTAGCTCAATCAAAAGTGATGATCACATGTAATTCACACCAAATAACAAGAAATACCACATCAATACATACAAAATGTGTTGTAATGAAAAGCGATTGGTAATCGTGTATAATGTGGCCTTGTCCTCGCAGAAAATGCATTCAAATTCGTTTTTTTTCACAAGACCTCTCCATTTTCAAAGACAAGACCTTAAAGCGCTGATTAATATCATGTACAAAATGAATTGTTTTGATAGTATATGAAAAGGTTGAAAAAGGTCGCCTCTAAATTAGATATGCCCGTTGTGATTAATCTCGTGCGGTATCATCATGTACAACCCAGCACTCACGAGACCTGCTACATTTAACTCAATGTGGTGTATAAATTTAGAAATCATACTGTACTTACAAGAAATTAATTTGCATGAATTACACTGACATTACATATGGGTTCTGTCAATTGGACGTGGAGGGGGAAAAAGTCATGAGGTAAAAGTGGCTTTTAAGTTTGTGATTTCATGTCATCTATGGCACTTCCAGACAGCCCCAATCGACTGTTTTTCAAGGTGTAAGGTACATTAAATGTACGCAATGATTAAACAATCTATCAACTTTACCACTTTTGCCGTTATAGTCTCCCACACCCGTCACCTTCGTTAATGCTATACATGTAAATGTGGAGGGAAGAAAAGCACAGTTGTATTTTCCTCATCCTTCCTATTCGGGGGGGCTTTGCTGCAGCTCTGTGCTTTTTGATATTATCAGCATACCCACTATACTGTCTATTCAAACATGTCAACCATAAGAGGTTCACTTTAAAGTAAATTTTTATTTAAATGCAAATTAGCAGTCTAACCAGTCTTTACAGCTTCTTACAGCTCTACGTCTCCAATTACTGAAAGACAGAGTTCTGCATTCAAATACATCAAATCTCAATATGAATTGCATATATCCTATTCATTGAAACACTGATTTGGTCAGTATAACATGAAGGTAAGAAGACCATGAAGTCAAAATAATGGTACAGTGAGTTATTCAACGGAACTGCATGTTGGTTCCAGCAGAAATGTGATTGTTGTCTGTTATAAGGCGGAAATATTAAGCCAATTATTGGGAACGATTCTAAGAGATGCACTTTTTGACTTCATGACAGCATATTGCAGGGGCGATTTCCATGAACATAATGTTCCCTCATAAAATGTCACATCATTATCCGGCATATCAAACAACAGGAAGCTCTGTGTGCTGCAGGATGAGGTCAATATTATGATGTTGCATTTGAGCACTTTCTGCTTTTGGAAACATTTTTGCATTATTCCCTGCACTGTAATGCAATTAACAAGGACAGTACCTTGAAATACAGATATGTGGTATGAACGTTTGTGAAAGAAGTCTTGAATGGCCAAAATATATACTCTTTTCTAAATAATACGCTCTGTGAGGTTTACAAGCAATATTAATCTGATCTATGGCTGAATTGGCGTTATACAAGCGCTGGTCACTAAAGACCAGAAAATGTGTTGTAAAGATGTATTAAGTAACATACACTGAAGGGTGAAACACATCTGCATACTAATGATAATGTATTATGTATAAATATATTGTGAATATATGTGGAACAGGCAAAGTTTAGAAAAATATGTCTTTACACACATGTTTTAAGTGAGTATAACATTTACAAATAATGTAAAGTATTTCCTACAGCTTGCTTAAATTTCTCTTTTAGGTTTTTTTTATTCTTTTATTTTATTATTGTATTTGCCACTTGAGCTTTGTAGGTCAGTCTTAACAATGATAACAACTCCGCAACATAAGGAAAAATGGAACGCAATGTAAAAGGGGATTTCTTTAGGAATTATATGACTAACGAGAATTGTGATAAGATTGTAATACAACAATTATTAATATTATTATTATCTGGGTTTGAAGTCGTGTTGGAATGTTAAACTTTCAATCTGTGAGCCTCAATAAAGCGTAGGCAACTCATCAGATGTGTACCAGCTTTAAACCATTTTCTGAGGTAACTCTTGTCTCATATTGAATAAATGACATCGGGTTATAGTTTCAGTGTTACTACTGAATGTGGAAATCCCACTGGAGCCTGTCAATCTGGGATACATTTGACAAAGACTTTGTAGAGCTAAGAATATCTTGAAAACCCATATTTCTTATTACTGCTCCTGCGTTGTCATTGGCAAAAGAGTAAGTACTTCAGGATCAGCCCATTGCAGTGTTCGAGAAAAACATCTTAAAATATCCTGATTGTGTTTCACTGATTGTGTTTGGAAAGTGAAGAAAGTAGAGCACAGAAAATGGTTTAAAGTCAGACACAATTACAAGTATCATCAGTTATAGTTGCACTGTGCACATTAATGCTTTTTTCATGTGATAAATCCAAGTGATGAAACATACGGTTTTCCATTTCCTTGTCGCTCTTTAGATACATTAAAGATTTGTCACCAAACAAACGACCAGCAGGGTTTTCCCTGCCATTAAGACTTGGACATTGCACGTTTTTGTTAACAGAGCCAGAGAGTCCATTATATTTATTGTTTCGGTTGTGTGGTTTTATTTTATGTATGTGTTATTCTAATATTTTTTCACAATCCAATTCCAATGTCTTAATATTCCTAAAAAATAAATGTCATTGCTCTTTGAAAGGGTGTACATTATTATGCATTCATATGATCAATATATCTGTGACAATTCGGACAGTCACAATACATTTTTTAAGACAATATATCATCCAAATAAAGTAATTGTTGCAGGCCTACCGACGCACTCATGCAATCACACACACTGCGCTGGAGGCAGTGCATCTTCAAGTTCCAACAACTCCTCTGACTCTTTGCCAACAACAAAACATTATTCTGAGACACTGAGGCCTGGGATGCACCTGGCTTTTTAAAGGGACTTTTGTAATCATATGCGTTGGATCGGAACTCAGCTGTGTCCGCATATTTGTGTCCACACTGACACCTCCATGCGCCCTGCCTGATCGGTTAGTGGCCGGATATATATATATATATCATGATCATAGGAGCAGCTGCACAACGGAGAAAAACACATTTAATATCCCGTTAATTCTACACAGTAAAAGTTGCCAATTACTTTTGTTGCTTACTCTTCCTCCCTGCTGTATTACTAGACTTGTTTTATTGAAGAATAGTCACCAACAAAGCGTCACTAATTTGGTGCTAAACACATTTTCCTGTAAAATATTCACAATAAAAGTCAACCATTGTCTTGTTATTTAAAACCCTTTATTTCGAAGCAGCAAAATCAGGGTTTTGTTGGCTTTGCTTGTTTGCCTGTTAGTTTACCATCACCTCGCTCCACCTACCTTATTTACACATTGAGATCCAATCAAAGTGCAGACAAAATCAAGATAAGCAAAACGCTAACCCAGGGGTGAAATGCAAAGACCTGTGATCAGATGTCATTCTCCAGATAACATATCCAAATGCAGATGTTATTGTTAACAAGGTTAGAGAGAGTTTAGTTGTGGCACTGCTGCATCCAGTTTGCATTATGTTCAGTTGAGCACAAGGTTACATCAATAATGTAAGCTTGACTCCAGTCCCTGTGATGTTATCCAGGTGTCACATGCACAGACGACGACACACGCACACAAACAGACACAAGTATGCGCTGATGTAGACGTCAACCCATGCAAACATGCGTCTCCTCTCTCTGTCCATGTCATGTTCATTCAATCAGCAGAGCAACAAATGTGGTGATTGTTCAAACATTACAATGAATTTATTTTTGTTGTTATTTTACAAACTTTGTTATTCAGGCATTTCGAATATTATTACATTATTATTGTATTTCTTGTTTATTTATTTATTGGATTATTGTGACATGATTCTGTGATGTAATGGTTGTCATATTTTCCTCCAAGAAAAACATTTGCAAAATATTTAATATATTTTCACACAGAAGAACACCTTATAATTCACTTTGTATCACAAAGGACTTGGAGTCTTCAGAAACCTTGTTGATATGAAGCAAACCGTCAGACTGTAGATTGGTAATCCCTGGTTGAGTCATATCAGTGCTTCAAAACCAGCATCGCAGAATTGGTTGGTGTGTACCACAAAAAGCAATCGTGTCCAGAGAGACCACATCTACATCAAGCTACCTCACACAGAGATTGTTCAATCAGGACTCAATCTATAGATGCAGAAAAACTCCATACATTGTGTTTCCCTTTAGAAGGAAGAGGATAGGATTTTGAATAGTGTCCAAGCTCTGCAACTCCTTGGTGGTTTTCTAGTGACCAATTTGTTATATCAAAGCAACCACATCCTTCATAAACATCCTACTCATGTCCAAGGCTCACAGACCTATGGGCCATGTGTTGCTGTGTTGTCTAGAAACATAAGCGACAGTAGATCCTAAAAGCACCTTCAGTACCACATTTTTGGTTTCTAGACGCCTCCGTTTTGTGAGTAATGTGTTAAAACTCCAATTGGTTAATATTTTGGTAAACTTACCTTATTGGAAAATAGAAATTCAAAATGATATGTTCCACAATAATCCTGAATTTGCCCTGAACATGGCACTTTAACACTCCACAACCACAGATGTAGTCAGTATATCTGAACATAGTTTCCTTCAGGTTGAGAACACACTGACAAATTGCATTACACTTTTAGAGACATCTGCCATTTGGCCATTGTAACTAAACTACAGCCTCCACAAAACACAGTCTTCATGAATCTGTGAAAATGCCAAACAAGTATTTTTCCACAGCACAAAAGCCTCCTGCAAGTATGCGTCCATTTGAAAAGTGACTGTTGGCAGCTTTCCACCGCCAGTCCATATGGTCCCTGTATTTATGGGGTGATGAGGCCTGCTTCTAGGGTTCAGAGTGGTCATTATCTGGGGGATGCTACAGCTCCAGTAGTTAAGGTCACCTGGAACACACCAGGTGTGAGTCCTCACACTCCTGGAGTACTGGAGGATACTAAATGTGTAATCATCTCTGAGCCCACAAAAGACAGGGTCTATCCAGACTGGTCATTATAAGAGCTTATTGTAGGGTCCATCCTGGCTTTATTTCCTGCTATTTCAGCAGCACAATCCAAAATAGCACATCTTTTCCTATGGCATTTTCTAACAAAGTTCATACTGAGAGTAAAACTAGTGTCTGCTCTTCTCATTGGTCCCACTGTTTCCACTTTCCTATATCTGAAACCAAAACGTTTCTGACCGAATATCATACTTCTCTTTATTTTCATTTTAAAGAATTGATCTGAAACACAAACAAAATCTATGTCGTAGATAAATGTAAACAAAATAAAATGGTGATTATCAGTGATTAAGAGAAAAGCTCCAACAAAGGTAAGGTATATGCCAAAAAAAGAAATCAGGAGCTGAAATGTTAGTTACATATTGTTACTCCAGATTCCATGAAAATAGGCGTAGTCCTCTAAGAGCAGTCACTTGCGGGTTTGAAAGATTTCCGTCATGCCCTTGTGCAGACTGACTTGAGAAGAAACTGCCCTTTAGAGGAAAGTGCGGGACCCTGAAAAGGACACCCGTTCCCCATATCCAGTTCTGGTAAATGAGGTAACAGTGGGGAATGACTGGTCTGTGGCTCCTGCTGATAGACGTCTCAACTTAAGAGGTCACGAACAGGTACAGGTTGTATTGCTAGCATCATGATGCCGCTCACAATCTGCTGCCGTTTTTATGATGCCCAGCAGGTCCTGAAAAAAGCGGCTTAGTGGTGGTTAGATGATGCGGAAAAGGAGAAAGCCACTGCTGCAGGGCTCCTGACCAAGGTGGGGAAAGACGGGAATGCGGGGCTTTGTATCCCTCATTGTCATCAGTCTATAGTGAGGCTGAAAGACAGGAAGAGAACCCACTATGGCAGAGGCTGAGCCAGCAGACTTGTGCCCATCACAATGGTCCTCATCTGGGTTCTCAAGAAAGTCGCAGGTGAAGATGTCCAGCTCTTCTGCCTGTAAGGTATCCTGACAATCTACCCAGCTGTCATCTCTGCCAACTTCAACTTGAAGTGCCATAAGGGCCTCCAATTGTCGCCGCAGCCCCTCCACAGGCAACCGAGCAAAGACCTGGGGCAAAAACCTGGGGCAAAGACCTGGGAGGGGCAGCCGGCAAGGTAAGCACTAGCCTGACATGGACAAGGCATCTTTTGCAGTTGGGATGAAGGTTCAACAACCCGGCAGCTGGTACACATACGGACATCGCTAGACCTCTTCATCTTCTTTACTTCTTCACTGCACTTGACAAAAAAATTGGGAGCAGAACTATGGTTCCACATAGTGGTGCAACAGATCATAAAACTCACGGTTCGGATCGGATCACGGATTAGAGTTGTGGATCGTATCGGCACAAAAGAAGGGAACAAATTAAACTTTTCGAGAGCCCTGATCACATTTTTTCCCATCGTCCCAAAAATCACTTCAACCGCTCTGTAGTCAGTGTGAACCATAAAAAATTCTAAGTGTTATCCTTTTACTTTGTTATAGTAATTCATAGCGTTTTTGTCTTCATAAAAACACACAATTCAAATTCTAAGGAAAGAAAATATTGTATTTTTATTGATTAAAACAAATCTTGTCATTAGTAGTTTTAATGATGTATTATAAGCTGCTTAGTGCTATTGTTATCAAGGCATAATTCCCTTTCTAATATCTATTTATGTTGTTGTGAAAACATCTCCTTCAAACAACTGGATTTATTCAAGTTTCTCACCAACACTACATTTTACGAGATTAAATATGAACACATCATGATGACGTCATAATTTACCTTCACCTACTTATTTCCTCTGAACAGAGCCTGACCGCATCATAATATAACCTTTGTTCGTTGGCCATTACCGATGCTGCCAACTTTACTAGTTCTCCTCCTGTTGATTCAAACACAGATCGGTTGTTTACAAAGGTCGCATTATCAGAGATCGGCAACTAGAAAGCATGAATGCCGATATCCTGATTGCATATTTGACTGAATATTGGCGGATAACGATCGTCAGTAAAACTTTATTTCACACTGTGATGGTTAACGTTAAACTGTAAATAATCCGTGGTTCACATGGGTGCGGAACTGTGAGGTGGGATCTGTACGGATCACGGATCGGCAATGGTCCGTTACACCATCGCACGGCTGTTATATGTCGCAAGTGCAGATGAAAGCGAGGGAGGTGCATAGCACAAGGGCGCATCTTCACGACTTTGCATGCACACCAGGATAAACCCAATAGGGACAGCTCTTAGAAGGCAACGCCTATACAATGTAGAATGTTTAGTTGATTAATAAATCTGATGGACACTATTTCACCTTTTTGTCATATTTATTACTAAGCAATCGATCATTGAGAAAATAATCTGCAAGTAAAACATTTCAAAAATAATCTTGTTAGCCTTACTTTGCATAAATAATACAATTCTTTGCAATTTAAAAGTCCTCAATGACAATATTTTACAATTTATGCCTCAACCAACAGAGGGCAGTAACCCGGCTGATGACGGGTGCTGATAACTGATCAAATTGAATGTTGAATGTACAAGAGTAAGGGCGAGACAACCCTGTTACAAACACCATAGCAGAATATGACACAAAGAGACACTTAATAAGTTAAACTTAACCATTTTGATGCCTTTTTAAATTATTTACAAATTTGATCCCATTAGAGAAAAATCAACAGATTTGAGTATGTGCATTTATATTAGTAAGCTTTTCTAGTTCAACACAGTCCATGTTGTCACAGGCATCGAGCATCGCTTGTTTCTATAAGCTCTGACCTTCACTATTCCGTTTCTTCTTTTATTCCCCATATTGGGTTTGGAACTTCTTTGGGTATTTTGACTTCAAGCTCTGCTCACAGTCACTTTTAAAGGTGTAATTGCAAAAAGAAAAAGTGATTTGCCATGAAAACCATTTGCTAAAACCAGGGACACCTGGAGATGTTTCATTTAAAAACAGGGTCACTTACCTCATAGTCTTTATAATGTAAATGAAAGACCCTATAACGCATTGATGATAATGCCTGTTCAACAATTATACGGCAACAAAAAACCATTTAATCAATGCATGTACTTAAAGCCAAATATTTGTTTAAATATCAGAAGGTATAGTTAGCATATGCAAACTGTCAGTGACTAAGCAATTAAAGAAATGAACTGCACAGGATACACTTTTTACTACAGTGGCCATTATAAATTAAACTCATCTGCACCCTTTATTCTTTTTTTCAGGGCACGTAGTAGGTCCAGTGTATCATTATGAACCGTATAGTCCACTTCAAAGGGTGTTAGTCAGACTAAATGTTCCCCAAAGACTAAGACTGTTGAGCATGAGGCTGCAATTCATAACTCCACTGCGGACGCAATTATAGTCAGGGGAAATCACACTTCTGCTGCAGTGAATTTTGGGAAATCTGGGGGAAAAAAATAATCTTTTCTCCTATAGATGGTGATATTGTAAACAGTCTCAAGTGGAATCCTTACATCTGCTATGGGACTACTATTCTTACCTCTAAACACCTTTGCGTCGCTAACTTTTTCCATATTTGTAGTGCTTATATTAACAATAATTTGACATATATTTTTTCGCTGTACTCTTCAAGAAAGGTCACACCATATGAAGCTAATGGATTTATACTATTTTTGACTCTACTGAAGACACAAACTGTGTCAAAAGTTTTTTCATTGCACTTAAAAGTAATTTTAAAAAAGCAGTTTGCTCCAGCTTCACAACACTGGAACAAAATGTGCAAGACATCATGCTGTATGATGACTGCACCTTCATTCTCAGAGCGGTTACTTAACTTGCACACCTGCGGTTCAGAGGCACCGTTCATGCCTGCCAAAATAAACCACACTGAAACAATAATGCTCCAGGGTTTGAATAAAATGCTCCAAACATCCAAACTCGGTGTGAACACACCCTCAGAATGTCACGCTCATGCAGCAAGTCAGCAGGTGGTGAAACACTTCCCATAAAGACAACTCCCAATGCACTGTAGTCTCTATGAAGAGGAGGTCATCTATCTTCGCTAATTGTAATGCTCCTCTGAACACAGGGAACTCACTGAAATCTGGATTCATGCTTAATTCCCCTAAACATCTTTTAAGCTGTCTTTCCTCGCATAAATCTGAGGAAAGACAGTGTGCTACGTTATCTCACATGTAATGGTTTAACCATTATTTTAAAACTGCATTAACCCCTTTTACATTCCCCAGTCACAGCAGGAGAAGGAAATGGCAGATTACATTACACCTACTTCTCTCTGCTGTTTCCAGTTTGTGTGCCTTCCTGCTTCGCACCTTCTCTTCCTTTCCCCCTCTTGCTCTCAGCTTAGCAGATTTAAGGCTTTTTTTTTTCCCCCAGCAAAGCATGCTCTCTGGCTCCGAGCACTGGCATCCCTTGCATCGGTATGCAGCTCCCGTTCAGACTGCTGATCCCTCTTTATGAGGACATGAGTTTCAATGCTTTTATCCCCCACCTTCCCCTGCAAATATGCCTGCATTCAGCATCTACACTCCAGCTTTAGAGACCCGTGGGAAGCCTTTAAAGAGGAAGTCAATAAAAGGGTATAAACATGCATGAGCTTAAGTTTGTGCTTTTTGTGTCTTTATTCCGAAGTTGGCTTTTAAGGATGGCAATGGAGAACACAATCATATTTTGTTACACTGAAGCGAAATGTGTTAATGTTTCTGCTTTTGCATTGCATCTATTAACACAGAATTTCTTCACTAGTTAGGGGACATTTTTACATTAAGGACCTTTTCTGTGATATTGATTGCATGTTGAAATCAATTTAAAACATTACCCTTGCGATTAACATTTGTATAAGCATTAGCAGATCTGGTTAAAATATGCAATGAGAATATGCAATTCATTGCATAACTGATCTGCACAGCATGTCATTAATTATAGTAGACATTGTGCACCAGGTACTTATCTGCAGTCCTCATCCTGTAAAGCAGTGCACATTTTAAAGTTGATATTATACTATAGGCTACTCAGCATGATCGGGATGTGTGTTTGGCACACAAGCTTTAGTCCATCCATATATATGTGGTTACCAAGAGAGAGCTACCATCGAGGCGCAACTGGAGAGCAGCCATGTTGCATGTGTAAAATGCTCCTAGGTTGTTGGATTTTTATTTTGTTGCTCCAACATCAACAATAATAAGAGGCAAAACATTACTAACATACAGCAGAGAACGTTTCTTGAAAAACTGTCAGGGACTGGTTGCATAATGCAACTGTAAAGATGCAGAGATTCAGTTGAATGTTCTACTGCCGTCAGACAGCGAATGCAGTGGGAATTAGTCTACTGATAACTACAAGCAAGTTTGCTCAATAAAATTGTCAAATTTAATTGTTGTAAGAAAACAAACTGTTGGAGTGGTGCATTTTTTTCTGGATGCTCTCAGGCACATAAACAGTCACCTTACTTATTTTGCAATGATAACATCACTGTGGAATAGAGGGGGGAAAAAAGAAAAGCACATGGGAAAATGTCAATGTCAATATTGCCAGACTTGAAGACACTTTTAATTAGCCTCCTCTTTGTTAAGTTTATAGTATGTGCTCTTTAAGTTGCCGTTTTTCCGAACGTTCCTGCGGGTTTCCATACAAGTTTAGAAACCTTAAAGTCTGAAGAGAACTGGAGACACGAAATTGCCTCACGACATGAATGTTATCGTCTGTCTGTCTATGATGGCCTCTGCGGTGGACAGGTGCACCTGCTTGCATTCTGCAAAATATATGCCCGGATAGGCTAGAGCTCCTTATAACCCTGAGAGGGATTCAGCCAGCTGAGAATATGAATGGGTTTTATTTGTGCCTCCCTTCTCTTTCACAAGTCAAATCTGTCCGTTTTCCTTTCCATCGTTTTTATTTATTTTCAGGGTCTTTAATTTTGCATTATGCACAAACCATATCAAATCATACAGCCATAAAATGCTAAACATTAACTCGTAATAGATAACTACATTTGCCATGATGTGCTACTTACAAGTCTATGAAAATGCGTGGCTTATTCCAGCAAGCTATCAAATTTCCAAAGACAGTCCAACAGAGTCTCCTTTATCTGGAGCTCAGACGTCCAGCCTCACTGCTCGACTGAAGGGGCTTTATGAGCGCAGCGACCCAGTGATGCAAAATCCTATTGACTGTGAGACTGATGGAATTTTTGTGTTACACATAAAAATAGAAACATTTAAAGCCAGCGGCCAGCGAGTACATAAACACATTACAACAACCTATTTACAATATCAACGTTGAGCATATCATTATGCACCAACTCTGAATACTCATTACACAAGAAGCATTTTCCAAGGCTTGACCAAAGCTGCCTTCTCACTGAGGACTCCTGTTCCTTAATACTGAAGCGTTGTTCAAACAAAACGACAGAGAGGAAAGGTTGTGTGAACTGAATGCACATTTAAATATCTGAAAAAAGAAAGGCTCCTCGGCGTATTGGCCTTATTGAGGCTTTGTTTGTGCACTTGCAAAAGGCCCTGACCTACGTAACGCAACACAAGTACAGTCACTTCTAGTCAGGCTGCCAGGTGATGGGCTGCAGTGGGATACCTCAGATAGTCAATCACTCTTTCTGGGAACCTCCCAAAAAACAGAAGCAGAAAATGACATATAGAGCAATCAGATAATGATGGTACCCAATTGTTCACGGTTAAGAATCTGCACTTTACCCCTCTCTCACTGTCATAAAGCAAACTTGCGTTTTTTGTTTTTTTCTCAGCAGAATGAGGACCACTTCTGCGATAATTATCAGAAAAGCTCAACAGAAAACATAAAGGCTATGTGACATCCACTCTGAAAAAAAAAAATAAAAAGACTAAAACAGATTACATGCCCGCTGGGTCAGGGAATGGTGTACGGCTGTCATTTCTGAACAAAAAAATATTAACTTTGTTCATAAAGACTGCAGCAAGAGGAGAAAAGGGAGATCATCACACAGGCTAAATGAGATTCAGAGGCTCATCCATTGTCGGGCACAAAGCCCACTTCAACAGAGATGAGGGCCAAGAGAGATTGGTAAAGGTCAACACTGCAAACGGGCATAAAATGAAGTATAGGCTTCATTTCGGGCAAAATACTGAAAGTATAAGGAATGCATAAACCTCTCACTGTACATACGCCTACCACCTTTCCAACAGCACAGACGAATGCCATTCATCAAATGTTCAATCAGAAATGTTATATATAAAATGTATAGAACTTTATTTCATTAGGTATTATTTTTATCCCTACATTTGTGTAGTGTAGTGCTCTGAAATGCATCAGAATATATATCATACACCATAAGCAGATTCACAATTAGCAGCATTATAAATGACTTAATAAAAAACTACTTTGCTTTAATAATCCGCCTCCGTTCACAGCTGGTTATAATCAATGTGGTTGCAAACAGAAATACAAAATCCTACCTCAACTATGAAGTCAGTTCCACACAGGTATAAAACTTGAAACATACAGCAGTCTCCTTGTGTTGTAAATAGAGTATCTGCTGCTTGATGACTTGACAAATGAAATACTTGGCTTTCAGCTTCGGCAGCTAGTCGTTCATGTTAAGATTGAGTTTTGTATTGACTCAGCTGTCCCGAGACCATCGGAACACATGTAAATTCTGTTCTACGGGAGATTTCCCTTTTAAGATGTGTGAACGCAGGTGCCTCTTCAGGAGCCTGAGATTGATGTAAGCACTGCTTTAACTACTTTTCAGTGTGACCAATCGTGGCTTTAAACGTATCATGAGTATCTTGAGACAGGCTTTCCTGGAAGTAGAAAAATCTCTTCACCTCTTTTGCTCAAACTCGGGTCAAAATAATCTTTAGTACTATAATTGCCCTTACAGTCTATCGGCTTCATTGCTAAGCCTATACCCACTCGGAGGGGCCATGGCGTGTAAAAGCGCTATGACAAAGAGCATAGCGAAGAGAGACTGACAGCACGCGACTTGGTTGGTGAAGCAAGCAGCTAATCTTTAAGCCCGTTCCTCACTTGTCTGAGCACATTTGCCTCTGGCTTGAGGCTTATCCCTGCAGATGTATATCTGTCAACAGAAGGCAAGCGGGGCAGCAGCGGCTCTTTCGGAGCACATTTGTCCCCTTTACTGGATTATTCATTTGCAGTGGTATACAGAACAGCACCAGAGCCAGCACTTGGCAGCTGGGAGACGCTCTGCAGGGTTAAGCTAACCCTGAGCACTGAGCAACGGGTATCCTTGACTGTAAAGCACCTTCCTCTGCCATACCTTCCCTTCAGCTCCGCCGGGTTGTTCCTGCTGCCTGATTATTCCAATCCACGGGAGATGCGCCCGTGCATACATCTCAAGGGCTACATCCCCAAATTGTCATATATTGTGAGAGACACAGGGAGTGTCTCTCACAATATATGACAATTTGGGGCTCGCTCTCGCTTGGGTCCAACATGTTTTAATTTCGAGAGATGTTCGATACACCCCGATCCAAGCTGGAAATTCTATTGTGACATAAATCCTGTACTACTCAAAATAACAAATGGACTGTGCAGGTAGGACACTACTTCACATCTATGTCCACAGTCCCAGTGTTGTGAAAGCTGCTGCTGGAATCCTCACTCTATACTCTACTGTATAATAAGCTGGTTTCTGCCCCAGACAACTGTAGGCTGTCCAAGAAAGCTAAAAGGAGACACTTTGATGCTTGATTTTAATCCTGGCCCTCTGAAATTCTGAAAACACAATATTTTGTTTTTCTACACAATCAATATTTTACACTATTGTTAGGCTGGTGGAAGCTGATTGGATTGTGATACGTACTACTCAGAATCCTAACCATATGCATACAGACCAGAAAGTGTTAAAATTCATGTACATTCAATGTATTTTGTTCTTATCGGTTGGCATATCCATCCCGGTGAATGCAAATGAAAACATTTAAATAATGGAAAGCGTTGTATGATGTGTTATGTGTGCATTAATGTGCATGCACTTACTGTGCATACTTGTTTATGAAAGAGCTTTGGATTTAAATTCTAGGCAATGTTTCAAACGTTGCCTTTCTGCTGAAGCATTTTTAGTTGCTTGATTATGATTCAATGACAAATACAATTTTCCACATGCAGGTGCTATTTTTTGAAAATGTATATGGTTTTGAGGATCATCAATTTGTCCAGTGGTCCAGCAAATGTGGAGTGGCATTTCTGACATGTTTTGAGATGCTTTCAATGTAACTTTTTAATAATAATTCTATAACTTTGTCAAACTATTTATCTCATATAATCACACAAGGTTGTAGGGATGACATGATATCCTGTTCTACCGGTCTCATTAATTTCACAAATCCAATCTAGTAATCACGGTCGTAGTCTTAACCCTCAGAAATGGATGGGTCTACTTTTGGGCCAATATTTGAAGGAGATATCAAACGTTTTACAAGGCACTTTTGCATTTTTAATGACTTGCCTCAATTCCCTCCTTAATCAGGGAAGACATTTTTTCATTTACATTATGAGAGAATTATTCATCCTCAAGCCAACCTCCTTGTCTCTCTTTGTCTGCGGTTTTGATATCTGTGGTTTTGATACCAGATTAAATGCTGTTAGAAAAAAAAAAAAGGCCAGACACTTTCATTTATTCTACGCGTTGCCCTCATTACTGCCCCCACACGTTATGGTCAAACACACACCAACGCAAAAACGTCACCTGCAGGTTGTACACGCCAAAATGTCTGACGAGATAAGAAATGATGAAAGGCTCCGTGCTCAAACAAAAGACAAGTTCCCTTGGCGGTATGGGAGCTTTTTGGGCTCTGTGAGAAGAAAAGTGATGAAACACTTGTGTGGAAGGAATGTCAGACCAAACCAGAGAAGCTGCGACCAACAAAGAAACACACCGACGATAAAACGTACATGTCTGGCGTAACCAGCCCACAGGTAAAGAGACCAAGTATAGCCGCACCACATGGCTAATTAGCATTAATAGCTGGCTTGCCACCTAAACTGTTACCTAGCTCTGACAAGTCTGTCAGGTGTCAGCTGCCTTTTGGTGAAACATGTTTGTGTGATGACTCTGGTGCAGTGATTCAACAACACCTCACGGAGTGGCATAAGTTATTACTGGTGCACATACGGACATAGCAGGGCCTCACACTCAGAGCTTGAGCACAAGGCAGGACGCACAATAGAGAGGAGGACAATAGATTTACACTAACTCTACATAAGAATAAATCTATTCTGTCACTACAGCATATTAAACATTTAGGCAGCGTAGTACTCCATAGGCGGCTGCAGCTATAGATAAGAGTCCAGCAATGCATTTAAACAAAATACTAATGGTGTAGTTGTTCCAAGAGGGATGAGCCTGCATGAAAGGACTCACAGCATTATGGAGCATGAACAGAGCTGCTGAGGCTGAGGTCTTGTCCACAGTATCACTGCAGTGTGTGATGCGGCGCACTGCAATTTAACTGTCGATTAGGCTGTGATGGCGCGGAGGACGCATGAACCGCTTTACCTTCGCCGACGAGGTTATGTCTTCAGCCCCATTTGTTGGTTTGTTGTCTGTTAGCAGGCACGACATCTCAAACATTCATTCGACAGATTGTAATGGAATTTGCTCAGAGGTGAAGCCATGGCCTGAGCAAGATCTAGATGCACGTCAGCAGTTTGTTAAATGGGCTTGTTAACACCGCAAGATAGGGAATTCTTAGAATATTCGCCACAGACTACCTACTACTCCCAAACTGCTCTTTAAATGAAAACAATCTGGCACATGTATTCAATCATTCCCCACCTCTGTGTATTTTGCAGCAGATCCTAATCCCAATGCAGATGAAACATGTATTTTTTTACCATTTTAATAACAAATTTGGAGTGCAGCCTTGTTGGAGGTGTGTGCTCTCCAGGAGCTTTCTCCACAGACTTTTGGCACACTGCCCTGGGCGCTCCTAGTTCATGTGTCTAAACTTAAGCCACATAGTATAAATAATTAAAGTAGCCCTTGAAGTGGGCAGTATCTTAGTAGAGCTTTTGGACAAGATGATAAAACCCTCTATGTGCCCTGTTCTCTCTGGCAGGATGTCATGAACCCAAATCTGTTGCAAAATGGGCTAGCATTCTGTTGTCCACTTCTACTCAACACTGTTGTGTTAGCTCTTGATGCTAATGGTATTATTGCAACAAATGCTCGTCCTTCAAGCTTTTGAGCTTTTGCTGTACACGTTGCAGAATTGATAGATGGAATCTAAAGCATAGTTTTAGCACAGACCTCTGATACAGCTAAATGTTGAAACAGCAATATAATGCGGTCATTTATCACTAAAAGAGATAAAGATGGTGAAGTGATTAGTTGATTAGTTCAGCCATAAACTACTGTAAGAGCAAATCACTTCAAGCCTGCAATGGTACACTCTCATTTTAAAGTCAAGATTTGCAGCTGAACATTTTTTCATGTTTGATTTATTATTCTGGATTTAACTTCAGTCTATAAAACTGAGATAGAGCATCCAGGGCAGCCCACATCAAACCTTAAATAATCATACTAGTGAAGTTCCATATCGCCCTTTAACTATAACTCACTTGCAGAATATTACTTCCAACCATTTTCCAAAGCATCCAAGCAGTTTCAATTGTTTCCATTCATTTCAGCATAGCTTTAAAATCCTCCTGCAGAACCGTAACCTTAACATAGGTAATCCGGGTAACTGACCATGAAGTCCATCTACAGTTTTTTGTTCTTCTTGTGTGGTAATGCTCTGTAAGGAGCCCCTCCTTACAGAGCATTACCACATTGTTTGCATGTGCTCACGCTCTGCTGACAAACAACAACCTGGTAATGCAAGATCCTACCACATTCACATTACCATCCTTAAATATCATTGATATTTACTTTGCATTACCTTACTAAATAACCCATCAATGCAATTCTTATTGGAGGCCAATTATCTCTCATATCCCAGATAACGGAGTATCATTGAATGCACCATCTAAAAGGTTTTCAAAGTGAGTTCCAGGTATCTGCAAGTTCATTTTCATACAATGCTGACATGGTCAGACACAAAGGGCTGCCTGAATGTTAGCAAATCATCTAAAACAAAACCATGCATGATCATTTAACCCTAACCACAATCCACTCCACAGGAGGGGTGTTTTTCTGAAAAGCAGTTTTCCTGAAAACTGCTTTTAAACTGTGTGCACACTGTGTTCCTTCTGTCGCAGAGCAAGCAAAACACAATGCTTATCTTACTTTTGTCAGAGGGCATGGCGCCAGCTGAATGTGTCATCAGGCCACAGCTGGATATATAGCCACTTGATGACATCTCAAGTTTGACAACTCGCTGGGATTGAACAAATGTGTGGGGTCAAAACTTGCCGCAGGGAAAGACGGCCAAAAGCAAAATAATAATCACAATGAACTAACTAATTAACTCATTAGATTCATCAGCTGTTTAGGATTAACACTCGGATCACAGGTCACTGTCAGTATCATCTTCTATTGTCTCCTCCCTACAGTCCTCTGAATAAGCAGTGACAAAGACAAATCTTCCCCCTGCTGTCATCTAGGACAGAATCTAGTGGAATTGGACTCAGTATATTTTTCTTTGTTTGCTTAGATTTGGGAGTCCCTGCCATACCCCTCTGCTGTAGGCGTTATGTATCTGCGCACTGGTCGCCTACAGGGCGGTGGCTGCGCAAGCATGTCCAAGAGCGGGACGGTGTGTGGGGAGTTGAGGGAGTTGTCGACACTGACGCCTGGCTGCAGAGCTGCATTACGCGAATCTTACCTGCGTCTATTCCCAGCCGCCCGAACTTTGAATGAGCGACTACATGGCTTGCGCGGTCAGTAGGCTAATGCGTATAGCCTGGAGAACGCGTCCGCGCGCGCACTTAAAAACACGGTGCGCAAACTGGCCGCGCTGGAGACAAAAGCTCAACTCAAACGCAGCCACGGCTGTATCGGAGACTTATTGTCCCCTCTGCAAAGTCACTGATGTTATGAGTGAAATGACTTTAAAAAAGGCGCAGAGAAACCCGACAGTACGACTTAAAAACGATTCAGTCAATGACACCGCTCTCACAACAAACAAGACGCACGGCACCAGCTGCTGTAACCTTTCGTGCATCCCTGTGTCAGCTTCAGGGGACAGCACTGGACGAACGAACATACAGGATGAGAGTGAAAGGCGACTCATCTACAGCCGGATGTTTTATTTGTCACTTACTACCAAAGGGAGAGCAACATCCAAGTTGTCTCCGATACAAAAAAAAAAAAACTTGTGCAGCCGCATTCTGCTTTTCATTGCACCGCACAATTCAACTTCCAGGCATTCCAGCACACAACGACAGCCGTCCTCCGGCCAAAACTGCTGCGCAAACGCACATCATTTGTAAAAATAAGGGAAATCAACTCTCTGTCTACTGTGTACTTGAACTCACGTGTGACATGAGCACATATGGGCTTTAGGCTACACTTAACGCAAGCCGCCACCTCCAAGCACCACGCCCGTCTCTATACAGCAACATCCAGCGCTCACCTTTAAAGACGCTTGCACAGAGGCTGTAAAGGATGAAGATCAAGTGCCGCTTGACAATCATATTCTTCTCTTTTCCTTCACAATTCTACTACGTCGACACTCCACTCCCGTTCGTCTCTGTCTCTCTCTCTCTCTTTCTTGCTGTCTCTTCTCCTCGGGATGGACTTATCCAGGTAAACGGCGCAGTTTCGGACTGAACGGAGTCACATTGATGAACTCTGCCTTTTCCAGAGAAGTCCCTGTGTATTTTTTGTTTCGCAGATCCTGGGGGGCTGTGATGACTGTAGTCTAGCAGGACGGCAGAGATGCTCGTCGGCAAAGTGCAGCTCCTGCCTCCCTTTATTGCCTTTCTCTTTGACTCGCTGCAGAGAGCAAGAGTCCCGCCCACGCTTTTTGACTAATGAAGACGCTTCACCAATGGAGAACACCTAGAAATAGTTCTGATCTGTGGCAAACTGTCGAAACAATTACACCGTGTCACATACGGGTTACTTTCTTACAGCAATTTCGAGAGGGTACATCAGTAATCCTCTGATGAGTTTTGGAAGGATAATTTAGCAAATGTCAGAGCAGAGCAATACGCCTCTGCAGGAATAAGGTGTCAGTTTGGGCCCATCATAAAAAATACTAAACTATATAGTTTAATAAGGTCAGAGGTGCCAACCACACGCCCTCTCTGAGGCTCTAAAAGGAAATAATGATGATGCTCTCTCCTCCACGTTTTTGACAGTGTTAGCCTTAACTGTGAGAGAGCAAAAAATCCATGCCAGTGATTTAATGTATTAAAATGTGCCCACAGCAAGCAGAGTTAATTTAACACTTTTAGACAGTTTCGAACACAGCCGCCCCAGAACCATTACAGCTTTATTAGCAGACACACAAGCCCGCAGTCAACATTAGACAACTCAAAATATGTGTTACTGCAACATTGACACTTATTAACACTTGGGGAATTCTAGAATGCACATTGGAGTCTTGGAAATACAATAAAAAAAAGAAATAAAAAAAGGACAGCATGCAGTGGCCACAAAAAGACCTGCCTATATTGTGTGAAAACGCGTTTGCTTTCCCCAGGGGTTGTGACCTGGTGTCCGCACGCGTGTCAGGAATCAGTGCACGGCACAGGGGACGTTAATGGGCTCCTGGACATCCCTCTTCCTTCAAAGGCTCCGATGATCGGTGCACATGAGTGTGACCATCCCTAAAGACAGAGGTGGGAGGAAAGCAGCTGCTCCAGTCAGGGATGGTTTTCTCAGCCCATCGCAAGGATTTTACACATGGTTTAACATGCTGCCGGTCGAATTTGGTTCAATTTTGCACAGTGGCCTTCCACGCCACTCCCACTTCAAATCAAATTGCTGACCTGGCCGTATCACCTTCGAAAAAGCTGCAGTGCAAAAAACTATATTCCAGGCTTTTAAATCATCAGCTTTTCTTTCAGTAGGAATACATGCAAATGACATGTGACGCTCATTATCTAAACAAGCAATCACTTGGATCAATAATTTTTATTGCCAACCAAGAAATGTATGTGTTTTTCATCATGTTCTAATCCATCACGGCGTTTAATCAGAATAGGCCAAATGGGGGCCTTTTAAAAGACGTGCACTCATTTACTTCTGCATGCTGATGTTGCATTTTAGCCTTTTAACTTGGAACCTTGCACATCACTAATCCCTTGGGAACCAGTGTTGCCTTTCAACAGTAAACCTTGAAAGACTGAACACTCTTGTGTGCCATACATTCTCAATACATAATGTAATTCAAAGCTACGATACAAAGTCAATCACCATGAGGATGGTGGTAAAGAATCAATCCCATGTGTCCTGAAGGTCAATTCCTCGTCATTTCATTAGATCTTTGAGAGTAGAATTCTACTCATGCGCCTTTTAAACAGCGAGAATTTATTGACCATGTGGGTTCAGCAGAAAAAGCTTGAGGTGCTGACACAGATCTGTAATGCAGAGGAGCACGTTCTCCTTTGCATTTATCTCTAGGACGTTATACTGCATACTACTCTGTGCTCTCTGCATCATTTCAAATATTGTGTGCATTGTCAGATTTAGCAAGGTCACCAGCCACAGTACCTTTTGATCCTTGAATTCCATTGACAATACGGAGTTTCCACTAAAAAATAGAATACGAGATTCTATGTTCAAGTCTACAAGAGAGGATCCAAACAAAGGTAAAAGACAATAGTTTAGGCTAAGCTGAGTTACATTAATATGCATTAACCTGTCACTGATAGCATTTAATCCTCCGGGTTGATTGAAAAACAACTCATCCAGACACACTCGGTGCACAATCCATTTCAGGATGGGCCTGAATGACAGCAGTCGTGAAGGCTGAATGCTTTATGTAAATGTCGAGTGACGAAGTGTTGCACACAGGATCCGGACATGGGTTGTGTCAATCTTTTAGTCATTTAAGCAATAAATAAGACATTTAACATTTGGGATTCAATTCTTTAGAGTTAACATTACATTTTTCAACAAGATAGAACTTAATAACAACGACGACTTTGAAGTAATAGTCTTGACACACTGTCTCACCTGCATAGAACATGTTTTTCTGTTTTTAAAAAATGGAGATTTAAAAGGAAAAACTGTACAAAATAGATTTTTCTTTTCTTTTCTTTTCTTTCTTCGTATATATCCTGAAACATTACATAAAAACTCCACATTAATAATGTAGAGGTCACCGTGACAATCAGACATTGCAAATTATTGTATGTCCTCACTAATACATCAACAAAATATTAGCTTATTGCAGATATATTGGTATTGGTGCATGCGTTGGCAGTAAAGATGATAGTACATGATTGAAGGTATTTGAGATAATAAACAGTGTCGCCATTACATAAGTAGGTTGTCCACCAAAGACCATCAAGTTAAATTTTCAACTGTGAAATGCACTGCTCTGTCTGGGTCGTAATGCTTTCATAATAAAATGTAAGGCTTTTTTTATGTAGTATGCAAAGATATTTATACACATTTAATTGAAACACTGAATGTTGGTGGGGTGTGTGAAACTACGCCCTGTACTCCTCCCCGGGCGACGGAACGGAAAATCAAAATGAAGAAATTGTGCAGCGAAATGATGCTCTTGTTCACCTAAATGAAAAATATAGGTGCACCAATGGAAACCAATGTAAAGAGTTAGTCTGAAGTTCTGGTATTGGCCTCAAAAATCCAGTATTTGTTGAGCTCTAACTATTAATAGTATTTCCTCTTCAGCTGACTTATTGGACAAGTTCAAACCACCTAAATTGGACAGTACTGTTACACATTCCCATGACAAATGTGGCTTTAATTAGAGAGCACAAAACAAAGGGGTGAACCAATAGTGCATGAAAATTTCCCATCTGGTTTTGGTTTACCAAGCTCTGCACTGGATAGGTTCAACCCAACAAAAGGTCACTTTAAATGCACCTGGTTTCAACAAGATGTATACAACTCTGCATGTAACCACAGAAGAGTCGTACGTATTTGAAAACGCTGCATCAAACATTGTGTTCCCAGTATGCACGTGTGTTATTAGGATTCAGAAATATCATGAGAAAGCAATGAGATTTAAATGTTCAGGTGTCACACCAAAGAGCTCCAAAAACATCCTTGATGAATGAATTCATCAGATTCAATTGAAAGTCACTCACAAAAGCGCACAAAAGCAAGGCAGTTTGCTGCGTACCTTGAGGGAGTAGAACAGGAATACAAAGACTGATCACTGTGGAAGCCTGGCCGAGCTCCCATCCCCCGGTAACAACATACTCAATACATAATGCAAATGTTGTCACTGAGATTACAATTTTTAATCCCGTTTTTCATCAGACACATGATCAAGCACTTCTGTCTCCCTCTGTTGAAAGTTGGGGGTTATTTAGTTCTGAAAGGTTTCCCGGCATATTAATGCTGCTGTGGGAGGTAGTTTAGTTGCAGGACTTTTTCCATGATTATGTCATACTTTATCGCAACATTACAGAAAACTGGAACTGACATATGCCTAACATCCTACCTGAGAATATAGAGTAGAGCTACAGTGGCATGTGTGGATGGTATGTCCCATTAGTTTGACGTTCTCCACATACTTTTTTCTTGATCGTGTAAAAGAGGTTGCAAATAGCAGCATGCTTAGGAAGGATATAGTGTCTTTGTTAGCACTACATAATCATAACGAGATACACACCAATATGTCAGTCCACAAATCATTTCCATTATTCTGCTTCCTGCTTCCGTGTAATGATGTGCAGCATGTGTTGCAAGACAAAGATGAACAGGGAGCATTTAGATTTATTGCCATTTCTCTGAATGATGTGAACATATCATGGCTTTCCTGCATCACTGCCAATTACTATGACTGTCCATGTATGTATGGTGACTTTCCAGACTACAGTACAACAGTAGCGCAACACTATGTATACTGCTCTCCATATGAGCGTGTTATGATCCAGTATGTCTAACACACAGTTTTTTGATGCCAGTGCTCCACTGGGAAATAACACCTGCTCTCAGCTTTGTACAGCTTGAACTTTAACAATATGTTATAATGAGAGCTGTGTGTTCCCCATCCCTTTAAGAATATAATTCCATCCATTTATTGCCTTATCGACAAGACATTGGGACCCGCTGCATTTGATAATGCATTTTCTGTACCAAAGTACATGCAAGTCAGCATTCTTTGGATTTCATTATGTGCGGCAAAAGTATTAATCCTTTATATACGTTGTCTGGAGATGTATGCACCTCATGTATTCTCAGCATCAAATATACACAAATATACACAGCGTGCCATGTGATGATTGTTTTACACGCTGGTTGTGAGGACTGTTTTGCAATAAAAGTGCAGCCATATGTTCGTCTAATCTGATCAGCTATCTTAACTAAAAATTACACTCTTGATATCAGCCATATGCTGCCAACAAGCTGAAGCGTTAGTCAGCTGGATGAGTGACAATAACATCAAAAGTGATTCAGCTTTGTGTGGCAATGTCACAGACAGCGATGAAGGGAAACCAAAGCCCCTTCAGTAACATTAGACCGTCATTACACACATTGGCTTCGTCAGATGTTCATTTCTATAATGCTATAAATCCACCTGGTTTATCTAGTTGACCTATTGGTCATTATCAAAACTTTCTCGTAGTACTAGGTAGTGTGGCTGAACTATACAGCAACTAAAAATCTTTAATTCTCAACAAAAATTGAACAATTTAGGCTTTACAACGATATTTATTTTAAAGGCTACAGATGACAATTGCGTTCCTTACGCGGAATTAAGGGGATTTTTTGTTTTGTTTTTTAAGAGTAATCCATCAGTGGGCTGGTGCAGTGTGTGAAAAATATTGAATTGAAATATTGGTTTCATTAAAGAGTTTATGGGGAGGCTCAATGAATGGAATTGAAAACTACATCAGTCATCACATAGAATAGCCTAAATGTGTGTGATTTGGTTAAAGAGTTCAGACTTTCAGTAGTTTCGTGGAATTTTACAGTTTTCCCCACTTTTCCAGAGTCAGAAACTAACACAAGCCATAGGAGAGACCTTTTTATGTATTTGGTATAGTCTGAAGTCTGAAGTCAATTAACATAATCATGATCCCATGATTAAACTAAGCAAGTAAACTAAGAGAGGGTGCTTTTTAACTAGCTTTGTCTAATGGGATTTTATGAAACACTGTACATATAAATTATACAACTAAATAACTAATTAATAATAATTTAATCTGTAGTGTAATATATCTTCAGGAGGACGAATCCTGAACTAAGGCCAACACATAATCACTTTGCTGAGTAACACCTGTTCTATGTTTTACTCTGAGACTCTTATTTGGGTTAGTTGAAACAGGCCCCAGGACAACAATGTCCTCTATTCCAACAAGTACAGTACGCTCTGCAGCTCAGGATAATTAAGAATATAACGAGACAAACTACAAGGCAAAAACCTCAAACACTATTTTTATATATAATGAAAGCTGAGATTTTTCTTGGAGCATACTATTGTATAAATATTTGCACAATAATCCCTAGAAGCCCCATTATCCAACATTGCCCTCAGTTTTCAAGTCATCTGACATATATTACAGCTCCGGCTGTGAGGCTTTGTGCTGGAGTAAAATATTTCAGCACCATTTAATGTGAAAGTGCTTACAAGGATATCCAGCACAGCATCACAGTGCACTGTTGTATTACTCGCATCGCGGCATTACTGGGCAGAACCCTAGTATGGCTCATTAATTGCACATGAAATGTTAAATAAACACTGTAAGACAACAGACCGCCACCCTGTTTTCCAGAGAAACTACCAGTGAAAGATGAGTCACCTTTGAGCCAGGAGAGGAGCACGGTAATTACTGTATCCGTATTGCACCGTTTCAGGACTAATAATTGTAATAATTCAATCAATACTGGCCTTTTGTCTTAACTTTACAAACCAAGCATCTCTTCAAGGGCACACTCCTCCCCCCGTGGGACCACGGTGGCATATTCAAGCAGACGCTCCCCTCTCCACCTCTCTACCTTTGCTGATACAAACAAAACCTAGTGCCCTGGATATGCAGAGTGGAGTGCTTTGTGTTAGGGCTCACGTCCACGATAGCCCACAGCAGCTGGTGTTCTCACAGACCACTGCATGGAAAATGGGCCGATTTCAGGATTTAGCAGCCCGTGGTGGATTTCTAACTCTGTGCTTATTGGGGCCAGAATCACTTTGATATGGACTTGCACAAGATTAACAGCGAGCTTCTAAGTCCCCAGTCTCAGTTTTGTTATGTATTGCTGCAGTTACTGTCATTATGCTTCTACAGCTATTTAATGTTTGCATTTGAACTGAAGATTCAAGCTCAAATGATATGGTATTTATGATGTTGGGAAGGAAATGACATGTGGCTTCAAACGAGAGAAGTGTTGATACCGATATCGTATATTGGTCCGATACCGACTCAAATAGCTGGATCAGGTTTGTTGCATTTTGTTTTGAAAAATGTTAGGAAAGCAATGTTTAAGTCAAGCCTGGTGTTGCCCTACACATAAAATAATGATCCCAGTCACACACAGTCCACACAGAAAGGCATACATCATATTAATAACACACTGGTGTCAGATTGTTACTCGATAGTAAAGTCCAGGTATTGCTATCAGTACTAAAAAAAGTCTGCGCATATACTTCAAACACCAAGGTCGTTGCATCACATTCGTTAAAAGCGAGGAAGGACAACATTTAGTAGCTCCAACACAAATCTGACTGAAACCCATATTACATGATGTACTACATCCAGATATATGAAACCTAAACAGCTCCATCAATCAAACAACCACATCTGCTGTCTATCAGCTTAAATGAGAAGAGATGAGTAACAAGTTTGAGAAGCATTGCACGACCTCTTCGGCAGTCTGACACAGCAAGCGCTACCAAAAGTTTTGATACTTGGGTAGCTGTGTTATACACAGAATTATGATGCCAGTGTCTCATAGCTCATCAGCACTCTCAGCACCTCCTTTGCTTATCTTTGCATAACTACACATCCTGGTCATGTTTCCTTTCTCCTCCTGACCATCTGTTCCCTGCTGCCAATCTTCTGTGTGCCAGCTTCTGCCTCTACATCCTCTCCCTACTGAGTCAATCTGAGTATTGATATCATATTCTCCCTCTCTCCTACTCCCTCTGTTTCTGTCATCGCTCTCTCTTTCACTCTCACACACACACACAAGTATACACACACACACATAAGTATGACAGAATGGCGCATGCAGTTTGTGATTAGTGTCACACATCTTGAACATTGTAGAAATTGGCATTAGGCTATATAATGCAAATATGGCAACTAATATTCTTCGACATAAATAAGGATTCAAATTTGTTTCGGACTATAAAACTATCATTTTATTATTTTAAAGTAATAACGGAACACGTCAAACTACTCGATTACTTTCGTGAGGGAGTTGTCATAAATAATGTTTTCAATTTTTGTTAAATTCTGTTGTTTTCGTTGTGTGTAACGGTTAAAACAAAACAGAGCATGCAGAGTCCATGCAGGTTGCCAATAAAATCAGATCTAATCATCATTTAGAGTCACATAGAAACAATGAGCACAACGATGTTGACTATAGCAATATTGATGATAATAGTTTCAATGATCAATACAGTGTGTATATATCATAATATGACGAGCAAATGCAAAACTACACCTAACATAATAAAATGTATGTTTAAATGTATCATTAAATGTATGTTTAAACGTCGAGCTATCATAGTTCTGCTCCCATTTTTTGTCAACAAGTGAAGAAATTAGAAAGATGAATACGTATAGCGGTGTTTGGCGATGTACCGGCTGCCAGATTGGCTACTTCCTCAGACCTCCCACCTGCAAGCGGCTACCCCGCAGGTCTGCTTGCCAGACCGAGCTTGCTTGTCTTCAGAGGAGCTCAACCCAATAGCGGCAGCTCTTAAACGGCAAAGCCTATACAAAATAAAACATTCGTTACGTATTGAAAATTTCTATGAGTATAGAAGTATAGCCCTCTAAGCTGTGGGCCCGTCTGGCTCCACCAATGCAGCTAAAGAAATGCTGGTTGAAATTGGAGCAGAACTATGACTACGGCTGTTATATATTGCAAGTATGGACGTAAGAGAGGGCCCAGCAGGCTATAGGGGCGAGAAAAAAAGAAATCTTCAGGATTGCATAAACCCAATAGTGACAGCTCCTTGAGGGCTAAGCCTATACTCATAGTTACCATACCTAACCAACGTTCTTACGTGTGTCAACTCAACATCATGTAGACAGTTTCTGTAGGCAAAATATTCCTCCTGTTTGTGCCAAAGAAGATTGCAAGTTGTCTAATTTAAAACACAACCTTATTTTCTCCCACAGCACATTACTGTACCTGCTCCTTGACAGGCCTCTACTTCCCATTTCCTCCAGCAGCCAGTGGCTGGCACCCACTCCTGTGTATTAAGAACTCCACCGCTTTGCCTCAGGATTTTAAAAGGAATGACTAACACACTCTTTGCAAACCACTGAAAGACTGATGTAAAACATCTCAGCCTAAACAGAGTGATGGATGTGGGAGCAGCAATACTCTGTGGTCAACACATTTAACCGATAGGTCTGCTTGTTCTGTAACATTCAGATAAGTAGTGTTTGCAAATGATATTATTATTATGGTGTTTGGAAAAGGCTTTCCGGCTTTCCCTTAGTTTGTTTAATACAAGCATCAGACATATGGAAGTAAAGTGAAGTTAAAAAAATATATTTTCTTGAGTTTTGTTTTTTGCATTTTTTTTCAATTTGCATAACTAATACATAATTCATACATAGATGAAAATTTCATCAAGGAAACATGATGACTGAGGTACACGCAATTACAAGCTTTGCTCACATCAAAGTAAAATTAACTGATAAAAATAAGTGATACGTAAGGAAACATGCATTCAGGCTAAGTTGTATAATGATGTTTTTGGTCAAGCGAACCACTGACAAATTAATACAGTATAAAACAACATGCTGATGGTCAGATTTTTACACTTATCCAGAACTTGTGCTGGTTCAAACTTTAAGATGCATCTAAACAGCTTGTCAGACCACAGCAGGGTGATTAGAGTGTGTGTGCTAACTATGGCTCGGTTTGCAGACCTGACAGGTGTCACGACAGATGCATTAGGATGTATTTGCACCTCTCCTCTAAAGAGAGTATTTCGATATGTGCTCTCTGGTCAAAACGAAGCTGCCCGGGCGGCAATGCCAGACCCCAGAGGACAAGGTGGTGTTCTGTCAAGCAAAAACCTCATTGACAATTATCAAGTGTAAGAAATTCTTAAATTGAATCTCTTTTATGTCCCTTGTAAATATATTAACCTATATCACATATTGGTATATATTACATCTACTCAGAAGGGGAATATTGTTCTGTAGCTGTATTGCAACCTTGTACATTTACTCATACACACTTTGGTCCAATCCACACATTTTCTCTCAGCACTTCGGTTGGTGTTCCATTTACAAATTCACTTTCACCCTCACAAAGACATCTGTTATAGAGGTGAATTAGCCTTTTTAGCTAATGGCTAATTCACCTCTAGGAGGGTGCACTACCTGCTGTTTCTCAAACTGTGCTGCTAATTTTAGATGACTCTCTAGTCGCTGTGCATGTAATACAAGGTGAACCACAAAAACAAAAGCACACTTAAAATAAAGCCTGCATTTCAGTGCTTTACGCAGACATTGGAAGAATTTTTAATGTCACGTAATGTCGATCAAAACAGATTTTCCAATTTGTAATTTCCGCACAATCAAAATGTTTCACATTAAAGCACCAGAAAACAAAACTAGCCTTGCAGATAATAATAATTTCCCCAGGGTAGGCTATTATCGCTCACTAACAGTGCAAGAAAAACAAAATCTTGATTAGTTCTCCTGTGATTTGTGTGCCGCTCTGATATATCTCATTTACTTGATAAATATTCCAAAACCATTCCCAAAAAACTTTTGATTTCTAGCAGTTTCACATTTCATGCAGCCTTTTCGCCGGTAGATTTTGATTGATTCCTCCAAATGAAATGTCAACATGTCATGGATCAAACCAATTTCCCGGTGTTTCTATTGTTGTCTGGAAAATTGGGGGGGGGGGGGGGGGGGAGTGTATCACCTGACAAAAAGAATGTGTTTCTATGCACGAGTGAGGCAATACATCAAAATGCAGCGATGCTTTCGCCAGACAGAAGGCAAACACTGATGCCGCTTTCAGCGTGCACAGCATTCCATTTCACCAAGGAATTTGTCAATTATCTCGATACACTCTCCGTCTGTGCAAGCAGGGTTAGATTCATGGTCTCGACTATTATGAGGCAAAAATATGTTGTTTTCTGTGAGGTACATAGCAATGAGCCATTTCCAACTGTGCTTAAGTTTTTCAGATTCAGCCCTAGGAAATGAAATGCACCCCGTATCGCTTTGAATGCATCTCATTTGAAATGATGAATACTTCAGGTGCTATCAACTATAATAAATCTAATAGTCTCATGCAGCTCTGCGGCGTGAGAGGGGGAGCTGGTTACAGCAGCTAAATCTGGTGCGCGTCCCCCAATCAATTAGATCTGTGAAATCCATTTCTCTTTGCATGTTTGCTCTTGTTTGCAATAATTACAACCTCCACCCCAAACAGGCATGATTTAGAAGTGTTTGTTCACCCCCTGATTTAGAAGTGTTTGTTCAGATCGGAGGGACCTGCTGCTTGTCTTGCTGTTTATAAACCGTGGAAATCTACAGGGATTACACAGGCTCATCACCATCTGTGGCATTACTCCAAAACAAGTCTGCTCAGAGAAGAGCCCTATCAGGGTGCTGAGAGGAGGCGAAGTCAGACTGACATATAATGGGCTGCTCTCACCTCGTCTACAGAACAATGCCATCACCATTAATTGGGCTGTTAGTGGGGACACACACACATTCTCTATATATGTATTTGAGGGTTCTTGACTGATTTTAAGTCATACCTGTACATATAGAAACAGCTTTTAATTTATTTTAAATAAAACTACACATTTTCACCTCTCACCACATTGAAAATCTAAACTGTGACATAAAGGCTGTTTGCATTATATTCTTTCAACAATATTTTCCTTATAAAGAAGAAATGTGATCCATTCTGGAGCAGTAAGACATTTTATCGTAAGCAAGGATAGAAAACGTTAATGTTTCAGAACCCTCTTGTCTACTTTATCAAAAACCCATTCTTCTGTTGGAACAACTGTGAGTGACCCGCAGGAATTTCAAAAACAAAATGCAAAGGCACAACAACAAAACTTCAGGACACTTCCTGCATCACAATGCTTCATATCAGACAAAGACCATGTTGTGGTGATTTGATTTGTAAGAGAGACGACAAAATAACATAACATTGCCTCTTGATTAAGGTATGTCACAAATCAGACTCCTAATGATTGACAAATGCTGTCAACGCATCTGACAGAGACAATTTTAGAGACATCTGAAAAACACTGACAATAATAGAACATTTTGCAACAACAGTGCTTGACTCAGGGTATCAACGTTAACTTACAGCGTCATTGTCAGGCTGAAAAACTGGCTTACAGATTTGTGTGCATGTACGCATGCGTTTGTATACAGCCTGCATATTAATGGGTTGAATTCGTATTAGAAGCGGAACTCACCATATGAATAATTAATTGTCTTACAAGTATTCTCAAAAATGATGAATTACCATCTTTCTATATATCAAGAGTCACCATGTTTACACACTATTAGTACTATACTTCTTCTAACAGACCCAGACCCTTTGTTTGGTTGTGTTCTTCCAGATCACGTTTATCATTTTTTTCCTAGTTTTGCAAAGGTCAGATTTGGTCAATAAATCCCTCAGCAGCACATTGCTGTTCACCTGTGGTGTCCATTTCACTAAATAGTTGGGAGATTCTGTACGCAGCGGCTGCCAGAAATCTTGCTGCCTTTGACCAATGGTGCATTATCTCTAATACATTTATGTTGTTCAAATCTAAATATACCAACGATCCTGCATTAATCAGTTTATAAAGGCTCACAACTAAAAGCGAGGGGATGCTTGGGATAATCAGAACGTAAGATTCCTTTTTCCAAATGAGCTATGACCCACAGATTAGTGCGCAGACCCAAAAACCAACAGACATTGTCCAGGTAATTTACCAGAGTAATTGTAAAGGTATACTGTGGGATCTTAACTACGAAGCCTTATAGCCTTATATATGCTGTTTTATTTTGTAATTAGACTTCGTTTAAATAAAGTATTGGATAATATTTCAAGGGCTCATCCTTTTGCATCATTTCACATTCATTACCAATCCACAAACTCTTTGCACCTTTCTCAAGTGTTTATCACCTTTGCAATGGAGGTTACATTCTTTTGTTCGGTTTGTTGGTTTGTTTGTCAGCAAGATTACAGATAAACTACTCGCCCAGTTTTCATTAAACTTGGTGGAAGGGTGAAGCACGAGGGAAGGAGGTACCCATTATAGTTTGGAGAGGATTGACCTTGGCAAAGGTCTGCCATCTCGGCGTGCCCTTCTAAGTTTTTCTTTTATTCTGTAAAAAGGCGAATACAATATCATCAGAAGAGATATCATAATGGTAGGTTTTGACCTTTGGTCTAGGTATTGTTTAACCAGAGCATACTGTATGTGAATCTGAATACAAAGCAATTGTACATGGTACTGCTTCACTTTACCTCTAAAATTAAGCAAATACCCTCTGTCACATGTTTTATTTTCAGCTCTACCTCTGTGAATATATTCTCAGAACTCTTTATGGCTTTCACCAGTTACTATTGATGCATACTTGTTTCTAGAACTTATGTAATCAAAAATGTAACGCATTTTCACGGCTGTTTGAAGGCCCATGGGCATGAAAGGCCCTCCTAGTGTGGTCTCATCAACCATTTGGAAATTTTCAAAGAGACCTTGCAAGCAAATCATTGGTTAAGAGGGCAAAGAGGGAACGATTTAACTAATTCACCTTCGACAAACCGGAACCTGCAACTTGTGGAGATAATCACATATCACTCTTTGTAACAAAGCAGCCAAGCAAATTTGAATGGTAGGACGAGGCCACAGAGGGAGGTCTTTAAAGTATAAGTGCAAAAGCTGAACTAAAATGAAGGGTAATCAAAGCGCCTTTTATGGCAGAACAAAAGACTTCTTGAGTCCTGTTGAGAGAAACAGACCTCATATTTAACCACTGTGCCCCTTGTGGCTCTGAGAGCTCACTCGTTTTTTTTATCAAAGTTTGAAAAACATGTGGTTCTGCTCCTGACCAACGCTTTTCTATTTTAGGAGGTTATTCTTTTCTTCCTGTTTTTGGGCCAAATCCCAAAAGAGCTTTTATAGTAGAGTGTATCATATAATATAAGGTTGACAACTTAAACTTGGATACAAAAGCCACTCCTACATGTGGTGCCGTTTGTTTATCTGTTCAACCTTTCAGTAGAGCCCTTTACTGTCAAGTTTTAAATTAATTCACCATAACAACCTCGTCTAGATCCCATAGTTTTCACAAATACACCTATCTCATCTGCTATTTATAACTCTATTTATAACTCTTTAAATTTGATATTAAGAGCATTATTATAGCAGTAAACAACTAATTCATTCAGATATAGTGGAGTAATGTCCACCTGAGCCGAGAATGAACTCACTCTCTCTGTAGGTTGTGATCCGAGATTCTATGTTCTTTGTTGACAAAGCCGGACCGGCCACATGCGATTTCAGTGCATGTTTGTGCATGCCAGTGTGCCTAACTGGATAGCTAATGGCCACTGCTCTGCACTGAGCTCATACGGCGGTTACAGCTGTTAAAGCCATCCGACGATGCAGAAACGTGGCACCCGCCCTCTGACTCCCCCTCGGCTAAACACTGTCTGCGCTGTCAGCACCGTTAGCTGCGAGACGCAGGCTCAGCAGTCGCCAAATTGAGAGCCGTTGAGAGGCAATAGAAATTCTCCCAAACTGGTATATAGCACGTTTAAATCTCAGTGCTACATAGCACTGAGACAGGCCTTCTCAAAAGCAACAAATGACCTTTTAATAGTGTATGCTGGGGAATGTTCGATCTTAATCCTTTTAGATCTCAGTGAGGCTTTTGATACTGTAGATCATGCAATTTTAATTGACTGCCTCAAGCACTGGTTGGGTATCAGAGATGCAGCACTGTGCTGGCTCAGCTACTACATTTCCCATAGAACCTTTTCTTTCACTGTAGGCAATTTATCATTCGCCAGACATACAGTTACTTGCTGGGACCCCCAGGGTTAAATTTTAGGTCCTATCTTCTTTTGCTTGTATATGTTCCCACTTGGCCATAACATCCGTAAACATAATGGTTTTTTTCAGCTGATATAACTGAGGGTTTCTTAATTGTATTTCCCGCATTATAGCTCTTCTTCTGGTATTTCTTTTAATGGCCTGACACAAACACAGAAAAATAACACGGTCATACTTTCTACTAGCCCAACTAAGCTGCTGGATTCTCACCACCTTGAGCATAGTCTCAAACTCATCACCACCAACACACTTGATACAGCAGACTGAGAAAACTCAATAAATAACTATAAATGCAGATTGAAATCAAAAATATGCACAAACTTCTCATGAAGTTATTGTATGTAGTTTTGACAAGTAACAAATGGCCATCAGTATGTCAGCATGAAAACGGTTTGGACAAAATGTGTGACATCAGCCATATGAGTTTTACCATGAAGCCAATATCAGTTATGTGAATAAAGACAACATCCATGCCACATCGTTAAGCTAATATACACCCTAGAACCCCAGCAGCATCATATGAGCATTATAATGAAGGTGCTTAACACGAATCAAAGTAAATGAGTTCAGTAATCCACAAATGGCCTTCCAATGCATACATTTCATAAAGGCTAAATTAGAAACAGCAAAGAGCAGAAATTATCAGCCAGCAAACTGAAACATGACAGTGAACCCGTGGAACACCGCACAGGGTTGTTAGCTTCATAGTTTACTAATATCGCAATTCAACAGAGCCAAAACATTTCCAACACACAGAGTGCATGTGAGCACAAGCAGCACTTACCCTGTTGAGGAGAAGCCGCTGGCCTGAAGTTCGACTTTGTGGCTGACAACCGATGAACGGAGGCAAAATCAGCAGTTTCTTCCCAAAAAGCCATCCTGAAGCAAAGCCTGGTAATCCCACATGGTCCGACTGTCTGCAGGCGAGCGAGTTTGTAAAACAGGAGCAGCTGTAGCAGCAAGTGTTGGGAGCAGCAAAGAAAAGAATTGAGCAGCAGCAGCAGTTCAAAATACAAGTCACTGCACAGTGAAACAGAAAGTTTCAATAGCCCGCCTGGTTGCAAAAGGTGGATTAGATATCTATTAAAGCAGAGCAGACTAAGTCATGTGAGGGTGCACTGAAGGCTGGAGGCCTGGCTGTATTGCTACACTATTTGTTGTTGGACAACAGTTTTTAGTAATGAAATGAAAAGATTAAGCTTTCAAGTCTAATCAAGAATTAAACAAAGATTGTTTTGTTTTGTAAATGAGTGCATTAGTAATTCTGTGAATATCTTGTTTGGATAATTATACATAATTTTCCCTCTTTTTTTTTCTTCCATTATAACTTCCACCACTTACATCACAGCACTCTAAAATAAGTAAATGTTATGTGCATTCGGTAAATGATTCCAACTTCGTCCTTGTGTATTATATCCAGGGCCAGCAGCTGATACCGATCAACATAATAGATGAGGTGAAACAGTCTGTTTTGGGTCAAAATGAATTAGAAAAGCACAAATCAGTTCTCCATTGTTATGTGTAAATACATCAGTAAATGAGAAAATAGTGTTACTGTGAAGAGAATCGACACATATTTGTAAAGTGCATTCACAATTAGGCTAATTTCAGCAGCTGTCATTCAAACTGATTGATACCTCCACACAAAAAATACAGCTGGACAGCTTTTTTCTTTTGATAATTGCCTTTAATGATACATTCAGGCCATGTTAATACCAACATTTTGTGACAAGTGTGAGGGGAAATGACAATTATAAGGTTATGGTATTTCTGACTGAACAGGTTATGTTCCTATAAGTTAAGTACCTTATATATTAATCAACGTGTTCTGTCAAATTATGGACAATTGAATTCAGATCTTCGAGGCATTCATGCATCCATGGAGGCTAATGGAGGACATTATGTGAATTGAGTTAATTACTTTAATGCAAATGTTCACTGGTTTGATTTGGTCACTGTATTGGACTTGAAAAAAGAGCTTAAAAGGAGAACGTCCCGAAATATCACTTCATTATCGCATTACAATTAAAACACACTATAGACTATGGCCAAGCTGCACATTCTCATGTACCCAACCACATCGAGGTTGCTGTAGCTTGTGTCTTCTTTGTAACAAGAAAAAAGAAATAAAAGATATTTAGCTCTTTTACTCTGAATATTCATATTTTTTTACTTATGTTCTTAAGTATTTTAGTAAACATCAGTCTTCCTAAATAACAGCATCTGGCGAAAAAAATAAATGATGTGTGTTTATTTTCCCTTTTTCAATGCTTGATGTTGAAAGGTTGTCGAGACACGAACTCACACTGTGGAAAAGAAAGTGAACAGCACATGCATTTGATGTTTTAACGCCTCTTTCAGCTTTGCAACAAAATGGAAATTGGGCGCATATGATCGACTGCACTTTTGTTTCAGGGTTTAAGGTCTGAATGTTTGTAAAAAAAACATATGCGTTGTATTGATGTGTGAGCCTAATCTCATCTCAACCAGTATTTTAACAGCAAAATATTCCCTTTCTTTCTTTTTTCTTTTTCAGTAGATGACTGATGCTACGAAATCCAACCTTTTTTATTTGCCACATACTGAGACCTTGTAGCACTCTGCAAGTTTAAGACAGTCAGACTGTGTTTGTCAAGAGCAAGATGGACATTATATCATCAAGGTGTATGTGCCATGCAAGTCAATAATGACTTAGTCATCAGGATATGTATTATATTCAATATTGAGACGAGGCCAGTGTAATTATTTTTTCTCTAACCTTATTTGACAATCGTCTCCTTGTTTCTGTCGAGGAAGCCTTGACTTCCCCTCACTGAGGCTCAGCGG
The DNA here is from genome assembly GCF_050575085.1 of Anarhichas minor. Lineage (NCBI taxonomy): Eukaryota > Metazoa > Chordata > Actinopteri > Perciformes > Anarhichadidae > Anarhichas > Anarhichas minor. The sequence goes on from NW_027466472.1 coordinate 16,880,321, forward strand.
AAATTCGGCCTCTTCACCCTCTTTCTTTGGCGGCGTCCCTTGAGTCCCCGCTGCTCGATTGAAACCATTTGGCCTGTTATAGTGTGAGGTCAGGTGTTAACAATCCACTCCTTCTGAAGGGGCTGACTAGTCTGAAATTCATAAATTAGTTTTGCCAAAATCCCTGAGTGTGGCGATACAGGCTCCGCTTGCTTCCTCGTGTCCTCAACCTCCACTTTGAATCATATATTTTAAACTCACTTAACATATCCACAGTACTACTGTGAATCATTCAGAAAGAGTACACATGCACGTTTGCGCGCTGATATGACATACCACCCATCTCAACTCTTTGAAGAGATTCATGTACCTGGTGTGCTCAGTTCATGTGCCTCACACATGAAATCACTGCTTGCACCTTCTCTGATGTCTCTCATTAAAGATCTCCCTCCCCTCGTCAGTCTGCGGCCCTTTCTGAGATCCCAGCTCCTCCATCCTTGAAATTGAAGGCTGGTGTGAAACTTATCGCCTCTCATTAGCTTCATTCCCATCCTATCTGGCTACCTTTATTGCCCGGCGTTACCCTTCTCACTCCGCAGCATTCATGGAGAAGTGGTGTCCTTCTGTCAGAGAAATTATATGAGTTGCAATATTTCAGCACACTTATCCCTGACATATAGCTTGAACCCCAACAGAAAGCGGTTGTCTGTATTGTGCCTGGATCATGTTTCTATACCCAATTTAATTTCTTTCAATTATCACATTTGCATTCTGTGTCACTGAAACCTGTTACAATAGGAGCGTATAAGCAGTATTTATATAGCTCCATTTTAGAGGGATCTGTGCCAAGGAAAATACATCGTGAAGTGCGTATTTTATATTGTAGGTGCTCATGGACTGTAAACCACAAAACTGTCTGAACCTAATTGTCTGATGAGGAATTATGTAACATTCAGTTCCTCACACTCTGAAATCAGCAGCAATTTGAGGCTCAGAAAATGTATACTATTTATGTTGTGTTATGGATGCAGCTCTAGAAACATTGCCTTATGCTTTTCTTTAGTTTGATAGATGTATTTTGCATTGATGCAAATAAATTGCCCCTTTTTTTCCCCCAAATCACAAACAGAAGAGCTGACTCTACTCCTGTCTGACAGCACGAGTTGGGAGACGTCTGTTGTTTTGAAAAGCGGCTCCCCTGAAAATATCTTTTGTCAGTAGACTGCTGTGAGACAGCGTCCTGTCCACACAGTCACTTAAAAACGATTGCTCCCCCCACCAAAAATACATAAACTTCATCTTAATCAAGCAATGCGCGTACAGAATCAGAGTTGCAATGCTCAGAGACTGTTGTTGTATTAGAATCAAATTTGCTGCAAATGTGGATAAGAATGAAAGACTGAGATGTCCACTGTTCTTCTATATTTACGTTGAATTGATCTGTCCTCTTTGCCTTGGCCATGACATCTGGAAATATCATGGGTTTGTTTATTTTTTTTGTGATGGTTGTCAGCTATATTTCCTACTTTTTCACATTTTTTTCTAACAAATTTGTTACTATAACTAACATTTTTTATTTAAATCTGTTTTTTTTACTGATTAAAGTGTGACATTTTTTTTCATGTGCTCTAAAAATGCCAAAGTTTTACTGTTGTGATTGAACAGTGAGTCCGTACCAGATTTTAAGACTTTAAACTGATCAGAAGCAAACAACAGAGTCTTTGGCCACAAATGGGTTAATAAATCAGGATCTTACAGTATCTCAATTTGAAAGAATTTGCCGGTCCCTTTTTATTTTCTCTGCTCATTTACTTGCCTATTAAACTTTCCTCGCATGGCCCTCAGAAACATTGCACATGATTTAGCATTTCATTTCCACATCAAACTGTCAACTTCTCCGTTGCGAAGATATTCTGAAAAGCAGTTTTTCTTTACATTGTCTGGGAATGATACATGAATGGCATCTTTCAAAATTAATCAAACATTTCCTTCGCTGACTTTTTCAAACGAAAGTATGGCACAAAGGGACGCAGCAACCTTTTCATGCCACGAGTTGAACACTTTCTCAGACATCTATTACATTTTCACCACCACCACAAAAAAGTACAATTATGTTCCTCGTTAAAAACTAGTTTTTTTTTAACTTTAGTCTTTATGTTTATCCAGGATTCCTGCAGAGTAAACATGCTCTCTCTCTGCCCTGCTCCACAATAATACAATTACATGCAGTCATATGTTGGAGCCACCGCAATTAGGAAATAGTGATCAAAGCTTTGATTTTCAAAGAGATGCTGCTACTATTAATGCACCACTATATTTTTCATCATTTTAAATTGTGTAATAAATAGCTGAAGGCCGTCTCTGTCTATTCTAATGAAACAATGTTTCTTATTAAAACATTTAGAGCTCAGTTTTAGCATTCACTGACTTCCCTTCTATCTTCCTGCAGCTGTATTGTTTTGCCTTAGAAGTGTATTATGGAGATTGAACACTCTGGGAAGTAATTCTCTCAGCTTGGATGCATTAAAATCTGTTGAGGAATAATTACAGGTATTGAAAGACTAATTGTATTTTTTCATTACGCATGCTTGTATACTCACATCAATTTAGGCGAATGAGAAGCTTGTATGTGTCGGCTTCAATTAAAGTCACACTGGCAGTCGAAACTGGCATTTCAATTGTGTTTTGCATCTGTCATAGTCCAACTGAAATAGGATTCAGTGGTGGGACATGCAGTTCAGCACCAAAGGGAGGGGACGCTGCAAGCTTTGTCATCAACATCATCTGAATTCTCTCTGAATGAATAAATTACTGCCACTCGGGGTTGTAAACATGGTGTCTTGGGAAAAGGAAACAGAGAAAAGGAAGATTTTGTTGCGGTGAAATTTGGGTGAATAGGTTGGGAGGACTGGAGGCACTCTGTCATGAAAGCAAAAAAAACTTTGAATCTGACATTTTCAGTTTGATTCTGTCTCTGCATCAAAGATAGAGGAGTTTTAAGCCTATAAGCCAAGGTTGACAAAGCATCTTCAGGTGGGATAAATAAAAGAACATGTGTGTAATACGATGGTCAGGCTCAAACACAATAACCACAAAAGGCAAGGCAAGGCAAGTGTATTTGTATAGCACATTTCAACAACAGGGCAATTCAAAGTGCTTCACATAAAACCATTAAAAGCATCAAAACATAAGGCAAACGAAAAGGAGATTTAAAAACAATTAATAACATTCATTGAAACAATAAAAAGCAGTGTAAGAAATAAAATACAGTAGTAAAATGCAGAAATGCAGAAAATTGATTAATATCCTTGAATCTGGTTCAATTAAAGGCAGCAGCAAACAGAAAAGTCTTCAATCTTGGTTTAAAGGAGCTGAGGGTCTCAGCAGACCTGCAGCTTTCTGGGACTTTGTTCCAGATATGTGGAGCAGAAAAACTGAACGCTGCTTCTCCATGTTTAGTTCTGACTCTGGGAACAGAAAGTAGACCGGTCCCAGATGACCTAAGGGGTTGGGATGGTTCATAAGGTAGCAGCAGATCAGGGATGTATTTTGGCCCTAAACCATTCAGTGCTTTATAAACCAACAGCAGGATTTTAAAGTCAATTCTTTGTTTGACAGGAAGCCAGTGCATCATCAGTGCAGCCAGTGATGTGATCCACCCTCCTGGTCTTAGTGAGGACTCGAGCTGCAGCGTTCTGAATCAGCTGCAGCTTTCTGACTGACTTTTTACAGAGACTTGTAAACACACCGTTACAGTAGTCCAGTCTGCTGAAGATAAATGCATGGACAAGTTTTTATCAAATCCTGTTGAGACATAAGTCCTCTAATCCTTGATATATTCTTCAGGTGATAGTAGACTGATTTTGTAATTGTCTTGATATGGCTGTTCATGTTGAGGTCTGAATCCATAACTACACCTAGATTTCTGGCTTGGTTTGTGTTTTTTAACATCAGTGATTGAAGCTGAGTGCTGACTTGCAATCGTTCATCCTTGGCACCAAAAACAATTACTTCTGTTTTATCTTTGTTTAATTGAAGAAAATTCTGGCACATCCAGTTGTTGATTTGTTCAATGCATTTACCCAGCCCTTGTATGGGATTATAGTCCCCTGGTGATATAGTTATGTAGATTTGTGTGTTGTCTGCATAATTATGATAACACACTTTGTTGTTTTCCATAATATGAGCTAGTGGAAGCATGTAGATGTTGAAAAGAAGAGGCCCCAGTATTGAACCTTGGGGAACACCACATGCCATTTTAGTCAGCTCTGATGTGTAATTAGCTACAGACACAAAGTATTATCGGTCCTTCAAGTAGGATTCAAACCAGTTGAGTGCTGTGCCAGAAAGTCCCACCCAGATTTTTAGTCTTTCTAGTAGTACGTCATGGTCGACCGTGTCGAATGCAGCGCTGAGATCTAGTAATACTAAGACTGAAATTCTGCCATTGTCTGTGTTTAAGTGGATGTCGTTGAAAACCTTAACAAGAGCAGTTTCAGTACTGTGGTGCTGTCGAAAGCCTGACTGGAAGACATCAAAACAGTTATTTATGGCCAAGAAGTTGTTCAGCTGTTGAAAAAACGCTTTTTCAATTATTTTACTTTAAAATGGGAGGTTTGATATTGGCCTATAATTTTTCATTGTTGCGGAGTCTAAATTAGCCTTCTTTAGGAGTGGTTTAATAACTGCAATGTTTAGGGCTTGTAGGAAGACACAAGAGAGAAGGGATGTGTTTACAATTTGTAAAAGATCAGTGGTCATGCAGTTTGAAATGTTTTTTTAAAAGTGTGTTGGTATATCCAAGCAGCAGGAGGATGACTTCAGATGTTGTATAATGTCTTCTAGGCTTCTAAGGTCGATTGAATGAAATTGTGTCAATATCTGAATGGATGTTACTTAGAGATGGGGACAGCACATATCCTGTGGTTGACAAAAGTCAAGCAGACCCACAGAAAACAGCAGTAGGACACATACCAAGCAAAAATATCTTGTCAATTCATAATGTCCTCCAAAAGTCCCATATATTTTCTGTCATATTATTTCTGTTCCTGTTGACATGTTGAATCATTTTTTAGAGTTAACCGTTTGGAGCTCTGTTAGCTGACTTGCTCTGCTTTGGAAAATCACATCAAGATCAAACTTCCTGACTTCTTTTATAGCTGACAAATGTTGCATTCAACCTCATACAATCCATCTCTGTAGCAGTGTTTCTAATTGTGATATTCATTTAATTTCACCATTTTGTTTACTCCATGGAATTTGTTGTAAGTTACAGCAAGGTTGGTGCGGGTTTCTAAAGCTGCTGTCAGACTATAGTTTAGACTCTGCAGTCACTTAGTGTAGAAGGATTTGTCAAGTGTTATTTGGCTCTAGATTGACTCATAACAATCAATTTTATAAAATGAAATATTTGAGAGAATTATTTTAGCTCAGAGTCTTTTCAGAGTGATCTTAACGTTTAAGGACGGACTGATAATCTGCAACAGGTGACTCGTTTTCGCTTTTTGTTGCTGCTAAAAGCAGGTAAACAAGGAAATCCCACATCTGGTGGGAAAACAAATATTTCTTTGCGATTGCAATTTTAGGTGTAAAACATTTCCGTGACGTCCATTACAGCTGAGGAAATCATTTAACCGAATCAGACAGATTGCCTAGGTAATGTAAGTTGCAGCGGCTGCTCACATTGACGTATTGCTTACAGACAGCCTAAAATCAATCAAGCGCTTCCTTCTGTTCATCAAGTTAACACCCTTCAGATAAAATCTAATGTTTGTGTCAGCTGTTGTCAGTGGGTTGCCTACTGTGTCTTTCCACATACCCCTGTAAATATTTGTTATTTAGCCGTGAATCCCAGAGACAACATTTATTGGTATAACCTTCCGGGATGGACAGTAACACGCTTGTTTCCTCTATTACCAACAGATGGCTCTTTAGAACGACACTCCCCTTGTGACTTTTAGATGGGACAGTTTTATTTTGCGACAAGGACAACACTTTCACGAGCCGCACTATTTCTTCAGTCAGTGTGCATATTTATCAGCCTTTTTCCAAGAGGGATTTAATCGAAATTAAAGCAAGGTTATCCTTCTCGAGTCCATTAAATTACTTCTGCCACTTCGCTGAAGTAGTTTGTGGCAGAACATATTGAGGCCACAGACAACAAGATCAAAGCATTTTAGAAAGACATGCAGATTAAAATGAAATAAGTCACCACACACACACACACACACATACTGGTGCTTTTGTGTGCCAGGGAGTTTGAGGTTAAACAAACTTTGCTCATATTTAACTTGGCCCAAATCAATGGGATCTTGCTCGCTGACGTCCGTCTCGGTTCATGTCCTCTTTTTTTTGTTTTTTTTGTTTTTACTGAATAACAAGCTAATTTAATCAATGCAGTTTTCTCCGATTAAGTTTTCATGGAAAATCTATGGAAGCGTGGCCAGTAGTGGTTGTCAGTGGTGGAAAGAAACTGAGTATATTTACTCAAGTTCTGTCAGTACAATTTCTTGCTACTTTATAAGTCTACTTTAAATTTCAAAGGCGGATATCTTTACTCCATTGCATTTATTTGACAATTTAAGTTACTAGTTTCTTTGCAGACTCAGATTAATATTAGAAAGTATAATCAACAAACATTATTATGTACTAGTTAAGGTTAGCACGATGATACTTTTTGATCCCCGGAGCAAATTCAATACCCAACAGTATATAAAGTAATGAAACTATAAGCTCCACCTTTATCAGCTGTCATATTAAATCAATACTAATTCAAATCCAATAATGTAAAATACATTTTTCTGAAATGGGCTATTGTGCATAATGAGTAGCTTTACTATTGGTGCTTCACGTATATCCTGATGCTAATACGTTTACAATTTTGAATGTAGGGCTTTTACTTGTAAGAGTATTTATACACTGTAGTACTTCTTTTACTCAAGTTAAATATTTACTGGTTCTTCCAGCATTGGTTGTTGGTATACATCCTTCATGTTAGTCTGACTTGACAGTGTTGCTAAAATAAAGATCATGGGGTCACCAAAATCCTTAGGAATCATCCTTTATGACAATGAATATTAATACAAAATGCACTGATAATACGGTCAGTATTTGTGGAGATAACAGACAGATCATTCTATCTCAGGCATGTCCAAAGTCCGGCCCGCGGGCCAATCACGGCCCGAGGTCAGATTTTATATGGCCCGCACCTTCTGTCTTAAAATGCATTATTTATGGCCCGCCAGCACAGTCAAAACGGAATGAATAAATCATACAAATTCAACATGCAATTCCTCTTTTTACCTCATGGTGGCAGCACCACTCTGTAACTGTCTGGCTGTTTGAAATTGGCTCTGACCCTTGACCTGTCATGTTACGGCAAGTAAAAAAAAAAAGGAAAGTCGATAATGAGGGCCGCCGCTTCCAGGAGAGGTGGAGATCGCAATATTTTTTTCACCGAAAACCGAAACAACTGTGTCTGCCTAATTACTCATGAGACTGTTGCCTTGTTTAAGGAATATAATGTAAAGAGACACTACGAGACCAAACATGCTAATGCTACAACAAGCTATCAGAGCGACCGAGCTAGAAAAGTGAAGCAACTCCAAGATAACTTGGCCACACAGCAGCGGTCCTTTTCACATGAAAACATCATCAAAGTAAGCTACCAAGTGGCCATGGTAATTGCTAAACATGACAAAGTTTATCAAAGACTGTGTTATGAAAATAGCAGAAAACATAATTGCCCCGAGAAGAAGACCGAGTTTGCTAATGTTTGCCTGGCTCGTAACACCGAAGAGCTATCATCAGATACTAAGAGACGACTTGATTTGTTTCGTTAGCCTGTTTCATGTGTGTTGAACTTAAATGTGAGACAACTTTTCATTACCCTCACTAAGTCATATTTAAGATTGTCTTGAGGTGAGAACATTGATCGGTTTCTATGTAATTAGCTTTTAGATGGCTTGTTCTTTGTGTTGTCTGACTTTCAAGATGTGAAAGAAAGGCAGAATAGTTGTTGAGATTTGTTCACACATGAATGCTTACATTTGGTTACATTGCTATTTGCTGTCAGTGAAAATAAAATGATTAAATAACAATGTATGTATAGGCTACTTGTATTGTTTAAAATAATGTCAGCAGGGAGTGTTGACCCTTGGGCATTTTCACATTATCAAATCTGGCCCTCTTTGAAAGAAGTTTGGACACCCCTGTGGTAAAGTAACAATGTCAGGAAGTAAAGTGACATTTTTTTATCAACCTGACAAAATTACGTTCTTGTGGGAAGAAAAGAAAAGGCAACAATGTAACTTCTTTACATTCTAATAGAATGTAAAGAAGTTACATTGTATCAGAATGTAGCTTCTTTACATTCTAACAGAATGTAAAGAAGCTACAGTGTATAGAATGATTCTATTGAAGTTATTCCTTTTTTAAATGTTTTAGACGAGTCACTAATCACTTTAAAATAGTTAGTATAGCTGCTTACATTTGGTTACATTGCTATTTGCTGTCATTGAAAATAAAATGATTAAATAACAACGTATGTACAGGCTACTTGTATTGTTTAAAATGTCAGCAGGGACTGTTGGCCCTTGGGCATTTTCACATTATCAAATCTGGCCCTCTTTGAAAAAAGTTTGGACACCCCTGTTCTATCTTAATTTTGAGTTCATCTATTGCGCAGCAGAGACATTGAGGCCTACATGTCGATGCATTTGTATGTTTGTAAGCAGGTGGATTTTTTTTTTTTTACAACCACAAAGTCAAGCATACAAACAGCCAAAGCTGCACGTCTGCATACAAATCCGAGTCATCTTCCTCTGACGCTGCTGCTTCCTCTGCTGTCATCTTAAAGTTACACTGTGTCACGGCACCGCACGACTCGGCTCTCCCTCACGTCTGACCCGCTGGGGAACACAGCATGTTGTGATGGGACGGGCTTGTCACAAAGCAGCATGATGCGCTGTTGTGTCCGGATACTATAAAGAGGCGCACAGTGCGTGCGTGCCTGCCCCGGTGCTACACTGTCAGTGCGTCCGACCAGCAGCAGTCGGTGCTCGATTGGTTTCGTCTGGAGAAACCATGGCAGACAGAGAGGATAATGTTTCAATTCCTGACTTCAGCTGCCTTCTCCAAATGGATCCCAATCTCAAACCGTACGAGAAGGACTTCAAGAGGAGGTAAAACGCGGCTTTAACGGCGCTTGTGTGTACATATTTACGCCCAAATCAGTCCCCGGCGAAGCGGGCAGACGCCAGGTTTACGTCGACATCCGTGTCTTGAAATAAACATGCACAACTAACAGATTAAACGCGATGTTTGCAACACACCAGACAGTCGTCCTCTGCGTTGACATCAAGTGCGATTGGAGGTCGCCTTGAGCTGCGTATCCCTCTCACGCACAACAGCTTGCCGTCCTCCCGCTTTACCCCCCCCCCCCCCCGCCCTGCGAATGACGCGCGCTGAGAGGATGTTCAGTTTATGTACAATTAATGAACCGCTACCATTTTTATTTGACAAGTTGCCGAAGAAGGCGAGCCGTGTCTCCACTTCCTACGTTTGACAGTTGGAGGGTAGTGCATGTGTTTCGCAGTCAGGTGACGTCCACGTTGCGTCGTGAGGTGGTGCTTCGGGCTGAAACGCTGTCTGATCCTCTCGCCTGTTGTGTTCGCGGCTGCGTGGAGCGACCGGTGCATCGCTGTGGTCCAGCATCACAACGGCCTTTGCTTTCCGCAGGCCTTGGCCCTCATTATGATGCGTTTTCCTTGTCACTGTGTCCGGTTGTTATCGAGGCATCAGTTGTCCTAAAATGTGTATTTAAAAATTTGTATTTGTCGCAGAGTGAAAGGCTCTGCGACACAAATAACCTGACACAGTCATTGACTTTGTGCTGCACTCATATGCTGCACCCCCCCCCCCCCCCTTTCAGCCTCGATTTGGCCTCCATACAAAATTAATTATTAGGGTGGAGGTCTTAAGTAGCTGACTTTTGCCCTGTCTACATTACTCCGTTTCTCCTTGGATGCAGATTTGTCAAATAGAAACTATCTCCGTCCACACGGGAGTTTCAGCATCATTCTCGAGTTGATCTGCGTCCACAAGGCAGCCGTCGAAGGCGGACAGCACGTGACCATTAACGTACACTGGGCATGCGCGTGACGGTGTAAACAGGAAGTGGATTGCTTGCTTAGTTTAAAAAAATAAAAATACGACAGAGTAATAAAGTAGTCTTTAATAATGAAAGGTTGTATTTGATACTTAACATCTTCCTCTAAAATCTCCCTCTATAAACTCAAACAGACACAGTTCGTGGAAAGTTTTAGAAGTTTTATTTTTCAGACATAGTTACAGCTGCGGGTCTCTCGCTCTCTCTCACATCAAATTTACTTTAACATCAACACTTACACGTAAACGTTTACTAGATTATGGGTCCATCAATGTGGTCTCTCATTCGTTTCCTCCGTGTTGTTGATGTCTGTTCTCACTAGTAGCTCTGAACATCATGTCCGCCTAGCTAGCTTCTAAGCTAATTTTAACATTACTGCCAATGGAGAAATGCTAACCGCGATTAGCATTTAATACAACACAAATGTTATACTAAACACGCGAATAGAATATATCTACGTACATCTTTTCATGCTTCATAAATACATACTTACAGACTAAGGTCTCTCAAGGCTACCAAACGGAAGAAGTAAAACGTTAGTGCAGCATGTCTTGTCATTAGAATCTAAAAACAACGCGCTGCTCCATAGGGCTGATGACGGTCACGCCGCTCGCTAATCACTCCAATAACAGCTGCTTCCTCCACAGAAATGCAGACTTTTACTGCACAACAGCTGCTAGCTGCTGCTAGCTGTTGTGCTAGCAGCAACATCATGTAGCTGTTGTGCTAGCAGCAACGCTTGCAATTAGTTATCCATGTTGAAATGAATCGCTGGTAGCCCAGTTTGTTTTCTTCCGGGTACGGGTCACGTGATAGTGAGTGTGACGAATCAGGGACGGAGACGTCATGGTTGCCAAGAACCAATCCAGTAGCGAACACGGGTGTGGGCGTAATTCTTTCTAAGCACATCCGTATACGACCGTCTACACGCAAACGCAACCCCGGAGTTCTCAAATACCTCCAACCTCGGCGGAGTTTTCAGATTCCTCCGTTTAGGGTGCTCCAAAACTCCGGCGTAGTGTGGCCGCTCAGTGTAAACGTAGCAAATACGGAGTAAAAACGGAGTAATGTGGACAGGGCCTTTGTCTATGAATGCTGATTGCGCAGTGTGTGTGTTTGGACTAGTGCATTTAATAATCTTGGTTTATGTCCAGCACAAATTCCAATAACGTTGTTTGTGCAGTTGCCAAAGTATGAATGATGGTTGATGGTATCAAACTACGACTCCCAAGATGCTATGACTAGACTAGAAATGTTTCCATGATGCATCTTCCTGATAGAGTCGTATGTTTGTGCCAGTAATGCACTAACCAAAGAGCAAAGTTCTGATAGCTAATGTAAGGTCCTTGAGAGCTGTGCATGAACCACAATCCTCCAGATGATAACTTTTGTGATTGAAACATTTCTTGCACTGTTAAGTACCTGAAGTTTTGTATGTATACACTTTATATTTCAGAATTTTCTTTTTGCCATTTTTAGGTTATTGTCCTAGTTACTTGTGTTAAAGTTAAAATTAATTAATTAATGAACTTCCATTTTGCTGATTAGTCAATCAGCGACCATTGGGGCCCGTTTATTCTGGGTCGCTTTTAGCACCAAAATAATACGTTGAATATTTACAGGAAATTAAAGGCTGAATATTTGCTTAAAGTGAACACTGACACATTTTCAATGCATTTCTACTTGAATGACCTCTACTCACAGTGAATATACTAAACTTGTGTCCCTCAGTTGACTTTGTGCCTACTCTAATCTCCAAATGTAAATAGACTCTGTAACACAATAGACTGCGCATGCAGTCTCACAAATGATGTTCATGTTTTTGGTTCTTGTGTTTTTTTAAAATTGCTGCGAGTTCTGGTTTTAACCTGATAAACAGACCGGACTGAAGTAAGGGTTGAACTTTAAATACAATAACTGCGTAATGAATGAATGGCAACACAATGTTCCAGTTAATAGTAACGCAACATTGTTTTCATAATGGTTTTGTTTTTCTTGGAGAGGATCCTGTAGGCCAGTTTCTGGGTATGGCCATATGGTTCAATGACAGTATAGTTATTTAGTTCAATTTCACACCACCTGTCATATTAGCCTTACCTGCTGGATGTCTTGATAAAAAACGAGTTTAATGTTTTTTTACTTACAAGCAGACAGCGATAATGACCTGCAGCGCTCATTGCTACGGTATCTGCTCACTGTCGGGTCGTCCCCCAAGCTAGACCTGAACACTTTGCTTAGGGGCCACATTAGTTTAATCCATTTTCATTACCATGTCCGATCTTGTCTCTAATGTGGCAGGTAAGGGACCACCTGCTTTGTATTTGAAGCATGTGAGTGGGTCTCTAGTCTTGCAGAGAGATGAGCGTGTCAGTTCCATCTCAGACACAGCTTGGGATCGCTCGACTTCACAGAGCCCCAGACGTGTCTCAAACACCTGTCACGCTGATGAAACTCTCACATAAATTATTTTACATATAGGAGCACTGCTGTGTGAAGGTTAATTCTTGATAAGCCCCCCGGTGTCCTGAGGCCCACGGCCCAAACTCCACACCATGAGCACGGGGCCTGGCAATTGAGAGCTTTCTCAGGCTGCGGTGTCCCGCTGGGTCCCCTCGCCGAGCTGCACAGTGCTAAGAATTCAGCTGGCTTATCAGGAAGAGACCTATGACCACGCAGGCTGATTCTTTCAATTGCACCGCCATGTCATGGCTCAAGGCTGCCCACATCTCGGGGTTTGTTGAACTTTGTCTCACACCAGATACAGCCCGGCATGGACAGGCCGTTAGAATGAGTCCAGCAGATTTTGCAGGCCTCCCATTCTAATGAGTTGTTCTTTGGTTTTGTGGGCAGTTCTCATTTTATTTCATCAGGATGCTTCTTTCAGAACGAATGGGGAAAACAACCGTTGATGCCGCACTCGGGTTACAGCCCCAGTGAGCAGTGCTCTGTTGACATGCTTCATTATTTACCCTTCCTGTTGCGCAAGTCTGCAGGAAGTTCTGCAAGGGTTTTTGCAGCTTGTGGCACCACGCATCTCCTAAATTGGACCAAATGAAAGTCGGGAGCATTGGGAATGCTGCTTATTACGGCAACGAGTTTTTGCAAAGACTTGCGTGTGTCATCACAACTCATTTCAAAGTGAAAATACAGCAATAAGTCTGAGTCTTATGCTTGTGATGGTGATGCAATATATTTAAAGCAGACCTGATTATTGAGTTTGAAGTGATGAATGCATATGCTCTGACTGAAAAGGAAAGAGCTACAATACAGGGATTAAAAATAAGTGGGGAAAAAAAGGGCATCTTCCAGTTCCTCGATAGTTAATAAGAGTTATTAAAACGACTGGATCACATTTCTGAAACACCCTTCGTAAAGGGCAGCATTCATTTCCCTGTCACCTTGCTTGAGGGTCAACAAAGGTATGAGGTTAGCAGGGAAGTTTCGCTGTCATCAATCAACCTCAACGTTCAGGTCTCTCTTTAGCCTCATTAATGGACTTAGTCAAAGAAGGACATTACTGGCATGCTTTGAAAGTCACCTTGCCGCTGGGCCGCATTGGAGGCCCTGTAGGCGAGCGGAGATCTGGAGGAGAGTTCAAGCTTTTTTTCCTACTTGTGCTTTTCCAGGCTGTTGTGGACGGTCTTGACACCTCTGTGCTTCAGCTGTCACCATCAGTCATACACACAACGCAACAGACCTGAACACACTCTAAATTTAGATGCCCGATTGTCTAACAGTGAGGGAACGAACAGGTTACAAAGTTCAGCTGCTCCGTGGGGAGAATTTTAAAAAGTGGATTATAATCATGACCACAGATTTTAAACTGTGACTGTAATTTAGGAGACATGACTCAACTCATCTAATACATTTTTTATGACTTTATATTAACCAGTTACAAATTCTAAGTCCCCCCCCCCCCCCCCCCCCCTCTAGAAAATGGATTAAGCCATCCTATCTGTCAAATGCAGGGCTTCTTGTTTGAAGAGCGAGAGGTCAGAACACTTGACTTGATTTCTCTGATTCATCTGCCTCTTGTAATTTTAATCCATCCATTTTATTAATTGGGTCGGCATAAAGCTTGCCCAAAGATTACTTTCACACGTGATGAAGATAAGTTCAACGTTGTAGAGAAGGAAGCAAAATAAATGTCGGAGCGGCATCCAAGGCTGAAATTGACCGGACTAGTAAACTTGGGCTGACCTCAGGAACTCTGTTTAAATCAGGAGTTTGTTCATAAAGTTTTACAGTTAGAGTTTCAACTATTGGTGGTAGTAGTATTGTCTTAACAGAAAAAGGAACATATTACGTATGTGACTTGTTTTTAATATTCAGTAATGCGGCACAGCCTTTGTTTGCACCTAATGTCTTCATCATTGTCTCCATGCAGCTATAGAGAAACTTACAGTAACACTCTCTATGATGCTTATGTCTGAAATGCATTATAAACATGCTTCTAATGCATTACAATCACTGTATGATTGTTGTCATAAAATATTAATGCTTCATAATATAATTATAACATATTATAAAGCATTGCATAATGACTTATACGGTCAAGCATCATAATATAATTGCTGGTCACTCACTGATTTATTTTTTTGCAGGGAGCATATTGTATCAGAATTGTCATAGTTGTACTGCATTGATATTTGTATTACGCATTATGATTGGAACAATTTATTGCTGTAAGTTAAGTGAAAAAATATCATTAAAGAACACACCAAATGTTGTAAAATGAATCTACTTAAAGCAAACAATGACCACTCAGTTACTTATAATCCCAAAACAAGTCATTATAACGGCGATAAAATGCATTATAGAAATATTATGATGTAGTGTGATACTTCACCTTTATAAGTCGATATAAAATACTGTGAGGTTGTAGTTGAAGCCTTATAGATATTTATGAGTATATGTATAACTATAATCATACAGTGCTATAAGCATACTAACCGTACGAGTATGTTTATAATGCATTATAGACATAGGCATCATAGAAAGTGTTACCAAGCTTACAATTTCTATAGCAATGAAACAATGCAGGAATTATTCAATATAAAAATAATAATAATGTATTGAACTGAAGACAAGACTGTGGAATGACTAATCAAGTCAAGATCTTGTCAAGCCACGTTTTCTAAGAATCCAAGAAGAACCTCTCCATGATAAACAATGTGTATTATGTAAATGAGACTATGCTGCGAGAGATCCTCCTACCACAGGATGCTGGGGTGAAATAGTGCTACTGGTCTTCCACTGGGGCCAGGCATGGAAAAAGCTTGGCTATCCAACTTTTCTTCTTGGACTTTATGTCTACAGATCATCCAGCTTGGACGTCGTGCTGCGCTGCTTCTTTTCCCACTCCAGTTCAGTCTCCTGCAGGGTTTGTTTGACCTCCTCTGTGGCCCTGAGGAGGGAGATCTTCTCCCTTTGTTTCTGCAGATGATAGATCTTCGGCTGCTCCTCGCCGTGCTTCAGAACCAAAGTCTCTCCAGCTGTTTTTGGGCCTCATTTCTCTTATTCGGCAGAGTGTGCCCCAGCTGGTGTGCTATGTTGAGTACCCTCTGAGCCTCACCGAGATCTTCACAAACGCACCTCCGGAACGTCTCCCGCTAGCTTTTCCCATGTAGGACAGCTTTCTCCAAAAGTCCCACTTTCAATCGCTTCATAGTCTTAAGTCTCAGTTTGTGACTCTGCGACTATTTGAAAGTTTCCTCTTGTTTGTGAATATCAACACGATCCAATTTGAAGTAGTTTCTCTCTGCAACATCTGACGATCTGACAAGTTCTAAGGAATATTGGGTTGACATGAGAAGTGGCAGAAATGTATCCGACACCGAACTGAAGTGATTTGACAGGATGTTGATGTCTGTCACTCTCAATGTTGCTGTGTGCAGTAATATGTAAGTTTAATACCTCAGTTGTGCCACATGATATTTTCTCCAGCATCTTCATAGATAAAGATCAGCTATCCAAACCGAGAGATAAGCGAGCCAGGACTGTAATCTGTGACTCCCATCTATAATCTCCGGTTGCTCTATTACCACTGAATAAGATACAGAACAGGACTCTTGTAATTTGTGGCTACAGGGACTAGCAGAGTCTCTCGCCGTGTACTACTTGACAATGAGCAGCAGTGTTTTTACTGAATTTGAAATATTGCTTTGTTCCATTGAGAAGTGGTGGTCTCTCTTCTTTCATAAAATACAGGCACGCATAACTAATCTTTTATGGTTGTGTGTTTCATAAATCTGCTATACTTCACATTAACAATGGGTCACATGACTCTGTGTCTGTAATAGGAGAAGCTCAGTGTAGTTCCTCTCGGAACTGGAGTGATTCAGCGAGCTTTAGCTCATTGTTTTGGTTTCACGGCCGTACTGTAACCTCACTGTTCTGGTTCAGTCTGACTGAACTCATCAGTGTCCTTTGTAGCCACAGCAGGCAGCTATTTTCAGCAAAAAAGCTCCGATGAACCCGCTGTAGGCTCCCTGCCCAGCTCAGAGTGGCAGACAAACACAGTTCGCGACAATCTGGTGGAGCGTTTAGCAGCTGAGGAGCCAAATATTTCCTTCAGGAGTTGGCGGAGAGAAAAACCCTGAATGTTGGACTTGTATTAGTCAGTTTGACAGAAACACGACTCCAAATGAGTGATAATGTTTCTCCATGTCTGCCAGGTGTGTAAGAAGCAGTTGACTGCGGACAAGTTCGTCATATAAACTTGTGGTTGCAGCCTCCACCGCATTAACGCAGCCATTTATTATTAATATTATTAGAGAATGACAAGTATTGATTGTACTTTAATGCAGTTCATCACTTTTTACTTTGATTAATGTCTAATTCAACATGCGTCCAACACTCGCCATAAACTATAACATTGAAATTTGTCTCATTTATTTAAATTGCAATAAGGAAATGTATTTGAAAGGCAACTGAAGACGGGTATCGTGTCAATAACCATTGATTCTCGCATTAAGATTCAAGGTGCTCCTCATTTTTCTGACAAACTTAACACACTAGGAATATTTCTGTACTCTTAGTCTGTCAGATTTCAAAATCTCTGACTTGAGCAATATTATATGTAATGGTATTTTCAATAAAAGGAACTGGGACTGACAGCAGTGCATACCATACAAATACTTATGCCAGCTGAATAAGTCTAAAGATGGCACATTCCCATGAAAAGCCTGAACATTTTGGCTTCAAGCCACAGCCAAAATAGAAGCTCCTCGACATATGATGGAGGCACACGACTATCGCACTGAGATCTATTATTTCTTTGCTGTATTATTACATTTTGTCCGCATAAAGATTGTGTTTTGAAGCGTGACATGTAAACGCATTGATTGGCTGTAATTTTAGCTTTAATAGGTTTGAACGAACTGGCAACGTTGCATTTATGGCTTTAGAATCTTATGACCTACCAAGAAATGTGATGGCTTCAACTGAATACAGGAAATCAACAGTTAGAAATTCATCCCCAGTTCTACTATTCTAGCATTGACTTGCCTTTATTAGGAATTCAGTACCGGCGCCAGGGGAATAAAGGCTTGTCGTATGTGATGCAATGGTCACACTCTGAGACTCGGCTCTCTGCAGCTGGATGGGAGAGGGGTTTTACGGCCAATCGTTGCCTATGAGCACCGCGTGCAGTCCCGTGCTGGATATTGTTGTAAACTGTAGAAAAACCGGGGGCATGGTAAGCAGTGCCAGCATGGAGCAGAGGCAGAGTGACGACGTCATCAAAATGGCATTTGTAGACAAGGGCACACAGGACAGCAAGGGAGCTCGCACAGCTTCTCTCTTATTATCAATAACAGGGAAGTAGATCAAAGTTTTGATTTTAATGACTTCCTGAAATGAATTGTTCCTTTTTACAGGCGCACAATTCATTTGTGATGTGTGGTCTCATCTTGCCTCCTCGCTGCAATCTCAAGTGGAAATAGACACAGGAGATGTGCGGTGAATACTGCATCCATAGGATTTTTTGCCTCGCTATTCCCGCCGGTCCAACCTTCTGGAGCTCACTTGTTATAATCATAAGCGTGACTTTCATGCCTATTAATATTGTGGCAGAGGAGCTCTGCCCCTTTGTGAAATCTTCCCTTTGTCCTTCCTTTCAGCGTAATCTGGAAATGGTGACAAAATGGCAAAGGAGGCATGTGGCATCATTGGTTGGACTTTAAAGGTTCACATTTGGCAAGTACTGTCTGTATCCACTAAGCTCAACACAGAGAGCAGCTGCTGAGAAATGGCGCTGTTACTTCAGCCCATCATCACCAGCCCCAGGGCATTCACAGGCCAGTCTGAGCTTGGCTTCAGGGCTATAGGGGAGAGAGTGCACTTAACTCAGCTGGCTGAAAGAGGCTTTCTGAACCAGGGGGGTGGATCTGATATGGACACCAGCTGGCTGCAGGAACTTAAGTGAGATAAATTGCAAAGTAGTTAGTCTATCCTTCCCAGTTGAAGGTAAGGAAAAGGAGCAGGTTTGCATCTCGAGGTTCAGACCTGAAAGAGATGCAGCGTTGGCATGGAAACATCTAGATGCAGCGCCGTCCACTGCTGCACTGCATGGGCTGCAATATTTTCGAAAAGTTGTAAATATGTGCAACTATGAAACATTTGTAAACGCATGCGTTCGGTGTACAAAAATATTCAAACTGTTAAAATTGTCTCAGAAATCTCCCCGATGGTTGGTGTTCACTAATTTCATCCTCACAGACGCACAATCCCATTTAATAGTTAGTAGAATGACATGTTAAGAACTCAATTTATAGGAAATCTATGTTGGTTTAGTAGCTTGAATTGGTGGTTTAGAATTCCTGTTTCCATACATCGCTACTCAAAGAAAGAATTTTGGTTGACCCCTACTAGTTCCTATGTTTAAAGGAAAAGTCCACAGTAAAACATCTGGGCAACCAGTTAAATGTAAGACTGTTAATTACACAGAATGAGTGAAAATAATTAATTACTCAGAGAAATAGATTTTGGATTAATTTGGAATGAATGTAAGCGTGACCAATAATTTTGAAAATTGTTTTCACCACTAACTGTGTGGTCAGAATAGTTGTTAATGGGTGATAAATGATATCACTGAGGGTACAATAGAGGGGCTGCTTGTTCTACTGATGAATATCTGTGTGTGTGTGTGTGTGTGTGTGTGTGTGTGTGTGTGTGTGTGTGTGTGTGTGTGTGTGTGTGTGTGTGTGTGTGTGTGTGTGTGTGTGTGTGTGTGTGTGTGTGTGTGTGTGTGTGTGTGTGTGTGTGTGTGTGTGTGTGTGTGTGTGTGTGTGTGTGTGTGTGTGTGTGTGTGTGTGCACGTACGTACGTACGTACGTACGTCTTGCCGACACCAACTCACGCTGTGAGTAATACCAGAAGAAAAAAAACGTATCATTTATTTTTGGAATTTCCACTTCCTGTGGAGTGCAGAAGCCGTTGTTTGGAAATGAAGACGGGGTGTATGACGTTTTAATATGTAAACTATTACACTACATGAATATTTCACATTAATAATTCATCTTAAAAAGAACAGTTGAGGGGAGACACCCCAGGTGAAAAGGGTTAAAAAAACAACATAATAGTTATCACCATGAAACTTCCCCAGTTGATTACTTACTTCAAGTCAATCATTTTTTTGTATTAATCCAAACATTGGATTAAGCCAGGTTTAAAATTCTTGTTTCTTATTGTTGAAATATTAGAGTCAAATGTTTTTACCTAGGGAACTTTGGATTTCTCTTTTTATCATTCCATAAGTCAGAAAATACTGTCAACAGTTATGAAAAAAAAATCAATTTTGCCATGTTTTAAGGAAGCTATGAAAGAAAGATGAACAAAGCTCTCTGCAAAAACCTTCAGAATATAGATGGGAACGAAACGGGTACGTCTGGTAAGTGCTACTGAAGTGGAGATTTCTGGCTCAGAATGAGAAAAACCTCATTTTGAAAAAAGGGCTTTTAAAGAAACATTGTGTACCATTTCAGTGGGATCTGTTGGAAGAAGACATGTTATGGAAGCAAAATAGCCCAAAATCTCAAAAATTGATCAGTGAATGAAAAACAGTGTTTTTGCCTTTTTTTGAGTCGCTATTACCTGAATCAAATCCTTTGACTCACTTTATTTACTCTGACATTCAGCAGTCACACGGAGAGAAAGCTGTATCAACTCTTGCATGGTTGTCTCAGTATCTGCTGTTATTTCACACGGAACAGCCAGACCTGAATGCAGTTGATGTTCTTCGGGGGGTTGTCAAACAGCGAATGAGTGAAATCTATTCAACATCACTGACGATAGATGACATTGTATGTGTCCAACAGATTGTGTTTTCACTGGCGGGCTTTTCCATTGGACTTATACACTTTTGTGTGTGTGTGTGTGTGTGTGTGTTTCCTGTGGTTTGAAGGTATGAGCAGCTACAGAAGCAGCTTCTCCAGCTGGAAGAGGCAGAAGGAGGCTTTGACCAGTTCACACGCAGCTACAACACCTTCGGTGTGCAGCGACAGCCTGACAACAGCCTGTTTTTTATGGAGTGGGCTCCTGCTGCAGAGGCCCTCTTCCTCACCGGTGACTTCAGTAAGTAGCCTGAGGTGAACTCCCATATCAGCGCTGTGATGTCCAGGTAGTTTCCCTAAAGCTTGCACTTGAATTTTAGTGTCGCTCATTTATTATCCACTCATGCATGGCAAGGTGTCGCAATTCTTACAAAATTGACCCAGTATGGATGCGAACACCCTGGGAATTAAAGCTGAAACTTGGTGCGTTATCCAGTTATTGTTTTTTTGCTATCAGTTCATTTGTACAAACTGACGAGTCTTTTGTGTTCACCAATGTTTTTTTTATTTGTTTTTTTCGTTTTGTTTTAAAGATGCATGCAGCAGGCTGATATAGATGATTAATGAAAATAAATGACACTTTAATATAAAGTTGCATTCACTGTTGGGGCCAGAAAAGGACAAAGAGATTTTCCGGGCTGAAACAGTGCAGGAAGGTTGCATATATTCGCGGTGCATTAAATAAGAAATGTGACATTTCTGCACTCTTGAACGCAGAGGGGCCAAAAATTAAGAAAAAGCTGAAAGAACTGCGGCACAAGGATAAGCAGCCCTTTTGATCAACCAACCTGGGAGTAGGAAATGTGGAAAATATTGATTACACAGGATAAACCTGTATACTGAAGAGGGTTCTTTTGAATGTGGGAGTGTTTGTAAATATTTCAGTAGCTGGTTATTTCATCATCGCCTGCAAAGTTGTTGAGAGAGTGCAACCTCTGTGTGTGCGCTGAAATCTCTTATCCCCTCCGGTGGCAACTTTGAAAGTAATTTCAGGTTAATAGTCTTTTGAGTGTTATTTTCTGTTAATGTGGGCTGAGAAAATGCAGCAAGATTCTTTATTTTTGTCGTCATTAACAAGATTAAATGAGACTTGCTCTCATCTTTCAAGCTGATATACAAGGTTATAGAAGCCTTCACTGTCATTTTCTTTCCTTTATCAAATATATTAATCTTTTTCACATGCCAGTAGAAATATATTACGGACAAACGAAAAATTGAATAATAGAAAAAAACAAAACAAGAAGGATGGTGAAAGAATTTAGACCTGTGCACATAACTCCAGGCCAGGCCACAGCACAAGCACTTGCCTCTGTGTCACAGCTATTCTGAACTGACACCCTGCAGGTAATGATGAAGGAAAGCAAACGCTAATAGTAATACCCTCCGATGGATGCTGTGTGCAAAACCGGGGATTTGTCAATTTGTTTATTGTCCCTACACATTTTCTGTGCTAGTAGGTTCTGTTGCTGACATTCCCTCTTTCCATATTTCCCCCTTTTCCTTTTTTAATTATCTTCCCAGGACCTTGGGCAGCAGCTCAATTCCAACATTCAATTCTGTGAGAGATTACATTTTGATACGGCTCAGTCATATTATTTGATTTCAATTTCATAGTAAATGTGGAAACAGCCCAGCAGCCCCAGTCATGAATATGGTGCAGGTTGGATGCATAATGCACTCTTTTTTTTTTTCTTTTTTTTTTTAGAGCAGATTAAGCAAAGGGAGATAAATAAATTGTGAAAAAATATGACTTGGCCTGCCCTGCCAGTGAAAAGTGCTGGTGTTGTGCCCGGTCACTTCTGGAGCATCTCCTGTGATTCATTTCCCATCCTGCAGTTGTTTCTGCTCATGAATAGCAAGCGGATGTGGATTACTGAATAAAAACGACATCCTAAATTGACATGCCAAGGTGGCTGCTTTGTGTCCTGATGTATTCCTGTCAGTCAATGACAATTGGTAATGTGGTATCAGCAGGTTATGAATGTAACACCTCTTTGTCGTTTTCTCAGAGATATAATTCAATGAGCAGTGAAGTGGTATTGTATCAGTTTTTATTTTTCGACGACTGAGCCTGCTGCTTTTTCTCACAGCAGTGCAGAGTATGAAAACAATGAGACAGAATTATGCATAATGAGAGAGCGAGGGAGAGATATTGTGATCGCTTCATACCGAGAGAGATTCACGCACTGACTTGGGCATCTGTGATCATATGGCTTTTCTTTGATCATTACACAGCTAATCAGAATGATGTCTGGCTCTGTTGTAAACCAATTAAATTGACGTGATTGAATCCTTGCCGTGTTCCCCTATAGATGGCTGGGACAAATTCTCCCACCGCTACACCAAGAAAGAGTTTGGCAAGTGGGAACTGATTCTACCGCCCAAGCATGACGGGACACCAGCTGTGGAGCATAACACCAAACTCAAGGTAGAGAACAGAACGTCTTCATGCCTGTTTTTGCGCCCTCAGTAGGTGTCATCTTTCCCCGGTACAGGGACATGTCACTGTAATGTGCGAGGTAGATTCCCTGTCATGTGTGGCGTCTTACTGACCGAGTGAAAACCTGGCGTGTCGCCGTCAACAACATGTCATACTCTCAGCACGCGGGAGGGAGATTACTGTATGTACACAATCGGCACAGTGGAGGGTAGATACACCTGAGGAGCCCGGCTGATGGCTTTTATTTCAGCTCCTGTCTGCGCCAGGTATCCCGCAGTGTTTGTCTGTGCAAAAAAAAACCTCTACATGATAGTTTTTTGTTTTTTTTAGGTCTAGTAAATAATTCATCAGGGTTAAATGCAAAAGACGCAGCGCCCATTCTGCATTGTCTCCCAAGCAAATGGCGTAGATGAGAAATAATCCTGAAATGAGATGCCAGGCGCGGGACGGACGGCACCGTGGCGCCACTCTCCTTGGGACCGGGTCGCCGCTGGCACGCACTACTGCGCCCTGGACAGGCTGCCCAGCTCCCATTGTCAGCGGAGGGCAGTCTAAGGACGATAAGAAGCAGATGGAAAAGCTGGCACCTGGCCTTTCCTTGTGCACCCCCGCTGCCTATGAATGGCTGTCTTACTGCGAGCTCCACTTCAGAATTAGTTCCACAGCATTCCCTCGTGGAAGCACGAGCCTAGCTCCAATCACTCTCATGTAGAGCAGCTTGCCCTGCTCTCCCCTTTGTTCAGGGCCCAATTTGTCTCCATAAACAAGCAGTTTCCTTTTGTGGGTACAGTACTTACAATGAGCTCTTTATGTTGAGAGTATGCAAGACTTTGGAGAAGTGGACGGAGGTGTTATCAAAGTGATCAAACGCCCACTTTTAAAAAACGTTTTGAATCCACACCTAACTTCTCACATATTGCCTGGCTCTTAGTTGTTTTTCCTGTTCATGCACCCCCCTCACCCAGCAGTCTGATTTTTCTTTAATATTCCTAATGCTGGCCAATTTGTCTGAAGGACCACCGCTCTCTCAGGCTTTATGCCAGTCCATTTATCCAACTATCTTTTCCTAATCCTATAAACTGTGAAGCATGTCATAAGGGGAGCCAGGCAGCTAACCCCTAGGTGGCCTGGCCATAATGAAAAAACCCCAGAGGGGGGTCTGGCCAACGGCTCGCTGGCAGGTGGCTTTGGAACAGTCATTACTTCACAACAGTAGTCAGAATTAGTTGGGTTCTAATGCCGGTTTCTGCAGGGGACAAAACAGGGCGAACACATACTGCGGGTAACACTACAGGATCGATTTCTTGTTGGGTTTTTCCAGCTCTCACGCTGGCTTTCTCCTTTGCTTTTTGACCGATGGAGGCAAAGCAACTTTTTTCAGTCAGATTTCCAAACTATACTTATTTGACCCCCTTCCAGTCCTAAATTGCAAACATAATAGATGAGAGGCGAAGGATAATGATTTAGATTTCCTATTTTTCTAAATTGCTCCCTGGCTTGAATCCCCTCTCAATATGGGCCAGCGAGTGGCTGTGTGAATACTAAGAAAGGGAAAAACAACACAGGATAATTACCATTGAATCCAGATTCACCACAACAACCTCTCTGTTCAATACTGTAGCTTATGTATTGTGTCTCTGGGAGCAAAGTGTAATAGGTTTTAAAGCTGTGATTTATTTTGTATTTCTTTCTTTTTTTGGAGAGCAGGGAGCTGCTTCCTGGAAGAGGGGTGGTTTTCATGTCGACATGTTGAAAAATGTTTGGTTTATTGGTTGGTATTAACAATCTGCACCATCCTTTATGTCTAATGGATGGGAAGTAACAGCACAGTTTTATGATGTAAGCATTTCGTGGCTGGAAGATGTAAATAAATGCTGATGTTTAAAGTCGTATACATCCAAAGACAGGAACACACAAGAGTCACAGAAGACCCTGAAGCCTCTATTGGTTTGTGGCCAGGCCTCTTAAACTTAAAGAGTTTTATTTCTGGCTAATTCTTTTCTTTGCAATGATGTTTTCACTTTTGCATCACTTTTTTCCATTCTAGTTTAGTTTGAATACCATGCGTGTCCCCTCTCGATGCCATTGTTTAATAGCCCTTGCTATAACATAACACTCATTTTATTGTCTTTTTTTTTTCTAGGTGGTAGTTCACACCAAGGAGGGTGACCGGCTGTACCGCATCTCTCCCTGGGCAAAATATGTGAACAGGGATGAGAAGTCTATTATCTACAACTGGGTTCACTGGGATCCCCCTCAGACCTATATTGTAAGTTATTATTTCATTGTTTAATTTGAAAAACAAATCTGTGTTTCCTTTCTGTTTTTATTCTTATATTTGTATTGATTTAAAGAAAGGTAAAAAAACAATCTGGGTGAAAATAGGATTTGGTAAACACCAGTGCAGTGCAATCATTCATAGAGACTGGTTTGTTTTCCCAAATGTTTTGTTGCTGGAAGCGTTTTCTGAGCTGCCAATATTGAAAGAGGACATTGTTTAATGTAAACAGCAATGATCTGTGTCTCTTTCCAACAGCACAATTCAACAAATGGTTGGATTTGGATGACAGGGAAGGTAACATTGGTGTAAAAGAAACCGTTTAAACGGAGCAGATCCTTTTCTTTTTTTTTTTCTTTTTTTGGTGTGAAAACATTGAGGCATAATTCTAAAAGCCTCATCACAACTTTCATGGTTTGATGGTTAAAATAGATTAAAAAGAAAATGCTTTATCAAGCTCAACTCCTCTGTACTGTCACTAAAATGACTGTATGTTGGGTTCGCTGTGCAAGTGTCCGCTTGCAGCGTGAAACATACAGTTACATCGGAAATCAGTCGTACATCTCACATCCGCAGCTGTCGTGGCCGTTGTTAATGTGGGTGCTTGATGCTAAGAGGGTCTGAATGTGTCTAAATACTTGACGCTCTCAGCGCAAGTGTGTACAAGCAAAACAATAAGAGGCTATTAAAGACCAACTTTGTTTTTTTTATCGCTTGTTATTTAGCACCATTTTAATTAGAGGAGCCCTCAGACCGGCAGTATATTCGCTTTATTCACAAGTGGCTCAATCATGCACTTGAAATAGTGGGTTTGTAAGGCCTGGTGGGTAGCCATCAGGAAA
Source organism: Anarhichas minor (assembly GCF_050575085.1). NCBI lineage: Eukaryota > Metazoa > Chordata > Actinopteri > Perciformes > Anarhichadidae > Anarhichas > Anarhichas minor. The sequence continues at coordinate 16,906,362 of NW_027466472.1, forward strand.
TGTGTTCAATGTATGAAACAAATCCTGTTCCCATTGTGTAACACAATATGAATCATAGATCTTTTCATGTGCAGAACCATTATCTGCCTATGTGGTAAGATATTGATGCAGAGACCCGGAAAACCCACACTGTGTCTTTGACCTCATGGCTCATAATTGCTCACCAAATGTACTGTATTTTATTTATATTTTTTTGTTTTAAAGCAATTTTTAGGAAAAAGTGCTTTCATGATTTCTTGTCGTATTTTTTTCCCTTCCTCTCCAGCAAATCCACCCTCGGCCAAAGAAGCCCACGAGCCTGAGAATATACGAGGCCCACGTGGGCATCGCTTCACCGGAGGGAAAGGTCGCCTCGTACACCAACTTCACGACCAACGTGCTGCCTCGTATAAAAGACCTGGGTAAGAAAACGAGGCCACATCAGATTATTCTCTTCCCTTTTGGCATCCCCTCTTATTTCGTTGGCTACTCAAGTCTGCAAAAAAAGCGCACAGCAATCCTCCTGCTGTGATCCTCTTCATCTGAGTGTCAGTGAGAGCTTTTGTTGACTCAACTTGAGAACATTTTCTATCTTTTCTCGCCAAGAACAGAGAGGAAGTGAAGCATTGAGGTGATCAAATCCGAGCCAGCAATGTGGTTGGGAAAACCACATTGAAAAGCCATTTCTTATAACTGCCAGTGTCTTGTGCCATCACTGTCAACACTGGTCCATAACTGTTCCTCCAGTAGCAGTGTTTTTAGTGGCAGACCTGTCGCTCTCCCTTTGCTCAAAGCATCGGCAAGTCAACATCCTGTTTACTGGCATGCCCTGGAGGGATCACTGACCGTTGGACAGGGTTTTGTAAAGAGGGCTCCACAACACCAGTCACACACCACACAGCAGATATGGCTCCGAAACCGACAAGTTATTCCTTTCTCTTTCCTTTCTTGACCTTGACTCCCACAGCCAATAAAAAAAATCTATTTGCCCGTTGTATCATTCAGTTAAACAAATACCATAAAGACGACCTCTAACGTATATTATCATAAACCGTCACAACTAGTTGGCTGTCAATAAATTCAACAGTATTCTTTGTACAGCACTATTATCAGCTCTCCGTTCAGTGCTGACTCACTTCTGATTTGTTTGTTCAGATTAATTCAGTATAACCCTCGGAGGTTTTTGGTCTCCCGGACTCGACCGTGGGCTTATTGATCGTTTGTAACTCTGGTTAAATGTCAGTGGCCGTTGCAGCTGTCTCAGTTTAACTAAATAGGACAATTTATTTATTGGATATTGTCATATGAGTCAACGTGGTAAAAGATTCAGAATGTGTGTAAGTCAATAAATTTAGTTTAGTACAGCCTTGCTTGTGCTTAATATATGAACCGAACAGTCTGGTTTTTTTCCATAGGCTACTTGAATTTCCTGTGACGGTGAAACAAATATTCATTAGGTTGACTGTGACTATTAATGCTACTACATTTCCTTTCATCTCTAAGACAATATGTATCACAGCTTTGTGTAATTAGTATAGCGGACAGAGGTCATGTGGTAAAAGACTTGAAATTATGAGACATTTTGGCAGGATTTAAAATTTCCCCCCAATTAAAAAAAAAAATAATAATAATAATAATTGAAGAGGTGAATTGCTCTGCTTAAAAAATAGTTTGCAAAACAAAATGTAAAACATTAATTATTTTATTAATAATGAAATTGTGAATGTTCAATGCTATTAAGTGTTAGCTATGCTAGCAGCGCGGCTTTATTAAAGGAAATGCTGGAAGCCTGTTGGTCCAGCACAAATTGTATTTCTTTTAATTTGCCTTAAAAATATATATTTTTCTAGTTGGTCCGAAAACGTGATTGAAAAAAAAAAACATTCAGATTTGGCTACCCATCTATGTCACATGCAGGTTCATTAGAACCCATCCGAGTGTCTCAACCCACTGCCTGAGAACAACCTTTCTTTTTCTCACAATCCATTCAGAGCGTACTGGGCTTCTTTCAGGAGAAAGGCTTAAAGGTGCTAAAACAGGGTTTCATGCAGAGAGTCAATACAAGAATGTTCAAACAGACCATGTGAGGAAAGTAATTTGTTCTTTGAACATTAAAGCATGTAAATATGTCCTAGTATGAACCCAAAATACAAGTATTAAACTGAAAATGAGTATATGTCCTCTTTAAAATTATACTTTTCAACAAATATTTAATTTTCATCAAATGCTAAAAAATACATCTTTCCCTTCATGACTACATTTTAGGACTTGAGGATGATGTCCATATTGTTGCTTACTGCTACGATGAAGATTACTGCTACGATGAAGATTACTGCTACGATGAAGATTAGTTCTACTCCAAAGAAATATCAATAAATGTGCTTCGACTTGTGAGCAACTTGCTCGTTCTCATTCCACATGTGACTTATTAACTCCAATGTGTGATGCATTTAACAACTTAACTTATGGTAAAGAGCGAGATTAAAAAGCGACTTTAACCTCAAGGAACAGATCCCCATGTCTGTTTGCAATTCTGCTCGTATGAGCTGTGGCATCATTTTGCATTGAAATACAGCCTTCTGCACTGCCATTACAAGGCACAGATATGACTGGCACAGAAAACCAGGAGCAATCTGATAAATGCTGTTTCCTTGGTTGTGTCATCATGTTTAGTGGGAAAGGGAACTGTCAGAGTGAATGCTGTCAAAGAATCTACCGGAGGAAGCTGCACAATAGGATTCTACAGGAGGCTAAACTCCACCGTCTCTAGCGACGGTTGCCTTTGCCTGCCATTTCCTTGACTGAGATTGTGTGTGTATGTATAAATATAAAAAAGAGAAACTTCCTCTCACCCCAGTGCTTTGTCACACCCCTTTTTTTTCTGCTCTCTCGCTCTCGCTCTCTCTAGCCTGAAAAGCAATATAAATAAATAAATGTGCTCCACACAACAGTGCAAAACCGCAGGGCTTCCCTCTGGAGTGCTCAGTGGCAGTTTAAAAGCCTGTTGTTCTCTTATTCATAGAAGCAGTTCTCGTAGGTTGTTTGGAAATGTTGTACATGACCTCCTGACTCTGATAGCTGGTGTTTCCCTGTAGCCATGGCTTGTCTTCGGGGTACTTGTGTCAAAAAGGAAAATGCCTGGAGCTCACATATACAGTATGACTGTCACGGGTCAAATGGTATTGAGTCCTAATGTTTCCAGATCATTGCTGTACAACAGTAGAGACTTTTTCAGGTAATGTTTTCAGTATCCAGAAATGTCGTCTTGTTTTATCCTACGTATCCAACCAAACCCACACGCATCATTAGAATATTTACATTTTTAATTGATGTTTGGAATTGTGTACTAAGCAGCTGGTGTTATTTTCAGAGGAATCATAAGAAAAGAGAAGATGGCAAGAGTGAGGCTATCCAAACAGACCGGATGTGATGCTCTCAGTAACACAGAAGCACCAGGATGTCGGGCTACATTCTATCATGCTGCATACCTGAAGTGTTTTACATAAATTAGACAAGTCGGTTCAATCATCTGAAAGCCAAAAGATCTTTTTGAAATATCTCTCCTCCCTCTGTGTGCAGGTTACAACTGTATTCAGCTGATGGCAATCATGGAGCACGCCTACTATGCGAGCTTTGGATATCAGGTTACGAGTTTCTTTGCTGCTTCCAGGTAAATGCTTGTCAATTTCGCAGTATGATACATGTGTTATTACACGTTTATATAGAAGGCACTATTGTTAAAAAAAAAATCGCTACGGCTTTTCATTATACAAACACAAATTTTGGTTGTATTATAGTCAACATGTTCTCATCATTAGTCATTCAATTTATTTGCACTCTAATTACCGTATTTTCCGCACTATAAGGCGCACTTAAAAGCCTTTAATTTTCTCAAAAAACGACAGTGCGCCTTGTAATCCGGAGCGCCTTATATATGGATCAATTGGTTAATTGGTTGATCCATACTGGTTGTACACGGCGCTCTGTCAAAATGTTTCAGTACGACTGGTAAACTACAAAGCCGCACCGCGGTAAACACCGGTACTGTGCTTACTCCTAGTCCAACACCACTTGTGTGTATAAAGACCCCTAAATGGCACCTTTCAAGAGACACGCTTACGACGCTATTCTATTCTATGCGCCTTATAATCCGGTGCGCCCTATATATAAAAACAGTTCTAAAATAGGCCATTCATTGAAGGTGCGCCTTATAATCCGGTGCGCTTTATAGTGCGGAAAATACGGTATGTAGGCAACATGCGATCACGAGTTCAGCATTGCCTTGCCAGAAGATATTGTTTGTGGTCTTCTTTAGTCTGTTATTGAGAAAAATGTGACGCGATAAATCCTTTCAGCTCAACCAGGACCAAAATCTTCTGTAATCCCTTCTAAGATTAAAACTTGGAGGCATATTAATTTGTGTGTCACATGTCATTTACACTTCTTCATTTGCAGTATCTGTCCTTTTTAATGCAAATAGTTTTAGAGAAATTGGTGTTTGTTGGGAGGGTTGAATGAGTAACTTCACAGCATCATGAGAACAAAACTGAGCAAGCAACTTCCCACTTCATAGAAATAGTCACCTTGAATCAGGGTTAGGAAGTCTGACACCAACAATAATCTCTCTGTAAATACATTTGCTGTTAATCCAGACAGTGGAGGGAGTCTTAGATAAAGGTGGACTAGTCTGAGTATTTATCCTCTCCTGGAGATCGCTCCTCTCTTGGTTGGAGTAGAGCATAAACCCAAAGTGTAATTTCACCCATGATTGATCTCTCGGTGTCATTTAAAACCGGAGCGGTCGAATACCAGGAAGCAGGGTAATACTGTCGCGATGTGTCCTGTTTTGAAAAGGAAGCTGATATAATGATAGCAGGAAGGGCAGCTGGGACGTTATTGGACAATATGATGAGTGTACACAAAGATATGCATATACGGCGGTGTGTGTGTGTATACATACAAACAGTTGTTGTCTTTATGACCCTTTAAATGGTATTAAAGGACTGTCGAAGTGTTAGAATATTATACAAAACTATCGAATAATTAAATCCTACGGTGTGGTTGGGACTGTATGATCTTTAGATAAATGATCCGAGAAGATTATGTTTCTGAAATAGTGTACCGCTCAATAGTCTTGTTATTTAAATCACAAGACGCATTCTAATGAAAATGGTAATTCAGTGTGTGCCCTTGCACTTTCTCTTAAACCGTAGACCGGTTGTCACTGTGATGATAATTTAAGGAAAAATAAACTCCGTCAAGGACGTTTTTTTGTTCATGGTCATCACCTTGCACAAGTCACAAGGTTGTTTTTTTTTGGAGGGAGATAAGTTATGGTCTAGTTTGGGCGTTAGAGATAGACTGAGAGGTGTGTTGTTGTGAGGACAGTTGGTCCATTATTCCTTTAAGGGATGTTATGACATTTTGACTTGGGGATTTGGGGTTCTCATTAGGATTTGGTTGAGTTAGATTTAGGCCATGAAATATAAAAGGGTTCAGGACTAATACTAATATGTGTGTGTTTCTAGTCGGTACGGTACCCCAGAAGAGCTGAAGGAGATGATCGATGTGGCTCATTCAATGGGCATCGTGGTGCTGCTGGATGTCGTTCACAGCCACGCCTCGCAGAACACCGAGGACGGCCTGAACTGCTTTGATGGCTCCGACTCGTGTTTCTTCCACTCTCCACCCAGGGGGGAGCACAGCCTGTGGGGCAGCCGCCTCTTCAACTACTCCAGGTACTAACTGTCTGGTTCCACTTTTCTGTGTTTGCATCGATCCGTCACTCTGTGATGTACTGTATGTATGGATATAGCTTACAGTTATTGACAGGGTGCATCTTCAAAGAAAGATACATCAGATATCTGTTAATCACGATTGAAGGAGACATTTCTTCATGCTACCACCTACGGTACCTCAAGATTCAAGCTTATTTTATTGTCATTGTACAACTCGGTTGGGCAAAGTAATGTAGTTGTAGTCCCTTGATGCTACATAAGAAAAACAAAAAATAAGAACGCTTTTTTTTTAATGGTGTCTCGCAGCCTGAGGAAAGATGCTGCTCTCTAGTCTGGTGGTATGGCAGCGAATGCTTCTGTATCACTTGCCAGACGGCAGCAGGGTGAGCAGGCTGGGGCTGGGGCGGGTATAAACAAGTTTTAGCATTAAGTTCATTGGCATCAAAATATGTTGTGCAATGATGAACAACATATTTGTGGATGTGCATGATGCATATGGTCAAAACATGATGGTCAAGTCATTAAGGTTTACCTTTTAAAAACAAGGCTGATGAACGAGCACTAGGGTTTTAGGGGTTCTGAATTTGAAAGAAAAATGTATAAGCAACATATGAAGAGGTTGATAAATGAGGCCAAATGGGAGCTGACATACCGCTATTTGTATTTTCTCAGACCATCTGATACAGCATGATGTGCTGAAGGTCAAAAGCAAGACATGATCTCAAAATGACAGATTGCGTCTCTCACCAAAATGGCCATGCAGTCAGGTTCACTGTTAATCTGATATTCCTAAGGCGTAGAGTGGCCTATTAATGGTGAATGTAAGTTTCCTCAAATGCTCTTGATTTTACCCTTTACACATTCGGCCAGACAGGTGTTGAATTTTAATCGTTGTGAATAATGATTGGATGTTGCAGCGTTGGCAGGTTTTGGTAGTGTTCACATTTTCCGCTAATTACAAAAGTGTGAGGAAATACATGAAAGGCCTGAAGTCGGCCGCCTCTGCTGGTGCTTAGTGTACACCAAAACTATTGATGAGTGGTGTTGTTGTTGTTGTATAGGCTCTGTTAATTAAGTGTCTCTCTTCTTGCCTCTGTACCCAGAAAATGATCCTAGAGCACATTAAAGAGGAACCGGCACTGTTGAGTCTATCAAATGCTTTCTTTTTTTAACTGGCTTTTAGTAACTGTGTTTCGTGTGCAGTAGTTTCCAATGCATTCTACCATATTTAGTGTCAGGCATTGGGGCTATAATAAGGGAACAAGGTTCTTCTTTCATTACTTATTGAACTCGCCTCATATCCGCAGCACTCATTAGACACAGTGCAGACATATGCCACGACTGGGAGGCATATGAGGAGTCATTTGTAAAAGCCCTAAGGAGCGCCGCAATGTCATAGCCAGTTCATTTGTCTTCTCTGCCGCTCACAGGTTGTTTGGACGTGTCGGTTTGTGTCGAGCTTTTCTGCTACTCCCTTAGGAAGGAAATGAACCTCAGAGGCAAGCCGCGATCCTGGTGTGAAACACGGGCTGTTTTTAATCAAGCAGCCCTGCTATCAGCCATCACAGTCCGACCGTGATGTTCTTATTAGGTTGACAGAAGCTGACTGATACTGGCTATTGGAGCAGAGATGTATTTTCCTTGTTGCTGCCTCTTCTGCTCCGCTTGTACTTCTGCATCTTTATCAAAGAGCACCTTTTTTTTCTAGTTTCTACGTGTTTCTCTTCAACTTTCCCTCATAAAAAATTCAGCTCAGTCTGAAGTGAATGGTGTTTAGATAGATGCCTGCTATCCAGTTGTTAACTTGAGTTGCCTCTGAGTCATTTGCATTTGAGGACACATACTGCAGACGCTTGCCCTCGCTGCTGATCCTAGAGCTGGTGTATGTCGGGAGGTTCTTGGCACCTCAGTATTAAAAGTAGCTTGTACTTCCACTTACTAAATAGCTTGTTTGCAATCATGGGACTATTATGACGAGCAATTTTCAGATGGAGGGCAGGAAGTGAAGAACCTATATACTGTGCGAATTGGAAATGGAGCAAGGTGAATACATAAAAGGGTTGGTTGAACCTGCACGCAGCAGTTGTCGCAAGTAAATAGAAACATATTGGAAATGATCCCTACAAAATGATGAAGAGCAACAATTTTTTTTATTCACACAACTTGACCGTTTTGCCTGGTGTGGAGGCGATCAACTTTACAAATGACCTCGTCCTCCAGACCTCCTCCTACACAGCTTGCAAGATGAAGGTGTACAAGAATCTGAAGGCTTACAGCTGTTTCGTTAGATAGCTAGTTAGCTGCCGGGATAGCTAGCTACGACTGCAAAACATCACACGAACGCCACAGGGTGATATTATCACATGTGTCTGGCTATGTTTGTGTTTTTTGTCGGTGTTTTTGTCAATATCTTTATGCGGGAGAAAGCTAGTTTGCTTATCTACCGGGAGATTTGTTTTTAGCGATGCGAGCTACCTGGGCAAAAATAAGATGGCAGTCGTTCAATGGTACTTTGGTTTCATTTGGCGTACCACGATGGTCTGTTTTTTGTTTTTTTTTGTCAGTTTTAGCTAGCTATGTAGTTAGCAAAATTACTCTCACTTCTGTGTCACAATAATTTTCGGGACTCGAAAGTAGCCCTTGTTTTTCCCCCGATTTGATCGGTTGGAACAGCCGTAAACGGCGTAAACCATGGGCGTTATTGCTGCAGTGTTGAACCTGCCTCCAGTTGCCTGCCCTCCATCTGGAAAGCCCGCCAATGTGTGATGTCTTCTGCAAAGAACCTATAGTTAAATTCGATGAATAGTTTGAGTATAATGGCGGGAAAGGTAATAAATCCTTTGCTTAAAGCTGTGTTTTGAGCTGAAACGTTCTAAATGCCCTTGAAACTTCAAAATATATTTTGTTTTTATATCAATTGACTGTCTGATGAAGAATTTTTTAAACTCCTAAACTTATAGGGATGTAGAGTTTAAGTGAATGTACAAATGATGCACGGGGCTCTCAACTGCTCTTGATGTGATAAGCAGAAACGAACCAGGGGAAATCTGCATTATTTTTTTACCGGCTGTTTCCGTCATAAACCTTTTTTTTAAATGTCAAAGTCACCTTGAGACAGTGACCGAGCCCATGGTTCGGCGTGTAGGGGGCTGGCAGCCAGGGAAGCCGAGCCTGTCTGCAGATCAGGGCCCTCAGATGTGAGAGTTCTAAGAAGCTTGATGTGGGCTTGTTCTGTAATCCCCTCCACCTCTCTCAGGATCATTTGCATCCATTTTTCATCAATCTTTGTGTGAATTCTTAAGATATGAATAATAGGCCCAGGGCCAGGCTTTTGAAAACTCTTTAACTCTTCTGCGTGTTCTCATGCTGAGACCGACCCTGTGTTTGAGGACTGAGGAGCAATAATTCTCCCTTTGACAAGATTATTCTATGCGTGTCTCTTTTTTTATTGCATTCAAATAATTGTTAATGATGTGTGCATGGGGCAATATAAATAGTGAATATTACTGTGCCTGTGTGCCGCTGATGATCCTAAATGAATGAGGACCAAAAATAGCTTATAGATATTCACTAAATGAGATTAGCACTGCTTAGATTGTAAGTATATTCTACAGCATGAGACCTCAAATAAGGCAGTGTCGCATAATATAGGTTCTGTGATGTATAATGTAATGCTTAATCCATTAATCCATTGAAGTATGCTTTTTTTTTTCAATCCATGTACTGTGACTCCCATTAAAAACCAGCTTATGCCATATAGGTTTCATTACTACAAAATACTGTCATGTATAGTAGTTTAGTCTTTGTTTTACAGTACACTTAAACATACCTTTAAAAATAAATAAATAAATAAATAAAAAATATATATATATATAAATCAGTTGTTTTCCTAGGCATGGTGTTTGACAGAGTGAGATCTGTCTTCATCTTTATCAGCTGTTGAGCCTACAGTATGCCGGCTGTATTTCTGAAATCGTGAAATTCTAAAATAACAGTATTGTACACAAGGGAAGACATGTAGGGAAGCAACGAATCATCCTGCTGATAAATGACAGGCTTTTATTTTAAAGAAACGGAGCAGAAACCATCACAAAGGAAACAAAACAAAAAAACGACCTCCCTTTTAGAGCATCTACGTTTTTATATACTTGGGCCAACTTTGCACTATAGTTGGGGCCTGGCAACTGCCTGATCAATCAATAAACTCAAACTTGAAATGTCAACTCAAGTATTGAGTCAAGTATTTAGGACCCATGAGTTATTTCCCCTGCCCCATCAAGTCACACAGCAAGGGGAAAAGCTGTTTTTCCCCTCTGGTGAGCTCCAGCTAATGAGCTCAGTTTAGCTGTAGGCGTGCATGGTGGCTGGTTGGAGCTGCCTGTAGTGCTTCCAGTAGGTGTTGGATGGAGCCAGTGGGTAGGAACTTGGCAGCTCTGCACCGTCGAACCCCTCAGCCCCTTAAAACTATCTGACAAATTGCAGAAAAGTACCATGGAGCTAATATGTGCAAAGAACTCTCTGAAACACAAAAACGAACAGCCAAATGGAATAAATAATCTACGTCTTAAACACACATTTTATAGAGTGTAGACTGCAGAGAAAATGCATATTTTGGCTGTCGACATCTTGTTTTTTTTTAATGTCGCTATGTTTTCTTTTGCAACCAGAAGAGACAAGAGAGGTTAAAGCTAAGTATGCCGTCATCCGAACGCTGAATAAGACATTTTTAGGAACCAAAACGGTAACATTACGTTTCATGAACTGGAAACACACTGCAAAAGGGTTAAAGTTGTTAGATGAATATACGGACAACACCCACACTGCACAACGCTGTGACAGTGTAACCTGCTTTATTGTCAACTTGACTCTAAATGGGACCATCATTTCCAAAAGAACATCATGTTGTATTAAAGAAACTAGTTATTGGAACCATAAACTCAATGTTTACTGAGGTGGTAGATCAAGTGAGAAGTAGGGTCATTGTCTCATAGAATTCAATGCAACCGGAGGTGTCGCCCCCTGCTGGCTGTTAGAAAAACAAATGCAAGTTTAAGGTATTTTCGCATCGGCCTCATTTTCAGAATCGGATGTTGCTGCCTGGGTTCATCAAACAAGGTGCATTGCTCACCTAGGGGCCGTTGTCATGCTCTGTGTGGACATGGTGCCTGCTGTGGCTCGTCCCCCCTCCTCTACTTTAACAACCCCAGGGACTGTTATTCCCCTCAGCTAAGCCTGTAAGGCTGCACTTTCCCTCAAGACTCACTGCCAGGTTCTGGCCCACCTCTTTTTTTTGTAATTAACCAATGCCAAGTGTGCCACGACTAAAACATGGTCCACTGGAGAAAACTCCAATGGGGCAGAGTTTGTCTGCCACACAAGTACAAGGTGATACTAATTATAGGGTGCTAAACCTACAAACAGTCTCACAGGCAGCAGAGTATCTCTCCCAGGATGCCAAGTGAAAGCAGCTAGCTGCCAGGCAACCTAAGGAATGCCAGACAAACGGCAGATATCTGACACAAAGCACAGCAATACAGGGACAATCTGTCAGGCAGCTAGATGAGAGTTTAGCCAGCGAGGCAGCCAGCATCACCAGACTGCCTGCAGGGCTGCTCAACAATGCGGTGCGAAATATCAACACGTATTTCTTACACATGTCCAGCAAAAGGCGCACATTTGCATTTTAAGACCAACACGTAGCTGATTGAACCATGTTTTACTGGACAGTGGCTTATTTGATGAAACATGATTAAAATGTCTACCTTTTAGTCACAAATGTAATAAAAAATACATTATACAACATCAACAAGTCATATGCGTGAAGACTCTTCAGTGCATATGTGTATTTAATGTACCCACAAGCTGGATGAATAATTCCATGATTGAATAAATAAATAAATCAAGCCTCAACCTAGAAATGTGAATTTATTGCAGGTGTCTCTCCTGTCAATTTCTCTGTCCTGGACGCATTAATGGCTTTGGGGATTGGAGAAAAGTTTGAAATGCGTTAAATGAGACACCTTATTTGTCCTTTTTGGTCCAACAAATGCACACCATCAATCAGGCTGTCGAGCATTGTTGTTTGAGCATCACACTTCGTGTGGAATGACCTGTCGGCTCCCTAAATTTATTTGGTCTTATCTGCGGCTTACCTGTGATGTTGTGAAAACGGGGACTTAAATCTTTCTCTCTCTCCCATCACGACGCGTTGCCTTGACCCCTTATGCAAAGTTGACTTCTAGAGGCACGGCATGATTCCGTATCTGCTCTGCTGCCAACGGAACCCAAATACCATAGTATGGGTCAGAGTCATGTTCAGCTTGAGGAGGAAATGAGCTCTGATAAGGAGCAACTATGCGTGAAGCTGATGTAGAAAAAAAAAAAAAAAGTCTATTATTTGAATTGACTTTGTAGCAGTGTGTTCGTGCAGGTAAAACAACAGTACGTATGATAGATGCCCTTATCGTACTCTACAAGCAGCAATATCAGAGCTTTACTCTGTTAGTGCTCCCTAACCAGGTTTCGCTGTCATTGCTGAGCTTTAGCATGAGGACGGTGTAATATGCAATTTGCTTTTGTATTAACACCACAGGCCGAGTGATAACTTCATTGAACTGCATAGATAAGCGGTGTGTTGCATCGGGTATAGAGATCTAACTTTCCCACTGTAATTGGACTTGATGATGAATGGCATTGTGGGTCCTAATGTGGCAGTATGGTTTCATCTTGGGGCCTCTGGCTCTCACTGGCTATTATCTCCCTCCCGTGAGGGTACATTGTGTCTGAGCCTTTGTTGGCTCTGCGCAGTGGAGTGGAGGACCTAATCTATTTATCACAGGGTCTGCGTGACCACCCAGCCAGGCTGCTATATCGGATCATACCAGGCTCCCTTGTGCTCTTCCTCAAGGGAAGGAAGAAGCGCCGATGTAACATGCAGCTTCACACCTGTCAAACAATGCTGAGGTTGATCATCCCTGAGGAATGGAGCACAGAAGGCAATGCATTTAAATGTATCTTTGAGTCATGGCCTACCTGGACAAAAATATCTGGGATTTTGTCTTTCACCAAAGAGGATGTAATCCTCAGCATTTTATTGTTTGAAGATTCAGGGGATGAAACGGATATACGACTTTAAGCAGAGGTATTGTTGAGAACAATGAATGTCTGGTGTTTGGATGGACTTTTGTTGTTGAGATATTATCGAAGGGTCGTTGAAGCATGAATCTGGGACTCCTCACTGCTTCAACTATTTTGTGACATGAGGAAATTGTATCATTGAAGCAAGAAATGTTGAACTGCCCCTCAGTGTGTGTGTGTGAAGTCCCAACTAACAAAAAAAAACCAAATGAAATTCAATGCCTAACTTTTTTTAATTCAGGGACTGAATGAGGTTTGTAAACTGCTACTGTAAATATAGAGAGATATTACATTCCAGAAGTAAGAAAACCTCACTCAATATCATATTTACATTTTTAATTATGGAATTTACTAAAACTTCAGCCAACCTTTGTTGAACAGGATGTTTTGCGGTCCACTCCATTTGAGATGGTAAATCTTCTAAATGTTTCTGTTGTTGGTATATTTAACGAACACAAATCCAACAAGTCCAAGACCATTGCAAGTAAGACTTCACCACCTCGACATGTCATGTTGTATTGTTTTGAATGCTATTGTTTTATTAAATCCTTACGAATACATTGTTGACAAATGATTTAACTTTGTCGTAATCATGAAGGATCCAGTTTATAAGAGCAAGTGCTGTAGTACAGGAGTTCTCAATCACGGGACCTTCAGGGAATTCCAGTGGATCCACTCTAGAGGTGAAACCAATGCGAGTAAGAGTCGCACAGTAAGAGTGACTATTCTGATCACTGGTTACACTTCCTCCTCAAACTGTATGCTAGTTGACAACTATAGAATTCTGGTCTTAATCATATCTAACAACCAAAATATTTTCAGATGGATGTCCCTGAAATCTTATCAAGTGGAGGTCCTAGTAGATAGACGCAGGACATTGACTCTTTAGGGTAAGGCTGGGAGGGGGCAGGGCAATGTCCACATAGATAAACGTTCTAAACTATAGATACCAGCTTCTTGCAAAAATAGAAAATATATCGTGTTTCTAGGTATAGTGTATATCTACATTCAGGTACACTATGCACATATCAATACAGTCATTGTTGGAGCTGAGTGTACAGAGAGCATCTGGGTTGATAATGTCAGCCAAAGCAGAGACGGCAGTTCACATTTAATCAGCTGCTTTGGAGCATGGCATCGGTGGGTACAGTGTTTCATGCCTTGCTCATTACGCACACCGCATAGAGAAAACTAAATCCTGAGTTTTAACACTTCCATGGCAACACGCCACTGAGCAGGAAAGAGGTGAGGTGCGTAGTGTACTTTGCCTTAAGTGGCTGCTCAGATCCAGATGACTCTCCCATCGCTCAGTCGGGAGCGGGAGCTATAGGGCCATTTATGGAATCCACCTTCTCCAGCCTCCGTCAACACAGTCCAGCCAACAGGCACGGAGGACATTTTCATGCTTTGTAGAACACCGTGGGCAACAACCATCAAAACCCTGCCACAAGTTCTGCTTTTCATATTCAGATATTTTGTTGGTTTTGCTTATTTCTTGAGTATGTTCTCTCTCGCTTGTAGGACAGAGGAGCTCGTCACACGTTGAATAGGGAAGCCAAAGCAAGTAGAAGCGTATGGTTTATTTCAATTCCCCTGCATGGTGTTTGTTTACCCAAGTGTAGCATGAAATCCTATTGGTTCAAATACCGGGGGATGGGCCTGGCTATGCTAAACGCTTGCTCAGTGGTCGTGCAAGTGGTCCGATGGAAATCGGAAAACTTTGATGCGAGCTGAAAGCCACTGATTTCTCATCCTGACACCCGGTTACGTGAAAGGCAGCGTCTCCTCTACAGTGTAGTTAATGAAAACACCATCTCCTGTCACTGACACTCCATCTCCAACATAATGGAGCTTTGGGTATCAATATGTGAATGTCCTGTAGCGGTGAAAATTAATCTCTTGTGCCTAAAGTGTATGATGAGATGTGTGAATAATTCACAGCTTCTTGTTTATCTGACCTTGGATGTGTGTGTGTGTGCGTGCCTGTGCCCGTTTGTGTGTTTTGCTAGCTGGGAGGTGCAGCGGTTCCTACTGTCAAACCTGCGCTGGTGGATGGAGGAGTACTGCTTTGACGGCTTCAGATTTGATGGTATTACCTCCATGCTGTACCATCACCATGGCATCGGTAAGGCTGGTTTGTGTGCATCTCTGTGTGTGTGTGTGTGTGTGTGTGTGTGTGTGTGTGTGTGTGTGTGTGTGTGTGTGTGTGTGTGTGTGTGTGTGTGTGTGTGTGTGTGTGTGTGTGTGTGTGTGTGTGTGTGTGTGTGTGTGTGTGTGTGTGTGTGTGTGTGTGTGTATAGCATGTCATCATCCACTCCTTTGAAACCCACAGTACAGTATGAAGCAATAAATGTATTGAATTGTTATTGTTGTCTAAACCTGAAAATGTTAAAAAGGGTTGGGATGAAAAAAATAAAGTTTTTTGAGTTGAGTGAAACACTAAAAAGTGAAGTACTCACAGAGAGAACAGCCACTGTAACTGGAGCCTGATTAAAACATGTTCCTCTACAGTATTTCAAATGAGGTCAACCTTCTGACTGAAGTGTGTAATTTTACATGCTACAATGTTGTCTGATTGGTATATTTTTAGCAATTATTCAGTAAAGAGTGCCAATTAAATCAAGCAACGATTTCACGCTTTGATAAACTGTTAGCGCCTTGAGATACATAGTAATGTGCCAGCGAGAGGTGGGGATAGAAGAAGACTGCTTGTTTCTGTTTAGCTTTGCGTTTGTTTTGTGAGCGGGGAAATGCACTCAACAACCTTCTGAATGCACACAATGGATTTTGGTGTCTGAAAAAAACGTTCACTACTTACACAAACCTTACGCAGAGAGCACAGGAAAGAATCCACATGATCCTTTGCAATTGCTGTTGCACAGTGTGTGTGATATGTGTAATATGTTATTATGGATCTCTTTGAATATACTACAGGTAATGGTAGGTGCTACTTTACAGTCTCTAAAGTGGCATCTTACTGTGTAGCTCATGTACTTGCTATCAGATAATGAGTCAAAGTGTGCACTAAACTGAACGAGCATTTGCGTATTAACTTTTGTCTTCATGTCGAATACTGTTCAGAATGAAAGCCGTGTAGTAAAACGGCACCAGTACTTGAACCTACTGAGAAACGGAGGATTTTAAGATTCTTAGTGGGGAAACATGAGTGTTGACGGTGTGGGTGTTTACTCCTCAGGCTCTGGCTTCTCAGGGGACTACAGTGAGTACTTTGGCCTACAGGTGGACGAGGACTCTTTGGTCTACCTAATGCTTGCCAATCACATTCTCCATACCCTTTATCCTGACTGCATCACTGTTGCAGAGGTAAACACACACTCCACAACACACCTTTCAGCTTCCACTTACTTTGCAATGACACTGCCCACAGCTATTATTAATTAAAAGCACTTAATAGCCAGGCATAGCTTACTTGCGTATTCATTGGTATAATTAAGAGGTAATGCAAAAGGAAATGGGGTATCACTCTTTTTTTTGGCCTGTGGTATAGGATTGTCAGCCTTTAATATGTGAGTTGTGGAGTGGTATTGATGTGATCTTGGCTGACTACAGGGAAAGAAAGCTGTGCACACAAAGGGAAAATGTGATATGAAATAGTGTGACTTCTCTGCAGGATGTGTCGGGAATGCCTGCTCTCTGCAGAGGAGTGGAGGAGGGAGGGCTCGGGTTTGACTACCGACTGGCTATGGCCATCCCTGACAAGTGGATTCAGGTAAGATTATTTACTTCTTTTTGATCTACCGCTGTTTTTATTTGTGCTCTTCTCTGTTTTGTTTTTTCTTCCCCCCCAGCAGGTTTCACGGATACTGTGGGCCTCTGCTCACACAGAAATGTATGAGCCACAAATACAGTAAAGAGAAAACTGAAAGCAGCTCCAAGCAGGGATGAAAGACAAAGGGAGTGACAGGACAAGATAGGAGGCCTTAAACACTCTTGTGCTATATTACAGCTGGGTCTGTTGCTAAGTGTTGGAGTTTTTTAAGAAGCTTTCAAGTGTAAAACTTGTCTAGCAATACAGTGACACAAGGCTCTTGCCCCGTATTTCCCTGAAGGAAGCTGTACACTGTTTTGCTCCGGTGTGACTTGAATGGACACGGAGGCTTAATACACCTGGAAACTAGATGTAACCTGCAACATTACCAACAGACTTCTGAATTTAGGCGTAAACTATACATGCTAATATCCTCAGAAAGGTTTGTGTCTATACTTGTACAATGCACATAATTACAATCACACAGAATATTCCTGGGTTAAAGAAGACCTATCGTGCTCATTTTCAGGTTAGCACTTGTATTTTTGGGTTTCTGCTAGAACATTTTTTCATGCTTTAATGTTCAGAAAACACTTAATCTTTTCATACTGCCTGAATATACCAGTATTAATCCTCCTGTCTAGAAACTCTATTTCTTTACTGTAGCTCCACAGTAAGGGCTGTAGATAGTGGTGTCTTTGCATTAGCTTGCGTTACCGTAAGAGGTGTTTTGACAACATTATAAACTTTTCCGGTCACTTAATGAATAGACGGCAAACTTAATTTAGAGATTGATAGTATTCCACATTGATTGACCAATACTGCACTATAAAATCACACTGCTCCTAAGAGCCTAGGCTGTTTATATGATAGGAAACTTTAATTTTCTTGCCCCTCTTGTACTTAAAACACTCGATATTATATTAAACACAATTAAGTAGAAGAACAAAAAGGTGCTCCAAACAGTAGTCCAAACAGACCACTGACTGTAAGGACGAAGAAGGATAACAATAAATATACTTCTACAATCACAATGTCACATTCACAGTGAGACACATTTACAAATGTAAACGGGTCACATTCATTTTCTTGACCTCTTTTGCTGTTATGAAGAAAGTGTAAAAAAAAAAAACTCGCCTCCTGTTTGTTTTTCTTTTATTCTCCCGGAGCAGCAAATTCTTTTATCAAACTGAGGAAGGTCTTTGTGCTTTTTCTAAAGCGGTGTTAATTTATTTCCCCCCCCTCCTTAATCCTACCCGCTGTGTAAATGGGAAGGTCATTATTTATCCTTTCAACCACAGAGTTATGAATAAATGATGGAGGAGAAATAATTGTGATTTGAAAATAAAAGCAAAAGGAAGACAAACTTTCATAATGTTAACTAAAAGGTCATCTAGTCACTGATCCAAGCTGAAATGTCTTTAGTGGTGTTTTCTTTCCTTAAGTGGAGCATTTGAATAGGCTGGCAGCCACCTTTACATTTCACTTTGATTCATTCTTCCGTCTCATATGTCTGTCCTTGGGGTGGCTTGACATGAAGTCAAAGCAAAGGTTATTTTTCTGTTAGAATTCAATGCTCTGTTAATTTTACTTTCCTTTTCCTAACAACAAACCTTCATACAAGCAGGTATATCACCATCTCCTCCTTCACAAGGCCACAGGATAATTTCAGCCGTAATGAATATGTTCACACGGTAAGCTGTGAAGAAATATTAAAAAAATTATAATAAATTTAATAAATGTAAGGAAATGGCAATATAGCATGATGGTTTATAGTCCTAAAATCCAGACATTCTTTGAACACCGGGTTCCCAAACCAGATCCCTGATGCTTCAAAATATCTTAAGATTTTACGGTGGTATCTGTGTGAGGTAAAAAATACATTTACATATGTGTTCATTTGTAGAGATGCTTTTGCTAAACGAATTGAGAAAGAATTGTGTGTTTATCACCAGTCCATGTTTACCTCGGTGCTTATTGTCTTCAATGCAAACATTCCATTGAAAAGCATGAAAACTCTGGATGGAGTTTTGTCTTGTTGGCTTACGAAGAGACATCATTGCTCAACTTAAAGTTGAAATGTGACTTTGGAAACTTAACTGAGAAATGGACGAGCTTAAAGTAGAAACAGGATATAAAGAAGAACGGTTTAAGTGAGGGTGTTGTGCTCTTGCTCTTTTGCTCCTTTAAATGCTAGTTTTTTTATTATTTCAATTAAGTTTCATTAGTCAGTAAATAATATTCGACACATTAACCACGTTGCCTTTCAAATTTACTTTGGGTTGTAGCATGGTATAATAACTGTTTCTCAAGCTTCACCTCGATAAGATGAAATATGCCGGATCAGAACCACAACTTGGTTATTCTGTGCTGAGGAGAAGCTGTTTTGGAAGAGTGAAGTCTTTGTGGGTAAAGGCCCTTTAGGGCGGACCAGGTTTTTTTTGCCTGCTCTCAGAGTTCTCAGAGTTCTCAGTTTTTCCATGTTTCCTCAAGGTTACCACCAGTCATGCCATACAGCATACGATGCAGCTCTTTGCTCTGCTCTCTTACAGACAAAATGTTATAGAAAACTGCCCACGGAAGTAAAAGACATTGAAAAGCATCTGCTCCAACAGATGACTTTACAACAAGAGTGTTTGTGTACGTTTGGTGTTCAGGACGTATATACTGTGTATTTAGAATATGCTGGTAATGTTAAGTCACATTAACATGTTTCTTCACAAATATATGACCTGCAGCAATGGTTGCAAAGGTTATCATCTAGTAAAATAAAGGATCTTGGTAAGATGATTACAAAAACAGTAACTTGAATAACTTAATTCAGCAGTAATCACTGCTAAAATTCAAAGAGGATGATTAACCATTGCCAGCAAATGTAATAACATCATCGAGTGATATGTTACCACCCGGCACCGCTTCAGACTGGATGGGAAAATTCTGGACGCCAAATATTCTCCGTCCTTCCACAACAACTGTTGAAGCACCCTTTAGCTCTCCACTTCAGCCCAAACTGCCACTGGGAAAGTACTTAATGGCCCACAATGGGAAAACATTGTTTATAACTGTGCAGCCATCAGGTATGAAAGTCCACAACTGTGTGATATGGAAGCCGAGCAGCACAGGGAAAGTGCATGCGTACTCAGCCATCAATCCAGAGATAGATAAAGGTTATTATGTATTTCTTTCTCTGAGAGTTGCTGTCTGAGCTGATGGCACCATCACACACGGCCGTACAGCTTCTTTCAACCCTGTTTTGGAGCAGTGTTTGCCTCTTCTGGAGAATAAATTCACTGTACTTGGGATCAGTACATAACCCATCATTTATTTCCTTGTGTATGTTTAGAGCAAGTAGAGGTCTTGTTTGATATTTAAGGGACAATGCAGCTTGTAGAAGGCCTGAAGAGGTTATCATTTGTAAGATTCATGTAAAGCTGTGACTTTTTATCCAGTTAGTCCACACTGAAAGTTATATTTACTCATATTTTGGTGATAAAGCAAAGCAGTGTGTGTGACCTCGGCGCCACATGCATCCTCTTGCACTACGGTTTCTTGTGTTTCTCGATGGGGGAAGTTTATGCATCGTTAATCAAGTCTGTCTCTCACAGCGGTGGGTTTTACTCAGTAGAGACGACGGAGGGAGGAAAAGAGAGGGGCAGAGGGAGGGGGAGAGATAGTCCCAGACTTGACCTTCCTCAGTGATGCTTGCAATAGCTGTGCAGCAGGCTGTGCTGCGCCGCTAAAAACGCAGCCTCCTCCACGGTAACCAAAGGTTTTACAGGATTATCCTCGGGACGCCTCTGGAGAGGTTGTTGCTGCTTTTTTTTACTTTTCAAACAATATTGCTTGCAATGCAATATTCGTTTAGATACTTCTTCTGGTTGCATTTTTTTTTTCAATTACATTTGTTGCCTCCCCGAGGAGACTCGACATCACATGAATCGCAAAGCTGAGGGAGAGCAAGCGAGCAGCAAAATTCATGTATTTCTGTGCAGGGAAGCATTCACATGAACATGCCTTGGTATAGTCAGTGAAGTGCACTCAGGGCTAGCCTTTCCTCTCCTCACAGAGTGTCAATTAGGGAAGGATTTGAATGGACTGAAGTGGAGCCTCCAGTGAGAGGTGTGTTGCGGAGAAGGAAACGTGGAGCGGGGGGAGGCAGGCATTCAGACGGACAGACAGACAGGCAAGAAGAAACGGAAGGAATGAGAGACAAAGAGACAGAGCAGCATGGCTTATTTATAGATTCACGTGTGCACCAGTGATTCTCTCCCGGTTCCTCCAGCGGGCCCTCACGCTGTGTTTCGTCCCCAGCATGACTGAGTGATATGACTCATTTACTGGCTGCAGAAGGCTGTTAGGACCAACAGGCTGTGAAAAATTAAGATATCCTAATGAGGACCAGATAAGGCACACAGCACAAGTTTGGATGATTCGATCTGATTATGACCATAAAATGCTGTCACTCGTAATGGATAATGTTACAAAAGCCCTCTGATTTAACAAGCACCCTTCCCTCCAGCTACAATAGATTGAGATGTAATTGAAACAATTAAAGGCGGAGGTAGGTAGGGGGCTCGCTGGTCGCGGCAAGGAGAAGAGAAGGCGATGCAGAGACTTTTCTCCGGCTTCTCTCCGCTCCACAACTTGAATGACCTCCGAGTCAATTGTCCCGATTTTAGTTTCTGTTCGTCCATTTATTTTTAATTGAATGAAAATATCAGTCTGCACAGCTCTCTCCTTATTAGTTCAAGGGGGAAATCCATTTCTGGTCAACATACTTCGCTATGTCCATCATACTGGAAACACTTTCAATTAACATGCCTTAATAACATTCAGGCTGCCGGCGAGCGATGATGGACTCTAGCTTGTTTGTGTAAACATGTCAGCGGCTTCATCTCTGACCGGTGATACCCTCCTCTCGTATCCTTTAACGTTCACATTTCAGCTTCATTCTACTTTATTTTTTTTAGCTAATTGCACTCTCAGGCCTCCCTTGTATGGCGTTACTGGTGGTGTGAGATTTAGACGGTGACTCCTTTTAGCAAACCGAGGCTCGCTAAGGAGTGCCTTTCAGCTAAGTCAAGCTGGAGACATTTGTGTGGGCAGAATGTTTATTAATTTCAACAAAAACTGTGAAAGTATAAAAATAGGGATGCATTAACTTGATCCTTGGGATTCAGTGTTGCACACCTTCGTTTCCCGCTCATCTCTTCTCACTGTATGTGAGAAGAGAGGATGTCCCCATAGCAACACGGTGCCAGTAAAGACGGGAGAGGCAGGATGCTCGGGCCAGCCACCAAATGTAAAACAAGAGCTTTACACTAAACTCATCTCTAGCTCCGGGTCCTTCCCAGCATGATGGGATGGTAGGAGAGAGGCTCTGGAATCAGTCATAGCACGCCAGTGGCAGTGAGATGACCTCATCCTGCACCGCTGGATTTTTTTTTCTTATTTTATTTCTGGCTCTGCCTAATTAATCTGGGCACTCTGGTTGGCTCCTGACAGCAGGCTTGTAAAGTAAGATTTGTGCACTGCTCATTATCATTGATGAAGTGGAGTGTCAGTGGTGCCAGGAAGCTCGGCTGGTCGGGGCTGATGTGGGTGAGCTGGTGGTAGGGAAGTCGTCAACCCAGTCACTCTTGTCTCCGCTCCGACAGCCCCACTCCCAGATTAATTGCTCCCAGACCACTTTTGCGGTCGGATTGAATTGTAATGATTCATAAGGAAGTGTAAAGTGTCTGAGTGTACGTGGATGTGGAGGCGGACGGGATGATCTCTGGGGTATATTCTGCAGATTCAGTTGTTTGGCTTTTATATTGGAGCCGGTGAGAAAAAAAAAAAAGAGGGCAGCATTTGGAGGATTTATTTATTTTCAGCTGGTGTGGCATTCTTAGTTTAGCTGCAGGAGGGAAATTCATTTTTAAACTTTTTTATCACTATTCAATTTATCCATACATTAACTATTGTACTGTAATATTCTCCATGATGCTACTAACCTTATCAACCTTAACAAGACACTGTCATTTAGAAGTGTCTTGAGAACAGACGCCTGATAACTGTGACCCATCTGCCTTGATTATTAGGACATGTAATATATTAGATATGCATAGTCATAACATTTTTCACACATGTGGTGATGTGTATGTACCTAATAATGTCCCCGATGTTTTTTTTTGTTTGTTTTTTTCAATCGATTTTCCAGCCTTCACTCGTATCCCGCTAGGTATACAAAGACTTTCTCGGTACCAATTTGCAGGACCACTGAATATAGAGCTTGTACTATAGAAGCATCTGCTTTGTCAAATGAATGAATGTTTTTTTTAAAGTTTAATTAAAATAACATTTTTTTTGACCATTTACGTTTATCTTTTATTCCTTTTTTCTTACTTCCTTACTTATCCATTTATTTATTGAAATGTCTTTTACCATAACATCTTAAAGTGCCTGAAAACTTGGCTTCATACCTCTCATTTTCCTCTAACATTAAATGGTCGTATAAATACACTTTAATCAACTTTAACAAAAACCGGACATTGACCGGTGGACATTAGATCAAACCTGGCAGCTGGGGCGAGTAAATACAGTCTATGCCAAAACCTACTTGTTATTACTTGTGATTTAAAATGTAATCGTTGAAATGACAGTGATGTTTGTTCCGAGGTATGAGGTCCTCTGCATCAGGGGCCGTATTGAGCTAAACCCAAAGAACAGCCGGCGTGGCTTGGCTCAAGGATCTGAGGCAGCGCACTGAGCTCAAAGGGAGTTAAAAGGTCTGAGAATTTTGTAGCGCATGCAGATGAGAAGTGCCTCACCGACGTTTTCTAGTGGCAGTGGGAATGACTAATACGGCCACACAAGGCTAAGGTTGGGAAGAGTGAATGTCAACAGATGGTGATGTATAGAGCGGGAGAGCCTCTATTTAGGTGGACCAGCCAGTTCATCTCAGACATATTGATCGACACAATTACCTTCTTTACTCTGAGGATTATGGCTCTGTAGAGTAATATAAAGGTTTCCTGACATGTCAATCAGCTGTCACAGCAAATTCCACCCAGCAGACTTCAGCCTGTCACTGAGATGGGCTCTCCAACTCCCCCAGCATCAGACAGGCTGCATGTCTATCACCAAGAGTTCTTGGAGGGCATAAACTCTCTTTTTTTTTTTTTTTTTCATTTAGGAGTGATATAGATACTGTGGCTTTCTAACATCTCTCTTGTTTATTAAATCATCTCCGTTGCCCACTACTGTCTATGTGATTATCTTCACTCTGCCCCTGTGCTCTCGTTAGCTCCTCCACCTCCTGAAAATGACCAGCAGGACCTGTGCATGTAGGCAGGCCAGTGGCAGGGCATTGATTCCCTGGTTGGATTTATTGTTGAATCCCTCCGTTTGGATGAGAGGCTCTGACCTTGCCCATCTCAGGTGGGGAGGGCTGATGCCTTACTACCCATGGGCTGTAGTGAAGTTATTAAAAACTCTATTACCGCCATTCAAAGGTAGACATAACTCACAGTGCGGATATAGAGATGTCAAAACAGAGATTGATCTGAGAAAGAAGGGTAACCCAGAGAAAACCTTAAGAAAGGTAGAAAGACTGCCAGAACTGAAATACTGATCTTTAGACATCAGTCAGAGCCCGAATGGATCTCTCAGCTACACATCTATCACTTCCCTTTTCAATAACCCCTCTCTGTCACCCTGTAGATCCTGAAGGAGTTAAAGGATGAGGACTGGGACATGGGCAATATCATCCACACACTGACCAACAGGCGCTATGGAGAGAAATGCATAGCCTATGCAGAGAGTCATGATCAGGTAAGCTATTCTCTACAAGATCCCACTCAAAAGTGTCTGGATTATCACGCTGTGGGTCATAAAACATAACCCACCGTTCCAGGCTCTGGTTGGGGATAAGAGCCTGGCCTTCTGGTTGATGGACAAGGAGATGTACACCAACATGAGCTCCCTGATTCCCATGACAGCCGTCATCGACCGCGGCATGCAGCTGCATAAGATGATCCGCCTCCTCACTCATAGTCTCGGCGGAGAAGGCTACCTCAACTTCATAGGTGAGTGATTGTGGTAACACCAAGAGAATCGTACAACCTAGAAGTTGCCTGGAAATGATAGTGTATACAAGGATAAATACTATTGAGCAGTCATTAATAAATGTTGTGTTAGCCTTGTTATGTGCAGCTCAAAAGGATCCTGTGTTTTGATGGTGTTCTGGTGGAATATTTCAGTGTTAAAACAATGAATCCATTGACAGAAAATTGACCAACAACAATTATTCTAACGCATTGTAAATTACATAAATGTGGTTTTGGAACCATTGGTCAGATAAAACAAGCAATTTGACATCACCTTTATCGCTAAGACATTTTATACTTGAATTGTTGAAAAGAATAATTGGCAGAAAAGTCTTTAACAAAAATAATCGACTGCTGCAGCCCTGATATAATTATGTTTTTGCATAGAGGAGTTCATTTACACACATTCCAATTCAAAATTCTGGCTCATGATATACATAATGTATAATATTGTTGATTCAGCTCTCACATCATGTATCCTATCGCATATAACACAGCATAACAAACTGCATAACATTGCTTTTCATATAATCATTCTCTCTCTCGATAGATAGATGGATAGATAGATAGATCTATGTCTTATTAATAGGCTATATAACGAACAGTCAAGAGGCAGTTGAGGTCGTGCTTGTGAGGCATCGTCCTGCTTGGTTCAGTTTTTGTTGAGAGTTCATTTTAGATCTCTCTCGTGTACCGTATTCATCCTGAATTTGAAGCTCTCCCCTCAGCCGGACACAACAATCGCTAAGAGTTCAATGAACGGATAGAAATGCACATTTATTCTCCTGTCCATCAAAGTCCTCTACGGGCAACAGGCAGAAACAGGCTTTAGTGTACAGTTTTAATTGATGAGCTATTCCTTCTGTGTTTATTTGCACTACTGTTTTGGGGTGTTTTGTGCATTTATTTTTGTACATATCCGTTTGCCATAGTGTGTTTCTTTAGCTTCAGGGTAAGACAAACGTAATTTACCTTTGCAATAATAAAGTTGTCCTAATTCACTAAGGCTTGAAGTAGCCCTTGTCACTTATTTTCCATTCGGGGTGAAGTGCTCGGTTATTAGATTTCTTATATTTCTTTCATGGATACATCCTCGGAGTAGCTCGTGACCAATGAGTCAAGGCTGATGATAAGCATCAAAGGAACCTTTTGAAGTGGGGTTGACATTAATACGTTCAAGAGCCGATGGTGAAATACAGGACAAAGGCTGTCTGAGATCGGATAGGTTACCGGTTTTCTTTTTCCACATCGATTCCAATTCACAGTCACTGTTGAGATGCATCTCGCATCATCTGAGCTTTATCGAGGCCTGCTGGTAAAGATAATAAAGTGATAATTAATGATGTTGGCAGTTGACCTTGGTTGAAGAGAATGCGTTTCCTCGGATGAGCCTCACTAATGTAAACGCAGCCTGCCATTGTGATCCACAGCATTTTAGCGCCACCTGGTGATCAGGTCAAGCTCTGAGTCCAAACAATCAAAGTATTTCTGCAATACCTGAGCAGCCTCTTTGGATTCATTATCGCTCAGTATTCACTACGATGTCCAGTCTTACTCTGTGGAAAGAGAGTGAAACACCCTGTGAATCTACTCTGATGTGTCTGTGGGGGGGGAGCACAATCAAAGCGTCTGACAATCATAACAGCGCAGCTCATAATGAACAGGATGTCAGAGAACTGACCCCCTGTGGGCTGTTGAAGGACAGTTGATAGTAATCACATCTCATTCTCTGGCTTAAGTAGAGCTAAAAGTCGCACTCTGCTCTGCTTTGTGTCTCATGTACTTTTACTGTCATTCAGTGCAGCATCAGAATCATCAAGAGATGGTGGAGTGGCTGAAGAACAATACTTGAAGTGGCTATTTAACAATGGTTTCGTTAAGTCAGTCTAATCCCTTATCTTTTGTGAAGATAGACTTAAGCTGCTCATTTGCCATCTTAACCTTAACCCATACTTTTGTCTTTGGATCTTTTGATCAGATGTACTGTATTATTGCACAGCCGAAAGCCATAAACATATACAGTAGCTAAAGGACAATCTTTTATGAGTTTCTTGTGTCAGTTGATGACTGAATTAGCCAGTAACTATTTGATGCATTGCAGATTGAAATGCTTCAATCTGGCTAAATAAGGCAATAATAAATGGGCATGAAAAGGGAATGCAACTCATTAACTCACTGTATTTATTAAGCCGAGCCCAGTTGACTACTACTCTATGTTGAGTAGTTGCATTTCGCTTACAAAGCGACAACAGAATAAGAAAATGGCTTATATTCTTTACACTTTCCATTGATAAAAATGGGGATGATCATCTTGTCCAAGTAGTAATACGTACTATATGTACGATATATTAACCTTTTATACTATCTATACATGTGTCCATGCTTCCCATTGGCCTCCACTTGTAAATCCTTGTTTTTATCTTCCGCATCAGTCATTTCTATGTATTTATAGAATAAATCTTAATTCAAGCTGCTAAAATGATAGACGCTGAGACTTGGGTGTCGATAATAAATCCCTGTATTTTATATTCACTTAAACTACAGAATGTCAATCTGTAAATTCCTTCAGAGTCCTCCACCTGTCTTGATATACCGTATTTTCCGCACTATAAAGCGCACCGGATTATAAGGCGCACCTTCAATGAATGGCCTATTTTAGAACTGTTTTTATATATAGGGCGCACCGGATTATAAGGCGCATAGAATAGAATAGCGTCGTAAGCGTGTCTCTTGAAAGGTGCCATTTTGGGGTCTTTATACACACAAGTGGTGTTGGACTAGGAGTAAGCACAGTACCGGTGTTTACCGCGGTGCGGCTTTGTAGTTTACCAGTCGTACTGAAACATTTTGACAGAGCGCCGTGGACAACCAGTATGGATCAACCAATTAACCAATTGATCCATATATAAGGCGCTCCGGATTACAAGGCGCACTGTCGTTTTTTGAGAAAATTAAAGGCTTTTAAGTGCGCCTTATAGTGCGGAAAATACGGTAATGTGGAAACATGTCCCTCACCGTTGTCTTGTAAAATCGCCCCTTAATGGCGATCTTGCTTCTCCTCCTTCTAGCTTTAAGCCGTTTTTAAACCTCTAGATCAATGATAACTCTTCTTGCTGATGCAGTTTTCTCCAGAGTCCAGACTTCAAGCCTTTTATTACCCGTTCTACTGAAGGAACAGATGGATACTTTATCACACATACGACTTTCCTCCACTCCCTCAGTTATTCTAATTTCTTCAAAGGGGTTGTTTTGATTTTTTCCATTTCTACTTTTGTTTAAACCTTTCATGCATCAGTAAATCTGTCAGTTTTTGTTTATAGGTGTTGTATCATAGAAGCACAAACTCCATTGTAGTATTGACGGAGCCATAACAAAAGTAAAATCAAGTCCTCCTTTTCAAGATGATTACTTCACAGTTATGCCTAATTGTGCTCCATTTCTTAAAATCAGAGATGGCAGAATTAATCAGACAAATTAGGCAGACTTGCATTTCAAACTTTAAAGTACACATTTCGTCAAGTAATGCTCAGTGGTTTGAAGATCAGTTATGAAAAGGGGACCCGTGTTAAGGTAGGCAGAAAAACTAATATCGTTCTCTTTGGAGATCTTCTGATGGCTGACTCAAAGAATGGTGCTATCATCTTGTGACAACAGTTATAAAGGATGAAAGTTCAAAGTTATCCTGAAGAACACAAAACCTGAAACCTAAAGTTCATCCCTGAGAGCTTCCGCCTATCGGGCGAGCGTTAGGGGGGGGAAAAAGAAAATCAAGTAGATCTGAGATGACATGTCGTGTCAGTAGATCAATGTCGACACTCATTTAGTCAGTGCTCAGCAAGAGCAAATTGTTTGAGCAAGCAAATCAAATCAATTGAAATCAATTGAAAGTGTCTAACCTAGAAAAACCCATTTATTTACTCATGACCAATAGCAAACACCACACAGCAAGAGGACAGAGGGAGCGTCGGCGTTCGAGAGGCCGGGAGATGGATACTGTAAAGGATGTGGAGTGTCAATGACATTAAAGCACCGAGTGGCGTGGCAATAATGAAACGCCTCAGTGGTTTTATCATTACATCAGCAGGGACAGAATGGAGGCACTTGCACTTTCTGACTTTCAGGGCTCACAGAGACTTAAGATAACCTTGCAGATTTACAGTCTAAATCATTGAGCTAAGAACTTCTCCCAGCACTCCGTATTCATAGATTGCTACAATGCAACGGGCAACTGTTATACTGCAGCCTTGGACAGTGAATTTCAAACCAGCGCTCCCTCCTCATACATTTTAAATGGATAATCTCACTGAGAGCTAACTGTGCTTGCAGGCTTGTGGTTTCGGAGGAACACGGCACTGACACCGCTGCTTGTTGGACCAGTAATGCTTATTTTATGTGCAGAGTGGGAGTGTATGTTAACACAGTAACAGGAAATCAATCTAGCAAGTGCAAATAATCATTGTATCGTGTTTGCAGCCTCTTTTTTATTTTTTTCTCATTGCATCTGAAACCTGTGACTCTCGCCCTCCCATCCCCTCTGATTCCCTCATTGATCTTCCTTTGCCAGAATCCCTCCAATGGAAAACACATTGATCCTTGGCTTCTTCTTGTGCTGCTAATTACTGAGGGGACTGTCACTGTCGGGCCCTTATCTGATGCAGGGCTGTGTAGAGGAGTAATGGGATGTGCCAGCTGAAAAGCTGTCTGACATAACCTTGTGTAAACATGGTTGCCCCCAATTAATCATATATGTATTGGAACCACCATCAATTTATGCATCAACATGATCCAACAAACTTTTTTCAACTCTTAGCATGGGTTCAAAATCTTAGTGCAACTTCTTAAAATAAATGTAATGACTTTCTCTTATTTCGGTGTTTTACCGATCAAGTTCTATTGGCTATGATAACATTTAACTCACCACCCTAATTGCTGACATATGAGGATGTGGTGACCTTTCCAACAGGGCATGGTGTAATCTGAACCCTAAACTAAACCCTAAACCATAACCTCTTCTTCTTGTAAAGTTGGTCACGTTTTCCTAAATAAAAGTTTTTGATTTAGATTTGATTTCTTAACAAAACTGAGAGTCGACAGCCGTGCTAGCTGCTCTGTGAGGCTATATAGGCACAATGAGCTAAATGTTATAACTTGCAATTTTATGGCAATCCACCCAGTAGTTGTTTCACTTAAAATCACAAATGTTAACCAGCTGGTGTCAGTAAAGGAATATTCCGAGGATCACAATTCATCCTCTGCAGACCATGCACGTCGGTACCAGATTTCTTGGCAATCCATCCAATAGTTATTGAGATATTTCAGTTTGGACCAGATTAACCCACCAACACTGCCATGCCCAGAACCATGCAGCTGGCATTAATTGCTCTTTATATCGGTGGTCTATTACAATTTGGGGATTTTACTTGTAAATGTGTAATTTTGGCCATCAGCCCCATAATAACATTGGACTCACCAAGTTAATTTCTGAGATCAAAAGTGGAAACATCATTAAAAACGTTTAGGTTTTATGTAAACATCCATCACAGTTTGGAGACCCACATCCTGGGTCCACTGTGACCTTCCATACTTGCTGTTGGTTGTGTGTGTGTGCAGAGTTTGTCTGTGCAAATAGCTGCAAATACACTGGTTAAGATAATCTGGATGTTAACTTAACCTTCCTGACTACTAGTGTTTCTCCACATGTCTGACTTCATTGTAGTCCGACATAGTAAAGAAAACGGCAATTATCCTTTAATGAATGTTCAAAAAACTAACTTTGTATATATTATACTGAAACCCCTCACGGTATTTTATCTCAGGTAACAGTGCCCCAGATATATTATGAGACATAAATGATGATTTTATTCATGTGTGTCTTGTGGTAAGAATCCATCATATTTCGTCCTTTTTACAGACGGTGCTATCTGGTTTATTTCAGCTGTGAGGAGGCAGAGGAAGGTTATTATCACGGTGATTAATGCAGGCATATGGGAGGAACATTGCCGTGTTATCGTAGAGGAGAGGGAAATGATTACCTAATGGAGGTGTGTCCAATGTGTTTCTTTAAAGCCAAAATGAAAAGAAGAGTCAAAGACTTCCACGGGGCACTGAATCAACCTGAACAGGAAATCAATCATCTCCACTAGACTTTATAAAATAATAACATTAGGAAACTGAAAGCAAATACAGGCAAAAAGAGGCTGCTGTGCTTACACTGTTAATGAAGTGTAGCTCTTTTGAGAGCTTTTATCAAAGCTGCAGCCTGTATCTGGGGGCTCTATCGTGGACAGAATAGGCAGATCACTGTTTTTTTTTTTTTCCCCTTCTTACTCGTGTGTGTGTGTGTGTGTGTGTGTGTGTGTGTGTGTGTGTGTGTGTGTGTGTGTGTGTGTGTGTGTGTGTGTGTGTGTGTGTGTGTGTGTGTGTGTGTGTGTGTGTGTGTGTGTGTGTGTGTGTGTGTGTGTGTGTGTGTGTGTGTGTGTGTGTGTGTGTGTGTGTGTGTGTGTGTGTGTCCTCCCTGCCCCCGTATGCCACACTCACACAAAGCAAGTGGATGATAAGGAATAGCTCATTAATGTGAAAGTCCACACTACAACATTTTCACACTTGCATACTTTGAATTTCTGCATGCATTTTGTTGTGTTGCGGAGTTCTTATGTGTGCAGGTCAAGTGTGGGCCAATAGATCAAGTCACATCACGTTTAAATATCTCGAGGGCAGTGTGGAGTAGCACTTCCTTTTATATGCTCGTTATTTTGCCCTGACAGTGTTCACGCCTGTTCGGTTCCCGCAGTCTTAAACCAAAGAACAAAAATGATCCATTGTTTGCTTTTGGTTCTAGCCCATTTAGGGTTCACACTGACTTATTACAAACAAAGCAAGAGTTGTAAACATGGACTGACGGGTAACTCACTCACTGGACAGTTTGGGTGACCTATTCTGCATCATCGGCGCTACATGGGGCCCGTGGGGGGGAAAATCAAAACTGAATTTATTTCAGTGACCGACCGCAAGTGACGCTGTGCTCACGGGTGCCTGAAGTCTTCACTTATTTTTCCGCGGTAGTCACAAAAAGCTCCGACAAAGAGAAACAGATGGTCATGAGCAGCAGTTCAGACTGTAACGGAAGGTTGGAGACGGCAGACAGAAGTGAGCCGTCGTATGCGGCAGTGCGATTGGAAACAATTGTTGCCATAATCAGCACACAGATGATGCAAAAAAAAATAAAATAATTGTTTTTGAATTCAGCTGGTCTCAGTGCATTAGTTCGGTCAATGACATAGATAGCAGTGTTCTCACTTTCTGACATGAACAAGACCAAACGGTCCCGTACGTCAGAGTTTCTTTTCACCACAGTAAACAAGTTAACATCCGAAAAAATCCCACTTGAGAAGTCGACTGTAGTGCAGGGATGCCAATGTCTGGCCTACAGGGACGGGTTGTTACTGTTGGATTTGGCAGTGTAGAGCCAGTGTAGCTGGCAAGACGGTGTTTGGGACGCTTTTGAACAGGTTTGGTTATTAGCAAATATCATAGATAATTGTTAATATTAATAGAATTATCAATAGATAATATCCATAATAACAGGGCACCAACACTATGTAGGTGCAGTAGCTCAGAAAGGAATTGAATTGCTAAGTAATTATTAATTATATTGAATAATATGATTTAATTGACATAAAAATCACCTTGGGGCGCCACCTTTCTTAACAAAATGTTAGCCACTTAATGTAGTCCCATAAAATAGTCTTATGAGATATACTAAGCACATCAATTTGGAACTCTTGATTAATACTTAGATTAATAACTGTAACTAAAGTGTGTGTCTCTGTGAGAGAGACAGAGAATGGTGTTCTGGCTTCAAAATGGTGACTGAGCACAAAACTAAATGGCTGACAAAGTAAAACGACAAAGATGGCTGAATCACATGATGGCCGCTTTTTTGTCTTGAGTGAACACGTGTTCAGTCATAACAGAGTGAATAGTGCAAGAGTTTTGAGATTCTCTCTGAATGTCTGTGTTTAAAATCAATTCACAGTTTATGTGCGTGATTGTAATACGTGTCGGATAACATGGCGGGTTAGAAAAGATTATAAGTGCGCATGCAAGACACTTAGTCCGTGTGAAGCATAACTAACACATCAATTTTGGCAAAGTCTGTACTGGATCAGACCCAGTTACGTTACTTTGTCCATGGAGGAAAACTTGCTTAATGCTTTTTGTTGCTTGAAAAGTCAGCTGGCAGACTTTGTTGTAGCTGCTGTTGCTAAACTTGTTTACTCTGGGTTAGCGGTGCGTCCTGATCGGTCTTCCAGGTCCCTGCTGTGAAAGAACGGTTCTGTGTGTGCCTGTTCAGTTAGCAGGCCATACCTGAGAGACGAGGAGTTGAACAGCAGCGCAGCTCTTGCTGCTTGCAAAGGTGAGAGAGAAGAGACAGCTGAAGTCTGCTGCTCCTTGCAGTGGAGGAGAGAGGGTGAGAGGGGGAGGGAGGGAGGGGGAGAGAGAGAGGGAGAACAAAGGGAAGTTTGCTGCTAGTTATGGGTTTTGCCTCTAGGCGTGATAACGGAAGGATCCTGGGAAACTGATTAAAAATGGCCCAACGACAGGTAGCCAAGTTGCACAGAAAACAGCTTGTGTGTTCTATGATATTGGTTGAGCTCTGTTGGAAACATTGAATGATCTTAAATGAATGTTAAGCTGTGCGACCACAAGTTTATCAATAGCTGCACGCATGAACTCACTGAAGACAAGGGATGAGATTGGAAAAAGGATCTGTGCTAAGTGTGGGGGGGGGGACAATACTTTCTGATTTGTATCTCGATGGCATCAGCTGGAAGGAACACTAGTCTGCAGCACACTATTATTACTATTATTTATATAACCATTGAGATGTATTTACACATTCTTGAACGGATCGTTCCGGCCCTCCTAGAACACTGTGCGATGATATGATGTTGCACATATAATGAAGGGTTTAGTTTTTGTCCCAATGAGCCAATTATGACTGATGAACACATCTTCAACCAGAGAGTAGGAACGAATCAGGGAAATCCTTTGGCTGGAAAAAGCCCGAGAAAAAGCCCGAGAAGCCAAAGCCAAATGACATACTATTTGCATACAGCATGCACTGTATACACATTTTATATATACATTTATTTTTTTCCAGTATACAACAAGTCAAAGTACTTTCATTATTTACTCGGAGCCGATGCACAATGTGGGATGACAGATGCCAGTCAGACTTCAGCTTTTGGAAAACTGCTGCTCATTAAACTTCAAGAGAACGCTTGTCCAGTTTTTTGTTTGTTTTGTTTTTGAGAGGTTTTCGTTGAGCTATTTCATATCACCATCCACAATTTTGTTTAAACAAGTTTGCGGCTGTGAATAACTCCACCATTTTTGCTATCAATTTGCTATCAATTTGGGACTACAGAGTCCATCAACAGCGCACGTTTAGTATTCCAATATCAATACACTATGTCCCTTAAACCAGCTTAGAATGATTATGTTGCATGGAATTGGGACACAGCTCTTTGTAAATAAATATATAAAAAAATAAAATACCTGTGTAGCTCAGGTCGCCATGGATCTGTTGTCTGTGGCATGTAAAGTACAACAACCCTCTGAGGTGGATCAATGTGTGTAATGCACAGTTCGGATTGCAAAAAGCCATCAAACTCATTCTTCAGCGTAACATGTTTAATACAACAGTGGTTGCTCTCACTCACACCACCTACATGCACCCTATGCAACACAGTGCAACACAGAGAACATGTCGAAAGTCATACTGGGAAATGAAGGAACTCCAAAGTACTGTAGATGTTGAGCCAGACAGAGGGAGGACAAAAATAGTAAATTATGCATTGAACATCACATATGGATGCCTGACAGAGAAAGAGTATCTGAATGTTGTTTTTTTCCTCCTTGAGAATGAGCTCCCCGGGGTAATCGTGGGGCTTATTCCTTAGGTGCTACTTAAAGGGAGGAGCCTCGAGCACAGTGTTTTCTTTTATGCCATTGCTCCCGCTTGACAGATCTTGAAATCACGTCAATGCTACCTGAATCCACAGAATGTTGTGAAATCATCTTTCTTTTCTTGAAGGAAGTTTGTCAAATTGTAGCATGTCCTTGACCTCTTTCATTCAGCACAATCCCCCGACAGTTTCTAGTTTTCTTCTGTAGTAGTTTAGGTGATAGTAATCTAGTTCTATGATTTCAGATGGGAAAAATCAAGCTATTTAGACTTAGCCACTCACTTCCCCAATTTTTTGAACTCTGGATGTAGGCTAATCACTGGTACTGCCCTCGAACTGTGCTCACCCCATAAGCCTACAGAGCCGCTCAACCACCAACGATCTGCCACTCCACACCAGTTTATGCGGTAAAACAGTGGAGAGGGGACAACCTCACCGTGTGCATTAAATTCTGATTGACTGTAGCCTAAAATGCAATATATCAGGCAGGAAGGGGTACGTCTGCACAGGCCAAAATGTATAGCTCGTATAGAACAAGCAGTCTATTAATACTGTAAACTGTCACATAGTAAGTCTCCCAATTCCTGGTACCCAGTGCAAATCACAGATGTGGAGAAAACCCAAATGCCCGTTAAGTAAGTTAGAAAGAAGAACTACAGTTCTGTTAACTGTGTTTCCATTAATCTCCAGTGAAGGGGACTGGATTTCTTAATTTGAGAAATCAGGCTGCTGCAGAGAGACTTCGGTGCTTGATAAGCATGCTGATATAGCCATATAGCTTTATATGGTGGACTGTGCATCTGCATCTTGTATGCTTAGTCTGCACAACAGCTGTTATCAGTTCTTCACACACCCGTTTGTCCCTGTCAGGATCCAGGCTGGCCGATTGGGCCTGGTGCACCATGGCCTGCAACAATTTCCCCCCAGTGCCTGAGGTTGTCCATCACAGTGCTGCCTGCAGCTAAGTCATTTCCACATCCCTCAGTGTTGTTCCAATGGCTGGATAGTCCAGGGGTGGCTAATATCTATAATATTATAACGGTACATTGTATCGCTCAATACAAGGCATTCAGGTCAATACACATTATTAACCAAACAATTCAACATTTTGTTTTGTTCAAAATGTGTTGAACTGTAAAGTGGTGTCATTGTTGAGCGAGAGAGGGAGGATGATGAACGCTGAGGAAGGCTCTTGAATTGGGCTATTTCATCCTTGAGGCTCTGAGGATGCCGGGAAGATGACACATTGGACAGTCCCCCTAGTGGCCGCAGAGCACTATCGAGAACGTCATCGTCTTTTTGCTTGAGGGCAGTCATGCCTACCAGACGTATCGACTGCCGACTTGGGGCCGTGACATGGCCCACAGCGGCTGTAACATCCATGGTGAAATTGCTCATTTGTGTCGCTAAGGCAGATACAAAAACAGCTCAGTCAAAACTGGCAGCCTGAAACTTTAAGAGACTCCTGCCATGATTGCTTGACACACACTAGTTTTCTTTAGGCACTGGAAGAGTAACAATGTGGCCTCTGGGGTCACAATGGTTACTCCTGATGGTCCTAGACACAGGCTTCAAAACACTGGGAGAGTCTCAACTACATCCCAGAATGGACAGGACAAGACTGCATTGTCTTCAGTCCTGCCAGGAAGTGTGGAGATGTCTTCAGTCTGTAAAATTGCTGAGGGTTTTTTTTCTATGTAGAATGAAACCCGTCTGAAACAGATTTACAGTACATCAGCTGATCTCCTTACTCAACGAAAAGTAACCGAGATGATCGCGCCAAATGGATCCGAAAGCCATCCAAAGCATAAGTTATACACATTACACTGTGCTGTATTTTCAAGAAAATAAGTTTTCACTTCAGGGCACATCAATGTCCTGTTTCTTCAATGCGGTTCTCCTTGCTCAAAGGATTTTTGTTATAACTTTCATTCCTTGTTGGTGATTTGTGACCATCATATCTCGAAAATGAATGGCCACATTGGAGTAAAACGTAATCGATTTCAAACTCCCACGATGAAGAAATCTGAAGATTTTGTTGATCTTTTGACCTTCTCTCTTGCGCTATGGCAGCGGTTCCCAAACTTTTTAGGCCACGCACCCCCTTCTACATCCCGACCGGGTTCACGCACCCCCAATCCCCCATACCTTTAAAAAAAAAAAAAAGCAACGGAGCCTATTTATAGCCGTATAAAAATCGGACCAATGAGAGAACAGTTTGCTCGCGCGTGGCGTTTGTTTACAAGATAAAAAAGCACAAAAAAATCTTCCTGCACCGTGCCTTCGAAAAGGTAACGGACGTACACCAGAAGATTGGCCAGATTGGCCACATCTGTAGACTCGTCTACTTGCAGAGAGTAAAACTCACTCTTCTTCACGCGACCGACTAATGTAGCCAGGATGTCTTCGGACAAAGCATCGATGCGGCGCAACACAGTGTTGTTGGACACCGGGATCACGTCCAACGTTTTTGCTTCTCTCTCTCTCCAATCATACATTCCACCATCTCTTTGGCAGCTGGCAAGCACACGTCTTCGGCGATTGTGTGAGGTAGCCCCTTTCTTGCTATTCTGTGACCAGATATGAAGCCCGTAGTGCATTTTTTGTAGACCCAATGTTAGCCAGAACCTCACTGCGCTGTCTCCTAAAAATTACGTTCCCCCAAAACTAAAATGCATTCTCAATTACGTTTGACCAAAAACGTATTTTCTCCCTGATTACGTTTGTGTTTGACTTATTACATTGACTTATTACAAATACGTTTCTAATCAACATTTTAACACTTTAACCTTTTTTCCCTCTCCACCACCGCCTCTCCTTCTCCCTATTACGCGGTCAGAATACTACCACAACACGCCGCCTGTCTCCAGCAGAAACGCGCTCATCCACGCCGAGCAACGAGGAACATTACGCGGCTACAATACCTCCACAAAGGCCCGCGTGTAAAATCCGGGAGTAACCGTGACTCTCTTAAGGGTTAGGTTTGGGTGGGGACGTGGCTTCCTAGTGGAAGTTATGGTTAGGGTTAGGGCAGGGTTAGGGTTAGATGGATACAAATAAATAAAATATACCTCCATAACACCCCGCCACTCTCTGCTCATACCTCCCCAGCAACGAGGCACATCACCCGGCCACAATAGCTCCAGAATGTCCCCCGGGTGAAATCCGGGACTTGGTTTTATGGTTCCGAGTGGGGGCGCTCACCCGTTGGCGCCGGACACGAGGTCTCCAGCCGCCCCCGCCGTGAGGCACCCCATCGTCAGGTCTGTCAGCCCTCGGAACAGGCCGCGGGGCAACAACTTGTGGGTGGCGGGGGTAGAGGCGAGGCAGATCACAGAAAAATAATAAAGACTAGAGTATGGCAAAGATATGTTTATGAGAAACTTATTTGTAATACGTCAAACACAAACGTAATCGGGGAGAAAATACGTTTATTTTCAAACGTAATTGAGAACGCATTTTAGTTTTGGGGGAACATAATTTTTAGGAGAGAGGACTGCACCATTAGACCACCATTACATTTTTGCACCACACTTTGGGAATCCCTGCGCTATGGTAAGGCCAACCTTTTAGTGGTCAACATATCTCTAAAACAAATAAAATGTTACTATTAAGAAGAATCATATTTGTTTTTGCTGACCTTGTGACTTATACTGTTGACACCATCATTACTGGAAACTTCTCGTCTCATGTCCTGTTACTAACGCAGCCACACGGTTTGCTGTTCTTACTGATTTCCCCAGGATTTGAGTCAAATGACCTGTTTGCAACCTCATATCTCTGTAAATTCAGATATGGTATTTTGCATTTAATAAGAGAAGTTAAATTCATGTTGAAAGGCATGTGGGGCCGCTTTGTTGATGAGCTCAGTGTGATGAGAAAATGTAAGAAAGAAAGAGAGAAAATTTGTCAGTTGAAATTTAAGTTGATTAAAGAACAAATTACCTCCAGTGACACGAGGCTACAGTTGCGCTGTTTGATTTTCTTTATGAATGCTGTATTGCCTATTAAAAAGTCAAGATTTAACAGAAAAGGATATTTTTAACTACCAGCTGATGTGACAGCCACGCTGGTGTTTTTGTGATGGCGTTACAGATGTGTAGTTGACATCAAAATGAAGGTAAAGTTTGAAGATGAGTGTGGCCCTCCTACTTTACCATCACAAACTGGTCTCGAGTGTTTTATATGCACGTGTGTGTGTGTGTGTACTTGATGAGATTATTTGCATGTGAAATATCAATACAAGACTTTCAGACGCACCATGAATGTGTAGTTTACACATTCTTCTTGTTGTTGTGCAGGGAAGAAAATCTGTCTTTGACTGCCAGTGTTTCAAGTCTGAAATGTAATTTTCTTCTTTACATTTCAAGTTCAGATGTGTAGGAGGCTCGTTATTCATGCAGATGTCACAAGAAAAGGCTCTCTCTCTCTCTGTCTGTCTCTCTCTCTCTCTCTCTGTCTGTCTCTCTCTCTCTCTCTCTCTCTCTCTCTCTCTCTCGTTGCCCTTCCCTCCCTCTCTCTCTGTGTTTGTCTTTGCTGCCCTAATTCCTAGGCAAGTGCTGCAGTGGGCTTGTTCTGTTGGCAGTCCGTGCCTTATTGTTTGCTACTTCTTTAACACCTACATAATGTATTTCATTAGAATCTGCTGTCAGCCCCTGTCTGTTCCACTTCATCCCATCACTCTGATTTATTTTTTTCTTCTTCAGGGGGTGGGGGCTCTTGGCACCACAAACAACTAGCCTGTATTCTTCTTCTTCTTGTCATGCATCTTACTCTGTCTCTTGTCTGTGCGTTTCTTCCTTTGCCAGGAATTCAATTATCCTGGCTGTTGTTTTATGATGTTGTGGTGACATCTGATGACGGATTCATTATCTCATCTCCGGGCGTGACAGCATTGTAGCAACAAGGCCACTGTTTCCTACACTTCGACAGTACGCGTTCAGCTTTGCATCTGGACTGCGTGACTCCTCCATTGATGCTGCTAGTCTGAAGTTTTTTCTTTATTCGAGCCCTCGCTGGCTTTCCCTCTCAATTATAAGATGTTAAAGAAAAAGGAACAATCTTCCTGAGTTGTTGCATGAAAAGTGCTGCAGTTCTGGTGGTTGTGAGGCTGCAGACAAATTCAAATATTTAGTTAATGCTGTAATAAATATGAATTAATCAACACTGTGATCAAGAGAGATCTGGAGAATTTCCTTCCTTATTTGTGTCCGATGAATGAAAAGCTCTGATCAGTTTCTCCCTGTTTCCAGCATAGGCTTGTAGTTTGCTCTTCGTTATGGAGAAATAATATATATAAATATATCCTGGTGGATTATTTTTGCATAAATTTGTTGAAGAAGTGAGACTCGAATGAAAGCTCTGGGATTTATTTGCAATGTTTTCACTAGTGTTGTCGGGGGATTTTCAAGTTTTATTCATGAAAGGGCATGGTCCTGGGTGATGGGAAGGCTGGCACACTGTAGATGGTGAAAACATTGCAGGAGCGTTGTGGCTCTGTTTTAATATGGAAATTACTAACCTCTGCTGGGGTTATACGAAGGTCGCAGACTGTCGCCGGCTCTGGTCGCTTTGATCCGTCTTCTTTTGTCTTGTTAAAAAAAAAAATGCACAAAACCCGGAAAAAGAACCTCTCATAGCGCGGCACGATAGAGTATGTTAATTCACAGAGACTGTGCGCCTTTCCCTTCATTATGTACGTTCTTTAATAACTCACTCTGTGTTGCAGGGAATGAGTTCGGCCATCCTGAGTGGCTGGATTTCCCCAGAGAGGGGAACAATCAGAGTTACCACTATGCCCGGCGGCAGTTTAACCTATTGGATAAGGATCAACTCCGCTACCATCAGCTCTACGCCTTTGACCGGGACATGAACCGTACCGAAGACAAGTACGGCTGGCTGGCTGCCCCACCTGTAAGGACATCACACGCTCACTGTACAGTAGGCATTGTGCAGACACTCTCAATGACAAAATCACATGACAATATAATGTCACAGCACCATTCTTGAGTCACATACAGAATATTTGATAATGTCTAGTGTCCCAGCAAATTGTTCATACAATGATTTAGCTCTGATAAGATTATTTTTCAATAATGAATGTATTTCCAAAGCCACCATCTTTACACACCTTTACAGGTTTCTTCTTTCCACAGTGGAGTAGTCAGGCAGGTGGTGATAAATGCACCATAAGGAGAGTTCATTTTGAAGATGTCTGTTTCTCTGGCTGCTGTCAAGGTGAACAGTAATAGATTTCACTCTCATCCGGCAGCTTCTCTCTTTGCCTACATTTGAAGCCCACGAGAGAAAAAAAAATTATGTTTTTTCTCTTCAGGGGCCGGTAGCAAAGTAATGGGATAATGCAAATGGAGAGTGTGGCTAAATTGACAGGGATTAGAAGTGAGTCTGTGTAATTGATTCAAAAATACCCTCCCTCACATCCCCGGGAATCGGTCGTCAGATTAGAGCTACTTCACCTTGCTGCATTACACTCTGGCCTGGGTATTTCTCCTTGGCAGACAGACGGACAAATGCAGCAGAGGAGAACATGTATCAGAGAGCATAATTAGGGACACGTCTGGTTCACGCGTATAATTTCTGTATATTGGCCTATCAATCAGAAGTGTGTTCTGACTCAGGGGAACCGTTTACACTCTTTACACCCGGATGAAACGGAGCGTTGGAGGTGAGGCAAAAGGAAAACGTCAGAGCTTGATTTCTGAGCACCTTTGTGGGGGGGGGGGGGGGATGGGAGGGAATGCTGATCCCAAAGGATGCAGCTGGCAGGGAAGATGCATACATTTGGCACCAGTGCTGACCTGCTACACATTGGGTGCTGTTTTTCTTGGCTTTTTCAGTGCCTTCAATATGTGAAACCACTTGGATGACAGCTCTACAAAGTATACTTAAGACACCATGTATCAATTTATTCTCTTATATTATATTATATAATAGCAGTCTTAAGGTTGTCACTATGCGTAAAGCTCTTGGCTGCTAGGGAACAGGAAGACCATCCATCACCAGGACAATTCCTGAATATTGGGCTTTATTACAGATGCGTTGAGTTTACTCTTTTATAGTGTACTTGAGAAAAACACTAAATTTGGGCAGTAGATGCATCACATGAAATGCCAGAGCAGATGTGCGTGTAATTATTTATCATGTTTTCCTTTGCTATTATCATGAAATTATGTTTTTGGTCACACGTGAGACAAAGTTCTGTTGTAACATTGAGCTGCCAATTGATTCTTCTTTACAGGGTGTTATCAGGATTTCAACAAATACTTTTTGCCTCTAAATTTAAAAAAAAATTAAATCTCACAAGAAAACAATAATTCAAAAGCTATCACAACCACTGAATTTTTTTTTTTTTTACAGTTTCAGAAATTTTGAACCAGATTGTCACAATGTAACTGCTGCTACAAAGTACGTCTACAGTTGGGTCTTCGTCTGAATCAAGGCACATTAAGGCCTATTC
Organism: Anarhichas minor; assembly: GCF_050575085.1. Taxonomy (NCBI): domain Eukaryota; kingdom Metazoa; phylum Chordata; class Actinopteri; order Perciformes; family Anarhichadidae; genus Anarhichas; species Anarhichas minor. Next base: position 16,948,523 of record NW_027466472.1, read on the forward strand.
CAAAACCACTTAAAATGGGTTAGTCCTGTTTACAATGAGGAGCAGACAATACACAGACAGAACGTCTGTGCAACTGGTGTTAAAAGACTATAAATGACGAGAGGGAAGAGGTGGAGTCAAAGTAGACTCATGAATCAAAAATATCCAATATGTAAAGCCTAAACCAGACTGAAGCAATAGATAATAAATCAGTTTCTGTAGCTGACCCTGCGCTCCGGTCAGTGCTCGAAAGCAGCGGAGACAAAAATGGCTTATTCAAGGATTGATGCAATATCACAAAAAAGACGTTGTAGAACATCAGTCACAGATAACGGCAATAACTACTCAGACATTCTGCTATAATAACCAGATGAGAGTGAATCCTCTGTACAGCTTTTCAGTGACATTGCCACGGTAATTGTGCTTAGAGGGAATATTCTATAGCTGGGTTCAATACATCTCTGTGGTGGGAGCTTCCAAGGGCGATTTGTAGTTTAAATGAGAAGCAGAGGATGTACCGGCAACTCTCCCTGTTGTCCCATGGTGTAAGTGAACTAAGCTGAAACGGAAACATGCAGGGACTCTGCTTAAAAGTGTGATTTGTGCACGCCTCTTTGAAGATGTGCAGCTGTGAGCTTTAAAAGGCCAAACTCTGGACATAAGCAGAAGCTCCAGTAAGTGCAGAGATAGCATCACTCGAGTTGTTCCTCTGTGATGAAATGTAAATAAACCAGTACACGCATTGGCATCCAGAGTCGTCTGTGTTTTACTTTTTCCAGCATTACTTAACTGGGATGCAAACCATTACAGTTATCCATTAGAGTATTTAATTTACTGGTATTATAACCTAAATCTATCTTAATTTGCAGTAGTAAAAATGGTCTGTGTATAGTATACCAACAATCACATTTTCATTAAAAGGCATTAAAACAAGTATTTTCTAAATTGAGGTCATTGCCTATTTCTCTATATGATTAGGTTACATAGCATTCCCTAATGCATAAAACATTATCTTCCACCTGATATTCAGCAAAGGGTTGTGTCTTTAAATGTAATGTAATGAGAAATGTGATGTCTCTTGTCTCCCCCAATACATAAAAGATTTGCTCTGCCGAAATCAACGTTTGAAATACAGTTTTTCCACCAACTGTGCCGTCTGCACCTGCAGCGGACTTAACTTATGTTCCAGTGGAGAAAAGCAGCGATTAGGAGGGTCACAGTTTGTGGAAATGTTTCATTTGAACGGTAGTTTCATTGCTGAGGTCACAAATGGGGCTGCTGTCGGGATTAACCCTGCTCTCATTGTCATTGGCTTAGTTTCTCCCAAAAGTCTTGTTTCAGGTCAGACTGCTGCATGCAGACGGAGACAGAAACGGAAACTTAACACACTCTTAGGCCTAATGTTGAAACTATGCAAGTATCTTAGGGCGGTGTTTTTCTTGTCGCACACTTGAAAATTATAGGTTAGATGATCGTTTGTATTTTTCCAACAACAGATTCTGAGTATAATCACAATAATTTCATGATCACTGCCAAGTCTGTTGATTGCGTTTACATTTATTTATTTATAAGTGAGAATAACTATCCTGGGCCGCTGCGTTCTGCTGATGAGTGCCACCTGGAATGTAATGTGGGAATGTTGCTCAGTCTATTTTGAAATGTGTAGTCCACTGATATATAATGTGCCCCATTATAACTCTCTAAATCCAAGATGAGAAAGGTAATGACTATTCATGAGGAAATATTTTATTAGCCTTTTCTCTCTCTCTCTCTTTTCTCCCTCCAGGCCTTTGTCAGTGCCCAGCATCAAGAGGACAAGGTCATTGTGTTTGACAGGGGACACGTGGTCTTTATCTTCAACTTCCACCCAAGTAAGAGCTTCCAGGACTACAGGGTGGCCGCAGAAGCTCCTGGAAAGTATCCTTTCAGGTCTGATCTGTCACGTCACTGCTCCCTCCTTTCAAATCTTCAGACATTGGCTTTCCTCTGTCGCGCCACAGTGCACACTCGCACTACCTCTCAGAGTAACGATGTCTTTGTTAGCCATTTATTTCATACAACAACATGACTAATCTTTGACAATCATGACAAAACCACTGAGTGTTGATATTTCAACAGAGGCAGTACATGTCTGTTAAAAGGGACAGACATGGAAAGATGGGAGTTACATGATCCATGTGCACGTTCACACTTTTTGGGAAGGTGTATGTGTGTGCAGCACTTTGGGCCAGAGTGAGGTGAGGCAGGTCATCGACTATTTGGTGCATTCATGGTCCTCAGAGGATACATCTTATCTGCTTTGGTTGTCTTGTAACTTTTCATCTATCGCCACAAATAAGTCCAAATTTCCACTTGTCTGACACTTCATAACAGGATTGTCTAAAACGGGGAACCACATTCTCATCAGATCAGCTGCACTTTCTAAGTGGCTGTATGAATATTTAAAGCAATATTCAGTATTTTCTTTTTCTTATTATCTTTCTTACAACAAACTCCATGAAAAGACCAAAACCAACAGCCCATTAGTCCGTCCTTTAATACTTTCCTACTTCCCCTGCCCATTTGGTTTTACTGAAAATGTTAATCTTGAAAAACCTGTCATGATTATATAGTTGTTGTTTTTTACAGGCTAATTAATTTCTTATGAACAATAAAGAAATCCCCTGTAGTTTTTAGCAAATGTTGCATTTGTTGGGGACTATTTGCTAACCCTGTCACAGTGGCCGTGTCATGGAAAGTGCAAAACGGTGTCAGACTTTAGTAAATGTGATTTGTAAAGACCTGTGATTGTGATGGCAGAGACTAATACTTTTGTGATGTAATATGAGCAGTCACTGTTGAGAGGAATATGAGTCAGTTGTTTATGGGGGTGTCGGTGCGCTATTACAGAGAAATAAAAGCAGAGCCCAGTGATTCAGAAAGCGCTCTCTTTAGAGGTATTGGCTGTCTGTCTTCCCAGCGAGCAGCACAGAGGAATTTAATGAGTTCCCCAGTTGTGATTACATCAGGTTTAATGATCAGGGATGCGAACGGGGACTGAAAGCTGACAGATTTGTATTTATTATAACGGGACATCACTCTCTTCTGGGGCCCACCGGAGCCACCGCCAACAGTTTGCTGCACGGATACGAAGCTGTGTTGCTTCTTCAGCTATGCCTAAAATGATGTGACGGCGAGCCAAAACGCAGACAGGGTTTGTTAGTTTTCTCTGGATGCCCGCGGTTCAAATCACTGCACATGAGCAATTCGGTCTGAAATTATAATGATTCGATTGGCTCACAACGAGGCTGTTAAACGGCGGTTGTTCCTCTGATTTCTGCATTTGTTTTTTGTTTCATTTAGATGGAGAAGGTGATGCTTCTTTCTAATTATAGTAAAATAATAAAACTCCCACATAAATACCCTAAATAATAAAAAAGAAAAAAAGGTTTTAATAATGATATCATTAACAATCAGTTTGTTTTATTGCGCCTCAAATCATTTAAAGAATTGAGGAAAAGAATTTCATTGCATTTTTCCTGGTTATTATATTATCAGGCAATTATAATATTCTATACTGTTACACGGACGTTTAAGTAATAATGTTATAGACAGCCTGAGTAGCTTGATTATAACAGTTTATGAAAAACAATACAGAAATCTCTATTGCAAGTGTTAATCAACAAGTTAAAAGATGAAGACAAAAAACACGAGACAGAACAATAAACAGGTTTATTTGATTAAAAAACCAGAAGTAATCTCTTAATATCGAGCGTTAATTGTAAGCTTGTTTGATGTGCAGTAATTGTCCTTTCTGCCTCGTGTTTTCGGCTCTGCCTTGATGGGGTGAATCTCGAGCACACCACTAATAGCCCGACTGCACAGTGTCTGTAACACCGTTTTTGAGGGTTTATATTCATTTAGATGGAACCACATCTTTTCCTCCTGGTGCTTCGTTTGATGTTTAAGGAGCGGCCTCAGACACTTGGTGGGTTGAGAGGAAATGCAAATAAATGTGAGGGCAAAGCTCTGGCTGTCATTATACAGAGACGCAGTAAACACATAAAGGCAAATATGCTGTGTGTGTGTGTGAGGAAGGTAAATGTGGCGTGTGTATGAGGAGATGCAGATCCTCCGATGGGAATGTGTGCAGAGGATCCAATTAGGAGAGAAGACAGATGAAAGTGCCACTCTGAACTTGTCTTGTTTACCTCCTCTGCCTCTAAGAGTCCAAAAGTGTTTTTTCATTACACTCGGCTGTCATAGACTTAAACTTTCTTCTACCTATGAGGGTCAGCGATGTCACAGTGGAGCCCCACACCACTGCTCTATCTGGAAATAATGGCTGGATGCAGCTGACCATAGTGTGCACCACTGAAAATGGATCCAATACAGGGTGTTACTTCAACCCGGTCTCACTTCCGACTAGTCAAATACCGATGGTTGGCCAGTGCCCTTGATACCGCCACACGGGGTTTTCCTCTAACGCCGGTGTAAACTCATCCATGTCATGATTAGACGCTCGGAGCAACTGCGTAGTATAGAGAGGTGGGAGGGGAGGTGGAGGAGTCAAACAAATACAGGACTCGTGTCCAGGATACCGCCGTTTGTCTCATGCAAAACCAAAAGTGAACGTTGACATTTTGTCACGTCAGTCGTTGGTCACTCGGTAGTGACGCGAGTCCTTTAGTCAGTCAGGTTAACATCAACTACACTCCTTTCCTAAATCTAAGTGGTTTTATTGCCTAAACTTCCTGTGAAGATGAAAGTGTATTTTGAAAAGACACGCATGAAAGGAATAGAAACTGACACGTCTCCCACTGGCACTAGAGGGGTACCTAAAGCGTCACAGTCTGAAGTTTAAAGCCACTGACTAAGCGTTGGTTTTTGATAAGTTGGGAGCGAGAATGTGTTGGTTAATATATCAGAGGGCATCCCTCTCCAGCTATGGATCTACTATATTAAATGACCTTTTGTTGTTGTCCGTCACATGATGGCTGACTGATGGATCTCAAGGTGGTTTCTCTATTTGCTCGTTATATCCTTTTCAAAGTTAATTTACTTCTAAGAATGTTGCAGAACTGTTTGGAAATGTATCTGCATAATACTTCAGTATTAGTTATACAGAAAAAATTGTTGTCAATATGATGAAAATAACTTTCATGCGTTTGATGCGGTTCAGATGAGTTACAGCTAAAATAGCTGCTGGTTTTAGCGTTGGCGGTGCAATGTAAAACTGAAAGTATGCTGTCTTAACTTTGGGATAAATAACAACTCGGCTGCAATATAGTCCTCATCCCTTGGTACCGGGCCTTAGTTGAATTCACAGTGACTCTTTGGCCTCTTCATATTTTTAGACAAGCCTACCTTTTGCTTCTCATTGTCCTCTTCTGAATGTGTGTTCTTTTTTTTTTTTTTTCTCCACAAGAAACTGGAGAGAAAGTGAAGCCGAAAATGTTGGCCATTAAAATGCACTCAACGTGAGCTTTTCGACAGGCACTCAAACCATCAGTTTTTAAAAACTTTTTTTATTTATTTTTTTATTCTCTCTCTGAATCGTGGTGGACACATTCTTTAGGCACCGGGCTTTATCTCGCCGGTTAGACTATTTGAAATCCCTGTTGGATCCCGTCCTGAAAGCTGTACCTGTCGGGGCAGATTGGTCTTTGATTTACACTGTGCCAAAAGGCAGTTGAGATTGTGTCAGGTCATCATTCTCCTTTTCTGTCTGAGCCGTTCCTTCAATGCCGTTTGGAATAATTCAACTACAGGTGCTGTGACACTAACAAACTAGAATAAAATACACACAGTTGTGTGTGAGGGTGACAATAATTTACTCTGATATTATCTAGAATGTACCAGATAAGGTTTCTGAAAATGGAAAATGTGCATCTATTTTCTTTTTTTTGCCACAGCAAGCTGTAGGATGCATCGAGATGGATCGCTTCAACAAAGTTACATTACTTTTCTCTGCGGCTAGATATCATCCACAAACATCCTCATCAATCCGGAGGCTTAATCTGAAATCCAAATGTTCAATCGTGTTCAAAGGCTGTCGACGAATAGAGGCACTGCATTTATTTCAGGCAGTAAAGGGAAGTTACAGTTTATCATAACTTGGGTCTTATTTTTGTATTTTTTTGATACGATTTCTTTCGATTGTGATAACACCGTACTCAGAAAAACAATTTGGGAACATGATGATATCGACTCAGAAAAACATGCTTTATTTGGAGGTAAAATAAACCACAGCTCTGTTAACATCTACAAAACAATAAAAGACACTAAACAGGTAAAGTAAGACGTTACCTGGTGCACAGATAATAATCGACAGCTCAAAACACCCCAAACTCCTGAGTAAATAATTGACTTTAGGGCATAAAGCACATTACAAAAACTCCCATACTCATCAACCACTTCAGCAGAGACAGGAAGTCATGCTCCCTTTCTGAATTGCAATAATCAAAAGTGTGTGTTCTCATCTCTAAGAGTCTAGTTTAACCGTCCAGACAGTCAAACACCCAAAGGACTCCAGCAGGTTCTTAATCACTCAACATAATTGGCACCCCCTCCCATCAATGAAATCCCTCACCTGAAACTAAATACAAGAAGCACACGGCAATGTACCGAAATGTTGGTAATCCCCTCAATGCACAGGAAAACTGTTCTCACAAAACTACGACAAGTTTGGTCGGTCAAAGTTAATCCAAGATGTCCGTGTGTAAACTGTGATGAATGTTAACAACGGACTAATAATTAATCATTTTACCTTCTTTACATTTTACCTTCTTTGTTAAACGTGTCTGATCATTTGTTGTTGCGCTTCTTGCTTCGTTTAGTTATTAACTTGCCAAATGCTACGAAAATCTACAAAAATAAGACCCATTTTGTAATCATCCATTAGTTTCACCACTGATAGGCTTTATAGTAGAGTATGAAATACTTTATTTATTATGACATCTGAGCCATCTAGAAGAATAATGTTTTTAGTTTTATTTTCTGGACGTATGCATTAAAGGCCGCTCATCTCTTCTTATAAAATGCATGACAATGGTCGGTCTAGATCTCTCCAAACGTGTTTCACAACTAATCAACACAACAGCGATAGCCTAACAAAGTTATGCTGAAGGCTGTTAACAGCACTTTTAGGTGTCCTGCTCTTAATACGAAGTGATGGAATCTCTTTAATTTGAAAGGAATAGTCTTCAAGGGTTCTCACTTTACATCACTTTATGTACGTTTCAGCGGAAGGCAGGGAGAAGTCAAGTCTGAGGGGCTAAGACGCAGCGTTTAAAATGCTCGCAAGGTCATGCCGCATTCTTCAGACGTGCATACACATCCAGCTCGGCTCTTGTTCACCCACATCAGGTTGCTATTACTTTCATAAAGCCAGAGATAAAACGACAGGCTGATGGAGGAACTAAGTGGTGGCTCGGTCTGCTATCATGGTCATGGACAGATTGTTTTCAGGTCATCAATGGCTCTAATCATCACGCTTCAGACTGCCATCTTTTCTTTCTGCTCATTGGGCAAAATTGATTGTGTTCTTAAATCATTCCCCTTTTATTCACAAAGGCTTTATTGATTACAATACTTTACAGCTGCACTGCAAGCTGTTGTTGCCGCCGTCTGTAGCCACGAACAAAGACGTAATCGCTGAAAAGCCTCCCAACTACCAATTTGTGCTGGTTCTCGCTTCCTTGCAGAGAAGTTTGCCAAGGAACTCTGAATTACTGTAACTATGCCTCATTTCCAGAGCGCTCTGTGTCACCAACATGCACTCTTACAGTGCACCTGCAATCCACATGACTGGAAATGCACAACAAGCTGTGTGAAGGAGCACTGCGGTGTTACTTGCCCTCCAAATTAGTTATTGGAAAATATTTACAGTGCAGAAACGTATCCCATGCACTGTTAGAATCGGTCAATGTCAAGGTTTTTATTGTTTGTATTTGGAGGATTAACCTTTTGAAATCACATGCATGCTCAGCTTCCCAGGAGCCTTTTAACCCCTGGGAGGATATTTCCATATTCGTCTGATAAATATCATACAGCCATCAGAGCAGAATGAGTTTGTTCAGTCAATAAAACGCCAGAGCAGTGGAGATGTGGGGGGGGGGGGGGGGGGTCTTCCTCCTCAGGAGAAACAATGCACAGAGCAGCACTTCTTTTTGAATCACCACTATCAAAGCAGACACGCCGGCAGCAAAAGCGGAATTTCCCTGGCTCTGGGGCAGAATGAGGCAGTGTTTGAGGATCACACTCCACAATATTGCCTATGGGGAGATCATGTGATTATTCAGCCAGCCAATTAGGGAGCTGTTTACATGTCTGCTCCTCTCTCCTGGTGTTTGTTACAGTAGCATCCCTTAGAGCTCCTGTACCTTAGAGACGGGAGTAAATAATGCACTGCGCTGTGTTCATGGGTATTTACATTATACATGGACATCAGGGTGTACATGTAGGCTACTAGGAACTAGAGGAAAACTGCCTGGAGGCAAGTCTTCTGTTTAGAATATATGTTCATGTACATACTTGTCAAAGTGCACTTTCTTGCATTTTAAATCGGGCTCTTAAAATGTCGTCCATATTTTCTCTGACATTAATAACGACCTTGTAACTGTTTTGTTTTTTTTGCCAAGCAACAAGATGGGAACTGTGCTAATGTCAAGCAGTTTGACGAAACAAAGAAAACTCCTCCTGCCTTTCTTAGACAGTCTTTTTGGAGCTCTTTCTTAACAATTTCGATATTACATCAGTAGTCGGTATATTCTTCATTTACCTCTGCTGTAGGGCATAATCAGTTGGATCAGTATCAGACTTGAATGCAGAAATGCCTTCTAGTGCCTTCACCAAATATCCACCTCAACACTTTGTCATTTACATGTTAAGTTGTACTTTATTTGGCTCCATTTGTAGTGATTTGCTCCGTTTGACATTAATGAGTTATTTTTCTTATTCTGTGTCAAAAAAAGCTTAATTATACCACCGTGACTCAAATAACGAAACATGAAAAAGTCCTAGATGAGTGGATACTTTTTCGAGACGGTGTTTTTGTTGTCAGTCATATGGATCACCTTTTTTGATTAAATCATTATTTATGCAGTGAAGTGGATAAATTAGACAGGCAGGCAGGATGGCTGAGCCATGGCTGAATCACTTTTGTATTTATGTTCATTTCAGGCAACGTTCTCTTTGTCTGTTAGGGCTCCGCTCTGTCACTTTGTAGTGCTGCGAAGGGGAGATGAATGCTGATGGGTGCGAGGATTTCAATGAATATAAACCAGCTGAGCACTGCTAAACCAAGTCTGAACACCAAAAGCACTGGTGATAAAACCTTCTCCTGTGCTTCTTACGTCTTAGATCTTATAATCTAGTTTCCCACTGCTATTGCGCCTTAACGTCAATCTTTGTCAGATACAAAATCAAGCTGGATTCAGATGAGGCTCTGTATGGAGGTCACGGACGGCTGGACCACAACACGGAGTTCTGCACAGAGCCGCAGCCCTTCAACGGTCGCCCCAACTCCATGAAGGTAATTCTTTTTTTGACTCATCAAAGGCCATCTTTTGTTGAACGTCAGCGAGTCCATGGAGTGTACTCCAAACATGAGTCCTGGGCCATTGTTGTCGAGTTCAGTCTCTAGACCACTTTAATGCTGTATCACCATCCCACTCCGCATACTAATTCTAAACATGGTTGGAGAATGCATTACATTCACACTGAAAAAGTGACAATATTAAGTGTGCTCAAAAATGTCAGTATGCATACTAAATGATTTTGAAGTGTGCTGTTGATGGACACCATTGTCCCACAATGCAGTGCACATATGTAATGGAGGAGCTGCTCACGGCTACAAAATATCAAAAGCAGCTGTGGGTGGTGATGATGAGACAGCTCCAGAAGTATCTCTGAAAATACAAAGTGTGGGGATTAAAACTCATTTTTGCTTTGTTGTGTCCAAATGCATTTTGCCTGTAGCATTACCAAGTCAAATGTCATTACAAAATGTAGCTGCTTTCATTTCTTGAGTACTAACTGCCTGAATACTTGAATACATACGGTTTAGATGTAGGGCGTAGCTTTGATCTTGCATCCTTATTTTCATTTCAGACATTTTGACTTGTCAGGTGTCACTATGATGATTGCATTCTGTCAGAACATATTTGGACTTAACGTTGCAGGAAAGGCCCATGGTGTGACTAATAGCCTTAGCAATGACTCCATTAAAGTGTCCCAGTAAACAACACCAATGAGTACCTGGATCCAGATACTGGTACATTAAAACATAATGCAGCATTCATTTGCGTGATTAGTCGCACACCTAAGACTCATTACATAAGTGTGTATCTGGAGGATTGATATGTATATGTCAACGGATGAATCATCCCTGGTCGACACCAGAATATCTTTCTTGAGGACTTCCACATAAACATTAATAAACGGGATGGTTACTCTATGCTGACCTTCACATCCAGATATATCAAATTAATAATTGTATCTTGCGGACATATAGTTTTAATTTCTGAAGAGGCACATAAACGACGCACTGTAGAAACGGGCTTTACATTGTAGCCGTGATGAGGCTGACTTTCTCCTTCCTATGCGTAAAACAAATCTCTAGTTGGTTCACATTATTATACATTAACACTTTATAACTTGTAATGCTTGCCAGTTCCATTAATCGGTTGGATGTTGATGGTTTCACAGCGGTTTAGTGTTTTCCTTTATGCAGTGAAAGAGGTGTACACTCAACCTGCTTGTAGCAATTACAAAGTATGATGAAATAGCTGTCAGTGTATTAATGTTTCGTCCTTTAATGTTTCGCGTTTGATTTCACGAATCAATTTAATTAGCTCGAAATGGAGTTTGTAGTGAGAGGATCCTTTCGAGCCAATCTAATGAGGTTTAAGTGTGTTGTCATGAAAGAGGGCTGCCTGTTCTGGCAAAAAGCCACCGTCTCCCTGGTCTGGGCCTCTCAGCTTAACCACTGCTCTATAATTTAGTATCTTCCTCATTAATACGATTAGCTTTTAATGCAGAATCCAGAAAATGATCAAATATGCCTGCATAAGGCTCGCTATGTCTATCAGGGGGGATGGTATCCATTGTTTGTGAATATCTTATTTGGCTTACATGCATTTTACTCATGCCGGCAGTTATCCTGGAGTCATTGAGCGTTGTGTGAATCTGATATACACAGCTCTGTCAGATTCCCCGGCAAACGATGTGCATTATTCATGTTGTTAGAACTTACCTTTTTATGTGCACGCCTCTTAAGCTCCCACGGCATCACGGAGGGGAGCATAATATCTGGGAGAATGAACCACTGGGCTTCCATCACGGAGATTGCTGTAGACTAATGGCATGAAATAGGTCGGTCCTTGAAATATCGAAAGAAGCACTCGTATGCATTTTCAGCAGAGTGCTTGAGGATCTTCCTCATGTTTTTTCTTGATGTAATTTTTGCTCAATCAAAACACTGAAAGGCAATAGGATGTTTATGAATCAGGTCAGGGATAAATTAGCGAGGATCAGCACTGATACCTCAACTCTCCAACTGTAACTTGGCTGATTGCGTGCGTTAGATCTTATGCTAATGAATGCAATTAATGCGCGAGGACAGTGACGTCTGGGAAGTGGTTTGCACAGTCATCATCTCACTCTGTGGTTTTTCCAGTTTGTTTAGTCAAATAATAAATATCTCGAGGCAGTGCACTTCAGCTGGGACCAGAGATGACATAGCACCTGATAAGGTGCTTGTTTATCTGAACTCGACTTGAACCTCCTCACATCAATACTGAAAGTGTTGCAGTTAATGGACGGAGGATATTGCTCCGCATGTATATTAAGAGTTGGACGGAGCACTTTAATGCATCAAAAATGTGTTTGGGAAAAACTCACACTGCCATTTAGAGCATCATTTCAGCGTTATTTAACCTTTTTAAAAGCCTCTTCCTCCCTCATGCCGACAGTTATCCTCTATCGTATTAGCTTAGGTTTCGTCAGATGAGGACTCAAATTCCACATTCTCTTAAATCTCTTATTAATTCAAACACCACTGCTTCAGCCACGTCCCTCTTGGCCAAAATGTGAAGTTTAGTTAACAAGTCATCTGCTAATGTTGGCACCATCATGGATTAATGGGGAATGAAAGGGAGTGAGAGGACCGGGGCCGACAGGGAGTCGGCAGGGTGGGGACCCTTCTGCACACACTGTAACTCCTTTACAGGCTCCCTCGTAGAGATTGCACAGGGAGACTGTAGTCTTGCATAAGGATGCTTCCTCTCCTCCTCCTCCTCCTCCTCCTCCCACCTACCTGGTTATGACAAGAATAATCAGATAAGAGCCTCTGCGGGGGCTGTGAAAGGTGCCCACATCGTCCATGTTTTATTTAACAACTGTTGCTTTCAAAGTCTGCGCAAACTTCTCCTCTCCTGTCTTTTTAATGGGTTCGACGGTGCTCCGGCTTCCTCGTTACTGAGCGATAATAAACTCTCGTATCTCCTCAGTCCTCGGACTGAGGATGCACATAATTGGATGAAGCCAGCAGAGTCGAGAGCGTCCCGGTGGCTCGGTAGGCTGCGGCGAACATCATGTAACGGTAACGCCCCGTGTTTACAAATGTGGCCCTGGACTGTTGTTGTGTAACATCTCTTTAGCTCTTTCAGTCATGTCTTTCACACCATTATAAAAAAAATCAATAAAGAGAAAAAAATCGCACCACCTCCTCAAAACAAACTCCAAAAATAACAAAATGGAAGCTGTTAGAAGTGACACAGATGGTTAACAGGTTCTACAGTGAGTACAGAGGAGTGCTGCATATTGTAGTAGGTGTCAGTAGGCTGTGTCTGTGTCGGGCTGTTTTCTGTTGTTTTAATATTTCACTGGAAAACAAATGAAACGTTTACATGTCAGTATACAGTATATGCTGCGTCTGTTACATGGCTTTCTAAAACTATATATCATTTTATTTCCCAGTTTAAAAAATCTAAAAGCGGTTCATAAGTCTTAATAAGGGCTTCATTGTGAGTTAATAAAACATTCATTTAATAATAACGCTATTGGTTCGGAGCTATACATTCTTTGATAAAAAGTGCCTTATTAGGAAGTGGTACCAAAAGATGTATTAGTGACAAAAGATTCACATTTAAAAAAATTTTAATGTTTGCTATTAAGTAAGTAAGTGCTGTAAGTAGTTTAAAATACCATCTATACCTAAAATGAAAAAAAGGACTGAATCTGAGCCCACCAGCAGAACTAAAATCACACTCTTTGCTAATTAACCGACCGTTTTGGCTGCTTGTGAAACCCGATATCCAGTAACTGTGATATCTCGCGTCCCATATGTATGCATATATCATATGTGATGTGAAAAAAAGAAAGCGCTTGTCCTTCAGACCTGCCGGTCAGACTCTCTGGCATGACCAGCATGCTCACGTGTCTCATTAAAATATACATTTTATGTTCAGTATGTTTGTCCTTGCACACCTTAGATTTGAAATTAAATATTCTTATATTGAATCTGAATCTGCAGAGTGCCTGTTGGATCTTATTCTGAGTGATTGAGAATGAGCCTATTTTACTTAAAGCGGCTAATAATTGACAATAATGATATATTAAATGGAAATGGGAGAACAATGTGACAATGGGTCTCTTGTGAAGATGAACCTACAGAGAATTATCACCCAAATCTTTTGCTCCCCTCGGCTTTACGGAGCTTTATAAAGAGTTTTATCTCATTAATTGGTCTGTGTCCTTCTATTCACTGTTTTCACTCACTCTTCAACGCCATTGGTTGTTTTTAAGTATAAGGTGTGTTAGTAGTTTCATTTCATCCATAGCTATATGAATAGAGTGAACAGCTTGCCATGAAGCTGAATTAAAAAAAAAGCTGTAAAATATGCTCTGCTCTTTTTATGCAAATAACAAAATGCAGCTCAGCCTTCATCTGAGTGAATTGACAGCTTGATGTACTCAGCAGGGCGTTTCATGAGAACCTCACACATCAAGGACTACTGCTATTGAACTTTTGCAATTTATTCATTTAGCAGGTCAAAAACTTAGTGTAGTCAGGGACAACAACTCCTCATGTGAGAAAATGGGTTTTAGGTTTAACCTCTTCTGGTAATTGTCACATTTACAGTTTTTTGTTTGTGTTATAATGTCAAAGACATAACGCTAAGGAACACTGATGAATAATTAGGTGCTTCAGAACCTTTTGATAAACTTTGCATGCATCAAAGGGCTTGTCTCCTTTTGACAGTTTCACAAAAAGAAATTAAGTGAGGAAGAAAAGGAAAATGAGGAAAACGTAGACGGCTTTTAGCGAATCATCAAAAGACGTACATTTCCATCAGAGAGATCTTAGGCCTGGTGTTGAAGTGTGAACCTACAGAGTGAAACTGTAACAGGACGTTGAGGGCCTGCACATACAAATATGCAGTACGACTAAATCCTCTTACGCGTGCTGTTCTACTGTATGAAACGCATGCGCTGCACACAGGTACTGTAATTGTGAGGATACCATTTACAGTAATGTGGAACAGAGTTTTGATGTTTAGTCATTTATCTATTTTGTGTCGGCTAATAAAAAACACAATTTTAAAGTTGTTATTGTAAATCTTCCTGTAAACTGCAGACTTTTGCACGATCGAACGATTCCACCGTTGGTGGAAAACTTTGAAAATAACATTGTGATGCAAAATGGTAAAATGGCTTCTGCCGTTCCACTTTTCCATATTTTGACGTGATAAACGTCATGTTAGGGCATCGACCCCTGTCAAACTGTTAGCCATGTAAACGGCTTATTAGGAATATTGTCTTTTTCGAACGGCAAAAAACTGAATATTTGGTGCATGTAAACATAGTCAGTGTTAGCTCAAAATGTTGGTGATTATTAGTATGAGAGCATAATAGTAAATGATGTGTTGATCAGTGAATGTGGTGATCCTTATTAAGTGAGTAATGGATCCAAACGGACATGTCTGGACACTGTAAGATCACAGAAGGTTGGGCTCTCTCCAGCAGCCCGGGTCAGGACTCAGAGACCTGGAGGATGATATATTTCTGTGAAGCTCCTCATGAATCCTTTATCAGCGTGTTTGAACATTGATCATATTGAGTATTAGCCCGAAGACTGGACTCTGCTCTTAAAGTGAGACGAAAGTCTAAATTCTAACATGAGTGTTATCCGAGATGATACAAGAACATCCGTAAGAAAAAAAAAAAAAAAAAAATGGACAAACAACCTAGTCTAACTTTCTACTAATTCAGAACATGTACTCTGCTTTACTTCCTCTTCATCTCATTTTTTTTTTTTGCAGCTCTGATATTAACACTTGGAAGAAATTGCCAGATTTGCGACGGTTCTGTTGTACAGTAACTGCTGTTAGATCTGAAATGTGGTTTGGTCTGCCGGTGAAGTGATAAACACCTACTCCAAATGACTCATCACAGAGCAGCGGAGGCTTTATGGAAATATTCAGACAAATCCAGTCAGATGCTTGGAAGACCAGGGTTGCTTGTTGTGCATCGCCTTCTGAAAACGTTGGCAGCAGAATGTGTGCTACACTGATGAAGATTGTGTGACATTAATATTGGGTGACTGGATGTGTGAGCTGAATAACATCACAACACTGGAGGTTAACCAGGAATGTGAAGTCATTAGCGCTGAGAGCAACGGTGGGTTTCTAGTATGACAATACAACTGGTATTTGTAACTGAAAGTAGTCGACACTAATGGATGAATTATGAGGCAGTGGGCCTTTGGACACGCAAAGGGTCCCCCACCCATCTTACATATAGGAGGAAAGACATCTACACCGCTGTGTCATTCTCTTGTTGTTTTGCGTCACTTTGTGGTGTTTCTACGTCTCTTTGTGACCATTTTGTGTATATTTGTGGTCATTTTACGTCTCTATGTGGTAGTTTTGTGTCTCTTTGTGGTTATTCTGTGTCAATTTGTAGTTATTTTGTGTTTCTTTGTGTTCGTTTAGCTTCTCTTTGTCGTAATATAGTGTCTTTATGCTTGTTCTTCATCTCTTTGTGGTCGTTTTGCTTCTCTTTGTGGAAGTTTTGTATTTCTTTGGGGTCGCTGCGACAAAAGTTACAAATTCTTGATTTAAATTGCATTACCACAAAAGGATGATGTGGCATCAACAAACAAATGTTGCAAACTTGATGTTCACAGTGATGGATTCCGCAGCTCAAACAAGTTTCCGGGTGCTGCAAACAGATTTTAATATTGTATGGCAATAAGCAAATTGAATTCTGGAGCACAGAGAAAAATCCATTACAATTTCTAAGACACAGCAGAATAGTTTGCAAAATGGTTAGCTGAAATATAAAGCCATGTAAAATGGACTAAATGTGCAAAATCATCGTTGAAGCCCTTTTCACCATTATGCACAAGCAAGCTAAATTGAAACCATCTAGTATACTGTGTAACCACAGCGTCCTTGGATCCATTCTCGTGGGTGGTTTTGTTCTGACTCAACTCAATACAAGATTTCCTCTGTTTCATGATAATGTTTACTAAAATTTAACATGATGGGAAATATTTGATCACTTTCTTCACTGTGTCTAGTCTGAATCATGAATGTTAATGGCTCATTTACAGGAGGTAGTGTGTATCTAATTTATAACACATTCATGTCGTGACGAGTAACGTGTTAATTAGAATTTCTTCCGCTAATTGCAGTGCCAACATTTGGAGCTATCTGCTGCTCTTTGTTCACAAATAGATTTAGAATTTGTCACCATTGATATCTATTTGGTGGAAATAAAAGCTGTTGACATGTTCCTGGTTGGGCTCAGTGGTAGCTTTTGTCTAAACAGGTGCAATGATTTATTCTGCCTTCCCCTGCTCTCTGCGGTGCTTCTGCATGGAGACTCTCCCACTGTGACTGTTTAATTAGTCACCAATGTCTGTGTCAGGGTTTCAGTGCCGAGCTGCTCGACTCCCTCGGTGACAAACTGTTGCCAAAGAAACACATCCGCAGCGCGCTCAGATCCACTGATGCCGAGGGGCGGCTTGAGGAGTTCAGGGGGGTGATTGAATTGTTTACAGTTCTGTGCTCTTTTTCAGTTTTCTGTTGGGAAATATAGCATCATTTATGTCTGCTTGGCTTTTCCTTTGGCATAAATCTGAAATGACTAATGGTACACTGTGGCTCCTTGCCTCCAAACGACACTGTGAATATCAAAAGGATTGATCAAAGACTTTATTAGCTACACCTCTCCAAAATAACACCCTTACCAAGATTTCTTTGTACTGTATATACAAGGAATCTGACTTTTCCAGGCTCGGTTCCTTCTCTTTTTCTTCACGGTGTGCTTAGTTTTTGCTGACATGTTTTTTTTCTTTAGTCCACCAAAACCCGGGAGATGCTCAGAGCTCAGCTCATTCCCACTGGCAGATTGTATCTTCACAGGATCTCAAGTTTACAGTTGATGCACAGCCAACATGTACAGATGATAAAACACACAGTAATTGCATTGATTGGAGAGTTCAGAAATTATAATTATTTTCTTTTTGGCCCCACACTTGTGGTATGATTGCTCATTTGGGGATTGTTCACTTTAACGCACAAGCTTTGAAACGAGATAAAATGTTAATGAATTTGAGACAGATTTAAGTCACTGATCAAGAAATTTGCAGCACCAACTACGCCAGGACACGTAGTCTCCATCGCTCAGAGCTGCAAATGAAATTCTGGAGAACCAACTCAGACACAACTTTAAGCTGCAGATCTGCTGACTCCAGTGCCACCCAGAGGTCTTAATGCAGCTGCAACTCTGTCACACTCTGATTATACCTCTCTAACCTTGGCAATCCTCTTCACACGTGGCTGTGGTGTTTGTCTACCGTCTGCTCTGAAGAGTTCTTTTTCTGCTCAGATCTGAATATCCCTCTGAAATACAAGCCCCATCCTCTTCTTCACCGTTCCCCGTTTTTTTTGTCCTCCCCTTCACGTGGCCGTCATGTCGACCTTGATTGTGAGAAGCAATCACGCCTGGTTATGAAGGCACCACCAAAGTGCCTCCGTGTCTGACTTCTAAAGAAGGATAAACGTGAAGATTCAATAATTTCCAAAATTGGTGATCTTGTTAGCATCATTAATCGTCAATTGTCAACTCACTTTTCTCCCTACCTGCTTCCCTCCCTTTGTCTCTCTTTCTCTCTCAGGTCTACATCCCCTGCAGAACAGCTATTGTCCTGGCCAACGAGGAGATAGATTACTGTTATTAGGGGATGATTGTCTCCACAGAGACCAGGATCCAGAATGGATTCCAACTTCAAACTGAGTGTTAACAATCACCTTCATCTTAAAGTGTCAACCTTGCACACCACCAAAACCCACTTTTTGTGTTTGAGTCTTTTTTTCTAAATGGGGGGGGGGGGGGAAGCATTTTGAGCTTTTGTGCTTTCAAACTCCATCTGCAACCATAGATGCTGTATAACCCCATTTACTACAGATTGGTCCATTTGGGAAGCGTCCAACCTAACCAGCAGCTAGATGCTAAAACTCAAAACCCTGCCGAGTCCTTCCACCACTAGCCAGCAGCCATTTATAGGCTCTGTTGAATTTGGCGTGCCATCTGAAGCACATGACCGGCGCCTGTGACAGAGGGAAGCAATTCATCAAGCATTCAAACATGAGGAAAGGACAGAGAACACAAGAATATTATGTATGTTGATAAACAGTTTACTTGGTTTAATTATCTTGTAATTTAATACAGGTAGAATTATGGTCTCAAAGACACAATGAGATTTACAGTATTACCATTTACATTGAAATTCAAAAACGTCCAGGTATTTAATCACCGGTGATCCATCTTTCATAATTTGCATTTTGGGACCTTGTACGTATAAAAAATATTGCAATTTGCACAAAGTAATAAGCTGCTTTGAATTATTATACTTTTAATGGGTATCTAAAAGAGTTGTGTTGGAATGTTTGAATTAATGCAGCTATTGGGAGCATTTACGTGGTTATTTATAGCCGTGTTATTTAGCCAGTAATTTGCAGCTAAAGCAAAGTGATAAAATCATCTAATTGGGATTGTTCACGGTGTGTTGCATAATGCACAAGTAATGTATTTAGCTGAATTCGGGGTTTTTTCTTCCACTTAACAAAATGTAAAGCATGGTTTTCTCCCACAGTAGATCCCATTAGAGTAGTTTATGTCGTGTGTATTTCACTAAATTCCTCGTAGTCTACTGAAATAAGTTGGTACTGTAGAGAAGAACACATCATTTTGTGTGGGTTTTACAAGTGTGACTCACACACCAGACTACTTTAAGATACCATGATTCATGTGCACCACCTTCATTAAATGCTGCAGCACTCCTTTGGGATCATTGCAGGAAACACAGGCTGAGCCTAAATCCACGCAAAATGACATGTGCCTCTCCCAATTAGCTCAGCCTTTTGTGGCTGTTGTCTCAACACACTTGATGATTGAACGTCTCAAAGAGCAGCTGCAATGCAGATCACTGTGCTGTTGTGTGTGGCGATTATTGATGAACTAAAACTGATGATAGGTGACTGTTTTTGTGACTGCTGAACTCAACCCAACATGTCTTTCAAACCAGAAATCTTTTGGAATTATGTTCCACAAACGACTGTGATAATTGACCTGTCTCCAGCCTTTATGTTCTCACGTTTTTTTTTTCTAAAAGTCCCCGATTGCCATATGAATGGATGTCTATTGGACAACTTTCAGCATTCGCTGCACGTTTTATCAAAGCAATACGTATAATAAGTGAAACGAGCTGATTTTGAGCATCCCAGATGAAAGCTAACGCTTTGATTCACTGCCATAGATATTGTAACGCTGTGATCCACACCTACTGCATTAGCACAGATTCTCAGCCATTTAAGCCGTGTATTGTAGCATATGGCAGGTTTTGATCTGCCTCCCCTGCAGCGGAAGAAAACAAATTCATATTCGAGACCATCCTTCTGTGTTCAGCCAAAAGTATCATGAACATGTCATTTCTTTTTGTGTTGCACTCAAAAATGCCTTTTTTCCCCCACCCTTCGAAAAGCACGGAGAGGATCACTGCATAAATTTCAAGCAACGCGGTTGCGATTGATGTGGAGTGTTTAATCATCCCTCGTCTGACCCAATGTCATTGTCGTTTTACCACCGCCAACATGAATTATCTGTATTTGTTCTCAAAAGTAAAATTGATGTCTGATCCACAGTAACTATTGCTGCATATTTCTTTCATTATTACGAATGATAATAAATCAGTGCCTGTCCGGCCACAGGAAAAATGTGGATGAACTAGATGTGCAATCTGACTACTGATTCTGTCCCATCACACACTTCTGTGCTTATGTTAGGAGAGTACTGGACCAGACTTTAAAATAAGGGAAGCCCTGAAGTGTTTGCACTCTGCACTCCAGAACACAAAGTTTCAGTTTCCATTTGGTGGCCAGGGAAGCTGTGAAATGTTGTTACGGGACTATACAGAGCAACCGCCTCAGCGGTTCCCACAACCTGATGTAAGGGGGATGAAAGACGACTCATCAGACCGTAATACTTACATTTACATTTCCTAGGCATCCTCACTCTGTTCACTGGCATCCATAAAAAGCTGCTTTTTATTAGCAGCTGCACCATGAAAAGCAGTTTGGGAAGAATGCTGTGGTCATTTTTGAGGCTGTATTTTTTTGTAGTAGTTTGATTTTTGTGTCGACACACATGTTTACTAGTTCCTGGGCGACTCACTTGGTTTAGGTACATGTTTTGAAGCTGCATGACATGTCTCATGCCACTTCTCAGTCTCTTCACTGTCAAGTATCTAATAAAGGCGAATGCCTAAGATACATAAATCTCCAACCTTCAAGAAAGCCCTCTGGCCTTTTCCAAAAATGGCTCTCGGTAACTTTACGAGTATTCATGTGCTACCACGGGGGATGGTTTGTACAATATAATGCAGTTCAATCCAATTACCATGTAAATTTGTTCACAATAGACAAAATAACAGAAACACCCTGGTATTTCGCAACACATCCACAAAATGTGTCCTCAACTTCCCTTGGTTAAATCAACACCTTTCTGAAACGGTTGCAGCTAACCAAACTGAAAGCTTCACAGTCTTAGAACCCCTGTAGACGACTGCCCTGAGATATCCAGGACATGTCAGATGTACGGCAGCGTATACCTGAAAATATTTTATAAGTAACCCTGAATGCACAGAGCGTATTCTGTGTTGTAACAGGTTGTCTGTATTTCTTATGGGCTCACAAGCATACAGATGCCTGGGGGGGGAAGATCCTGCAGAATGCGATATTGTCAAAGTCAGAATTGGGGCTCTGACATGCACAAAGAAGATGTTTTCAGAGTTCGACCCAGGTGACTGCAAAAGTCAGGTCGGGATTTCACAATGCAGGCTGCTGCAGCTTTAATACAAAATGCCTGTGATTATATTATATTCCGTCGCTAGAGCTTTCCAGGTAAAAGCTGGCTTAGGTCTAGACAAAGACTAAAGGAATTAGAAATGTAAAGTTCTCTATGCGACATTCAGAGCGTTAATATAGCAGCAAGCAACTATTTGCTATGCAAAGATATAGTGGAGTAATATCCGAGCTTCTCTGCTATGATTACATAGCCAGGCAGGCCGCGTGTGCCTTAAGTGTATGTGCATGTGAGCGTGCCCCACTGGCTCTGCACTGCTCTCATACGGCGGTTACAGCTGATATCACCATCCCAACCAACGGCGTAATCACGGATGCATAGCACCCACCCCACAGTTCCCCCTCAGGTAAACACTGTTAACTCTGTCAGCACTGTTGCCATTGTTTGCACCGCCAGCGTAATGGTCGCCATTTTTTAAGAGTGGTGGGGAGGCACGAGGTAAGTTCTGAATTTCCAATTTAGCACCTTTAATAACATGAATAAGTGAACTGTTTGTTAGGTCATCTAGCAGGTTATCTGTTGGTACAATAGGAAAACAAGCAATAAATAATTTCGGGGAACACACGCATATGACCAAGTTTAGTATTGTAGTTCAAAGTCGAGTGTAAAGCAATAGGATTCAAATGGAAAATGTCATTAAATGCCATGATGAAAAAGGCTCTACACTGCGTATGGTGTCTGATGTTTTCCCGTTCTTTCAGCATGATATTAGAGTGCTCAAACCAGTTCCTTAAAAACCTTTTCAACAGCACGTACCTCAAGAGAATTTCTGCAAGGCAAGTTGGGTTTGAGCATAAATGTTAAAAGAGTTAAAGTTACTTCAACCCTTGCTGTCTCTATTCAATAATACATTATTAATGTTGAGAGCTATTAGAGAGGTACGTTTTTCCTCATTCATTTTTAGCACATTTAAGGCTACTGTGGGAGACTGGAGAAGGCTGTAACAAGGGGTTACAGGCTTATCTCTCAATCAGAAACATGCTAGAGTGATGACACTCGTACTGCACATGCTCAGTTCGACCCTCCCCCCATCAAGAAGACAGAGATAAACAAATACAACTAAATAAATAATACTATAATAATGTATAAATAAAAAAGACAATATCATTGTCAAACAACATATCTTTCACAATATGAGAAAAAAGCAAAAGTTAATTGGTGAAACATATTTCTAACATGTTGCAACCATTGATTGTGTTGCAACATTCAACATCTGACTTCTTTCATTCAAATTCATATTGTGAAAGATGTCATATGGTATTATCATTATATGTAAGTTTAATAAATAGGAATTTGGAGAACCGTCCCCGGTCTTCCTAAAGCTTAGATTAAACATAAGAGAGCTTGTTCTTTTCTCTCGTGAATATGTGGAACAGTCAAGAAAAGAACCTCTCCATCGTTCTGTATGAAGAGAGGTAGCCTGTGGTTTTCAGGAACAATCACCCCCTGCAGGTCTGAATGCCTGGGGCACACAGTATGGTATAGCTTATGCTTTTTTGAAAAGCTTGTTGTATTTTTCTAGGATGGTAAAACACTATCCTCCATAACTTTAGCCTCATGTATAATCAAAGGCTTCCTTTCTTCGGTTGGTTCATGAGATTTAGATGGGACAAATCAGGAGCCTTGAGAATCAGAACGCGGTAGTTTTAGTACCATAGGAACATGAAACGGGTGTAACAAACGGGTTTATGCTACATTTTTCAAAACATACATCACATCCCAGAGGACACAAGATATAAATAAGATTTGGAAGTTTTGAGTAGACACATTTTGTGCCTCTCATGATTTACCATTACAATGGATTCAGAGAGCTAAGCATTCTTTTTTTCAAAGAAAAATGAAAGCAGGTCATTCAGCACTTACTACCAATCTGAAGGTATTCACATAATCCTCAAAGACCCTTCTAACATCCAGATTAAATTTAAAAAATATGTGGAATTAAAAATGTTCCCAAGTTTTGACTGAATTTCCTATCCAGGTATCCAGAAAGTACATGTCTCCTTGCTCATTTTATACGACACAAGAAAAATCGATTCACAACATTAATACAAGGAAGACATGAAACGAATTTATAAAACATGTTTTTTTAATTTAGAAAAGTTGAAATTCAGTCTATCCCAGGGTAAAGAAACCTACAATGCCAAAATTTTGTCTGGCGACTGGGTTGTTTTCCATCAAGATGATAAGAAGAGTTATTGAGGATTTATTAATCATTTTTTCTGGAAAAAGGAAGCTTATGTGACTCGAATGTAAACGTTATAGCCTGCATCAGAACCACAAACTGGGACTAGTTTGACAGATGCTTCCAATGTGCGATAAGCAAAGCTAAATGTGTGACCAAAACATCTCTTTATTGAAATCATCAAGATTAAATCCCTCATTTCATTGGAGTATTAGTATCAAACACTTTAGAGGGAGAAATCCTTGTTCCTCCTGAGTCAAGCTGATTCAATTCTTAGCTTTTATTGCAAAGAAATGATTGTAAAGGTCACTGGTGCCTTACTGGAGCACTCTGGCATCAAGGAGAGGAGTTGGGTCTCTGCAGAAAGAAGAGTGTGCTGATTTTTTTGTCGTTGCAGTTAGTTTTTCATCTTTATGCGACACTGGCAGCGACTGATTTCAATGGAGATCTTTGAGACCCAAAGTGTTATTTGTTTTCTATTGTGCAAGGTAATTAAATGCATTCTCCTGGTATCTCGTGTCTATTCAGTCCTCATTAAACAACTTGAATGAAAACCATCAGTACTCGAGCTCCTGAGAACCAGAGCTGAGAAACACAAGCAGAAACTGCATTAATACCGAACCCTGAAATAAGTTTATGGGATGGAAAAGGATTCACCAGAAATGTACAGAAACTGTATCTGAAAGGAGCAAAATGCAGCGATATCTGGTGAGGGGGAGCGTGCAAGTGTTTCTCATGAAGTACTTCCTTCTCTGAGTCCCATAGGAACTGCATTACCTCAGAATCATCTTAGAGCACGGACTCCCGTTTATCAAAGCGATCCAACAATTGGTCCACTGGGTGAGCGCCAGTCAACCGTAAATCTAGAAATGTCAGATAAGGGAGCGTCTACAGCACTTCTCCCACCAATTACGTCTTAGTAAGCTTTGATGCATGTAGTAGTTATCGGCAAAACAAAAAGAAGGGAATCATGAAGCCGCCAATATCCAACTGATCTCAACAACCTCTGCAGCTACTTGCAGTAGGGGCCTAAAACTTACTGGTGTGGTTGGGAGGAATCTCTCCACCCCAGGATGGATGGAGCTTAGTCATGACTGGTGTGGCCTCCTTTTTTGCAGTCGGAAAGGATCCCCTTGCTTTGATAATCCCAAATCCTGGTGTAGATTTTGGGGCTATATATCGAGAGTGGGGTTGGAATAAGAGGATCACGACATGGTACCCGCTCCACAGCCACAGCAGGAAGCTCAGAGAGTGGCGCGGATCCGCTCTGTTTCCCCCACTGAGACTTTTTTTTTGCAACTTCACAAGCAATATCCATAATCGTCCTGTGTTGATGCCACTGTTTGTATGCAAACATGAAAAAGGAAGGAGGACCAGCAGGGAAAGATGCCAACATATGCATACTGATATAGGGCGAAATTTAAAATGAAGACACGCCTAAACCGTTTGTCATCACCATCCAGGATGCCTGGGGCATCCGCTTGTGAAGAGCACTATCTGGTGGATACTCGTGGTACTTGCAAAGGGGAATAATTGGCATCTGATATTCGTCTGATAATCGGGTGGAGCCACGGTCAGCTCGGCGAACCACCCACAGTTGGTGTGTGAGGCCTCCGTACACATACACACACACACACACACATGCGTGTGAGTCCTTACCAACAAACCAGCAGACTGATGAGCGTTTCACGCCACTACTGTCCGGAGTTGAGTCGCGCAAACTGAAGGCAGAAGCTGTTTTGGCATCTTCTCAAATAAGGTAAGAGGTTTTAAGTTAAATATTCGGACTATTACTTTTAAGTACAAGTTGTTCTTTTCTGAACAATTGTCCCATTTATTCGGCTACAGTTGTTTGTAAGAAAAAAAAAAAAAACAGCAACAACGTGGTTACTTCTCAGCCATGCGTATCCTGCAGCACTCCATACGGAAGCAGTGGATATGGTCTGAGGAAGAGGAGTAAACCATCGCGGCTGATGCAATATAAACTGAGTGCAGCTGGGAGCAGCTTCTGTGCTTCTCTCTTCATACTGTACAAGCGGAATGTAAAGTAGCCGGGTGCGGCGCAAAGACCTCCACTAGTGATACGTAGTGTATAGAAGTTAAGTAGTTCTGTGTGGAGGTTTGCAGTTTGAAAGAATGCATCGGTGGCCGTGAGGAGGAACATTGCCTTTTATAGCGAGTGCCACTTCCACCAGCAGTGAGGGTGAACTCGTATGAACCCGCACTGTAAATAAATGGGAATTACTGTCCATTTTCCATCCGTGTTGTCAAATAATCCGTGACCTAAATAACAATTCTGACCAATAATGTGGGTAGATAATGAAGGCTTTGATCAAACATATGTTTGAAAAATGCTTTTTGTTACTATTTGAAGCGGTGAGTGTTTTATTCACCTACATTTAATGGTTAAATGCTTTAAATATCTTTTTGATTACATTTTCATTCAGGCCCACTATTTTATATCTGTCAAAGATTAGAGTTTAGTTTAAATGAGGCTGTTTAGTGTCCTGTGCTGTCCTGCCAAACAAATGTGAATTCATCAGTTTTTTGTAATTATTAGGGGCACAGTGCCAGCTAGTGGTCAGAAGTATCCAAGACTGAGGACTGTTCCTATAAATCAAGGACACCTTAACTATTAACTGAAATATATATGTAAAATACAAGTCACACATGTTTTGGTTATGTACATATGTTCTTGCGTAGATTCTGTATTTGGTGTCACTGTGACATTTCTGCATAAAGTCACAAACAATGAGGAGGGCAGAAACATAGTATAATAAATACTGAATCAGTGAGAAGCCTGCAAGGTCACGTCCGCTGAGCTCTAACGGGGGGGGGGGGCTGCACCCGGCTTCAACATCTCTCAATCTACATCACGGATGATCCTATTATTGGCTGTAATGTGTATGTGTGGTTTACATTCAGGCATTACTCCGGTAAGAAATTAAGATCTTCTGGCCTCAGTGATTATGTATCTGCTGTATTAGTTTTAAGTCTGTTCTTTTTTTTTGGGGGGGGGGGGCATTCATTTATTTATTTTCTTCTGTTTTCTTCCACAAGGGCAAGAATAAACATCACGTGTGCGCTCAAGACCCACTTTGGGACTTCTGTCTGAGAAGGTATTAACATATCAGCAAAACTCAGAAAGTAGTAAAGGCTGTTCCTGTTCTCCTAATGCCTGGCTCTTGTAACATTCTGTTCTTTGTAGCTTTAATGGTACAAGGTCAATGTGGCCCTAGAAATGTCACTAAGGCCTAATTCCCTGGAAAGGAACGTTTGTTTGGCTTGTGAAGGCGGTCTGTTTTATGATCGCTCTCACATGGCACTTTGTTTGCTCCATCCCCAGTTGCACCACAAGGGCAGGTGGGCTTTTTGTAGTGTTGCTAAATACACTTCACGTGCCAAGTGGGACATCAGTGGTCCCTGAAATGGCTCTGTGCTGCTGCCGTCTTTTAAATTCATGCAGGGAAAAATTGTAATTAAAGACACTCGGCAGCTTTTCTCAAATTGATGTTAGGAAAAATGTCAGGTTTCAGACGCAAATCCTTAGATATGGTGTATTTGTCAGATGCATTTGGTTCTGCAGGTGTATGTCTCACAGGGTACAATACACAGGTCCAGTATTTAGAAAGCACATTTTGAAAGCAAAATCAACTATATTCTAAGGATGTAATGTCATCTAAAACATTCAATCACATGCAATAAATCAATGGAATTTTTATAATACTGTATTTCTGAAATACCAATACTAGATGTATGTCTATCTGAGTCAATTTGCTTGGATTTGTGATTTTTATCAATTTCAAATTTGGTTTGACTTCATATATATATTAAATTAGTTTAATTCAATGTGTCATTGCGGTTCAACTCTGTGCGTATAAACAAAGTCACAGCTAACATAAAAGACATTTGAAGGAGCCAAAGTATTTAGCTTCATACCAAATAGTGACCAGCATGTGACTGCCTGCCATTTCAAATTCACCCACTACGTCAGGAGCCGGTGTTGAGCTCGACGATTGGCTGAGAAGAGGGCAGGGTTCTGCCCTGCCCACCCTCCTTTTTTTTTTTTTAGCCCAGCCACTGCATGTCACATCTTGGGAATGCTACAGTACGCCTCTGCGGTGAGTTCTGAACCACTGGCTGTTCCCGCCTCCTTTTGTCCGCGGGGCGATGGAACGCATGTTCTGGCTTGCACAGCATACCAGGACATATTCGTTCTTGTCCTACACATTGACCTGAGAAGTACACAGTTTACAGATGCACCTTTTTTTCTTTGGGTTTCCTTTCTAGCTTCAGCTTCATGTACATTCACCAGGGTTGTGTTGGCCTCCACTGTTAGCCCAATGGAATGTCTGGCTCAAACTGTTCAGGTCATCGTAGTCAAACAACACTAAAGGGCATCGGCATCACAGCTGGTCTGTGTCTTTAGCTCAGGGGCCATGTGAGGGGTCCCTGTTCTATTTGTGAGCTGGAAACCTGAATGGTTTGTACACTAAGAGGCGTCTGTGTCACGTGTCAAAGCAGCTCTTGTAAACGTCTCTCAAAGCTCTATTCAGCCTCAGCTGACTGGAAGTGAAGTCTACAGCCATTCTTACTGGGGTACGTGGCTGAGTGGATTTATAAGCTGACAGCAGAAAAAACGGTGTATAGCAGTGAAGACAGGGGATCTTGTTTTGTGTTGCGTTGTGAAGGTGAGTGCCTGTGTGCATTGTTAGTCAGATCTATATCTGTCTCTGATGTGCTGTTTTAGAAGAGGCTTTGAAATTGGATCCCAGATTGTCAGGATTATGCCCGGCAGAATATTTACAAAATATCACGATGTAATTGTTCGGCAGATAATGTTGATATGAAACGTCTGGCAACATCTTGTTTGAGGTAACCTTATTCTGTTTTATCATATAATAAACTGCTGACTTTGTAACATTGATATTGCATTATTTTATTGTAACTGAAAAACATATTGTTGATGTGCCTCAATTTGGCATATTGTTATATTTGATAACAAAAAGAAGTTGGCAACCGTGTTATTTCTCTACATAGGTTCATCCACAGTGGGAATCGGCTGAGATGAAGTGTTACTGCTGCCTACACTCTAACCTGGAACAATGTGTTGATAACAGATAACTGTAATTGAGAAAGAAGGAGGGAAAAAAGGAGAAAAGAATATCTTCTTGATGGATCTATTTTTCATCTAGAATGCAGAATATAATACATTCTAGGGTGTGTCCAATCAGAAGCTATGTTAGACTATTAAAATTAGACCAATGTTAGTATGCCAATTCATTCTTCACTTGAGTCATTTTTGAAGCAATGTGAAGAACAACAAAATAAGAGTGAGCAGCACTTGGGACCTTAGTATGTTTTTAGTAGTTTGACAGTTTATTTAACTCAAACGTTGTGGAAATGTACAGCTTGTAGTACTTTAATAGTATGCTCAGTACAAGCTTTTAGTATGTACTGTACTAACTCATCCAAGCACTTTACTATGTTAACATGAAACATATTTCACCCTGTTTGTGCATCGTGTTATTAGGATTGACAGGTGAATGTGTTGTATTCATTGAACGTCAAGTTCATTTTACCCTCATGCAGGTTTTTCAAACGGCTTGCTGTGTAATCTGTGACTCATGTTGACATGAATGAAGTGCATGAAGTCACATTTTTGCAACGCTGACTGCAAGCTTGTTTATTACATTGGGTTAATGCCCATCACGATGCAAAATAATGTAAACCAATAGTAATGCTCTCTTTATTTTGTGACTCCTTTCAAATCCTTACTGCATATATCCTCCATCACTGGAGGTTTTGTTCTCAAAAAACACAACAAAATTTCCGATTTATACGTCAGCACTTTGTAAACATTAGTTTAATCAACTATGCTATTATTTCTTCAAACATCACAAGTTAGAATCACAAGGAGAAGTTGATCTGGGGCTGGAACAGCACATATTTTCTTTTTCCTTTGTCTGATTAAATGTATCTCAGTACTCAAGTCAGTCCTGTCTTGTTTTGTCGACAGCTAAATTATCTCCTGTAGAGCTTTTGGTGCCAGCCAGGATGATTCTGGCAACATTAAAGGGCATTGGGAAGCAGCTCCTGCGGGTGAAGGTTGTCGACTGTAACACAGAGGACTCCCGCTTGTCTCGATGCCTCAACACGTTTGACCTGGTGGCTTTGGGCGTTGGCAGTACGCTGGGTGCCGGAGTCTACATCCTCGCTGGCGCCGTAGCCCGGGACAGCGCTGGACCTGCCATCGTCCTCTCCTTCCTCATAGCCGCCTTCGCCTCGGTCCTGGCCGGTCTGTGCTACGCCGAGTTCGGAGCCCGCGTCCCCAAAACTGGCTCGGCTTACCTCTACAGCTATGTGACGGTTGGAGAACTGTGGGCCTTTATCACAGGCTGGAACCTCATCCTCTCTTATGTCATTGGTGAGACAATTTGAATGAGGAAGGAAAGGAGTTGGCTGCTACACGAGATATTGTTCAGTTTACGTGAACACTTTCCTCCACGCAGGAACTTCAAGTGTGGCCAGAGCATGGAGCGCCACCTTCGATGAGCTGATCGGAGGGCACATTGAGCAATTCTGCAGACGTTACATGACCATGAATGCCCCGGGCATCCTGGCAGAGTATCCGGACATATTTGCCGTCTTCATAATAATCGCTCTGACAGGTGAGGAGCAGCTCGGATATACAGTATCTCTATGTGAAAAATGTTTTATCTCATTTTTCCTTCTGACATCATAGTCTTTCGTCGTTCACATTGTCTTTTTTTTTTAAACTGCTTGCAGGACTGCTTATATTCGGAGTGAAGGAGTCGGCCTTGGTGACTAAAGTGTTCACCTGCGTCAACGTGCTGGTGCTGCTGTTCATGATTATCTCTGGCTTGGTCAAAGGAAACCTAAAAAACTGGAACTTGAAGCCTGAGGAAATCCTCAATGCCACCAGCAACTCTAGCCTCAAGTGGGTGACATGAAGAGCTTCATTTTCTAAAATGTTATGTGCCTAATAATATACCTCTGTGTTGTGTTTGAAATAAGCAAATGCCTTTTTTGTTTTACTTCCAGTGCGTCTGATTCCTTACCATCAGCAGAAAGTCTTGGTGCAGGCGGCTTCATGCCTTTTGGCATAAATGGAGTCCTCTCTGGCGCCGCCACCTGTTTTTATGCATTTATAGGCTTTGACTGCATTGCCACTACAGGTGAGAGGGAATACATTACATTGATAAGCGACACTCGGGACCCATATCCTCTCACATCTCCAGTTGTGTTCCCTTTCCCAGGAGAAGAAGTGAAGAATCCTCAGAGGGCCATTCCCATCGGGATTGTGGCCTCGCTCCTTATTTGTTTTTTGGCGTACTTTGGTGTGTCCGGGGCCCTCACTTTGATGATGCCGTACTACTTGCTGGATAAGAACAGCCCTCTGCCAGTAGCCTTCACGTATGTGGGCTGGGAGGAAGCCACTTATGCAGTGGCCATTGGATCTTTATGTGCCTTGTCAACCAGGTAAGAGGCTTTCCTCCTGCCTCTCTGCATGATAAGTTGTAGAGGACTTGTAATTGTTTACATGCTTTTTTATTTTTATTTTCATAATTAATGTCCAGTACCATGAATATAGAATTGAATATATTCTATATTCTTCAATTCAGTACGTGAGGGGAATTAGTTGTAGTATTGTTTTATATATTTGGAGCTAAACCATTGAGTGAATTTTGTGATTATTTCTTTAACGGACATTGGTTTGCTCGTCCTTGATGGATCTGGGGTTGTTTTCATGGTTTGGGATCCTTAGTTCCAGTTATGAGAAATCTTAATGCTACAGCGAACAACATTTTAGAGGCTGGGATCCTTCAAACCTTGTGGCAACAGTCCAATGTTATATTTTCTAACCGCGTGCATTCACTTGCACGGCATTCTCTCTCCCGTGCTAGTTTACTAGGCTCCATGTTCCCAATGCCCAGAGTGATCTGGGCCATGGCAGAAGATGGGCTGCTCTTCAAATGTTTGGCCAAAATCAGCCCGCGAACCAAAACCCCTCTAACAGCTACAATAACATCAGGTGTTGTGGCAGGTGAGCTCATGACCTAAACCTACTAACTAGTTGGGGTTCCTATCACCCTATAACCCTACAAGATGCGCTTGGCACACAAGGCCTCAACACAAGCACTCGGCCAAAAACCAAGATGACGATACAGCACAAATGTCATTCAAATGTAATGTTTCAATTATTGCCATGCGCAACACAGGCACAGGAGCATGTTCAGTACAGCATCCCGTGCTGTTTATCAGGATGTCTGGCTGAGAATGGTTGAGGTTGAGGCCCTGTGTGAAACCAGACTTCCCAAACGTATACTTTATATAAAAGAAAATGTCTGCCTCCTCCTCCTTCTTCCTTCATCCATGGCTTAGTCTCCTCGGCTCCATGTTTCCACTCCCACGCATTATCTTTGCTATGGCTCGCGATGGTCTGCTCTTCTCATTTTTGGCGCGTGTCAGCGAGAGGAAGACGCCCAACAACTCCACCTTGGTGGCAGGGCTTATATCTGGTAGGTAGCTGGCATGAGGCCCAAGGCAACAGTGCCCTCTAGGGGAAGGAGGATGTTGGCCCTTAACACATTAGGTTGTAATTAAATGGAGCTCGACAGTAGTAGTTTGAAAATGTGTATGAATTATGTAAAAAATACTATATCTGCATTATACTGTGGTCAATGTGCATTTTTTTTACTTTTAGGATTAGTTTGACGAAATCTATCATTTTGACTTGTGTTTTTCTCTTGTGTGTCCTGCAGCTGTGATGGCTTTCCTGTTTGACTTGAAGGACCTGGTTGACCTCATGTCCATTGGCACTTTGCTGGCCTATACTTTGGTGGCTGCCTGTGTGCTGGTCCTCAGGTACACCTCATCTCTCAGTTGATGTATCCAGTTTAGGCTTGTCAGGACGCTAGAGGATTACCAGGCTGAATCACTTCATATTTGTACGTCCTCTCACTAGTAAAGGAGTCCCCAGTCAGAGGCTTGGTCAGGCCAGATGGGTGTAGAAGTGTTTAAAGGTGCAAGATACGAGATTGGGAGCATTTCTATTGCCTCTAAAATGCTATCAACATGGCGACGGCTGAGCTGGTGGCTGGCAGCTAACGGTGCTAACAGTGCAAACTATGGCAACAGTGCTGACGGAGCTGACGGTGTTTAACTGGGGGGTTTAACCGCCGTATGAACGCAGTGCAGAGCGGCGGCCGTGAGCTAGCCATTGAGGCACACTCACATGCCCTAACATACACTAAAAGCATGCACGCACAGCCGGCAGGCTATGTCAACAAAGCAAGGGGAAGCTTGGATAACATCACACACAGAAGGGAGAGGGACTTTATTCTCTGCTTAGGTATTCATTCATTAGGCTACTTTATATTTACATGACAAATAGCGGTTTGATGGCACATGAATGCTCTGAATCCCGTATAATGCACCTTAAAGATGCTCACAGCTTCAGTTACCATTTGATACTAGATGACTGTCCTCAGCTGCCTCATGATGTAAAACATGGTGTCTTCAAATAAAAATTGTAATGATTGCAAAGCTTATAATTTGCATTTGCCTACATTGCTCAACCTACTGACCTCCAGCTGTACTGTATTTTATGCATTTCATGTATTTAACGCATATTGGATTACAGTCATGAATAATCCTTTGTAGCATATTCACTAGAGAGAAATATCTGCTTAACCCCTTATAATGAAGGTGGTGCTATATGTTATTCAATTTCGTTAGGATTTTCTAAAATGTCCTCAGCCTTAGTGAACAGCAGTTTTGGGAATCCCGCAGTTTTTCTAAGCGTGGTTTTGACTGTCTGTTTTTGCCATCTGAAGGTACCAGCCTGAACAGCCCAGTGTGGCCTATGAGATGGCCAACACTCAGGATGAACCTGAAATGGCTGATAACGAGGGGAACATCGACATACTACCACAACCAGACGATCGCTTCACCGTTAAGAATTTACTTTTCCCTTCAAACACAGAGCCGTCCCCTCTGTCCGGGTTTGCCGTCAACATTTGCACCAGCATACTCGGTGAGACACACAAAGCCCAGGGACTATCAGAAGATAGTGGCGGAATAATCCATCTGGTTACTGATACAGCACATCATCTTCCGGTGTTATTCTCCCCTCCAGGTGTCTTGGTGTGTGTCTTCAGTGTCGTAGCTGTCCAAGGACGTCTTGCAGTCTGGTCAGTGTCTGTCCTCGCTATTCTCATGGTGGCCTGTTTGATTGTCATCTTCATTGTGTGGAGACAGCCGCAAAGCAAGGTCAAGCTTGCCTTCAAGGTAGACTTTGTTCTTTCACCAAAGAGTTTTCTCACACCATTTCATTGTTGCATGTAAAAAAAAAGTGACATTGTAGGTTGTGTAAAGTATACTGCTGTTGTTGTTTGCTTTATGGTTGTTCAGCACTTTGGTCAACTGTCAACTTTTTCAAACAAACATGGAAAGGAAGAGGAGAGGATTTGCTCTTCAGACTTTACAGTTGCCCTCAACCTGCTAAAGGACTACACATCTTTAAGCCAAACAAATGCAAACAGCGTGTTCTTAACAATATTTAAGGTTGTAATGTTAAATGCACACACTTTCTTCTCACAGGTTCCCCTGCTGCCCTTTGTCCCTGTCATCAGTATGTTCATCAATGTCTATCTGATGATGCAGCTCGACAAAGGAACCTGGATGCGCTTTGCCATCTGGATGGTGTTAGGTATTTTGGAATTTTGACCCTACAATGCCAAATATGATCTGTTGCTGTGTACTTGTGTTTTGAAAATGAATTCACGTCTTTGCCGCAATGTTTCCACACCATTTGTAGGTTTCTTTATCTACTTCGGCTATGGTATTCGCAACAGTGCAGAGGCAGCGTTGACCAGGTCCAACACCAACACGCCAGCCTGCACAATAATGGGAGAGCCCATGGCCACAGAGAAGGAAGCCTTTCTACACAACACACAAACCGCCACAGGAGACTACTATCAAGATTCCTAAGGAAACGGGAGGTTCACTAATCCACTTTATTTCTGTTCTGTTAAATAGCCGCAAATCCAGGAGAGAAATATGGAGACTTTCATGGGTCCTTCCAATCTGAGCGTTGACTTATTTCTTATTCCAGCCAAACATTTTGATGAAAGTGAAAAGGTGAATTACATAAAACATCTGAAAACCAATATATATTTTTTTAGCTGAAAAGTGTTTTTTGTACGTTTTTGCACTTCGATAGGGTTTATTTTGTGAACACAACTAATTATGTGGAACCAAATCAACCAAAGACAAATAACAAGTTGTTTTAACATAGTTTTTTGAGACATCACGTATATCATTACACATATATCAACGTATATCAAAACACATCAAAACTTTATTTTGGTTCTTTAATCCACAGTAGGCTATATTAGAATGATGAGCCCCATTCTTTTTATTTTTCTGTAATAACACATTTGAACTTGACTTTTTGAAAGTTCAGCATTTGTTACTGCTCCTCTAGCTTGAAATCGCTCAACATTTTCATGTGGTGGCTGTTTACAGAAAAGAAATTCTGAATTACAAAAGCGTTTTTTTTTCTTCTTTTTTTTAAACATTTGCATTTGGCGGCTTTCCTGGTAAATATGTGTTACTCGTCATGGTGCATTAGGAAGCACAGTGCCGGCTACTGTGTCAAAATCCTATGGGAGGTTATTTTTTAAATCTACATCCCTTTATCAGATGAAGTCATCCAGATTCACCAGAAATCTGGCGCTCAGAAACACTACCACTTTCGCCCACAGGGGCCGCCAAAATCAACACAAAATGAAAGTTCCTTGTAGGAACTTAAATTGAGAATAAGCAAATAATTCACTTCACTGTATCTTGAGTTCCTTTTTTTCTTGTAAGTTTACCTCAATGGTAAAACTTGTACGTTGGCATTTTGACTCTAGAGAAACTGTGCTGTACAGAAAGCACAACTCTGTAGACCTACCTGTGTTTTATATAAACTGTATAACTCATAATTATCATAATAATTCATCATGGTGCTCTGAATAATCAGTACATCTCAGTGTGACAGTGTTTGTCTTCTACAGTTCTATAATGTTTTCCTCAAGGTACACATTAAGATCAAATACATATAGTGTTTTTTTTAAACTAGCCAAAGGAAAGGAAAGCTGCTAATGTGGAATGATTTATTTAACACGACAGAGGATGTATTTTAAGTGCCTATTTCCCAAGTGAATGTTACACCTTTGAGAGGTCTGATATTGCTCTATCAACAATTGTGAAATATATATATAGTCTGTATATAACGTACACTTTGGAGTGTGAAAAGCGTATTTTTAGTTCACATACATCTGAACGGGCCGAAATATAATCAGTTGGTGATATTGAACACCGTTTGGTCAGAGATAGTCGTACTGTATATTCAGGAACAAACTACACCAAGAGTTATGTTTACCTCAAGCAGGAATATATCTGAGAGTGCCTTTGTTATTCAGATGCTATTTAATGATTAAGGAAATGAAAGCTGATTGTGAGAGTGTGCAGATTCCCAGGGCAGCTAAAACCTAAACGCAACATTTTTGTGTGTTCACTAAAGACTGGAAATGCAACAAAGTGATGAATCTCTTAGCCGAGCCTTTTAAATGAACACTGTGATGATTTTTTTTCTTTTTTTAGCTATTTATGTTCCATTGAGAGAAACTATTGATGTTGCCAGAAGCCGAACTCTGTTAGATTTATTTAGATAATGCGTCAAAAACAATGTTGCAATTCATTGACAGAGTTGCTTTCGATTCCTTAATGATGTCAATGAATTAGCGTGCAAGTTTAAAATACTACATAGCTTTGTATATATAAACACAGTGTATGTAGCTTTGCTGCATTTTGAGATTATAAAGCAGCATTGTCAAACAAGATTGTGCTGTAGCAAGTTACCGTTTTCTGTCCGCTACTAGCCTTTATCTAAACTGTTGTCTAAATGTTTGAATCGGTGGGACATTATCTCGTATACATTTTAACATTTAATGTCTGTTTTTGTAAATACGGTTTGGGTTTTGCTTTGACTTACTGCCCATATCACAAGTTTCCCTTATCCGTCGGTCATATCACCCCTCAGCTTTAATCTATTCAGTCTTTTGTTGCAAGCATTATGTAAAGTAAATAATTGTGGCTGTTCACAGTAAATGGATGGAATATATTTGTTTGAAAGCACGACGTCGTCAGGAACCGTTCACTAGGTGAGGCTCATCTCCCTTTTGAGTTTGATGTTTCACGTGAGGCTTCATTTAAAGAAATCACAAACAGTGCATTTTATTGTCCTTGACACTGTTTTTAAACATTTGCATGCTGCACTATTTCAAAACTTTATGGAGCTTGAAAAAGAGATTTAGATTTTATAGTACTGCTAAGTTATACAGGTGTTTACAGTGTATCAGAGTGGTGAAGGTCAGCTGTTCAGCATGTGTTATCTTGATATTGGTTGCGGTTTTTATAGTTACTGCTGTAAATAAATTTTGCTGAAAGGTAAACACAGACTTTGTCTTTATTTTTCTTTAGCTAATTGTGTTCAGGGTATTTATTTCTGTTACTTTCCACTCTTTTAGTATGCGGTCAGAATTTTGTATAAATGACAATCTATTTAGTTTGGATTGACTAAAAATGTAAGATCATTTAGCAGCCGATGTATAAGTAATATTTATTATTATTATTATTATGGATTTTGTTATGTTAAGTTTTGCACTTGCATCAAAAACAATCCACTTTGTACTAATGCTGAGAAAGCTCTTATCAAGGAATACAACTTGCCTTTACTTTGCTCATGTTTTTCTATTTTGTGTTGTCTCTTTCTTGCACACACGGACTGAGACTTTTGGAAGTATGCAGCTTTTAAAAAAAGAATTTGACAAAGGGAGAATAAATGGATGATCTCACCTGAAGGGGGCGACGTGAGCCCGTGTTGACATGGGCGTTGGGTCTCCTCTCTCCTCTCCTGTCTCCTCTCGTCCCTGTTTTCCAGCGATGGTGCAGACTGTATCCTCCTCATCGTGCCTAAACCTGGACGTGTCCCTCCTGCTGCTGCTTCTTCGTGTCTTCACTGACGAGCTCAGCGGATCACCTGAATCTGAACGGTAATTCTTATCGTTTCACACCGGGGGCGGCGGGCGGTTTGTGTTTATCTCCCTCTCAATCTCAGATCAACGGCTGTGATAATTGGATTTATTGACACTGCTGCATCTGCCGGAGAGACTGCGGATGATCCCGTTGGTGCTGATGTTTGTAGGAGCGTTGTTATTTTCAAGCCTTTTTCCAATTGTTCCCAGGAGCGCAAATTCTAATAGCTGTTATACATTCAAGCAAAAAAAAAAAAAAAAAAGGTAACCTCGCTATAGGTGGGCTCACCTCAGTGTGTTTGTGTAGTGGGGTCAGAGCCGCATGCATTATTCTTTCACCTCTATCTCATGTTTGTTTTGTGTCTGTCCTAAAAGCAACACATCCTCCTCTCGCCTTCCTGTTTGCGGATCATGTGTGTAGAATTTATATTTAGAAGCTGAGAAATGAGGAAGAAGGCCGCATGAGCTGAATAAATAAACATCAGTCATGGAATCAGTGAAGGGACAGATGTCTGCTGGTGTGGTTTGAGTGACCACAGTTATTCAAAAGGCCTGATTTTGGTTTCATTATGTAAGATGTGACGGTGAAGCACTGAGGACCACCGAGGCCTCAACTAGCTCTATTGGTGATTATGTTTCACATGAACGGTGTTGATGTTACTGTACATATCTGTCCATTTATTCAGAAAGAACTTACATTCATTTGCATGTCACATTAATGCTTTTCCTCTGCACCCAGTGTGCACACACACTTTGTATACTGTGTCAATGTGCTTATAAGTCACAGCAACAGAAGATCTTCTTTGAGCTTTAGTTGGTGACACAAAGAAGTCAGGGCCACTGAAGCGTTAAAATGGGAGGGGGACTGGTGTCAATATTTCATGAGGATTCCAGTTTAAACATCAAGTGCAGCTTGGTGGACAAATGCAGGCCTTGATCTGTGCCCTGCTTCAGATATATCAGTGCTGCAGCTGAAGGAGCACCTGTGTTACTGGGAAGATCAAGTGGTTTGAGTGCACACTCGCAAGGATGCACTGATTTCATAAGAGGCCCCCCGGTGAAGGTCTCGCCATCATGCTGCATATCAGGAGGAAGGTGGCGGCGGGGTGAGTTGCTGAACAATTGGGGGATGGGGAAACATTCTCAGGGAAGCATGTTGTTGGTACGAGCATGAATTTCCTCAATCGCTGTCACCGTTGCAGCTGTGTGAGGAAAAAAGATATGGAGAATATCAATTCAGTCAGTAAGACTAGCAGCATGGCACGCTTTCTGTAACGCTCAGCTCCCCAGAGGATTCTTTGAAGGGAAAGAGGTTGAAATGAATTAAAATGTTTAATTATCTCTGTAATGCTTTCATTTCAACCAGCACAGGAGACCGTGAAGCAGAACATTATGAAATCGACAGTATGAAAAATGTTAATGTAACTCGCAGGTAACAGTATGGCAGGCAAGGTACAAAAACAAAAAAAAAAGATTCCTGAAAGTGAGCAGGAGTGCCTTTTGGGGTTCTGAGAGATCTTAATGTTACATGTTTGCATTAGTCATTCCCATTAATGTTTTTCATTTGCCAAATAAAAAAATAGAAATATATATATATATATATATATATATATATATATATATATATATATATATATATATGTATATATATACTGTATATACAGTACCAAGCTAGTGAACTATATCCATCATGCCACCCCTGTTCAGATGATATAATGTACAGTACTGTTGCATCTGCACTGCATTGAATTATAGTTGGAAATCAATTAAAGAAAACTGTCTGCAGCAGAAACAGAGGGAGTTTGTGGCTTCATGTGGTTGAACAGCAGTAAAGTAAGCGTGTAGTACAGACCTGATAGGGAGGCGAGGGGAGAGGCAGGTACAAGGGAATCTGATTCATCGATTTCTGTCCTGCATTGCAGGTGCTGAGACAGCATTTAGTGTAGTGTGTTATAGCCTGTACTTCAAACCACACACTGCTGTCTTTGGGCCCTTTTTTTAAGTTTTAAAAACAACAACATACATGTTTTGTTACCATTAGTATCCCACTCCTTGTTCGAAACATGCAGCAAAGTCTATTATAACACAACCGTTTTGTTTTCATAAGAAGGGAAATGAGATGCTATTTCCTGCTGTGTAAGTGAATTTGTTTGGACATACAGGGAACAAAGAGATGAGGTGGAGCAGTGGTCAGTCAGGTTTCATGCTAATCAGCTGATGAGTTTGACGGGGACAAACGGAGAACTCAGTTTAGCTCTACTTTAGCCCCAAGTTGTTTTATACAGGTATCTGTTTTGCGCTTCCATTTTCAGTCATGACATCCCTTTTAGAGACAAAATATCTTTTATTCTGTTTGTGACTTGAGTAGGAAAACACAAAAACTATCAAGGCCCTTTGAACCAGGTATGACTACATAATGGAAAGACATGATAATAAAATGTTTTATTAAAACAAATGAAGTGATTGTACCTAGCTGTACTTGACAAACGGAGATAAATAATGGCAAATAAGTGGCGGTGCGGGAACTTAATGTGCAAGTGCTTCTGAGGGTCTGCTAAAGCTCTCCGTACTGTACAAGAAGCCACTCAGGAAGTAGGTCAATCTCAGACACACTTTATTATGTGCCTTTGGATGAAGACATGAAACGGCAGGAATGGATCACCACTGGGCTTTTCCAATTTATAGTATAATCCAAATCAGAGACTCTAAACATCAGAACTATAGTGAACTCACCTTCTTGCTGCTAATAATCATTGGGTTGTTATAGCAATTATTAAATACAGCCCTTATGATCAGTAGTGACTGTGAACACAGTAGTGTTGTGGTACCATGTGGTACTACAAGACGTATCTTCTCCGCACTAAGAGTTCCACATCGGCATCATTTTGTGTGTGACAAGTTCCTCATGAACAAATGGAGAACTCCGATAAGCACCAGTCGCACCAGTTCAGACATGACCTGTCACATATATTCTTCCATGTAAACACTGTAATTGTGTACCCATTCATAGCTAATGTGAGAGCAAACAGACTTAACCGCCACCTGTTCGCCCCACAAAGCAGCATGCTGTCATTATGCCGCAACCACACAGCTCCTCTGCAAGAATAACAAATAAGATGCTTCTCGTCATGCCAGTGACAGTGACGTGTTGTTGTTGTTGTTGGCTGTTAACCAAATGTTCTGGGTTTGGTAACATTGTATGTGTTTACAGGAGTTTTTAAGAAGAAAAGGGAAAAGTAAGCAATGACTGATGCGGAACGAAAATGCTTTGGGGATTGTAGAAAATAACAGTTGCCGCACAATGTAAATTATCTTAACAAAGTTGCTTGAGACTGTTCACAGTTTGAAGGAGGCAATCTTAGAAACTACACTGAAAGGCTGACTGTTGAGCAGAAGCATGAAACGTCATGTCTGTTAGTCACAGACACAGGTAGGGACAGACAGTAGTGTCCACATAGAAATGATAATATCATCCACGTGTATTCACTAGCAAGAGCAACATTTATTTTGTTGGCTATAAAACAAGGACTTTTAAAAGACAGATCATTCAATATTTCCCCTATAGAAGCTGTTCAATGCAATTCAGTGTTGCTGCAAAGATAATTAGTCAAATATAATTAGCTTAGTAACTTCCAGTTAGAATTAATGCAGTAGTTATAATGGGAATGTCATAATGTAAGTGGAATTTCTTTTTTACCTGAGAGGTCAACGGGCTCATGTTGGAAGTCTTGTCTTCTCTCTGGCCCTTTTAATAAATGATGTTGTTCTTGTTGAGAAGTTGCCAACCTTTATGGTATTCTCCAGTTGTGATCGATCAGCTTTCGGTCAGTGGAGAAAATCATTTTGGCAAATAAACCACGAGTGAAATATGTCCTAGTTTTAGCTTTTGCAATCAAGCATTAATGGACGGATGGATCCTGGAACCGGATGATCTGAGAACACGTGTTTGTTCGCTGTGGAGTCAGATCAGTCTCAATATAAAT
This sequence comes from Anarhichas minor, assembly GCF_050575085.1. Lineage (NCBI taxonomy): Eukaryota > Metazoa > Chordata > Actinopteri > Perciformes > Anarhichadidae > Anarhichas > Anarhichas minor. Next base: position 16,990,189 of record NW_027466472.1, read on the forward strand.
GAATGCACACAGAAGGATTCATATATATAATGAAATGACCATCTCCATGAAAATATTTTCAAAGCACATAAAAATAGTTATTGTTGTATATAAATTTAAAAACAATTCCACAGACAATATAAAATAATAAGGTTTGCAGATGTCTGATGCACACAAATACATCCTGTTGTTAAATAAATATATTAGAAGTCCACAAATATATGTCATTAAAAGTATTTGCAATTTTCATCAAAAACATATTTAGATGTTGTTATACAAACCGTTGAACCTGCATTTGCAAACTGCTTATCATTTGTAAACTTCACTGCATGTGTGTGGGAAGGTTAAATCCAAATGCACATTTTAGTTTTGATTTTTTCTTTTCTTCACAGACTTATCACTCTAAAGTCAAATGTTTGGAACACTTTGCCAAATCTAGCTCTCTGACTAGTTTCTGGGAGATTTATTTCTACGTGATCTCTCATTAGTTGATATTCTGATTTGTCATCTTTTTTTCAATACAGGATAAGGACCCCAGGTTTCAAGAAGATTCATCCTCCAAATTAGACATGATATTAGACATTATGATAACTGGCATGCCGGAAAGAAATGTGAAAATCAATTCTAGGCTCCTGCTGTGCCATTAAGAGTCTTTGATGAATAGACAGACTTTTTTGTAATTGATGTCATGGATGATTGATTTTGAAAGTGCTCTTGGGGGAGCTGTAAACTCAGAGCTATTTCCAAAATGAGCGAGCGAGGAGAGACTTTTGGTGACGGGGAAGTAAGGAATAACAACCAGCAGGGTGGCGTGCTGGCTGACGGTGATGCCAACGCCAATGAAATCCAGACAGAGGATGGCGGGATGGCGGGCGATACTGGCACTCTGTCTGGACTGATGACTGAAACGGCACAGCAGGACAAAGTCATCATCTGGGGTACAGACTCCCAGTGTGACGACCCCGATCTGGCTGAGTTTGAGATGCTGGAGTGTCGGGAGCTGGAGGCGTACCTGGTTGAGGATGGAGAGGACATTGTGGGGCTTGTAGACCGTAAACAGCGGTCTTCATGCAGCAAAGCTACAGTAGAACAAGTAACGGATATTAAGAGCAGGGAAGAGAGAAAGTCTGTTCAGCATGGCGCCAGTGAGCAGGAATCCAGTGCCTCTCATGTCTCTGAGAGCAGAGAGGCGTCCAGGACTGAGTTAAGCTCAGAAACTGATGTTTTTGTAACCTGTCTGTCCACCATTTCAAGCATGGACACTGCTATGGACACTGCTGGCAGGACGCAGACTACAGACTCCTGGAACATGGCCTCTGGACCTTACTCAACCATCTCAGAAGACTTGACTCTGGTCTCCCTGAATGGCAACACCATCACTGAGAGCGGCAAGGCCTCTCAAAAAGCTGATCATCCTTCCCTCTCCTCTGGAAAAAGCACAATACACAGGAACGATGTGGACATGAATTTGAATTCAACAGTTCACTCAGAGGATGTGGTATTACAGGCACAAGTGGGCAATGGAGTTGATCTGTGTGAGGGTGTCATTGATGAGCACAGGACGAACAAAAACCAGAGAAATAAAGCAGGGAATACCATTTCAGAGGGAGAATGTTATCGATGGAGAAGTACAGAGCACAAAGGTTCACACGCTGCTAAAACATCTCATGAAGAAAGCCCTAAAAATGATAAAAGCACACAAGCTGATGAGGCCCCTGTTGTGAACTACAGCCCGCCAAAAATGGGTACTAAAGGGACTCAATCATCAATTGAATCCAAAGCCACAAAGAATCAAGGATCATTTGATAACTCGTTGAAAATACAAAACTCCTTCGACAAGAGTTTCAAAAAGCAGCCATCGTTTGATAATACTTTAAAGAAGCAGCTTTCCTTTGATAACACCTTAAAAAAGCAGGGCTCCTTTGAGAAAACCGTCACCTCCAGCACTTCAAGTCTGGAGAGGAGGAAGCCATGGGGAAGTCCCAGTCGAACAGCCACTCCTACTTCCCCTAAAACAACCTCCTGTTCCCCCAAGAGACGACCACCTGGTTCTCCAGCCAAGGTCCAGAGCATCAGGGCACTGAGCTTGGAGCGCAGTGACTCCCCTCAGAGAGGTTTAAGCCAAACAGTCAGACCACCAAGTAAGACAAGTTTGAACAGTTTCATCCCCAAACCTGTCACGTCTCAGCAGAAAGAACCTGAACCCAGGAGGACTTCTCCTCCCCAGAAGCCTAAAAATGTCCGACCAAAAATCATCACCTATGTTCGTAAGAATCCTCAAGCAAAACCACAAGGGACAGATGCCCCACTCGAAGCCTCTGCACTCCCACTGAGACTATCTTCTTACTCCAGCCAACCGGCTCAAAAAGATCCACAGGTTGGTCCTCAACCTAAATCCACACCGGTGCTATGTTCCTCCAACCTGCTGTTTGACAAATATCGACAGGAGATGCAGAAGGTGGGGTACTATCCTCCGGGCATGGCTGCGACTGGGGTGAAACCTCCAAGCAGCACCATCCCTCAAAGGCTGAGTGGGAAGTCGGGCAGTTTCCATGAGGAAATGTCTGAGAAATATCTCCAAGAGGTGAACAATGGTCTTTTGAATTAATATCATCTAGTTTGTCATTGCATGCCATAAATATATATATATATCATCGTATTGCCAGTCGTGAAATATTTGAAGACAATGATTGACTGTTTTTTAATGTTCATCCCCAGCATGTTTCCCAAGAAGGAGGCAGTGTCTACCGCTCACCCAGAGCTCTGAGGCCTCAGCTGGGGTTGGGGGCAGTCACCAGGCAACCTGCAGCCAAGACAAGAGTTCAGCAGACAGGTCAAAGGTCAGCCCCAGTCCCAGGCCAGTCTGCTCAGGCAGTCGGAGCGTCCACCCATGGCTACCCGGACCCTGCAGGTGAGACGCTTAGTTGCTGGCATAATCGGTTTTTTACTCTCGTGACTTGTGTATTAGTGTTGAAATTGGTGGTGTATTTCCTTAATATTCCCTCCCAATAAATCTTCATTTTAGTTTTAGATTCACACACTGGTGCTGTCTTATTGCATATTTTCCCATCTACCTCCAGGAGAGCAAAAGAGGTCAGGAGAGAGAGGTCCAGAAACCGGCCCCAAGAGTGTCCTGCATAAATCAGGCCAGTCTGGTCTCCGTCCTCCAGGCTTCTCCGGCCTGCCAGCTGCCCGTATGGCCACCTTCGGCTTCGCCCGGACCTCCAGCGTCTCCTCTGTGTCCAGCAACCAGTCTAGCGAAAGCTGTCACAGCGATCCCTGCCGACCCTCTCAGCGTGAGTCACGCTCTCTGCATACATTTCCTTTACATTGGGTGATAGTTTTTACTACTTTATCTTAAAATGTGAGAGACTCAGACACAAATATTTCAGACATCAGACAGACAGTGCTCTGTTGAATTTGTCTGCCTTATATTCCACTTTTACGTTTTATTGCATTCACATCTCCATGTTAGTTCACCGGTAGTCCTGGCTGCCCTTGCTATGCTCAGTTACTATAGTAACAGCCACTCCCTTCCTTTCATTTTTCATATATTTATCACGAGTAGGCGCTGAAAGCTACTGCACCGCAGAGGTTTCCACGTCAGCCTGCATACTGCAGCATTTAATCTGGATCGGATCCTGGTGCTGCAGTCTTCATGTAGAGAAATCAATGCTGGTATAATTCACTTGACAAGCTGATTATGTGAGTGTAACAGAGATGTAAGAATGTGTTCTTTTTTGTGTGTATCCTCCTGCGTCTTTACATTCATCCTATGATCCTGTTTGACTGAGTCACAAAATGACACCTCAAGCAGCTGTTCAGAATCTTTACTTTTGGTAGTTTTAAATACAGATTTAACTAAATTAAATTAAATTAAATGCATTCAAATCATTCAAACTAAATCTCTTCTTCCCTATTAATGATCTTTGAGATGAAAAAAGTGGTGCCGGGCTGCGCTGTGTGTCGAAAAGGAGAGAGTCAGGGTGTGGTATGACAAGATAATCTGTGATGCTGTGTTTACATCGACACCTCCAACCAACCTCTTTCTTGCCTGTGAATCTCCTCCTCAAACTTTCACCACAGTCAAGTCAGATAATGGTCTTTCTTTAAATTAGCTGTGTTCCTTTCAGCTGCCTTAATGAATATAGATGGGTGTGTACCAAATAGTAAAATGCTTGAGAGTAGCTCAGACAGCATAGACATGACTGGCAGCTTGCATTGCAGTGTTTCCCTTCAGGCTGTTGGCTCTGACAGCGCCGCTCTATTAGCATGCCACCGTATGCATCATGCAGCCACGTTCACTGAGCATGCACTTCAGGGAGTAAGTAAATCTTTCAATGATGAACATCAGGATGCTGGTGATGTGTTGAATACATCTGTCCAGTTAGCTCTGCGGGAGTCTGTTATGAGCACACGGTATGCTCATGTGTCTGTTATTAAGTGTGTTTGGAGTTACAGCATGGTTGCCAGTTGCACTCACAGTAGTAGATGTGAAGCGAATGTGAACCTGATGATCGCAACATCTTCGTAGTTTACTTGGTTTCACACAAGACAGCAAAAATAACTGAGTATGCGGGCCAGGGCCAGAATGTTGATGGAACATTGTTTTGGGGTAAGACAGATGGGGTATTATTTTCCATCAGTTAATCAGTTAGTTGATTTTTGGGAAACCGTATTGTTTAGTAAAAGTTACACAACAACGTTTGCAGTGCAATGGGTTTCAAGGCTTCCACATGAGATGTTATTTGTGCTAAAAAGAAAGTTGGATAAGAGTAATGTGAGCCCTGGTAGCCTCCATAAAATAGCTAATTATTGAGATTGTCTATGACTGGAGAGTTCTGTATGGTTATACTGCACCAGCATGGTGTTTTCAAGGGATTTAATGAAGGTGAACACAGTGAACGCCGTTTAAAGGCCGTCTAACATTTGATCGAGTGGTCAGTTATAGTTGATTATGTATGTAAACTTTCACCTTTCACAATCTGACCATAGGTGTGTTCTGGTGCTTGAACAAATAGCTTTACATTTAATATGTACATATTGGAGATTTGGACATTTTGTAGACTTGGTATTGCTACTTGTGACTATACTTTATAATCCAACTTTGTACTTAGCGTACCAGTTCCAAGTGAGACTTCAAAGCAGTTGAAGCAGCACAAATCTCTGTGGCATGTTATGAATAATAAGCCTCTTTTCTTGTGGATTAGTCCCTCAACCCTGTCATGTCCTGCAGGAAAAAAAGACCACCAGACACAATTTTCTTCAAGTCAGACGGCATTTTTCGGTTCCATCTTCTCAAGAGGAGATCTGGTTAATGTTACTTTTGATTGGATATGATAAAAGAATTGTGTCAAACTACTCCGACCAAATAAAAAGAAAAGAAAAATGACTTTTCATTTTCCTATATCTGTCTGAATTTGTGTATTTCCAATTTTTGCATCACAGAAGCAAGACATCTTAACTATCTTAGAAAATATATGACAATTGCTCATTCAGTAGACACGATAAAGATGAGCGTTATTGCAAATACAATGCGAAATTGCTTGTTTTTTTTCTTAACCTATCTGTTGTCACATGAATTAGTCACCAGCAGAGTCCTTCTTGCTGGTGTAACACTGATCAGTGGACGCTTACAGCAGGGGATGGATTTGTACTGTACGTGCAGGTTAGAAACAAGCATACAGCAGTGTGAGTCAGCCTCCAACCGACTGCTTCAACCGATCTGCTTCTTGGCTCAGACTTTCAGTAAGTCGCCGTTGGAAAGAAAAGCATCTGCTGACTCTCCCAGGTGAATCCGTTGCAGTGAGGAGAGCTGCTGTGATCCCACTGGAGGTTGCATACAGGCCCCGGGCATTTTGACATCAAAAGTGAAGTTAATTTATTTTGTATTCAATTATATTTTACTGCAACAGCTTGTTGTTTCATCTGTGATTTCAGGCTCCTTGAACCATCTTCTGCTTCATTCTTTCTCAGATCAGAATAATGATATTTTACTTCAAGGGCACACATGTGTCCTCCTTTCCTCTCTGAGAGTGCTGATGCACCTTTAGGTGCCGCATATGCTCAGCAGAGTTATTGATTGAGGAGCTGAATATTTCATGATAAGTAATTGGAGCTACCTGGTTTCACTTGCACCGACGAAGTAAACGTACATGCTGAATTGTCTGCGGTGCTGGAATCCAGAGCTCCTGATGACATTTTATGAAAGAAAACAACAATGTCTGACAACGTGTAACAACCGTGAGGATCTCCCTGTTCGTATGGTGGGGATGTTTGTTCCTGGTGATGTTTCTCTGTTGGACTACTCCTTGCTACAGCCTCAGTTTGTCTATGAATCAAAGCCTTTCATATCCGCAGAAAGCTAGAGTCGTAATAACTGCTGTTATGAATAATTAAGATGTTTGCAGCATTCTGCTTTTCCACTAGTCTTAGTAAATTTCTGCAGTTTAGAAAAAAAAACTACTCTCCAAGGAAAGATAGTGGTCTGCTGATACTTGATGCAATAGATACAAAAGCAATGATACATGGTAAGTACTGTATGAGAGATGATTGACAGCATTGTTACTAATCGGGACAAAATATATGCTTTTATTTACAGCAGTACATTTATGCACTGGCACTATTCTGTGTATGTACAAATTATGAAAAACGGTAATGCATTGACTAATTACAGCTACAAAGCTCCCATCCCACAGGGTTTATTTTTTTCACACTTTGACTAAACTAAATTAGAGCTTTGTTCATAAGAAACAAGACTCGATGTGAAAATTCAATATCAAGAGACCATACCATATTAAGCCAAGTTGCATACTTATTTTTGTAGCATATTGTCAGGAACAGTTCAGAAGGATCAAATATCTTTGGGGTTTGTGCAGCCCGGTATTGATAAATACGTCTTGATTCACAGTAATGCACTGAGATGTACAACATTTCAACCATTTTATTCTCACACAACAAACAAAACAAGAAGTGCAAACATGGAGGCACTGAAAGTGGATGCCAGTGCTGTATCCATTTATCCAACCCTACTCATTCCTGTTCAGCGTCACAGGGTTCATAGATCCCTGTAAATTACAACCTTTCAAAATCTGGACACATTCACGGACTACATTTCTCTTCTCTGACATCCTTCCCTGCCCTGCAGATCCCGGCAATGGCAGCGATGACACACCTCTCCACAACGCCACAGCGCCCCCCAGTGAAGCCTCCCATGCTCAGAGCCGGCCTCCGCCTCCCAATGCCCCCAGCCTCCAGCGCCGCAGTCTGCCGCCGCAGCGCTGCTCCCCGCTTGGTAGGTAGCCCGTGGAAACAAGCATCCACTACCCCCTTTTTTTTTATGTGTACTTGGTGTTGGAGCTATCTCCAGAGACAACATCATTGTGCTGCTGTTTCCACAACCCCCCAGATCAAGGTCACTGGATCCTGTGATCACATGACCCTTGGGATTGGATACGTGAGCGAGTGTTTTAGAAGGAGGGGTAGAGGGAGGTGGCAGCTTAGCATTGGAATGTAGTCTCATTCCAATGTTGTATTCATTCCTCAGTAAGAGTCAGTGGGAACTCCCAGCACTGTAATGAAAACACTGCTTCACCTTCAGAAATCACTGTTTTCTATGCGTCATTTTTCTCTGTTAAACTGAGTTGCATAAGGGAGACAGGAAGACATTTAGCTATGCAAGGTAGTTTATACATGCTGGTGTACTGTGTGTAACTGGACTTGCGTTCTGTATTAGGCTTTCTAAAAATATCATTGTACTCGGTTCAAAATTAGACTGACCTTGACACTGTTGGCCAGGCGGAAATAGTGGAATTTCTGGTGTGTAGTGCCTTACCTGCATCAACGGCAATTCATCAACATATGAGACGTTAAGGTTTGTGTACATTTCCTGTATGTTTTAATGGCTTGGTTGACGTCTCACCTCACTTATCTGTATGCAATTCAATCTAAATACAAGATTGTGTCCCATTAAAAAATATTACTCAGGTTCCAACATTTCAACAAGTTATTTGTCAGGGCATTTTCCCTTTTTTTTGTTTGTGTCTGAGATGCAAAATGATGTTATCATTGTTACACTCAGTGGGAATTGAATACAGAATGAAAATAAATTAACCTAAAATCTGAGTCCTGCTGTAATGTTTCTTAACTGTTGCTTAGCATTGCATCAGAGCAGTGATACAGTGCCATAAATGTACTCCCTCTCTGCTGATGTAGGCGTCTTTGTTGTTAGTCGGTGCGTCTTGTGGCTCCTGTTGAATGTGAAGTATCACCACCATCCAGCGGTCACAGAGTGTACTTCTGTGTGAGCCAGAAGCAGCCTCAGCTTCCTGCAACAGAACACGTGTAAGCAAGTGGAGCAGCAACTCCAGCTAGCGGCCACTGGCTGTACCACACTGTCACTTCAATGTGTCCTCACTTTTTTTTTATTTAACGTATATTTCAAAGTTTGATTTTCCCCTCTCAGATTCTTTCATGAGAAGCCAGAATACATTTTCAAGAAGGTTTCTCAAGTAAAAATCAAATATTAGAAAAAAGTCTGAAAATAAAAGTAATATAGTGTTGTAATAATTAAGTTTTTTTCCTCTCTTTATATCCCAGTAATCATCTCACAACAGGGTGCATGTGCTTTACACAATACACACAGACAAACGTTTACAGTTTACAGCAGTACATTATGACCTAAAAGTACTCCTGTGTGTAAATTAGGGACTCTGGTGAAAGTATTCAGATCTGTTACCTAGTTAAAATTACAATGCCACGGTTTCTACCAAGATAATTACCAAGACAGCATTTCCATCACTGTGTGATGCTGAAACTGTAATCCATGCATTACTATCCTCCAGACTTAATTATTGTAATGTCCTTTTCTTTGGTTTTCCTAGTTGTGATACTAGACGTCTTCATCTTGTTCAGAATGCTGCAGCTAAAAGATCAAAAACCTAAAAGAAAAAACCTAGCAATTTTAAAGATATAACATCCAATCTGCCCTGGTTACCAGAGCAAGCTAGAGCTGATGTTAGGGTTCTTCTGCCTTGCGTGGTCTTGCAGCGCTATAACTATCTGAGCTAATGACACCATACACACTGGCAAGCTGTCTTCTCTCTCTATGCTGGTCTCCTGGTCATCCCTTCATTAAAAACAAATCAGTTGGCTTCAGAGCCTTTGCCCTCCGTGCCCCTTATCTCTAGAAACCATTACCTTCTACATTTACTTCTGTACAGCCTAGCCTAGTACTTAGTCGGGTCTAACATTGATGGTTTTAATGTAGTTATTTTTATCTGGTGTATTATTTATTTTGCTTGTTTTGTCCCTCTGTATTTATTACAGCCTAGCCTGAACTGACCCTGTCGAGTCTGTTGCCCTTTTAACATCCCTTTAGTTGTTTTACCTTTCATTGTTTATATATTTTTTGTGCTTGGTGTGTGCTTTGTTCTAATTGCAAAGTGTATTGCGACCATGCTGCACAGTGATGCTGCACTTTCAATGTAAAATTGATTGATATAACTGGTGCATTAATGTTGAAGCAGCATTGTAATGCTGTAGCAGGTCATGGTGAACCTCATTTGGTCTTTACATATTTATTTTCATCATTTTTAAACTCATATGTTGTGTAAGCAAAGTAACTTGTTACCTTAACTGTCATTTAAATTTAAGGGGAAAGAGTAAAAAATAATAATGTTGTCCTGTGAAAAGGCAGTGCAGTGCTTTAGAAGTAAAAAGTAGTACACAATATAAATAGTAAAGTGAGGTATAAGGGCAGCAAATGTAACTCTACACCACTATTAAACCATGATTATTGATTGGAGAAAACTAAACGTGTATTTCTTGTGTTTCAAATGTATGCATTATTAAACATACAAACATGTCTCTTTACTTTACAGCCTCTAGGAGAGAGATACAGAAGGACATAGAGGCTGCGGTGCAACCAATGTCCTCACCTAAACGATTTGCAGTGGTTTCGCCCAAGCCACAGTCCCCCGGTGAGTGTTACATATATGTGTGTGTGTGTGTGTGTATGTGTGTGTGTGTGGTGGTGGGGGGGGTGTAAATGCACATACAGTATATATAGGATATGGTATGTTTGGTTTGTTTGTTCCGAAATTGCACAAAGGGAGAAGTCAATGGTGCCATCAGCTTCTACTGTATCTTTAAAATGCTCTCTCTCTCTCTCTCTCGCTCGCTCTCTCTCTCTCCCTCTCTCCACACTTTATTACAAGACCCATGGCAGCCTGCTGTTGTCATAGCAACAAGCAGCAGGAGCTGTAATGCTAGGACGGCTCCTTCAGTAGCCGTCCTGCGGGGTCAGATTACCACAGCAAGTCAGCATTTTGTCCTTTTCTCAGACAGCAGACAGACATAACATCAGCAGGGAAGAGTTCCAGTACAGGTGATCAAAGGTCCGACACTGCAGACATGATGCGCCAATATATTTCCCCACTACGAGTGTCTAGAGGTGAGAGAGGAAACTGCAGCTGATTGGTCGGAGCAGTGAGTAACAGAGACCATTTGTCCATGTTGGACGATGTAAACCACTGTGGCTCCAACCAATCAGCCATTCATTTTAATGTGAGCTCAGAGAGTAAACTAACTGCTCATATTATCTGCGCTGTCTAAGCCAGGGGTGTCCAAACTTTTTTCAAAGAGGGCCAGATTTGATAATGTGAAAATGCCCAAGGGCCAACAGTCCCTGCTGACATTATTTTAAACAATACAAGTAGCCTTGTAGATAAAACGGGGATGAATTTATATCATTGTATAAAGAGAGTGACATGAGAAGATCAATCTCATGTCTGTAAGTTAAATCAGCTATAATCACTATTTTAAAGTGATTAGTGACTCGTCTAAAACATTTAAAAAAGGAATAACTTCAATAGAATCATTCTGATACAATGTAACTTCTTTACATTCTATTAGAATGTAAATAAGTTACATTCTGATACAATGTAACTTCTTTACATTCTATTAGAATGTAAAGAAGTTACATTGTTGCCTTTTCTTTTCTTTTCTTCCCACAAGAATGTAATTTTGTCAGGTTGATAAAAAAATGTCACTTTACTTCCTGACATTGTTACTTTACCACAGGGGTGTCCAAACTTCTTTCAAAGAGGGCCAGATTTGATAATGTGAAAATGCCCAAGGGTCAACACTCCCTGCTGACATTATTTTAAACAATACAAGTAGCCTATACATACGTTGTTATTTAATCATTTTATTTTCACTGACAGCAAATAGCAATGTAACCAAATGTAAGCATTCATGTGTGAACAAATCTCAACAACTATTCTGCCTTTCTTTCACATCTTGAAAGTCAGATAACACAAAGAACAAGCCATCTAAAAGCTAATTACATAGAAACCGATCAATGTTCTCACCTCAAGACAATCTTAAATATGACTTAGTGAGGGTAATGAAAAGTTGTCTCACATTTAAGTTCAACACACATGAAACAGGCTAACGAAACAAATCAAGTCGTCTCTTAGTATCTGATGATAGCTCTTCGGTGTTACGAGCCAGGCAAACATTAGCAAACTCGGTCTTCTTCTCGGGGCAATTATGTTTTCTGCTATTTTCACAACACAGTCTTTGATAAACTTTGTCATGTTTAGCAATTACCATGGCCACTTGGTAGCTTACTTTGATGATGTTTTCATGTGAAAAGGACCGCTGCTGTGAGGCCAAGTTATCTTGGAGTTGCTTCACTTTTCTAGCTCGGTCGCTCTGATAGCTTGTTGTAGCATTAGCATGTTTGGTCTCGTAGTGTCTCTTTACATTATATTCCTTAAACAAGGCAACTGTCTCATGAGTAATTAGGTAGACACAGTTGTTTCGGTTTTCGGTGAAAAAAATATTGCGATCTCCACCTCTCCTGGAAGCGGCGGCCCTCATTATCGACTTTCCTTTTTTTACTTGCCGTAACATGACAGTTCAAAGGTCAGAGCCAATTTCAAACAGCCAGACAGTTACAGAGTGGTGCTGCCACCATGAGGTAAAAAGAGGAATTGCATGTTGAATTTGTATGATTTATTCATTCCGTTTTGACTGTGCTGGCGGGCCATAAATAACGCATTTTAAGACAGAAGGTGCGGGCCATATAAAATCTGACCTCGGGCCGTGATTGGCCCGCGGGCCGGACTTTGGACATGCCTGTTCTAAGTCTATGAGTGAAAATATTTCAGTTTAGTTTGTTCATCATTCTGCTCTCTGTTGCTATAGTTCGTGGGCGGACAGCAGCAGCTGACAGAGCTGTTCAGACTGAGAGGGCCCAGGATGTGGACCGGGTTCTGATCCAGCAGCTGCGGGAACGCTGTGAGCAGCAGGACCTGCAGTTGCAGAGCCTTCAGGCCCAGTTAAAGAAGGCCTCCCTGTGCCTGGACGTTTTCAGCATCACTACCCAGCACTTCTGTCAAAAGGTAAGCTACAGCGGAGTGCCGGGACCTCAGCACGGTTGACAGTTTTGCCTCCTCTATAAGAGCCCCATAAAAGGTTTTAAAGCCCAAATTAGACTGTGAGACAGGGCTGCAGCAGGTGTCACATCCCCATTCATTTAAAGGTCTGTTTAAGGAACCTCTGACATCCACGATTTGTGAGCATTGCATTCACACGGTAATGTTATCAGAAATTAATCCCAGGAGTTTGCAATGGCTGTAATATCTGATCAATTAGCTTATGAATGTCATGCATTTTTTAAAATCTTTTATTACATTCAAAAGTTGGATGTTCAGCAGGGATGAAAACAGCCCTTTGCTTGCAGCTGCGTTATTGTGTAACAATAGCATAACTCGATGAAGTGAATTTGACATTCATTGTGAAGGATGGATGACCCATCTCAAGCAAGAAATCTCTCAAATCTCTGCACGTTGGTTTTCATGCCACAAGGAAGTTAACGGGAAGAGTGTTTCACTAAAGTTGGGAAATAAATATAAAAGCTAGAATGCTTATGAAAAAAGGTTTGCAAAGTGTTTTCTATAATATTTTATCAATGTTTTTTTTAAATACTTTTAAGTAATAGGCAAACGCATGCAAAACCTGCAGTATGTTTGAATATTTGTAGATGTCATGCAAACAAAATACTGTAATGGATATTGCATATTTTACCTAAATAAAAAGCTTGCATCATGGCTCATCTTGTGATCAATGCATTTTTCAGCCTTGTTCCAGGCTAATACACACAGGCCTGCTGTTAAACATCTACAAAGGAAAAGCCCTTGCGAGCTTCAGAATGGAACTACAAAGTGTGAAGTCTTCTCACGAGCACAAATGACACATGCAGCATCTGGCGTTTGTTGTCAGCATTGCTTTGTTCACAAAGCTTTCGATTGTGATTGTTGTGGCTTTTTGAATATGTAACTCTGGAGCAATAGGATTTGTCAGTAAAAGTTGTGATGAAGTTTGGGGAAATACTGAAGATTTCCAATGGGTTTTCCAGTAGTTTAAACAACAGGAATTGATTTGTGAAGTGTATAAAAAACTGTGTTGTACGTCATGTTGGGTCTGTCGTACAGCTGCTGGATGATTGACTCAATGGGATCTAAACGCATTTGGTATTTATTTCAAATAGCTCGGTTGATGCGTCTCATTAATATTCTCCTGTTGTGTAAGATAATCACTGCCAACAGTGTCAGAATGGCCATCACACAGCTTCTGAAGGTACAGCCAGTCTGCTTGCACACTGTGACTGAGCGTGTTGTGCTTCTCAAACCTGTATTAAGCGCTTTGTTTCTTTTCCCTTTCCGGGTCCTCTGCTTGCAATTCATCCATTTCCCAGCCCCACCCACGGGTTCTGCTGTACAGTGGGAGATGATAAATGAGATTAGAGCTGCCTGCCTGGGCCCAGCTGGGCTTTTAGTGAGAGTGATTGTCTCTCGGGCAGAGTACACCGACTAAGGTCTGACTGCTGGAAGACTCTGAAATATGTGCATCTGAGATATATCTAAAGAAGTTTTTTTTTTATTGTTTGATTTACAATCACAAATTATGACAAAATGGCAATAATTTACAGGTGCAAACTACAGGTGAAATTGATAGCCAAGTTTAAGTTTTTGTTCACCTCTAAGTTCCTGTCTATTTTTGCGATATTGGCCAAGATATTGTTGTGGTGGCTGAGGCTAGATTCAGATCTTCCCACCATGAAATATAGCATACGGTACATGCTCTGTCCTGGATGTTAAGATGTCCACAAACAGTGACAACATATGCTGAAGATGTTTTAGAAGGCTTAATATGCGTGTGAGACTGATTGACAAATAGACCAATGTTCTTTTGCATCAACATAACAAGATTTAAAGTGCTTTATTGTATATACATTGAGTTATAATGGGCAGTTTGGACATCATTGTTTCAGTCAGAGCTATCTAGAAGAAATGCTTTTCCATGAAGAGTATGTATGAGTTGAAATGCCTCCATCTAGTTATTTTCCCTGAGCTAAGTTACAGAGCAAATAATTGGCCACTTATTGATCATCTCCCTCCCCCATCTTCTCCTACTCCACTCTTTTGTTTTTTTCTCAAAGATGCAAAAGACTGCACATCATGTGTGTGTGTGTGTGTGTGTGTGTGTGTGTGTGTGTGTGTTGCTCGCTGCCATGCGTGTGAATGTGATTCGGGGCGTGATGGTGGGGGCGTAAGGGGAGGGCAGGCATAGCTGGGCTGGGCTGGGGCTAGCAGTCTTTGTTCCTGCAGGGATAAACGTCAGTCGCAAACCAGGAAACGAGGTGAGTCTTTGGTCTCCCCATCTCTCCTCCCCTCTCCTCCCCTCTCCTTCCTTTGCCTGTTTCCCTCCCCCCCCCCCCCCTGCCTCTCTTTCTGTATCTCTCTGGCTCTCACGTCTGTCACTGCTGCCTCCCCAGTCGGCTCAGGGATGCTGCTGTCTGCTAGCCTAGTATGGACCACTGCTGCTGTAGGCTCCATTTCCTCCCTCTGTGCTTTCTGGACCAAACGGTAAAGACAGTATCTCCTGAAGGCAGCGAGCCTGTTTCAGCTGTGAAGATTCGTTTCTGCTTGTGTGGTTGTGCGCATGTGTGTTTAAATGGTGGGGGCTGAGTGTGTCTATAGGAGCTTTAAATTCACTCCTTTCCTAAAGACAGGGCTGGTAGGGAGAGTGTAAAGCTGTGCACGATTATGCTGAGTCAAAGCAGGCTTGTCCGTCGCACTGTCCCTCTATTGCTGCTTTGCTATATTCTTACACTTGTGTCTCTATTTCACTGTGTACATTTTGTCCTGACTGTATGTATGCTGGTGTAAGTCTGGGTGATTACATGCTATTGATTGTATATAGAAGAACTTTCGTTTAGAATGTGTTCGTCTCTTCCAGAGTCAATATTGCTGAATGTCTACAAGAAATGGCGTGGATTGTTTTTTTTATAAAATGCATGCCGTAGTTGCAGCTTCCTGTGTATTGGTGTCTGAATAGCTTCAGGCTAAAAAGAACAAACAACAAAGCAGCTGCACATTGGAAGGTTTTTATGGTCCCACTGAAACTGGATTGATGACATGGACGCAGACCTTTGAGAAGTTAATTAACTCATTACAGCATCTCGCCGAGAATGAGCACCCGTACTATAGATAGACATATTTACCAGAAGGTAAAACGAACAGTGCTGAAATGATTGAGAGAATTAGAAAAAGAATAATCTGTTAATTATTTGTGATGTATCAAGACAAAATGCCAAACATTAGCTGGTTCCAGACTCTCGAATGTTAGGATTTGATTATTTTCTCTGTTTTATATCATTGTCAGCAGAATATCCTCGGGTTGTGGACTGTTAGTTGGACATATCAATTGTGATGACGAGCATTTTTCACTATTTTCTTATGTTACAGACCAAACAATTGTTTAAAGAATCACAAAAATAATCAATAATGGGAACAATCATTGCAGACCTAAAATAGATTAAGTTGCCTTGATGAGGGCTGAATGTCAGATGGGAAAATTAGAATGCATGTCACATAACTCCCTGGAGGTCTAAGTAGAGGAGGGGGGCGTTTGAGCAAATAATGGGTAGGAGCAAAGGTGGAGCTGAGGAGTAAGAAAGAAGCTGCTGAGCATCCTTCATCCCTCATGAGGTCACGGCAGTCCTTCCCTGATGACTGTATGCTCCAAGTAAAACCTCTTAGAGGGTGACATCATTGTTGCCGAGACATGCTGTATACCGTCTCATACATATTTAACCTGCTGCTCTCTGACTCTCTCTCTCTCTCTCTCTCTCTCTTTGTTCCTCGTAAGCACTGCTTTGTGATTTCTGATTCGTCTCCGAGCAACAGTGTGCATATAGCTGTCTTACTGCATGTTTGGAGTTGTGATCGATAGTCATTGAACTGTCTGGTGTGTCTTCCTCTGTGAGTAAGAGGTGCTCTGAGGTTGTCACACATGACGAGTCCCCAGTGGCTACCAGAGACGGTCTGTGCATCTGTGTGTTTCACAAATGTTGTAATTGACTCTTGAAGTACTGTGATTAAACGTTGGACCCTTTGCTCTGATGATCTAGGGTGAACCAGAGACGCACTGATGTCAGATTGATAGCGCATTCTGGTGTTTGGTTTGGTAAAGATACAAAATGGGTTGTGGTTATGGAGCTAGACTTTTTTTTAGAGGGCTGATGTATTAGAATGCATTAGTTATAGCTTGATGCACCTAATAACATTATTATATAAAGTGTCAGTGAAGGTGTTTGTACAGTACAGAGGTGTTCACTGCTGTGTGTGTGTGTTTGCATTTCAGAGCGAGAGTGCCATTGTGAAGGAGAGGGAACTGTCCCTGGAGCTCGCCAGAATCAGGGATGAAGTGGGTAAGTGGGATACAGCGTGATAAACACGGCAGCACAGGGACTCCCTGCTTACTGCATATCATGTATTATACAGTATACTACCACAAGGAAAGGAGGAATCCACTCCGCTGTCGGAAGTCTTTATTTAGCCAGATCGTACACACAATTTAGAACAAACTCTGACTCCTTCAGGATTTCTTTATCCGTTTATTTTAATCAATATTTTTCAAATAAAGGGGCATAAATAAAAAAAGAAGAAGAATTAACCTATCAAGTATTAATCATCCAGACGTTACAATGCCATGATAACAATATCAATGACTTAATAAAGTGTTTTACTTTGGCGTATCTTCTTAGTTGCCGCTTTTGTCTTTTGAGCGTGACCTTAATTTGGATTCTGTGAGAGAAACTAAAGCTCCATGTTGTGTTCCAGCTTTCAGTGTTGCACACTGGGAGCAACTGCAGCAGGAGAAGGAGGAACTGGAGCGTCGTTTTGAGGCCGAGCTGCAGGGATTGCGGGCTCAACAGCAGAGGGAGCTGGGAGTGCTGGAGGAGCGGCTGAAGGCGCAGCACGTGGCCAAGGCCAAGAGCCTGCAGGCCCAACAACGAGCCGAGCTGGAGGAGCTTCGGGTCAAGCAGCAAGAGCAGGTGTGTGTGTTTGGATGAAGACTGGTTATAAGCCCGTCTGTTTAGTCCACATCTGATATGACAAGTGAAGATGTGATGTCTCTGAAAGGGTCTGTTCACTTAAATTACCAGAGAAAAAAAGAAGATAAGTTAATAACTCGCTTACCTTCTCCAGATTGAGGAGATGAGTGAGAACCATGAGGCTTCCTTGATGGAGATGGAGACCACTCACGATGACACACTGGCCACTCTGCAGGAGGAGCACGCCAGGACCGTGAAGAGTGAGCACCACGTTTCAAACCTGTTGCTCTCCTGTACTGGCTCGCTCTGCTGATGAGATAATGATGTGTTATGTCTCGTGTCAGATCTGAAGATGGCCCATGAGCAGCAGACCAAGTCTCTGAGAGAAGAGTTTGAAAAGATCAGACTTACACTGCAGGTAAATCGTTGTCCTTGAAAATGCATGTGTTTTTTGTTTTTTTTAACAGATTCATGGAATGATACATTTTGTTATCAGAGACGGTTATTAACAAGTTGATATCTGTCTGGTCCCCAGGATCAAGTGGACACGATGACGTTTCAGAATCGTAGCCTCAGAGATCGAGCCAAGCGCTTTGAAGAAGCTCTGCGCAAGAGCACAGATGAGCAAATTCTGGTAACTGCTGCACGATACAGTGCAGGACCATTGTGTTGAGTGCTTTGGTGACAGCTTGATAGAACTTGTTGGTGTTGTTTTTTGGTGATACTCGTGATACACTATTGTTATCTGTTCTTGCCAGGATGCTTTGGCACCATACAAACACATTGACGAGGACCTGAAAAGTCTGAAAGAAGTTCTGGAGATGAAGAATCAACAAATTCACCAACAGGACCTGAAGATCTCAGAACTGGAGAAAATAGTAGGCTTCAAATTTCTGCTTTTCTTTAATTTACTTTCAAATTCCAAAAACACCAAACAATGAGTGTCAGCTAATGACAGCCTCGAATGACAAAAAGGGACCTTTCTCCTTTGTTAACCCATGTCAATTGTCATATTGCCTGTTTTGCTTGTGATATAATGTCATACATCATTTGAAGAATTTAATGTTGTGCACTTTCCTCCTGTGTTTTTGAGCAGGCTGAAAAGAATGTGTACCTGGAGGAGAGAGTACAAGTGTTACAGCAGCAGAACGAGGACCTGAAGGAGAGAATAGACAAGAACGTTGCTGTGTCCAGGTCAGATATGTTTGAATGCATACTAGTACAAATTTAAAACCACGTTCAAACCAGGGCTGCATAATTAATCTGAATATTAGCAAGATTTCAATATGGACTAGTGCAATATCCAAATCCCAAGAGGCAGAATATTATTTTAGAGGCTAGATATGGGTCAAAACACCATTCTGATTCAGCACTGTGGTGCTGCAGAGACGTCCCTACCGACTTAAGAAAGAAATCTTTGTCTGGCACAAAAATTCACACCATGATGTATTTTTATATATTTGATACATACATCATATATTTTTCAAGAAAAATTTGAATAATTATACAATATTATCATTCCCTCCAATACCGTGAATCATATCACAATTGCAATACCAGTCACATCACCAGGATTGCTTTGTTTCAACTTAAAAGCATAGCTCTCTCCTTCCCTGCTGCCCAAACTTTGATCCATGCCTTCACCACATCCAGAATTGAGTTCTGCAACAGTGTTTTTTACGGCACATTATCCAAAGTCCTAAATAAACTCCAGTACATTCAGAACTCTGCTGCTCGTCTGCCACTCCTACCCCCGCGATCACATCACCCCTGTCCTCCAGAACCTCCACTGTCCCTGTCCCACAACGGATCCAGTTCATAGTTCTTCTCCTCACTCACAAAGCCCTCCTTAACCAGGCCCCCCAAAGGTATATATCTCAAATACAGAAATTAATTTCATTTCCAAACGTATATCATTTGCCCCAATCACCATGGTAAACAGTGACGCGCACACACACACACACACGCTGTCAGCTATGTGTTTCTACGAAGCAATAGCTGCTCTCAAGTTCAAGACTGTCCGTCACAAATACAAGATTCAATCCAAGAGTATGAATCTAAAATCCAGAAATGAGAAAAGCGATATCTCAATTGAACCTCAATGATACTACTGGTAATGTTGGCGTATATATATATATTACAAAGTCTTCGGGCAGCAGCAGCCACACTGTCAAAATTATTATTATTATTAAGTAAGTGGGTTAAATATAATATATGAAATTATAATACATATATATAGTATAGTACAGTACAGTGTAGTGTATAGATGATTAAGGCTTTACATTTTCTATGCACATAGAGAGATTTTAAGCAAATACAGCAAAAATGCGGCAAAAACTGTTTTATTAAAGCAAGGGCACTGCAACGCTAGTACATTGCATTTATGTTTTGACTTTTCCCTTTTCCTCTTCATTCTCAGGCAACTCTCCGAAGATAATGCCAACCTGCAAGTGAACGTGGAGAAGGAGAGCAAAGAGAAGAAGCGGCTGAGTCGCAATAACGAGGAACTGCTGTGGCGTCTTCAGACAGGCGAGCTGAGTCCTCGTATGTCCCCCAGCTCCTCCCCCCTCCATCGGCCCCCCTCCGGACCCGGCTCTCCAGCCCGCCCACACTCCTACCATCAATGACACTCTCAATGGAAGTTCTTGTATCAAACGCTTCCTTTTTATCTGGCATCTGAAGCCCTGATTTTTTTTTTAAACTCTTTGCTGAATGTTACTAGGATTTTACGCCATGTAGATGAACAGACACATTTCTTGGCAAACGTCGAGTACCACCAATACCGTGCATTTCCAAAGCCAACCCCTCTGACCTGAAGAATTGTATTAATGATCACGCCTCATATTGTTGAGAAGGGAATTCTCTGCCCTTTGTTTTCTCTATTGCACCGGAACTCCCCACAAAACAGACGTGCTGCACTACTGCAGTGGATGGAAGACCTGCTCATTGTAGACTTCAGAGAGCAGGATCGGAGTCACGGTGCCTCATTTCAATTTTTTCGCCTCACATTCTACACCACTTTCTCATGCAGCACTCAGGATGAGAGACATAGCAAACATCAAAAGTGCAACAACGAACACAAGAAGCGCCTTTGCCGCCCATTCTCTCTCACCAGCAACGTCTGTCAAGGCAGAGGCAATAGCTTGAGTAAAATCATAAAACTACAGCAAGTTACTCTCAAAGTGTGGATTCTTCTCTGGGGAACGTTAACCTTTTCATGCTGAAGCATTTCCTATATCAGGAGTGTATGAATGACTAGCCACATAACCTCAATCATCCATCCGACGTTCTCCTGAAACAACTAGATATCAGTGTTGACATGAAATTACGACAACATAATTCATAAATCCATCGAACTGCCAACACAGCATAACTATAGTATTGACAATTTTGTAAAAAACTGGACATATATTGCTCTCTTTAAAGCATGTTCTGTCTTCCAGTAATGAATTTAGTTTTAAGATTACCTACAGTGTGACAATGTGGAGCAGAAGGGTAAGGAGGCCACACAAGTTACCTCCTATTCCTAACAGCACCGACCAGGATTTATTCAAACGATACCAAGAAAAATGTAATTATTATATAATAGTAATAAACATTGCTGACTAATCTCCCAGGTGTTTTATGTGAGATGGTGCCCTTTCACCTTCAGTCAGGTTAAGAAAATAAAACAGTTTTGTGCGGGATCTGTAGAACACGGTCATATTTCTGGAGTTAAGCGATGCAGAATCTGCCATTAATGGTGCAGACACGGCAGTCTAAATGTATTGACCTGTACACATGTAAATCCAACATTTGGTCATCGTGTTGCATTTGCTCTTTCTTTAAGTGTACCTTATCAACGCTCCTGCAGCTGACTCCAATGGTTGCAGTTTTCTCTGTTGCTGGTTGCTTTCTGTGTGTTTTTGAAATTCACCACAGAAACTCTCGTGAGCAAATGTGATGGAAGAATCTATTATGGTTTCCGAACCGTCATTCTCCATTTGAACCACCTAATGACTTTTGGCAAAAAATTCCTGTTGAAAGCATTGATCCAAAATTTGTTAGAGAATTAAAAATGATTGAAACAAGAAAATCCTGAAAATTTGAAAGCTGTTACCTCATGTCTCATTGTAGAGAATAATCTCAGGTCTCAAGGGGAATTATGAGTCAACAAAGGGAAAGTAACTGCCATCTTTGTTTTTATTGAAGCTTTTGTTCATGTTTACATTACCACTCAGCTCATGTCTGTTTTGCAATATATCCTTTGTATAACATGATTTGGATGTACAGAATATGTAGAGCATAGTGCAGTCAGCAAATATATACAAATACACTGAAGAAATGTTGCCTCATTATAATATGATGTAATTATCAGCTCCCCCAGAAACATAAAATGTGGAAATATGCTCAAACAAAGATTTGGTTGTAGTTGAGTTGCATTTGCTGTTGGGACATTAAGTTGAATATGTTTGACTTGGTGGGCTTTACTGTGGGTAGAAATGATATTTCTCTCCATCAGGTACTCCGGTTGCACTGATTGCCTCTGTGTCCTGTGGACATGACCCTGTACTCATCTACTGAATGCTTGTTTGACACTAAAATAAGAGGGATCTGTTTACAGTTTACATCCAATGTCAAAGACGGTTGGTGGTTCACGTGGATGTCAGTTCTTCTGTTGACCGTTTACAGGACTTCTGTTCTGTTCGGTAAAGATTGTATTTCAGAAGTTATTCTCTGGATATGGTTTTATCAAAGCATGTCTTTATAAGGTTGTCGTGCACTGTTCTTTGTTTTACTTTTCTTGTGTATTTCATCGATATATTTATTTATTTGTCCTTCTCCAGAACCGAAACTGTAGCTTAGCTGGTAAAAATATTTAATGGTTATAAAGTTTAATGTCTAAACTGTATATGTTGCACTTTGTACTTAAGTATTAAATCACAATAAGAAAATAATTGCACACATGAGGCCTCTTGGACCACATTTAAAAGAGATACCACTAAAGCTTATAACAGTAACAATAACTTTATAACAATAACATAATTAATCCCTCTTCATAAAATGCTGCAATATATCTATGGGCAGAGGAAAGATGATGGTGGAGTTCTTCTCTCCTGCAATGCTGCTGAGGGTCTGCAGGTATCGCAGCTGGAGACCAGAGGGTGACTCTGCAATTATCAGGGAGGCTTCTTTCAGAGCCCTGGAAGCGTTCATCTCTCCCTCTGCAGAAATGAGCTGAAGCACAGACAGATAAACGTTATTTCTCTGCGTTAAGAGGAAATTAAATTAAATTTCCCAACGTCCTCTTTACCTTCGCTCTGGCCTCCCGAGTAGCTTCTGCCTCTGCTGCCATGGCTCTCTGCAGCTGCTGAGGCAACTTCACATCCTTGATCTCCACACGCTCCACCTTAATACCCCACGGATCTGTGGCATCATCCAGAGATTCCTGTACGGGAATATCAAATAACATATACTCCAGTCACATAGAACCACCGTTTGCTCCACTAATTAGTTAGGATTTAATCAAATAACTATAATACATGCTACCCAACTCCTCAGCTGCATGGTGCTTTGTAGCCTTTCTAAACACATTTTTGGGGTTTTGTGATAAATTAGTTCGCTGGTTCAATCTCAGCGCAATCATTACCATTTTAGCAGAAGCAGAAAGCAGTTTTATGCAAGGTTCTGAAAAACACACCAAACAACAGACAGAGTTCAAGATGGCAGATGAAAAAAGGACCAATTAAAGATATTTAACTTTCATACTTCTCTTGTGCCCTGCAGATCCTCATTAATCATATTACCGCACAGTTTATGCTCACCTGCATGCTGAGTGATATGCCCTCTCTGTCAGATAGCAGTTCTGCAAGGTTTTTGGTACCAAGTACATTCCTCAGGGTGGTTTGAGCCAGCAGCCGTGTAGATGAGTGTGCGTCGGACACATTGGCCACGGATGAGATGGGGCAGTTTATGCGGAAGTACACCACGCCGTCCACAGACACCGTCACTGAGTCTCTCGTTAGGATCTGCAAGGTAAAAATCAGCACCTATTTTTATCACTCAGGAAGATGACAGACAGTTTTCATTGATGACAGAGACGAGCTGTGATAAAGGAAAGACAAAAATGATATTTACACATTTTCCAGAACAAATTCAAAAAAAAAATACAACAACAAAAATCGTACCTCTTGTGGAGGGATGTCAAAGGACACAGTTCTCAGATCGACTTTCACAAAGGTATCAGTACAGGGCAGAACAAAGAAAAGTCCTGAAAATAAATAAAGTCCCTGTTTAGTTTCTAGTGATTGTGGTTGAAGCCTTTTAAGTGATAGACATTTAATGGCAGAAAACCCCTTTATGGACATTTTTTTTCTCACAGTATAATGCACAATGGTATGCCAAAATGTCATCAAATATCATAGAGTATGCCATAAAAAAGTCAAATAAAATGTCATAAAACAGTATGTCGAAAAAGTCATAAAAAGGTCATAGTATAGTATGGTAAAAAATAAATGTTTGTCAAAAGAAGACCTTAAAAAAGTCTCAATATGGTATGTGAAGCTGTCATAACAAATCCTAATATAGTAAGTATTAAATGTTATAATAGTCCTAGAATATTTTTTATTTTTTTTAAAAGACTCATGTCATGGTATATTAAGTTTAAAAAAAGTAAAAATGTATAGTATTGTACGAAGAAAAAATCCATAAAAAATATCATCAAAAAGGTCATTAAACCTCATAGTATAGTATTTCAAGGAAAATCATACCATACTAATCTGGAAAAACGTCGTAAAAAACTCATGGTATACTATGTCAGAAAAGTAGAAAAGAAAAAGGTCATGAAAAGTCATAGTATAGATATAGAATATCGAAAAAAAGGTCACAGTATAGTATGTTGGAAAAAGACAGGTGAAACCACCGGGGCTTGCAAAACAATCACACAGGCGGGAAAAACACAAGGGCAGGCAGGGAAGTATCTAAAACGAGAGGGGAGGTGAGTAACACAAAATAAAACAGGAAATGATGGGATGCTGGGTTAAAAGACACACATAACCCAAGTAGCTGGACGAGACATGACAAGTATGCCATAAATATGTCAAATAAAATCATTGTATAGAATTCCGTAAATAAAATAAATCAAAGAACAGCATCCCATAAAAAGTGTCAAGGTCATGAAGTACGTCATAGTACATTAAGTCATAAAAAAGTAATAGAATAGTATGCTGTTAAAATGTGATATAAAGTCACTAAAGCAATCAATCAACAAACCTGGCCCTTTAGGTTTCCTGTCTGTGATCCTGCCAAGTCTGAAAATGATGGCTCGCTCGTACTCCTTCACTATCTGGATGTTAGAAACATGGCCAGCCACACAGAGAACATAGGAAATAGAAAAATAAATTAACCTTAGACTTAGATTAAACTCACTTTCATCGATACCTCTTATATAATGTAGGTTTCTCAAAGACCACAGTCACTGTGTATATTATAACATCTTCACATTTCATTCTCTTGATCGGCTGTTGTATAACCTGGAACCGATGCATGCACTGCTCCAACTGTGGAGACTCATTTTTTTACAAACACAAACTTGCCATCGGGGTAATTTGAATGATTCTGAAATCACAAAAAAAGTCTCTTTATATTGGATGTAAAGATATTAACTTGTAAACACAGAGACCCGGTCACAGAATACATTACGTAGTTTTGCAGGATGGCAGAGAGGAGGCGACTAAATGATCTCGGCTCTGTGTGTCACCTGCCATGTGAAGCCCCCTTTATGAACAAAGGAATTACATTTCTGCATCCCAAATATGCTTTGCTCCAATTTATTGAAAGCTAGACTGATGGAATTAGTTAGTCTTTTCTGACCTGCCAAAAAATCTTGAAGGAAATTGGTTAGACTTTGTTGGAATTTAGAAAATGATAATAGAAACGGTCTAATTCCAAAGCAGTAAATACTGCCCGAAGCCCTCGCCAGTCCAATACGAAGACACTGGTATCCGTATCGGCCTTTACAAGACAAGTACTGGCCTGATCCTATAATCAGTGTACTTCTATGAGAATATACTCTACCTTAACACACATAAATAATGTGATCGGGAAGGTCGCTGTTATAAAGAGGAGGGATATGAGGACCAACAGCCAACCGAAACATCCCAGTCTCCCTGAGTGTTTATCTGTAGAGAATGAAAAACACTTTTAAAGGCTTGCATTGGA
The DNA here is from genome assembly GCF_050575085.1 of Anarhichas minor. Taxonomy (NCBI): domain Eukaryota; kingdom Metazoa; phylum Chordata; class Actinopteri; order Perciformes; family Anarhichadidae; genus Anarhichas; species Anarhichas minor. Next base: position 17,015,777 of record NW_027466472.1, read on the forward strand.
AAGTACAGAGAGGTGACCTATCTTGCATATTGTCCATGGCATGTCCCTCACTTGTGAGCACCTGTGACCAAAGATTGCTGTGGTCATTTTGTTCACTCAATTAAACAGTAAAATGATCCAGTGGGACAGCGTCTTTTATCAAAGATGACACAAAACGCAAGCGAGCAGTGAGGTGAAGTGGATCCACACTTCTAATTTGTCGCTAATGGTGTAATTAATCTCTGAGGGAAGTCACGTTACTCCACATCCACCTGAGTCACAGGGTGTTGTGTAAAGTAAACTACTACATTATTGATGTACCATCCTTTGAATGCTTACACTGTGATCTAATGCACTGACATCTCTTTTTTTTATAAAGCCATTTTTGAAGATCTGCCGCCTTATATCGTTGGTCTGGACCTCTGGACCTTATCAGACCAATGATTGGCTGGCACTTAAAGCCCTCAGATATACTACAAATACTTTCAAACATTGTAAGCAAAAACCTATATTCCTTGTAAATAATTAACAAGGACTCCGGCACTCTGAGAGTTTCTGTGTCCGTTAAAAACAGGGGCCCTCAAACAATATCTATTATCCCTGGCATGTTCACCCTGAATAGTTCAGACTTTTCCCTCTCGTTCTGCTTCCCTGTCATCCGCCAACAGTCAAAGTGCCAGATTTTTTTAAAAGATCATGAAAAGTATTTACCTTCGATACTCTCCTCGGTGTTGATCTGAAGTTTACCCTGTGTAACCATCTCGGCCGTGCTGGACGTGGTTGAGATCATTAATGAACATGTAATGTGTTGGTGTGATGGAGCAAGTGAAGCAGTGCTGCACTTGTTTACCTGTCTTTTCTCCCTACGGGGTGTGGCCTGTCCCCTTCCCTAGGCGCCTGACATACAGACATTAACTTCCACTCCCACTTGGTGTGTGACTCTTGGACTCACCTAGTGGGTACCAACAGGCAACATGAACCTCAGAGCCTAACCAGCCACTATGTGGCTCCTGTATTGGATGCCTTACAATTCAGCTCTTGTGCTTTTCCATTATACTCTCACATTCACCTACAGTAGTCTGACACCTGTTGCACGAAGCGTTATGAATAAACAATAGGTGGCAAGTCGAGAAACCTGAGAGCTGGTGCAGACACAAAGGAGATGTGATCATGTGCACATCACCTTATAATGGAAATTGACCCACATTGGAAATAAAAACAACAATCCAAAATGTATTCAAATGTTTTCGAAACAGGAGAAAGGCTGAATAAAGTGTGAGAGGAGGGAGATGGAGGAATGTGGAAGTAAACACATAAGAGAAAATATGATTCATTATATTTAATTCATTTTAATAACAGTGTAGTGTTGAGCAACTGAGAGTAATGTAAATACATAATTACGGCTACACAGTAAAAACCAAGTCCTGTCTGTGATGAGAAGATGCACAGTACACAGTATGTGTGTCCCAATCCAGCGGCTGCATCCTTCGGAGGACCTCGCCTTCGCGGTCCACGTCGGCCGCGTCCTTTGAGGACCGCGAGCGGTGTCCGAAATGAGATGGTCTGATCTACAGAGGACCTTCTATTACCCCCCCACCTTGATATATATATATATATATATATATATATATCAACCCATCAATCAATTATCTTAACTACGTAATCCCTTGTAAGGTCATTTGCCACGGCTCATCATAAATTCAGGAGGAAGAGCAAAGGAAAGTCAAAGGAACACTGTTGTGCCATCAGAAACACAAGTGAATCAAAGCAAAGTTGTCAATATCTAAATGTGTTGAGGCAATGACAAAGACAAAACTGCAAACGATGGAGATGATCAATACGTGGAATTGGAATCTATTGCTGAAGCAGCGGTTGGGTCAAAGACTTGAAGCTGGATTGAGATATTTGGATCTGACTCCTCTGAAGTCAGACCCACAGGAGATACAAAACAATCTGTCCAGTCAGTGTTTTCTCCTCAGAATTAAATATGGCATCTCAGACATCACCAGTTGTTTGCGTGCTGCAAAATGCGACCCGACGCAGTACATCCTGGTATTTGTGGCAAACTGTATTTGATATACTATGTATTAGGACATAATATATATTTGTCTGGCATATTAATAGAATGGAGGTATGGTTATTGGAACACACATAAACCTTCACTAAACCACTGAACTGATCAGTGTTTAGGAAAGAAATGCAACACAAATGAGCTTTTATGTTGGTGGTTTGGGAGTTGACCAACAAATCCACTAAAAGAGGAGATGATGGTTTCCACATCTCTGCACTACTACATGCATGTGAGATCAAATAAACCCAAGTAAGTGTGCAAACAAAGTAAAGCACATGACGACTCTCAAAATGCTGTGTGATTAATTACAGCGAGCATAACATCATTATGATCTACAATAGTAGCCAGTTTGGCTTTCAGTGTTCAATAGATCTGTTCTGTTATGAGACACTTTGCCCAACAACACACGTACCCGTTTGAAAACATGACAACAATTGTGTGAGCTTTGGAGCCCTAACAACCGACATGTGAGCTGCTGGTTGCCATCATTATTCACTGAGGTCCCTTTAATTCACTGTCACATGATACTTGGTCACATGACATGCCAGCTCACTACATGAGTGCATGTGAATCCCGGTGCAGTTGTTCACAACACTACACACAACAGGCTATTTTAGCCCTTTTGTAAATTTCATTTTGTTAGTTTCAGGGCTTGTTGTAAATTGTAAAAAAGAAAATGATGCGTGTGTACTTAGTCTAAAACTGTTTATTCCACCATGCAAGACTGCTCATAATTCCGAGCAGCTGACATTTTCTCAAAATCAAAGAATTAACTTCCTCTTATTAAGTGTTTCCGCACCCTTGTCCAAGATTATTTATTACTTGAAATTTCAAGCTTCAAACTAAAAAACTACTATTATGATATAATTTACAATCAGCAAAAAATACACTTTCTTTTCACAGAATATGGTTTTCAAGTGATTTTAACTCCTGTGCATCAAAACATTGTCTTTTCTGCTGCAAGTGGACACAGCAGTTGAGTGTGAACAGGACTTGTGGTGAGGCAGGCAGCTAAGAATGTGCTTCAGCAAACACAAAAACGAAACAAAACGAAACAAAAAAGAGAGGTTTTCAGTCTCAACATAACCATTTGCACTGCACGTGCTTTTATAATTTGATTTTTGCAGCTTTACTTTAACCGTCCAATTTTCAAGAGTTTTTTTTATAATAGTGAATTGAAAGTTTCTGCAACTTTACCACAGGTTGAAAATGGTGAGCATTCAGGAGGGTCAAAAGAAATCTTCTGAAATATCATTGTTAGTGCAGCTGAGGAGATGAGATGAACTGCTTAAAACTGCCGAGAGGGCAGGTTGAGCTGTCCGTTTATATTCCGCTCTCTGAGTTCTTGTTATGATTTGACTGGCAAAACTCACTGAAAAATGAGTGACGAGGTAAAACCGAGGCATCTTTCGACCATGATGAAGTATATTCACAGGTGAGTGTCACCCCTTGACATACGGATGTTGAGATTAAGACTTTATTTCAAATCACTGTGGCCAGCACAGCAGAGCACCATGTGTCAATCAAACTTTCTTCAAGTGTCAAGACGCTCCACAGTTGCCAGCTGTCTCCATCATAAACTTGCGACTCATCTCATAGGCCAGGAAGAGGGCTCCGTTGGCAGGGAAGGTGCGTATCATGGTAGGAGTCAGGCCCGAGTACAGAGCAGTGATCCCTGTGGGACAAGAGAGAGTCAAGCAGATACACAGGTCATTCCCCATGGGTAGGTCAGGCCCCCAGCTTGGGCCAATTAGCAACATGATTCATCCACACTCTGCTTCACACTGAGACCAGCAGTGGTGCGTTCAGAGCCTTTCAAAGTCAAAAAACTTCAGCTCCACCGTTAAAACACTCAGGGCCTCTGTTTAAGTTTGCGGTACACAAGTTCACATTCAAATTCTGACATTTGATTGTAGTGTCCTCCCAGGCTCAATCATTGTGATTGTTAAGGGTAGCTTCATTTGTGACATGTCAACAAACATTTACAGTGTCAAGCTTTGGCAATTTTTGAATTATCATCGAATGTTAATGGTTAATAACATACTTATAAGATGCAATTCTACAGTATTAGACCTGTTCCATACACTCTTAAGGCCAAGTTATTCCGTACACTTCCCCATCGTGCCAACAGATGTTGCAGATGGTGGGACATCTGGCTATGACTCATTCAGCATGCAGACAGAGATGAGATGTACAGTTGTATTCAATTAAAATCGCAGAACAGTTCACACTGTACCTTTTTCACACACTACGGTGTCTCTCTCTGTAGTTCACAGAGAGCCGTGGAATAGAAATATCCCTTCAGTGGCTGCTCTGTTGAGATGTTTTGTCGGCACGCCATAGGCCCATTAGCACCATCACCATGATTTGAGCACCACAGCATACAAGAACAATGCTTTACTGGTCTTTATCGTTGTTGTTGTTTTTGCATCTTGTTTCGTGCGCAGCACCATCAAATCTCTATCTCAGTATGCTCTGCTGAAGTTATGCTGGGCATCCTTTACACTGTACATAATTATATTCATATATTACTAATTGACTACACTGGTGTTTTCATTGTTGTCAACATTAATAAGTCAGATCTGTGTCAATCTTACTTTTTGCTGATCAAATAACCATATCTCCTTCAGGGCTTATTTGGCTAATTTGAATAATACTGAATAATTGTGTCTTATTATGCACATTGACTGGCACCATGAGACAGTATAACTATAAACAAATACAGTCGTCCTTCCTGATGCCTGTCCCTCTCATCAACTGCCTACAGGGGTTTATTCTGCCACCATAGACAGGAAGGTGAATACTGGATAACAGCCATGGTGGCTGCAATACCACAATGTCTCACTGTATTTAAACACAACAAGTTAGTTTTTTTGCAGATGTATAAGAGAATGGTAGAAAACATACAATACCAAAACAAATATTGTTGGAGAATTCCTCTCTTCAGAATTAACTTAAGGTGAGAAGTGTGTCTATGAAGATTTTTTTACTGATTTGAATGTCTAAACTGGTTTTGAACAACGTGAGAGAGTGAAGTCTATAGAGTAAGTGTGTGTTTGAGTCAGCACCGTTCTCTACTCAACCAGGGTTTTTCACAAAAAGCCAAATTATACAGTTGCTGTTCTTTAGACTATGATTATATGGTTGTGTGATGTAACCCTGTCAGTTGTGCTCCCATGTTGTCACAAATAAGGTCAGGAATGAAACATTTTAGAGGCATTTGAGAAGACAACAACAGGCAATATTTATCCTTTTTTTAGGTAAACTGTGCTGTTGAGAGCCATACACTCTCTGGGTGAATTTTAATTTTAAAATGTATGTTCAAATCTTACCCTCATTACGTACGATACCCTTGAAGGTCTTCATGAAGCCCTCTTGCCTCCCAGCCAAAGAGTACACCTGGATCCTGGACTTCACACAGTCTATGGGATAGACCATCAACCACAGACAAGCTCCCCCAAATCCACCGCTGAACATGAGCGGAAGAACACCTGCAAAAACCAAAAAATATTGTGTGAGAGTGAATCACAGAAACAAGTGCAACATCCTAAACTGCAAAAAAAACCTCATTAAAAATAATAACCATACCTATACCGTCCTTGTCCGTGCCCATGTACTGCGCAAATTTAGACCGACACAGTTCATAGGCCCCAAAAAAGCAGAAGTATCCTGGTATCTCCCTGACCATGGTGGATGTCAGTCCTTGGTAGAAACCCAGGGGGCCGTTTGTCTTCAACACTGTCTTCACGACGGTCCACACTGTGCTGAAGTCACATCACAAAACACAGTCAGAAATGTGTAGACTGAGTAGATGTTCTGCTCATTCCAGTGTTTTTCTTTTTGGTCACACTGACCTTCTCTGTCCACTTGCGATCTTGCCAGATGCTTCCATTTCGTGCATGGCCTGCATTCGACATTTCACCAGCTCGGTTGGACATATCGCCATGGAGGAGAAGATGGAGGCTAAAGACCCCGCCGATGCCTTCTGGATATCACTGATGAGCAATCAAAAGAAGTACAATCGAAGAAATAAACAATTAAATGTATTTAGTGCGCGTACAGGAAGACTGCCTACCTCAGTGTTTAGGATTACTCAGGACATTTCCATTCTTAAATTAATAGGAGGTCATCTGCTGAAGTCAGCTGACACACAGATGGCATACTTTATTATATTTTTAAGGAACATATTTTAGACATATTATACTACGACCTTTTTTTGTTTTTTATGACTAGTAAAATATAGTATAATAGTATAACATGTTTTATGGTAAACTACACTACTCATTTTCTATAAAATACTTTACTATAACAATATTCTGACTTTCTAGGACATTTTCGTGACATTTTTCTGAGACGTTTCTGACATATTATACTATGACATTTTCATGGCATACTATACTGACATTTTTTATGATTTTTTTATTAACTACGGTACTAATTAGTTTTTTATGGCATACTATAATTTAAAATTGTTCCGACTTATTAAGAAATACTATCTACAAGAGATTGGGACTCTTTTATTACATTTTCTGACGGACTATACTATGACATTTTTATAACATTTCAAGACTTACTATACTATTAAATATTACAACATTTTAATTACTTTGTATGATGCTATATAATTATTTTTTATATTATTTGTTATGACATTATTTTATGACATTCTATACAATAACATTTTCATTAGTTTGTATGACATACCTTCCTATGACATTTCTTAGGACTTTTTACAGCGCTTTTATTTGTATGACTCAACTCTGATATTTTTTATGAAATAGTATACTATGACAATTATTATCACATTTCTTTAGGTGAACCATACTATCCTATTTTTAGGATTTTTCGAATGGCAATTGTTATGGCATACTATACGACTACATTAGTTTATGAAAGTTTTTATGACATACTTCACTATGACATTTGTACTCATCTTTTTAATTACATTTTTAATGGCAGACTATACTGTGACATTTAATTACTTTTTACGACATACAATACTATGATATCTGTATGATTTTTAATGACGTGTTTAATGGCACACTTTACTCTAACATTTTCTAAGAAATTTGTTATGACATGGTACTCTATGACACTTTAATATTTTTTTGTGATATTTGTTATGGCACACTATACTATAACATGTTATCAGTTTTCATGAAATACTACACTATGACATGTTTTATGGCATACTATCTTATTACATTTTAATCACTTTTTATGACATACTATATAAAGATATTTCTTATGACTTTTTATAACATGCAATACTATGACTTGTTATGTTTGTTTGACATGCTGTACTTTGACTTTTTATGTTTGTTTGACATGCTGTACTATGACTTTTTTATACTTGGTCATTTTTTATGACTTTGTTATGGTATACTATACTATGACATTTTTATGACATAATACACTATGACGTTTATATTTACTTTTTTACATACAATTACATTTTTTATGACATGTTTTATCCCTTTTTATAACATATGACATTTTTTATGTTTTTTTTTACATACTATTACACTAATTTGTCAAAATGTTGCTCCTCACCCCATCCAGCTATGGAGCTTATCATAGATACTTGAATAAATACATGGAAACGTCAGTGTCAAACCTGAGATCAGCCCCTTTATCCATCCTGGACACAAAGCGGATAGCATCCTGGCAGAGACCATAACTCAAGAAGAGCACAGCGTTCTCACTGATGTTGGCTATGAGAGCTGGGGTCGCTCCTTTGTAGAGACCACTTAGTCCCACCTGCCTGTAGGTCGATGTGAAGCAGTGGATGAAGCCGCGGTACATGGTGGGGAATGTCTGCATCTTAACCTTTGTGGTGTCAAACGGCTGACCGCTCAGCACACAAGCTGTACCACCTGAGGAAGGATTTTAAGAGGCATCTATTTCAGATTCAATAAGAGAGATGCAACTGATGTCAGAGCAAAAGCGTCCAAAGCAGAGTCCAGGGAACAGTTTTAACACTTATTATGGTCTTGTTTCTCCGACTAAATACACATATAGTACACAGAGTGGGTCTGATTTTGACTTCAGAAAAACATCAAGACAAGATAAAGATATTTGTCATCATTAATCAATTTATCAAGAAAGATCCTCAGTACTACTCTAATAATAATTATGTATGAAAATTAATTCAGAGACGGAACACTGCAGTCTTTCTTTGAAAAACTCTTTTAAAAAAAGAATGTATAAAACGTGTTTAGCTTGTCAGTCAGTCAGACAAACTCACAGACAGAATAGAGAGACAGACCGAGATAATAGATCAGTAATCTGAATAGATCCATACTGTTAACTCACCCATTGCTCCAGCTGAGAAGTCGATGACTGCCTGGATTATGGGATGTGGAGGCATGATGATTCATATCAATTCTGTGAACCTGAAAATTGAAGCTATTTAAGTACCATGTCATCATCTCTTCACACACAAACACATTACAAACACTCAAAGTACTTGTACACTTTGCACTGATCGACTACAATATTAAACTACAAAAAGAACAATAAGGTCACAATATAGCCTATACTTATTTAAGAGACACAAGGGAGGGTAACATATATTTCTGTAAAGCAGATCCGGACGCATTCATGCTCACCTGTATACTCCCTGGTCTCTTAATGTTTGTTTGTCTCCCTCACAAACTCTGAAAACGTATAATGCACTACAGGCAAGTGTGCGCGTTGCACAAAAATAATCTAGACCAGGCTCGCGGGTACCCTACCACGGAACATGTCAATGAAATTTTGCCGAGTTTCAATTCATACTAAATTTCCGCATTCTTCGCAACGTCTTGTGAAATCCAATGACGGATTGCAACAAGTCGCTCCTGCCGTGCGTAAAGGAACGCACAAGCGCACAATGTGTTGCGTCAAGCTATTCAGCGGAAGCCACAACAATACAGGAAACTATTTATTTAACACCAAAATGAATGTGTAATAATTATGCTTATACGTGTTAAATCGATTAAAAAATAAGCTTATGTTATATCTTAACATTTTATTTGATAGCTGAATAAATGGAGATAAAAAGCGCTCAGGTGATTAAAAAAAATAAAACGTGTCTGTTGGTGAGTTGTCAGTCTTTGTCACGCTGACCTAATACAAATAGATGCGGAAGAGATTAGATGGCTGTGTCTGGTTGTTATACTTCACAATTGCCACAAGATGTCGATAAAGTCCATAGTGGGCTGAGGACACCCAAACAGCTGCTGATCCAACAAACCACCGAGGAGCAGTACACTGACAGATGAAGACGGAAACTGTTTGGTTGCAAAATATTCTTATATCTTTTCTAACAACATGTCTGTGTTTTTATTAGGCTATACAGAGTTGTTATTGGTATAATCAGTATATATTTGTACATGTCTTATATATGCAGTACCCCTAATTTTGAGATTTGGTATTTGATTGTAGGTTTTTTAAACATTTTGATCCAAACGCAGTAATATAGGGAAAAGTAGGTCTAATGGATATGATCACTACTCTGTGGATTAAACGTGTACAATCCTTGTCTGAAGTCAAATACCGGTGGGGTGATAGAGAGAGAAACACGGTTGACATAGACGGATTTTTTTTCTTTTTTGGTGCCCAGATTATATGTTTACTAGACGAAAGAATGAAAACAAGGACGCTTTTTTTTTCATCCAACACTTTCTATGCCATTCATTGGCGCTCTTCTGGTGTCAATCAAATGTGGGCGGTGTCAGCTGACAAATGATACTTCCAGTAAGTCCTCACATGCTGTACAACACAGAGAGTCAACAGGCTGTGCGGGGCGCACACGGAACATCACTACTACGGGACAACAAAAACAAAGCAGCGGGTACACATTGTGGACACTCAGACAACTTTTGTTTTTCACAGGAAAGGGATTTTTAGAAACATACTTTTTGTTATTGTTAACACAGAATTTTTTTTTTTTTTTACCGGCTTGGGATGTGACTTTCAGTGTAGACTTGGCGCCCAGGCGGAGCACAGCATTCCCGGACAGATTTAACTTATTCGCACATTTCAAAGGCGAAGTTGCGACTTTTGAGGGGCGACAGGTTCGTCACACTTACATGACATTGTAACACTTGGCTCCGTCACCTCTCGACCATGGCGGAAGCGGCCCAGCAGCCACACCTGGTGGAAATCGACCCGGATTTCGAGCCCCTGTCGCGGCCCCGGTCGTGCACTTGGCCTTTGCCCCGGCCGGAGTTCATCAACCCGGGCGACTCCAACACGTCCTCGCCGGTGCCGTCCGTGAAGCAGGAGCCCACCGGCAACGAGTTCATCAACAACCTCAGCCTGCTGGAGGAGACCGAGGACTTCACGGAGCAGAAGCCTGTCATCCTGTGCTCCGACTTCCAGTGTCAGGAGAACTGCATCCACCAGCAACCCCCACAGCAGCAACATCAGCAGCAACAACATCAGCAGCAACATCAGCAGCAGCAGCAGCAGCAGCAGCACCCGAACCCGCATCAGCAGCAGCAGCAGCAGCAGCAGCAGGTGTCTCTGCTCTCCTCCCCCGTGGGCTCGTCGTCCTCGGCGGCCGCGGCCGCAGCTGCCGCCGCTGCCCAGAGGAAGAGCAGCTCCTCCCGGCGAAACGCATGGGGGAATATGTCATATGCAGACCTCATAACCAAAGCTATCGAAAGTTCTCCCGAGAACCGACTGACTCTGTCTCAGATTTACGACTGGATGGTGAAGAGTGTGCCTTATTTCAAGGACAAAGGTGACAGCAACAGCTCTGCGGGCTGGAAGGTACGTTTGTTTTCTCGTTTGGTTTACTTTTATCCAGGAGAAGCAGTGTGCGAAGCAGCGCATGTGTGTGTGTGTGTGTGTGTGGTTGTGTGTGCGTGTGCGTGTGTGTGAGCCCGATAAAGCAGTTCTCGTAGCCTGCAAAGTTTTTCCAGTTCTGGCTGTGGCGCGTAACAGTGGGTTCACACAGGGACTCAGTGCGTTGTGCTATGTTTGTATCTCCCGTGGAATCACTGTAATATCCCTCCAGTGGTGTCGTGCTTGTCTGTAGCGTTTAATAGCCAAGTTACTGTGACTAGGCTAATGTTTTTTGATCAGATCTGTTCATGTTTATCTCCATGACGTATGGTTGTCACTGCAGGGAGTTTTGTTTATATTTGCATGGGGTGTTTATTTTTGTCTTTCCCCCACAAGTGTTTGTGCATTGACAGAAGAGCATGCATCAATATTTAAGTGTCTGTTATGTTGTTTAGAATTTGCTCCCAGTCTGGTCTTATGAAACCATGCCCCCCCCCCCCCCCCCCCCCACCTCACCTCATTGTGACCCATCCAGTTCATGGCAATTCAGTAAACTGGGCAATTTGCTACCATGATCTTCGACAGTCATCTGACTTCTCCCTGCAGTATGTGATTTATATGAGTCTGCTGACTCAACAGGGCTTATTTTTCTTCTTCTCCCTCTCTCTCTCTCCCTCTCTCTGCCTTATTGCTTCCCTCAATGTGCTTGTCAAAAGTGCTGTGAGTTCTGGCGTGGTGTGTTTGAGACAGCCCTCCTCTCTCTGCTGGTATTTTAAAACGTACGATAGATTTTTAAGGCTAAATCAAAGTTGTTGTTTTTTTTTTTTCCCATATTAGAGTGTGCGTCTTGAATGAAGCTGCGTTTTGGACGTACATGTCGTGAGGAGATACCAGAAGCATTCATGTGTCCTGGAAGCCGTCCAAGACATTACACAAGAGGGGACTTAAAATTAGTGATGTGGTGTGGCAGGCCCTCCCACTGAACACTATTGAAGGGCGTAAACCTCCCTTTTGGAGACACATAGTTTCAGTGGTGTCTGACAATAAATTGATGACAGTCTACTCTCCCAGCGGGAAATCATATTGAGCCCGTAGTCACACATTGAGAGATTTATTGCGGCTTCCCTCTGTTATAGGCCGTCTGGGTTGCCAATGAAATATAAAGCAGTCGTGGAGTTTTTTTGTTTTGTTTTTAGTCTACCCTTGTCACAGCAGTGCTGAGAGATGACACATTCATGTCAGGCACAAATGCCTGCATTGTTATACACATAAAAAAAAATCACATTAATAATTCAGTCACAACTTTCTTATTTTGCCATACACTGATTTTAACCATAAAAAAAAAAAAAAAAAGAAGTTGACAAATCCAACAAATGCAGTTGCCTATACTCCATATTTCATCCATTTCACCGCAGTGTTTACAAAAAGACACAAAACTCATGTTGAGCTGTCAAACGTAGTCCTGTCAGTCAAATTATATGGGAGTGGAAAAACCCCTCCGGTGTGGTGGAACACGCACGGGCTCGTAAACAAAGCAGGTACCCGGGCAGATGATATTGTGCAAGGAGGAAAAGCAACATTTCCCTCCACTTATTCATCACATACAGTACATTAGTACTTTGAAAGGTGCAGCATCTGTCCTACGCTATGGCTGTGTGTGTGTCCCATTCATGAACATCAATACAGGGTCGCTTGTATGAACTTGCCCTCCGTTTTGCTTGAAAAGAGCAAAGACGTCGTTGAGCAGTGAATAACACTCATCCCAAATACTTAATCCAAATGAAGAGGGGTGCATTCATGTGGGCGATGCATCCATGAGGACCAGTGGATACTTATCAGTCCGTTTGTGGAAGCTAACGTGGAAGAATCGATAGGCGGTGTGTGTGGTAAGGTGGCCCCTCAACGCACAAACACGCAGGTTATCATGTTATTGGGATGTTCTAGCAGAGTGTAGTTAAGACACGGGAGTCCAGCATCATTACATCCAATAGTAGATCATTTACATTTTGCAAAGCATGCGGCAGAGTCACAGTGCGAAAGACTCATTAATGTACCTAAATAAACAGAAGTCTCTCAGTGCTGTTCGCTCCATTTAACAGTTATTGTGTGCGAATGGCGGCTTGGAGAGGGGCGCTCAGCCACCGCCTGGGCTCGCTGCTTGTCCTGCCGTGTTGGGGGTGTAGACTGAGTAATACTGTGGGAAAGCAAAGTGCCATTCACTGCTGCGAGGGGAGTTATTCATGGAGCTCCCCTCGGTTCCACACAGGGGGGCTATCACACATTGTCCTTTCAGTGTGCGAGCTTACTTATGAGCCGCGGCCGGAGGAGAGCTGAGGGAAAATGACAATGTAAAATGGTAATTTTTGTGGCCAGCCATGTGATTTTTGTGTTGTGTTGTTTCTTGGCCCTCTGATGTAAATATGAATTCCCAAGCAGTCAGATTCATTAATCAGTATTTAACTCTGTGTTCCTCTCCATTCAATTTGACTATATATAGTCGACTGAGGCCCCGTGACTGATTGGAAACACGGAAATATGTAAATTGCGTGGCAGACCTCATGCGGAAGACGCCAGCTTTGCAAAGGGACTCTACACATTGAAACAAAAGCACTCAAAAACAATGATCACACGACCTTTACGTTCGAACTCGGTGAACCTCCAAGAGAGAATGAAACAAGCAGACTTAAAACTGTACATGTTTTGTGGTTGGTGGAAATATCGGGCGGATGCGTTGGTTGGGTGTTAAGTCATAAGTGAAGTTTTGTGGCGGCTTCTTTTGTGCTGTTGGACGGTGATCACGATGACACGCGTCACAAGCCAAAGGCTTTGTTTCTCTTGGCACCGATGGCTGTTGGGCACCCTCAAACATTGATTGTAAATCACTTTCGGTTCAGTCTGTTTGAAGGTAACCAGGGATCATTTCTCTCTGTGACTGATCTCTCTGAACAGATGGGGCTCTCATGAAGGGAACAGGCTGAAGCGCATGAAGTTTTCATTAATCTATGATTAAGGCTGTCTGCTCTGTAATTGTTGGAGGCCGAGCTTGTTTCTCAACGCCGCTGATCCTTCCACAGTCGGTCGTGTCTGAAGTGAGTCATGGCAGCCTCCACACTCCTCGGGCCGTCTGCGACAGGGTGAATTTCGAGGACAGTTGTGCCAGGTGGGACCAGCTTGGAGAAGCTCTGCGAGCGGACTGGACACTGGGCCTGGCACATGATGCCATCCAACGGGAAGAAGAACAGATGGCACAAATGATGTATCACCAAACCTCTCAGCAGAGCTGGTTATTTATTTTTAATAATGTCCCGTTCACGCTTTTTAAAATTTCACTCCATAAAATGTATGTACTTCAAGTATTACAAATAGTGTTTCAAGCTGCAGCACACACACACACACACACACATAGCACTTTTACAGTACAATATATGCAGTACGCACACATCCGTGCCTGCCAAAAGTCTGTTCTTTCTTGTATTTCGCTACTATTGGTACATCACCACAGGCTAAATATTTGTCTTCAGCCAGTGGAGCTGGGTGGCTCGGGTGCTCTTTGATGTCAATATGGAGATCAATTCGGTCATAGGTTTCCTCTGTACACGGCGCTCTCTTGACCTGAAATTCCTCAACCTACGCTGGTAAACACTCCCACAGATCTCCAAACAAACTGCGCCGGAGCAGACAAACATGCAGGTACGAGCAGATCGTACAGCATGTGACCCCAGGGTCATTACCATGTAACTGCACCCATCGACTCCAATCCCCCTCAGTCCAACTGTAAACACTGTAGGCATCACCAAGAGGGGAGGCGCAGATAGGTTGTGTAGTAGGTCGGGATTACAAGTGTGTGCGAGTGTGTGTGTGTGTGTGTGTGTGTGTGTGTGTGTGGAATACTGTGATTTGACTTCATAACGCATGGATCCCAGAGACGTGACTGGTTATTGATATTCAGAATGCAAGTTGTGTTTTATTGATATCAGTGAGTTTTTAAAAATCCGGTTAACATTTATCTGTTGTCAATAATTTTTTCAATGTAAACGCATAACAAAAGCAAACAATCTTGATACGGATCTCTTAGATTTGTTAATATATATGTATATATGTATATATATGTGGATAAACTTGGCGACACTGTTTCTAATTTACCCCCAAACCTAGTCTTCTATACTGCAATTTTGTGTTACTTATCGGCTGACACTTACACCAATAACATATTGTGCGTCTTTGCATTGAGTGTAGCTGGTTACTTGTATTACCAGCCATGTTTCCAGAGACAACCAACCAATCTGGCCATTAGCAAATAAATGCAAGAGAAAAATACTGTAGAAAAGTGAAGCTTACATTATGCAACAACATTTCAGCTGAGGTTACTCAGGCTTCAACTATAACAATATTTAAAATATAGATAAGGGAATACAGACGAAATCTTGTGTTAACTTCCAGAGATTTCTGTCGTCTTACGGTGTATATTGCGCAGCCTTAACTTACTGTAAACATCACATTGAAGGTCACTCTAACTCTTTTAATCCAATCTAATCAAATTAATTGATAACTTTGTGTCACTTTGTATCTGTTTTGTTTCATTAGCTTTCATTTGAGATGGTTTAACTTTCCCGACAGTTCATGCAGAGGTGTATGTAATTACAGTGCTATCTAAAATGTGTCCCCTCATAAACCCTCGGTATAACAGTATGGCTTAAAGAAATACAGAAGCTAAGAATTAGAATAAGCATGTTAATCCTGAGTTAGCGCAAAGCCGGTTGTACTTTATCAGCGATCACAGACTGCGTGTTTCTCTGGGTCTGAATGTGTATTAGTAGGACAAGGAGCTGGATGGAACAGCAGTCCTCCTGTTTCTACTGGTTCAACACACACACACACACACACACACACCCCTCTCACCCCCCTGAGGCAGTCGAGGAGTCCAACCCTGGCATTGCCCCAAGACATGAGGGGCAGCTGTGTTTCTCAGGCAAAGAGCTGGAGGAGCTCTCCTCACCCTCCTCCCCATTTCCTGCCTGCGCCGCCTGCCTCCCCATTCCTGGTTTTCTGCCTCCGCACAAAAGCAGAGCACACTTAATGTTGTGAAGGGTTACTGCCCCCCCCCCTCCCCCTTTGGTAAAACCATGAAGAAGCTAACCGCTTACTTTCTTCAGAGAAAAAAAAAATATTACAAGATAAAGAGAAAGAAAGAGAGGGAGCAGCAGAGACCCAGAACGCTCTAAGTTCAGACTGGGTGACACTTGTTAGGAGTTGCATAACAAGACATTTACTGGAATCAGGGAGCCGCAGGCCAAAGTCTGGTGCCACTGGTTAGTCAGCGGAACTGTGAGGCACTGTGTTAGAGATATGTGGGACGCTAGCCTCCTGTGTGTGTGTGTGTGTGTGTGTGTGCGCGTGTGTGTGTGTGTGTGTGTGTGCACATAACCTGGGCCTCATAATTAAAGCCCTGCTGCTGGCAGATGCACAGACACGATGGCAGACCGACAGGCCGACACAGGGAACATTCCTGCACGGGGCTTTTATATCTTTTTTTTTATTGTGGTGTGATATTTTGACTTTCCTTCTCTCCCCAGCTGATTTCAATCCAGTATCTCCTTCCAGTGGCTTTTTTTTGCCCCCTTTTGCTTTTCGTATCACTTTGTGCTTTGATGTGCCGAATCACCATAGCTGGTACACCACGCTGCCACAAAAAGCAGCTGTGAGTATTGATGAATCCTACCTGTTAGTCTTTGATAGGAGGAGTGCAATAATGAGTATTTTCATTGTCAGTGAGAAGAACCGGTGAGTGTTGTTGTATATATTTTTTCAATGAATGGTCTTAAATGATCAAAATGTTGCTGCTAATTCAGTAACAGTTCAACTGACTAATTGGTTCAGCATGAGTAGACCCACCTGTGTTCGGTATTTTTGGCTCAGCGTGGTATGAAAATGTGATGACGATGAGTGGAAAATATTGTGATGTTGAAAGTGATGTAACTGTGCCCATCCACACTGATCGGATTAGGCAACAGTGTGGAACCTACAGTAGCCCCGCAGATTATTTCACAACCACATGTTGTCCTTCTGTCCTGTGTTTACTTGTTTACCTGTCGGGCCCCCGGCTTCAGTACTCCCTGTTGTTGTCTGTCTCTCATTTCCTCCACCAAGAAACATTTTAGGATATTAATGACTCAACAGGCTGAAATTAAAAAAAAGAGGTGAAAGAGCAGGTCAGTGTGGCGCAGCAGGGATATCGAATGGTGTTGATGTCTGCGTGTGGTACATGTTTGTTTATTGATGGATCTAGCCGTTCTCTAGCTTTAAAGTTGCATAACTGCAACAAGTATTCATAATTTGTTCCATAACAGCGATGGTCCGGAATGCCATGGGAGGAAGCCACCGGGCATCAACAGAAGCTGTGAGGAACACATACCACACACAGGGGATCATGTCTGTCTGAGTTGAAAAGGCTTCATCGTTATTATTTGAATTTGACACATTGTGTAATTTGAGCTTGACTGTATGCTTACTGAGCTGAGGAGTAATGGCTCACGATGCTATAATTGATATTTTCAGCCTAAGTTAGTGACACAGCTGGTGCTACGACTGGTACCTTCCCACTTATACAGCCTATCTCATTGGAAAGGACCCAGGAAAATCCCAGCAAAGTGCCCCTTTCATTCAGTGAAATGAAACAAATCATGTGTATACGGTGTTTCCACCCACCCCAGACACTGGCATCACACAAACCCGCAGCAGCCCTGCCAGAGTTTTGTTTTGTCAGTTCTTTTTTTTTTGGCTGTGGACCAGAGGACAGATCATTCAGTGAGTGTGGAGTCCAGTAACTGCACAGAGAGTATAAGTGATTTAGAAAAAGATAGCAGCAGAGCGGAGCGCCTCATTCAACAGGACAGAGGAAAGGTGCCCACGCATGCTGCTTTACTCTGGAGTAAAAAATAAGAGTTGACATCCAGCAGCGTGGTCAGGTAAACAGTGTAGGATGAGTCAGATTGTTTTCTTTTTCTCAGTGCGGGTTTGGTAGTAGCAGGCTGAGAGCACGTGATCGTCTGTTTTGGCAGAGGGTTTGCCCAGGCACGGCTTGTTTGTGTGTCACCGAATACGCTGTTGCTCTGTCTGCCGCCACAACTTCTCATCAGTCAGAACATTTGGAAAGTTCTCCTGTGGTGGTTAGCTGAAAGACCTCTGCGGCGTTTTACAGTGTGTGGATTTCGGATAATTTCACCATTCAAACGAGAAGTGAAAGCCCTCAACGCTTCTTCGCCCATGAAAAAAATGTGGCGTCGTATCAGTTTCTCATAGCTTTTGTGTTCATGTGAACCAGCTGCAGACACGCCGGGAGTGAGCAGAGCAACACTTTTTACGGGACCGCTCGCTGCTGAGGGCCCCAAACCACAGGCATTACCCAGACCCACATTGTTGGGCAATTCCCGCCCTAAGGCGATTAAGCACGGTGCCTGTCAGACTGGTCGGGCATTATCACACAATCACACATGCATTCAGGCATGTGTGATTGTGTGATTGTGTGAACGCTCACAGGAGCTCTGTAGCTGGCTGGCATGGGCAGGAATTTAAATGCACACTTTTAATCAGAAGTGCCGTCATGAGTGTGCGTCAGACAGCAGGTTACCCACTTTTGTTTGTTTGTAGCCGCCCTCAGGAGAGTTCACTTTAGGTTTGCATTGGTGTAGCAACAATGCGGCACTATTGTTTGTGTTGTATAGCGAGGCTCTTGGATGACGTAGTTTTTTTATAAAAGAAACACCTCACGGGGCTGAGGAGAGGTTACCAGCAGCTCGGTTTCACTTGACATTAGCTTCTACCGCATAGACTAAAAAAACAAAATCACGTCTAAGATTGATTTCGGTAAGCTATTTCCAAAGCAATGATGAGGATGTCCTTATTTGGTCACCATGACTGATGGCCGAGAGAGACAAAAGTGTAGTTTTCCTGATTTACGTATGCCCGGGGTACTGCGAGATCCTGTTCGGTTTGAGGGCGGCATCTTTAGTTCCCATTAAGGGTTCCTGTGTCGGAAATGCAGCAGTGCCAGCCAGGCAGATTCGACATGTAACCACACGTGGACTCATTTCTTTCTCTCAATGAATCATCCATCTCCTGTCATTGACTAGAGAGAGAAAAGGAATCCTGATCCGTTGACGACACTGGGTTTTGTGTCTCATTGTTCTCATTGTTTTAAAGAATTTTACTTCGCAAAAGGTGAGAAATATTCGAAGAAAACAAATGCCATCGTCTACCATGGTGCCATTTTTGCATCTGTGCATATACCCACACATCTTCCATCCAGCATTAATATTGGAGATGAAATACTGTTGTTGAGCCGATATTGTATTTCTAATGCAACTCACCATGTTTCCCTATCTCGAGATAAAAAACTAAATCCTATGATTATGGTTATGATTATATGATATGGTAAATGTAATGTTCCACATGGTGAATGTAATAAACAGTTGGTCCTTTGCCATTACTGTTGTGACCCATATCTGGTTTATTACCTATGATAGGTTTGCTCATGTATGGCTCCTGCCCTGACCTGTACTGGTGCCAGATTGATGATGGCCCCTTTGACTAGGATGCCAAGTCCAGGTCTCAGTGCCCTGGTTTAATGTCACACTTGCTATCTACTGTCCCTCAGAAAAATGTGAGATCCAAACCATGAACGATAAGGTTTTTTTTAAGTATTCATAAGATATGATTTTGAATGTTGGGCAGCATTTCTGTAGTCATACATCTCAATCTACTAGTTCCTAATTGAAACAATAACGACACCTTTTTCATCTTTTTTTTCTGTGACTACTGAGGACTTCTTTCAACAAGCAAAATAAACACATCGTAGCACAATGCTGCTGTTCTCATTTTATTCATGTGTTGAACGTGTGTCATCGAATGGCGTTGGTGTAATAGCAACAAGGCCAAATAACAAGGACGCTGGTGATAATTTAAAAAGGAAATAGCAACAAGTGTTAATCAGAGCAATGTGTTGATGTTAAACACACTGTGCTGTGCATTGCACAAACACACAAAGATCATTTTTTTTAAAGATAACCGTGAAAAAGTCAGTTTCTTTTAAAACACTTGTGAGCTTCACATATATCTATTTATTTTGTGTTGTGTCACTGTTTTTTCCTTTTCATAATGAGCTTGTGAAAAAAAGAATGTGATCAAAGGACTGTAATGGCGCACTACATCTCATAAGGTTTCTCTATATGTTTTTTTTAATTTTTTCTCAGAAAACTGTTATTTGTGGCAGAGCATGAGTCATGCTAGTTCTACAGGTAAGTGCATCACAGCCCAACGTGCAGACTGCATCATGGACGTATCAATAGGAGAGTCAAAAGGAAAGAAAGCTAAGAAGAATTTTTAAAGAAATCCTTTTTTTATGAAAAACAACATCATGGTTACTTGTGACTTCAGACTATCAGTGTCTCATTTGGTAACATAATTGACAATAATGTGCCCTCATTAACACTTTTTAACGTTCTAACCTGCTTGTTTAAATTCTGTGACATTTTTGCTCTTCAACAAAAGAGCTGCACTTTTTTAGAAAACAATCCATATTCAAACGTTGTGTGGGTGGTCGTTTTTCTTTTATTTCACTACTTTTACTCATTACTAATATGGTTGGTATACTGTTTTTTCCCTAATAAAAACGGTGCAGAAGTGCACTTATTTATATCAGCGCCTACGGAGTAATAAAACAACACAGAAACTCTGTAACCCGTCGGAGAGTTATTGTTGGAATCAACATCCATCCATAAAAACAGCTCGGGGATATCCCCGTGTTTGCCAGGTTGAACTGGGGTAACAGGCTTGTAAATATAAACGCTCCCTCCCCTCTCACCTGTGGTGGGTCAGGCCTATGGATGCAGGCCGCCACACAGGCCCTCAGCAGTGGTCCACACACTGCATCTTTATCCGGGCGGAGCATGCAGGCAGCAGCAGCCCGGCCCAGCCGCTCCGCTGATCCAGAGGCGAAAAATATCCGCACTCCACAGACACAACTCTGTGCATTTACAGGCTCACATTGTGTTGCACATAGCAACACATGTGCATATTTCAGCATGGTAAGCTTGGCCAGCACAACCCGGTCCCTGTCCGTACACATGAGCTGTGTGCTGCCTAATTCTGAGTCAGGATTGCCCATTGCCGTTAACACGCTGCTGGGACATTATTTGAAAAGTATGTGCAGCAGTTATCATGAGCAGCTTATGAATAGTCTGAAGAAAATACAAAATGTAATGTGAATAATTCAATCAGTCACTCTCTTTCTTTGCAGCCAACGTTTATGGACCTTGCAGGTGACATGAGAGCAGTGTGAATAATCAATTAAACACTATAAATACATTGCTTTTCTTATAGCATTGAATAACAACTAACCGAAGTGAAGTACAAACATTTGAAACTTCTCACGTGTTGAATTGTTTTGAAGATATTTTTACTTCTGAGAGTTATAGTTGAAGTTCAAGCACTGAAAAGTGTCATTTGAAGCGTAAGCATTAAAAGGAGTTGAAGCGACAGTTGAGTTAGTGATGATAAAAGCAGTTGATGTGTCAGCTGAGGGTTGTTTGCTTTGTAACAGAAACTTGTATAATGACAACATGATGTGATCAAATCGAAGGTCAATAAGTGATATTGAATTATCACCAAGCTGTGTGTAAGAAACAATGAAGTCCACAGTTGTCATTTTTTAAACAACAGTCCCTTAAGCTGCTACATGCAAATATTCAAATTGACTACTTGGACATCGTCATGACGTAAGAAGATATTTGATTTGTGTTAGCTTTCTGAGATGAAACTTAGAATTTAGCAAACATGAATTAGATATTATTATTGTCTCTTGCACCAGTCTTGTCGATGTTAATTGCCGTCGAATTGTGTGTTGGCATCTTCATCTCCGTTTCTAATTGACCTGGTGTAATGAAACGGGGAAGAGCAAAGAACAGATTGGATTTAAGCTTTACAGCCAAAGAACACAAAACGTTCTGCCTTCTTTTCTTAAACATCAACTGTTTTGAAAGATACGATTTACTTACTCACTCGTTCAGCCAAGTTTTCTTTCAGAGCGATTAGGCCAAATGTCAGACCTTGGCCAAACAAGAGGACATGGCAGATGATTTATTATTCTCTCACCGAGTTCTGTTTGTTTAGATCCATAATGGGGGCAAGTCATAAGTGGGGAAGTGTTTCTAAGATGTACAGTAAGAGCTTTATCCGCCATTGTGATTCTGCTGGAAAAGCCTACCTGAACAAGGGCCCCCTCTTTCCTTTTTCCTCTTGTTTTGCCCAGTCAGACTACAGAGTTTTGATTAGGAAGTACTGGCTCTTGAACCCACTGTTTGCTTCAGCTAGTCCCTTGCATTGCACCAACCAGGGCCTCATTCTGCAGCGTTTTGCATAGAAACCAGAGGCATCAATGGGATCAGTATCAGGACTGGCCAGCTCTTCCTGTGCGGAAACAATGCAGCAGGAAGTTCGCTAATAGCCCCTCTACTGCGCCACTCGTGTCACACTATCATACGGCGGTGAAAGATGCTGGAGTGTCAGTGGCTTTGCTGCTTCTCACCTTATGCACAGAACCACTCAAGGACTATTTATCATTTGTCTGCAGCTTCTATGAGACCGATCAATCCTAAGCTTAACCAATCATCATCCGCTCAAGCTTCCAAGTTTAGCTGAGTGTGTGTGTGTGTGTGTGTGTGTGTGTTTTGGGGGAGGGCGGTTGGTTCCACTCAGATTCCTTGCAGAGGATTGTGAAAAAGAGATCCGGCCAAGAGGTCGTCAGTAAATACATTTGCAGACAGATTTGCATCTGCATGACTTGTGTTTTCTGTCTTTCCATCTGTGCTATATGATGGTCTTGTTACTCAGCATCTCACAATGGCCATTTTAACCGTTTTAAGGGAGAACTTTCCTGGAAGTCATAGCCTGCCCCGAAAGTGAATTTAAGGAGATTGACACTGAGCGCTCTGTGTTCCGGGCCTCCACTCTCGCCTCTCTTTGCCAAATTGAATAATTGGAAGTTGACGTCAGCGGGTGAGAAGGGACCCTTTTTTGCTGCAACACGAGTGTGAGATCAGCTGTGGCCATTAGTGTACGTGCATGATGTCCCAGAGGAGCACGTGAAAAGGACAAGGGAGGAATAGAAGACTGGGAAGGGGGTGGGATGGAGGCCGAGGGCAGAGATGATCTATTTCTGGTTCAAACCATGTCCTGGGGTCAGATTCCATTTTTAATCCGAGACTGCTTTTAAAAACAGAAATTGTGGCCAAACAGACTTATTTTTATATCACTGCGAACAGTGACACATTTATGCGTTCCCAACCAGATAAACCCGAGGCGCCGCCGCTGTGTTGCTCGCTGCTACGCAACATTAATGACAACAGTCATTTCCTTTTCTACAGACTGTTTTAATGAAACCGAGGGTATAAATAATCTTTTTAAAAGGCCCGGCGCTTTACATTTCCTGTGCTCTGCTTTTTATTTCCACTGCCTTTTATGATCATTGATGTATTGACTTTAGTAAATAGGTCAGTGATTATCACTGGCCAGTTCAATATTGGTGCTGATGATAACTTATCAAACTGCAAACACATGAAGTCATCGCAGTCTATTCAGATTGCTTTGTGAATGTGGTAATGTGAAGGTGGATTGCTTTATTTTCCACGTGTGTGTGTGTGTGTGTGTGTGTGTGTGTGTGTGTGTGTTAGAGAAAGAGACAGCCAGATTTCTTGTGTGTATCTGATTATATATGAAGATCAGACTGTAACAGTTTCCTTTTATTTTCAATAAAACAACAGTAAAATGGCAGTAGATCAATACTGTTGAAGCTATACCAGCTCAAACTATTTCCTCGGTGACCACATATGCTATGACTCAGCAAGGGGAACTTTAGGTGCAGACTCTTGCAAATCAAGTTGTTTGATCTTGTATTTATTGACCATTATAATAAATAAAAAAATCCCCCAGTTAAACAACCAGTCAGAAATTCAATAAAGCAAAAATCCCCCCAAAAAACAAATTATATTTGATTTATCGCAGTTTTAGGTAAGTTGGTCTAGAAAGCTTTCCGAAAATATATTTGAAGTTGGGTCGACTCATGGTACTGTATCTTTAGCCAAGAAGAAGAACTGACTCTGAAAATAACTATTACCTCTTGGTTAGCTCATGTTTGTTGTGCTCTTTCCCTGGCTGCAGGGGTTTTCCCTCTGATCAGCCTCTAGCCAGTTCACCACAATGCGAGCGCACCTGATTTCCTAATCTATTGGGATCAGTTGTAATGGACACTACAGAATACTAAGTGTATCTGACATGACGGGGAAAAAACCTGCCTCTTTCGATGACTTTGTGATTCCCGTGAGTGGTAGTTCCCCGTCACCAGCTCACCTGGAGCTGTGTGCGCTCAGCCCTTATGCTGCTGTTAAGCGGGCAGTCTGCTGAGCTGGTGTTAGGCTAATAACGGGTTTATGTGTTTTCTCTCTCAGCCACATTGCTCAAACTCAGCCAGACTCAGCACAAGGTTCCAGACATGACCAAGCTACAGCTTTAGGGATACTTACTTTGGCGGTTAGAAGGGGTGCACTACACACTCTATAGGTTACCCTCTTCACACCCGCAGACATTACACAGAAAATAGCTAGTTACAGTGCAGGAACACACCTGGTGTTTAGTGTGAAACGTGGGAAACTAAAGGTGAAGAGGCCTGTTCAGGACGGCACCTTTTCTCTCATGAGATCAGTGGAAATAGTGCAGGGAAACCGCATTTTGTTTTCACTTTCACTGGTTCCATATCTCTGGTACATGTAAGTGAAACCTCTCAGAGAACTGCTGGCGTGTGAGCTCGTATCTGCTGCTCGCTTTCAGTCAGCGAGGAGGGCGCATTGCTGCAGACGCTTTATACCTATAGCTGTATGGGCTTTGCAGCTGAGGTTTCACTTGTGGCTTCACTTGATTCAAAGCAGCCCTGCAAGTAGGTGGTGTTTGCTCATCTGGGGATTTTTTCAGCCGACGAGTTGACATTTGAGCAGCTCTGAGAGCGGCAGCACCTCGGACAGCGTGCCAGCGTCTGTCTGGCACGCTGCCTCCAGGTTTTTTGCAGGTACTTTGCTTCTGTCTGCTGGAGAAAGTAGAAGAGGACAGGGGAGGAGTGGTGAAGGGAAGGCAAACAGAGGAGAGGAGATGAGGTGAGAAGAAAGGAAACAGGATGAGGAGAGGAGAGGACAAGGAAGGAAACAAGATAAGGAAATGTAGGAGTTGGAAGGACAAGCACAGAAGGTGAAGAGGGAAGAAGAGAAGGAAGGAAACGCGATAATGAAAGGAGAGGAAAGGACAAAGAAGGAGAAGAGAGGAGAAGAGAGGAGATTAAAATGAGTAGGAATGAAGTGAGAGCAAACCAGGCGAGAAGGAGAGAAGAGGAGATTAACAGAAGGAAAGGAGACGAGGAATAAAGAGAAGGAGAGGTGGAGAGGGTGATGTACTGAACACTGTGGCCTTTCAGTAGTGCTGCCAGTGAGGGAGTTTAAACCAGCACAGTGTGTTCTTTACTGATGCACGCTCACTCTGTCACACACACAACCCCTCTTTCTCAATTTCTCAAATAGCCTACCCCCACATTCTCTCACACACACGCACTCACACCACCCAGACGTCCTCACTGCAGCCACTGGTTGGGTCATGACGTATCCAGTCATGTAATTCAGTTTCAGCAGTCACACGACAAGGTGAACATTACTTTTCATATATTGTGACATCAGGGATTAGTGCCTGTTGCTAAACATAAACTCTGTGGGGGTGGGGAGTTAGAGGAGGGGGACTAAAGTTAAATTTGTGCTGTCCACTCGGCTCACGCCGCTGTGGCTTTCGCATTCCATGCCTTTTTCTCCGCCTCGTGACCGCCACGTTTCCTGTGAGGCAGGAAGTCAGCTCTGTTTCCTGTCACAGTCCTCTTTCATGTGGCCACTTCCTCGTGTTTTGCCAGCGCCGCTCTGTTGACTCAGAGAACAGAGGTGGTGCTCCGTGCGGTGGGCTCAGGCAGAACAGAGTAAAGTCTTTTTTTTTTATTATCCCTGGCTACATGAACTAGCCTTCAGAGATAACATCAGGTTACTACCTGTTTTCCAATGATTAAATTCCTCAGTGCAACAAAAAGGGTTTTATTCACATTACTATGTAATAATTGCAAGCAACATTATGTATTTATATTAGTTTGCAGGCTACTTCATCTCCATGCAATATCTTATGTCTGTTGAGATGGGACGGTGTTATTGTCATATTTTTATACAACACAAGATAGGTCCGTCCTCGTGCGACGGTAATCAGAGTTCAGCTCTGTGAAATGGTGAGTTTTGTAACCTTGCTGAGGAATGTTGATTGTGATGGCTGCCTGGCTGGGAATCCTGCCTTTACTGTTTCCTAAGAGATACTAACAAGTTGGCTCTGATTACGACTGAACTTTGCACACAGTGATTAGCTGGAATGTTAAGATTCCTGTGTACTGCAGAGATAAATCAGTGACGCATACAGTCCCTGAATCCGAAAGAAACAGGCTTTTAATTTGTAAATGTCCGTGTGTGTGTGTGTGTGTGTTCGGGACATTAAGTGTAGTATGACTGTGTGTTCATGTCTGTGTGTTCATCCCAAATCGCGTTTTCAAACCACAACAACACTGGCTGCAGTGAAGAGAGTAAGAGAATCAAAACCATACTACGCTGCTGTTTGTCGTACTGCCAGTGCACTAAAACCATGAGCTCTCTCACACACACACACACACTGGTAGACGAGGCTTTTCCATTGGCCCCACCAGACACCCTCAGCCACACTCCCCACACGGCACACCAAGTTCTGCCGAGTTCTGGTATTTCCCATCGAGCAGTTTTTATGACCCCTCACTTGTACTCCCTCTCTAACATCAAGACTTTTGAACTGGTTCTTCAATGTTCTCCAGAATCACAGCACACAGGGTATTGACTCTGACGTAAGCCAAAATAGAAAACCAGAGCCTCCGAAGTGGAGACTTTAGCCGTGAGTTTCTCCTTCCTGTCATCAGGAAGATATAGGGCTGTAACAGGACGTCCCGGCGTCTGCACTCACATTGCAGTCATTCCTTGTTGCAGCACAGCTGAAATTACCAGCACTCTTAGCGGTCATGGAAAGGAGAGGCTCATGACCAGACTTTACTCTTCACATTTTGTCAGCGATGTGCACGCGGAGGAGTGGGGAGAAAAGCATTTGTTAGGCTAATCAGGGAAGGGCTGTCACGTCTCCGCTCCGATCATGCAAACTAGCTCGAGACTATTGGCTGAGGCAGCCGGGTCATTTGATTCAGAATTTCATTCATTTGTGAAGGACCAGTGTTCATGCGGGCCCCCATGTGCCCGAGCGCCTGAGGTCCTCCAGAGTGGAGCAAAAAGAGGTGGAGAGAAGGAAAAGTAGGAGATTTTACAGAAAAAAACGAGAGACAGGAAAATGAAAGAGGATGTTATGGCTGGAATGGAAGATAATAGTATTTGATACAGCAGATTAGTCAAATAATTGATCCGTCAATTGTCTGAAAATGACAATTCTGTTCATTGTTTAAAGGGAGGCTATTTCACTCGTGGAGGTCAGTTTACATATCACGAGGAGTCCGACTCAAACAGTTGTATAATGTCTTTGGTGAATCTGGAGGAAGCTTT
The DNA here is from genome assembly GCF_050575085.1 of Anarhichas minor. Classification (NCBI taxonomy): domain Eukaryota; kingdom Metazoa; phylum Chordata; class Actinopteri; order Perciformes; family Anarhichadidae; genus Anarhichas; species Anarhichas minor. Next base: position 17,043,290 of record NW_027466472.1, read on the forward strand.
TCTAAAATTTTAGAAAATACAAAAAAAAGATGGCATCAAATTGAATTATGGGAAATGCAGCGTTTTACCAGCTTGACCCACGGCCTCTTCTCTTTCAATTCATCTTTTCAAATGTGTCTCTTGCAAATCTACCAACTTTATGGAAGTGCACCACTAAATGGCTGCAGAGCACCTCTTTCATCTTTGAAGTCATTTGCTCCGTGTCTCAGTTTTATATCATTATAAAATGAATAGCTTTGTTTTTGGACAACGTTGGACAAAACAAGCAACTTCAAGACATCTTTTGAGGCAATGAAAAACTGTGACTAGCATTGTTCATGAATTTCAGATTTTTTTTGAATTAACAAATCATTGAATACTTAGTCAAGAAATGAATCAACAATGAAAATACTTAGGTTGGAGTGGGACGGGATTGTTGAGATGGTAGAGATGAGGCGAAGCAGAGGTGAAGGCAGAGCAGAGGGGCAGACTGTGAACCAGATGTGAAGCAGTGACTCACAGGCTTGATGACGTCGACCACTATGCACGCTAAGCTCTGCATGAGTGTGTGTGCGTCGGGAGTTCCAGCCTTCCTTCCAAAACAACAAGCTTTACACATGCACAGTAACGTCTGGCCAAGGCTCATTACTTGATATTGTGGCCCGGACGCACAACGATCCAGAGCCAAAGAGTGTAAATTATCCTCTGAGGGTTAAATGGTCACTTCAATAACAGTTTGGGCAGATTAAGCGTTTGAAAATCATAACAGGAAAAAAAAACAAATGAAGTGTTCCAGTACAGTAAAGTAGGAGAGGAATGGTGTCTCTGTGTCTGTGGTTTGCTTAGCAGACGTTTGCCCAATATTCTCGCTCTTGTTTGCGGTGTTTTAATACTGCTTCACTGGCTTCCTGCACAAAAATTTGTTTTTCCACTGGGGGTGTCACTAAGCAACGTTGGAGTGCGGTATTAATGTGTCGGTTTTACTCCATTTCATTCTGTGCTGGTTCAGACAAAACACATAGTCAGGTGGAATGTGAGTTGGTATAACGGTGTTTTAAAATGAACCCCTCGGTTTTTGTGAAGGAAATAAAGGCCCTCGTGTAGATCAATCCTTGTCTGGTCAGGATGTATTGCTCGTATTGACATCTATTGTGTGTGTGTTTGTGCACATGCGTGTCTTTGAATTGGACATGGCATTTGAATGACCTTAAAAATGACCTTAAAAAGCTCCCCTTTCTCCTCTGTAAGTCAGCTGTCAAGCCAGGTGTGTTTTTAAAAAAGAACCACCTGTACGGATGGATTTGCAGTTGTATGCTAAAACGGATCTGAGGTGTTCTGAGAAAAGGGCAAACTCAAATCTGTTGTCTACTGTCTGGTTTGTCTGCCTCTCACCCAGCCTCCCTCTTTCTCCCTCTCCCCCCAGAACTCCATTCGACACAACCTGTCGCTGCACAGTCGCTTTATTCGCGTGCAGAATGAGGGCACGGGGAAGAGCTCGTGGTGGATGCTGAACCCGGAGGGCGGCAAGAGCGGCAAGTCTCCGCGACGCAGGGCAGCCTCCATGGACAACAACAGCAAGTTCACCAAGAGCAGAGGAAGAGCAGCTAAGAAAAAGGTAGATAAATAAATAATCCAGCTAAAGCTTTGGTGGCCCAACATCGCTGACTTCAAATGTTTGAACCGTGCCAAGATTTTCATCATAATGTGTCATGACAAAGACCAAAGAGATTTTGGTAATATTCTAACCCTAAATTGGTCCGTCCTTGGTCCTTAATGGCTACATTACAGTTAAATACAATGCTCTGGATTTATTATCTTAGTAGAGTTAAAGGAAAGTTAAAACTAAGAATAAATTAGGTTTTCATATTCACACTTCTAACCTCTTTTCTTATTGTTTCTTAAAGTCGTCATGTCTGTAAACATCCCTTGAAAAGCTATTCTCAAGATATTATGACTTTATTGATATGGTATTTAGCGAGAATACTTATACTACTATATACTATACTATACTATATAATCCTTTTTTTAATAACATCCCTTTGTCGTATTGCCAATGGTATCTGCCCAAAACATATGTTGCACTGACTGTCTCTGGCACATACAGTACACTGAGAGTCTCCTTGTCTCCCCACAGCTGTCCCTGCAAGGCGGCCCTGACGGAGGCGCAGACAGCCCAGGCTCCTACTCCAAGTGGCCTGGCAGCCCCAACTCCCACAGCAACGACGACTTTGATGCATGGAACAGCTTCAGGCCTCGGACCAGCTCCAACGCCAGCACTCTGAGCGGTCGTCTCTCGCCCTTCATGCCCGAGGACGACCTCGGAGAGGCAGACGTGCATATGGGCTACCCGGGAGCCCCCGGGGCCAAGATGACAGCCACCCTGCCCAGTCTCACAGAGATGACAGGCTCTCTGCGACACGGTTCTGAGAATGTCATGGAGAACCTTTTGGACAACCTGAACTTGCTCTCGCCCAACAACTCTCAGGTTGGAGGAGGGGCGACGACCCCTGGCTCCTCCCAGTCCTCTCCCTCTCCGATGATGCAGCCGAGCCCTGGGTACCCCGCTTACAGCTCCCCCAGCATGTCCGCGCAGCCTCAGCAGGAGTACCGCAAGTGTGTGTACGGCCAAGCGGGGATGAACACCCTGTCGTCCATGCCGCTGCAGACACTGCCAGAGAGCAAGCCCAGCTTCGGGCCCAGTATGGGCCAGTACAGCTGCCCTGCGGGTCTTCTGAAGGAGCTGCTGACGTCAGATACAGACCAGCACAGTGAGCTCATGCCGTCTGTGGACACCGTGGTGTCTCAGTCCAGCGGAGGCTGCATGCTGCCGCCGTACAGCAGCAGCCAGCATGCAGCCAAACTCATGGGTGGAGGGAACGGTCACCCGCATGGTCTTGCTCACACTCACCCCCGCAGTGTGCACAGCCAAGCCCCGGTCACGTCACCGGCCATGAATGCCCGCTTGCTCATGTCCCTGAGCCACAGTGGGGGTCCCACGCGTTTGCCCGCAGCCAAAAGCCATATGCAGATGCCTTATGGCCTCTCCAGCCACCTCAGTGCGGGAGGCATGCCCGGTGGCTTCTGCCCTCTCAACACCAACGGATACGGCCGACCAGGCCTGCCACAGCCCTTGCACCCGGAGAAGCTGCCCAGCGACCTGGACGACATGTCCATCGAGAAGTTTGAGTTTGACATGGAGACGGTCCTTCACGACACTCTGATGGACGGGGACTCCCTGGACTTCAACTTTGAGCCGATGGTGACCCAACAAGGTTTTTCCCACGGAGTGAAGACCACTACGCACAGCTGGGTGTCAGGGTAGAAACTGTAGTGCTTTTGCTGTTTGGCAACAATCGGAACTCATTTGAGACACACACAGAAAAGTGTATCTTAGGATGTTTAATCCTCAACCCAACTTCACCTGCAGTCCATGTCCCATCCATCAACATTTCTGTTTCAAAAATACTTATCACTTCAGCAGACTGAGACTGGTCGTGATCAGCTGAGGACGCATCTCCATTAGAGCCCTTGAACTGCTGGAGATGATATCATAATTATCTTTGAAATATCAAATAATTTGTACAAACTAAGTGCCAAACTATTTGCCTTAACATAAGAGCCAAACTGAAACACACCTCTCTGGTTTACTCATCAAGGTTGCAGCGATTTCTTTTTTGCAAGTGACACTGCCAACTACATCTCATCAGCAGCAGCAGCGGCACGATCTGTAGAGGTGCACCAACTCAAACCGTGATGTTTACTGTGTGTCCACAATCAAGCTTTTTGTATGTACAGTGTGGTGATAATTGATTACCACTACGGAAGAATTATGAAGGTAATCCGGCTCATGGGTTTGTGGACTGACACGATGTAAAGTGAGAGACTTCTCAAGGGATCCTCGGATCATGTTACATAATAACTCATTTTTGTTATTGCCTGAATGTACATAGCGTCATCATACAGTTTGTCAAATCAGGCCTCTTAGTGTATTTTCTAAGAGTGTAAATAGTGTTTACAGAGCGGAAGCAAAAGTCGAGGCAGCAGAAGTGAGCCCGCGTTGAAAACTGGATCAGAATCTTTTAAAACACACGTCGAGTGGACAGATCTGTGCTTTAGGAATTCTTCTCAATCGGGCTGTAAAATGGTAACAAACTTTCTGATTTCTTGTACATACATTAAGAATGCATATTAAAATGATGTAGTAGATGTTTACTGGATTTAGTATATATTTGAGACCTAAATTATTTGTGGTTAATATAGATTTATTCTAGTGCATAACCTGCACTCAAGACATCAGAATTGTTCTGAGTCATTCGTCACTCTGAACCTTAACACCACAGGGGCCTATTTATTGTGCCTAACAAAGTAGATATCGACTGCAGGTTTGAAGGGTTTTATATTGTAAATGTCTACGGTCCAGAAGATACTCAAATCCAACAGTCTTGAAGAAAAAGTACAGTGAATTCTTTATTTCCAGTTCCCTGCTTTCACTTTTTTTTTGTAGAAGTCAAGAAGAAACGAGTGACTGTAGATTGTTGTTAGGGTTTCCTGAAAGCTTCGCAGCATTGTGAATGTTCAGAGGTCAAGGCAGGTTGGTGGATAAAAGATGTTCTGTGCTGCTGTTGTTTTCACATCAAGGCCGAGTCGCCCGGGATTGTCATTAAAGACACTGTGAGTATTTAAGCAGCCTGTCCCCCTGTATAGTTTTAGAACTAACCTTTGTCTCTAACGGTTAGTGTGACAACTTTTTGTCAAAAAAGAGCCGTCTGACGCTATCGATAGGATCGGCTTTATTCTGCTTTTAATGAGACTCCACATTCACTCTGCCCCTTCTACCTCTACCCATCTCCAAGTCAAATATTCGATAACATAAGGTTTAACATGTGAATTTATAGCTCCGATCATCTTCTTAATAACAAGTCTATTTTAATTTGCCCCTGAAAAGCGCCACTAAGTGTTAAGTATTTTATCTAGCATGTATATTTGCATTTGCAGTCTCGCTTTTCCCACTTATCGCTGTACTAACAATGAGCTTGTCGGCCTGCCAGTGACTTATTAAGCCGAGTCAACAAATAGTGTACAGGTTTGTGGTTACCTTTGTGAAGATGGTGTCTGTGAACACGACTGCTTCTGATGAAGTCGACTGGTTCGGTGGCTGAAAGACCGAGTGGTTTAGAGATAGCGAACGTAAACTGCCTATTCTACCTTAATGTTTATTGCATTATTTATCCAGAAACCACATATATCAGCGTGAGTCTGATCATGTGTTGCAAAGGGCTCCGAGTATGCAGGTTGTCCTACTACTAATGAGTTCCCCTTCAACCAGGGGGGAATGCTCTTTAATTAGTTTGGGTGTTTGGTGGAAATGAAAACTTGCATTCTCCAGATCACTAATGGCACATGATCTGACACCGCAGATGTCGTTTTTTTTAATAAATCCAGGGAGCGGGGCAGGTTTAAGAAGAGTAAAATGAAATTCTTAACATTTCAAAAGACCGTTATTAAAGAAGCTGCTGTTTGGCTTTGGTGCCAGGTGTTGCCTTTTCTTACCCAAATATACCATAGTGTACTATAGCCAAATTTGCCTTTTGAAGTCAAAGTGATATATTTAGCATTTTTATCATGTGATATGTTCAGAATGAGATATATTTGTGCCGGTCACTTAAGTCAGGATAAACTGTAATGAATCCATGTCGTCAGTGTCACACAGGATTCACTCTAAAAGTAAAAGAGCTATACTAAGTAAATTATATCTCTACATTTTTAAATGATTGAATCTATGCATTGTATTCCTTAATTTTATGTTGCTATTTTCCTTTTCTTTGAACTTATGACAGAGATATTTTATTGTAACATAGCGCTGTGAGATATTATGGTGTTGTTGTTGTCAAAACTCTATGTTCCAGATAGTTATATGGGATAAAAATGAAGTTTATTTAGAAAATAGTATGATGCAGTGATTTAATATGCTAAGCTTTTGTTAACTGACAATGTTGTATTTCTTGTATTTAGCTACAGTTTTTAGAAAAGAGCATCGAAAAGCAAATTACTGAAAAAAATGTTAAGATATATTGAATTTTTAAAATGGAAAACACAATATTTAGTCTGTCGGAGAAGTCCTGCTCAGAATGCAGTTTCTGGACCAATTTTTGTAATTTTATGAGTAGAAAGATATTGCACTTTTACTTACATATTATGAAAAAGTGCTCCTCGCAACAAGAGGAAGAGTTTCCATTACATATTTTAAAATAAAAAATCTGTTACATTGAATTTATATACAGGAATAAATTGGAATTTTGCTGTGTGATTTGCAATCAATACAAATATGTAACTTGTTCAATATTAATGTATTAAGACCTGAATAAATGTTCTTCTGTGTTAAAGATGTGTCAGATTTGTCATTCAACAATAACAAAGATATTGCATGCAGAAGTTTTGGGTTTGGTACAAACATGATCAAGAGACATGATCTGTCACCATGTGTGCTGAAGAAGGCTGGGAGATGAGGTGGAAAGCTAGTAAGTGGGCTATTGAGCTTACATTATTTTGTGGCATAGAAGCAATCTACTTGGTTGTCTAAAACATCAAGTTGGTGGAACCAAATAAATTACATTTCAGAATAAAAATAAGCAAGGTCGGATTTTTGAATGTCAAAAACAAACGCGCAATACATCTATGCAAAAATTACGATTTTTTTCAAAATCTATAGCTACTAGCAAGAGCTCTGTCTTAACATCAGCCACTACTACTACTACTGATTCCTGCCTCCAGAGCAGTAAGAACCTGATTCACTGGTATACCATTTCTCTTCTTTAGCACTGAGTGTTGTAATATCTAAACTGGAGAGCGGCTTTACAGGAGATGATTGTCTGAGGTTGTATGGCCTAAGGTCACATTTCCATCCCAGCTAACGAGCCAAGTGACATTTCCAGGTCAAAGTGACTCATGAGTGTTACAACACCTACAGTACTTGACAACACGTCTATTAAAGGTGCAGAGGGTTATTATCAAAGTCTAGTAGGATTTTGATATAATGCAACATTGGTTATGTTCGGAATAGAAAAAAAAACTAACAAGTCAAAAAGCCAAAAGCTATATACATTGTCAGCCATCGACCTTTTGCCTGACAATCAAAGAGTATTGTCTTTCATGCAGCGTCCACACTGGAACTAACAGTAAAGTAAGCATTGCCACAGGAGGATAACAGATCCTAGAACAGGAGGTTCAAGGCATGCACAGAGGCTTGTTTTATAAAAGACAAAAAAAAATGATCTACTTGTGTGCTGCACTCCCAGTTCTGGCATCTAATTTCTTCCCATTTCTACAATGATTCCTCCTGGCTTTTTCTTACAGCCACATTCCACACGATGCACCCCCTACCACTGAACCCAGTCACCCCAGACAGCAAACTGCACAGTCTCCCCGGCCCCATAGTGTCTTTGACTTTGAGTTGAGAGTAAAAGATAGCCTTTAACTAGACAAGCCACTGGAGACTAGTCTCATAAAAAGCACCCTGGCTAAGAAGTATTCTTAAGAAGTTTCAGACTAGACTGGTTCCTCTGCTCGACTCGTTGTCTCACTTTAAAATGTTTATCCTCCTGCCCATTCCTGCAGGGCTGAATTTCACACTAAAGAAAGTTTCCGTGAAATGAGAATAAGCATCAAGGTACCGTTGCTGAAATGAATCCCATCCCAGAAACTGCACGCATAACAGTCAGTTTAGCCACTAGCATGTAGAGAAGAGCTTGGAAGGCCCAACTTAGTTCAAGAAGTGGCACTCTGTATGTTTCACCCCCCCGTATCAAAGGAGAAAAAGTAGTGTTTGCATTCCTTTAAAGTGCACAGCAATGTGGGCCAAAGTTTTGGTGTCAGGGTGAAGTAGGAGGGAGAGGGTAAGGGGGGGGGGCAGAGAGGACGCTTGTGAGCACATAGCTGAGGAATGTGGGTGTGGACTCCTGCCAAAGGCATATGCAATCCTTATGTTCCACTGTGTGCCAGAAGAAAAAATGCGGTTAGACTGTTGGGGCCATCTCAGGACACAGGCACAGTGAGGACATTGTCATATGCCATGGAGTTCATACTCTGCTGCATTTGAGAGTAAAAAAGTATTTACAGATTCCTTAAAGTGGGTCATACTACAGCATAAGTGTTTTGAGGGAAATAAAAGTTTAAATTGAATTGAAATGATATGTAGTATTTACTGATATTTACAAAAAAAACAACAGGGGACATCTGCTAAGTGTATAGGCATACACATTTTTTTCATCTAAAAAGAAAAGTGTTAATGGCTAAGAGGTGTACATTGGATTGGTACAGTTGTGAGTAAAAAAAGAGAAGAGAAAATAAATAATTTGACTGGAACCAAAAATAATCAGTCACATCCTGGACCAAAACCAATAATAGTTCAATCACACTGCCAGATTAGTCTGCAATTTACAGAGCTTTATTGTACAAAACATCTTTAAATGTTCAATCTGAATTCTATTGGACTCTGACTGTGTAATTGGGCTGAAAAATAACATTCATAAGGGGACTTAACTGAACCAGTTTAAAATGTAAATAGGAAAACTCACAAAAAAACATTTGAGACTGTATCTACTGTACTCAGCTATCATGCAAATCTGTGTTTGTGTGTGTGTGTGTGTGTGTGTGTGAGCGCTGGAGGTGTGTCTCCAGAGCTCTGTGGGTTCGAACAAATAAGTCTCAGAGAGACTTGGGCCCAAAAGACACCAAGCAATGGGGCCTGTATCTAGTGAAGTGCTGACTTGAATGGCAGACCCATGGGTGGTCACCAGCATCAACTGAGCCTGCATTATGCTCTTTGGGAATTGAACCAGCAGTTGTTTAAAATAGTATTTCTAGTTGTTATTCAGTTCATCTAGTATGCATTTTATTTTTACCATTTGAACTGCTTGTTACACCTATATTCATAGTCTTGTTTGATAAGAAATTATATTTTTTTTACCTGAAGGCCCTATGAACAGAAAAGTCATGACTGCAATACAGCATTAAAAATCTGAAAATTAGAAATGACTGCTCAGTCAACCCGAATGCCCTCTGGTTGCAAGTGTTACTTTGGTTGGCCCAAGTGCCCATAGTTTGCTTACAATGTCCCTTGGGTGAGTACCCTTCACCCACTGGTAAACTACAGAGCCTATAGTTTACCAACATGGAACTCTGGTTGGCTCCAATGTCCATCGGCCTCTCCAACTGAGCCCAGTGCCCCGTTGGTTGACCTCTGTGCTCTACCAGCTCAAGTCCCATTTGGTCTGGTTCAGTGACCCCCTGATTAGCCCTTCTTGTTGGCCACCAATGTCCATCTGGTTGGCCCAAGTGCCCCTCTAATTGACCTAAGTGCCCTTGTGGTAAGCTCTTGTAGTTGTCCCAAGTGCCTACATTTTTTTCCACATGCCTCTCAAGCACCCTTTTGGTTTCTCCACGTGCTCCTCTGGTAAGCCCAAGTGACTATTTGGTTGGCACGAGTGCCCTTTTGGTAAGTCCAAGTGCTTCTGTGGTTGGCACAAGTGCTAATCTAATGTGACCTTCGGGCTAAACAAACCATAAACCCAACCATAAGCCTGCCCCAGAGAACCATGGAGGTACCACCACGTCATCCTGTACCAAAGCAACTCCACTTTTGGGCCAACAAACATCACTGTGGAACAACACACTTCAGGAGTGGGAAGAGAAAAGAGAGAGAGACAGAGTTGTGTAAGTTGAGAGGAGACTGACGAGCTCGGGGGGTGTGATTTGTGTCCTGACTTGACCTCTCAAGCAGCACTGATAAGACACCCAACAGGCAGGACACACATAAAGATCTGATTCGCTCTTTTTTTATCTTTACTGTCTCTGACCGTGTTGCTGACCATCACTGTTCCACCTTTTTGTAATTTATGCATCACTGGAACTGATTAGCCCCATATGACTTCAGCTTCCAGGGTAGTTACATTCCACATCAGTCTTTGCTCCTTGCAGCCTTTGTACTGTCACACTTTCCTGCTCAAGGAGCCCTCCTGAACCACCTCTGACGTTATTTATGTATTTATCATCGCAGCACCAGATACATATCCCAGGGAGCTCCTTTTATCACGTAATGTAAGTGTTTTGTTGAGGACCAAAGTGTCAGAGCCTCCGGTCCCTTAAGACTGAGGTGGGGTTCATTAAGGGAGAATTCTGTCATACTGACAAGCCCTGTGGTGCTGGGAGGGGGAGGACTGAAGTGAAAATGATGGGAATTTCAAGTTTACAGAATAGATTCAAAGGTTCACTTCTGATGCCTGGTGGATTAAACCTGACAGCATATCTTATGACTAACTCAAAAATGCACAGAAACAATAAGAGCCCTTTTTACCCAGCCATACCACAGGCAATGGTTGCTACAGTCTGCCTTTGTGTTGCTCAAAGCTGTTACTACATGCAAAGGGAGTCTATTTATGGCTGTTCACTCAGCCTGGCAATGGCTCGCTAACAACCATTTTCCATGATTTGTATGAAAAATGCCCCTCTCCACCAAGCTTGGGTTTGTGGTTTACTGCGACTGGCACGCGACTTATAGTACTTCCTCCAGAATGATAGTACGAGACTCCCACACTGGCACTCTGAAGAATAAACAAGATCTTCTTGAGAGAGACACAGGATGTAAACACGGTCGTTTCTATGGTAAAATCACAAGAGGACAAAGAGGGAAAGGAGAGGAAAGGATATGAACAAAGTAAAATATCAGCAGACAGAAGAAAGAAAGAGTTAGGTGAGGCACAGTTGTTTGTGTAGCATCTTTCAAACATAGTGGCTTGAGGTAATTGCTTTGCATTAATGATAAAAATGTATTGAAACGGTTTAGAAAGACAGGACAGGAAAGAAAAAACCCACAGTAGTCAAGATGAATAATCTACAAAATAAAAGCGTAAGAGAAAGTAAGACATCACAAAGCACTTTAGGGAAAGATGAAGGCATCAATTTGCATGTTACCATATTTGTTCAATTAATCTTACAGTACTGTAAATGAGCTGAATATTTCAAATTTTCAAATTCACCTTTTCCCAAGAACTATAGTATGTAGTGTGTCTTGCGAGAGAGACAAAAGAAAAACAAACGCTCCATTTCATATACATCAGTCCAACACTGAATTATTAATCTCTCTAAACAGATCGCAGCTGTACACTTCCACAGAGACTAAACACAACATGCTGAGACTGTACTTTACTGGGTTGTGGCTAGTGGTACAGTACATTTTCTGGTTTTGGAACAATAGCGCTCATTTGCATGTTAAGTCCCAAATTAATACCCGCAAGCCCACACTGATTGTCTTCTCTCTTGTGGACGGAGCAGCCCCAGGATGTTTTACAATGAGGTGTGGTTCTCTGGTTTTCCATTGAGGGAGCTGGTCATCCTAACAAATGCTGAATTGGTCACTTTAGACCCTGAGAAATAGACTTTTTCGGGAGTTTGTTGTTATCAAGATGTTATTTTTATTTAGTTAAAGGTCACACATTTTTATTATTCATTACGAGTTGGCCCTACCTTGCCATAAGGGTTTTAAAGTGTTACTCATCAATGGCAGGGAATGAGAACAGATGCAGCAGTGGCTCATTATTCATTAGTGTATTAGATTCTGTGTCCGCTCTACTCATGCGTGTCATAATGTGTTTCACGCTTGTTTATGTTTTAAACAGGAACATATCGGTTACCTGAGACCCGGTCAAATAATCTGCATCCAGGGCACATGTGGAAGAGAACCAATGTCCAACCAGGACGGGTAAACAACACCGTCAACAACACCGAGTGCGGCTGACAAACACCGACCGCGGAACCTAACAAAGCAGCATGTGTGTTTGTAAAAGTCTGGCAGGTGTTGCAGGTGGAGGCAGTCCGTCTCCGTGTTCAAACCACAGGATTTGTCCCATTTCTGTTGCAGTCAAAGATTTGTCTTGTGATAACAGAGTCAACAACAACATCATTGTCTGCTTCTTGGTTTGGGGATGTCTGCTTGGCCTCTGGGCCGTCCCTCACCACAGCACATTCACTCTACAGTGTCTTGTGTGAATTTACATACGTGGAGTTTAGCTTAGTGTTTTATCAATGCAAGTTTACATTAAGGGAAATATTTCAGCTTGTTTTTCAAGCAGAAAGAGCCCCAGCTAGTTAGTTAATTACTTCATCTGCACAGAGCTGAGAAGCGGACATAATATAAGTGAAGAAAATCCAACCAGTGATGCACCCTTCAGAGAACAAAGCAAAGGAAATGGCAACCAAAACCCTCCTTTTTTTCAAATTTATAGCAGAGATTCTTTTTTTCCTCTTTTGAGCAACCAAAAGATCTTTGTTGTGCCGTAGCTTTGTAGTGGTAAACATTCTTGCATTTTAGTTCAAGTTATCAATTATTTAAGCTAAAATGCTCCGTTTGTAGCCTCCCCTCACTTTTCCTGAAATTTATTGTCTAAGCTGTTATTGGTTTTATACGAATAAAGAGGCTATAAAACGTGTTTATGCTTTGTTACAGACATAAACACTGACACAAAATGTCAAAAATGTTCCATTTACAACTCCAGAATATATGATGTGCAGTTTAGGGTCATATTAGACCTGTTTGAACATTGGTTGGTCTTTGACTTCTTCATACATATCAGCCTATTACTGAAATGATCTATTCTGTTACTACTAAAATACTGCTAATTGTTTCCTTATACACCTTTCTTAATGCTTTAATGACCTTTCTTAACTGTCGTGCACCTTTTCTGTTACAAAACAGGTCTCAACACCTACTGTTGCTATGGTAATATCATACAGTCCTGTCTTTTTCAAAGTGACCAAAATGAGTATCAACCAATGACTGTTATTAAAATGGACGCTTCCTATGTCTTGCCTGATAAAGGAAATAATGTGAACCATCACCTCTTATCATCTATGAGAAAGCGGTACATCTTACAGTGGCTGAGGGATAACAATACTTAATCAAAGAGATAATGGCAGAGAAAAATAATAAATAAATCTAAACTCTGTGAAACCTTTAACAGTGAGCAAGACAATAAAAGTGTGCCTAAAAAGCCAAAGAGCCACGGTGGACATGGCCCAGTCTCTTTTTGTTTTCGGTCTAGACTTGGGAATGAACTATAGACCCCCGCCCTTGAATCACACAGTGTAGCTCAGAGGATTAAACGGTCCTGTATTAGATGAACTCTTGATTCTTTCTATGTGCTTTTGGTATCGAGTGGTAGTCTCCTTTTGATAAGGGACTAAAAATCCTGCTGATACTCTCCAATCCCTTTAGCTCCTAATAATTTCATTATGGACTTAGCACTCTGAGGATGTCGATGGCCAAATGTGCGTGTTCTGAGCTCCTCAGTTATTGACTCAGAGAGTTCAGGGAGGAGCTCATGTCAATAAGCTGGCCTGCCCCATGCTGCCTGCACCATACGGAGAGGTCTGGTTGTAATTCGCGGGACAGGCCAGGGCATAGTGCCAGGGAATTAGAGAGGCGGGCGGCAGGAGACATTTTAATTTGTGCTGCCATGTGCAAAGGCATGCACCTCCAGCCTGGGTCGGTTCCTGTGATTAGGCTGGCCAGCGTATTCCTAGAAGAGGGGAGGAGTGGGAAAACATGGGGAAATAAAACAAGACGCAGGAAATGCTATCGATCATCTAACTGTCTTAATATAACGATGTGACGGGAGCACCACTCTGACTTCATCAAAACATTAGATGTGCAACATAAGAAGTACATTTCATCTCTACCATTATCAGATTCTAACCCTGTCGCCTAAAAATGGCGTTCCCATATGAATAAACTGCGTTGTCAATAAGGTTTTGAGGGAAGCATATTATATATATTATATTATATATATTCTACGGTTTTTAACACGTTGTTAACGTTGTGAATTGAAACAAAACAAAACAAAGACGCAACAAAACTACTTTGTTATGTTCAGGCAACAAAACTACTTTGTTATGTTCAGTAAAAGATCATGATTTAGCTCAAAATAACTATGATTGTTATGCAACTCAAGTTGGGTATGTTAAAATAAGTTAGCAACTGGCTAATGAAGAAAGTGTAGCATTAGCAGCCAATCATTTAGCTCGGAGGTAAGCGGAGACCAAAACAGAGCTAAAAGGAGAGTGAATATTGGACTCACATTGGTCTCATTCCTACTGTGTTGTAAATAGTGACACCTTTGTTAACATGTGGTTATCGCTTTAGCGTTTTGCACCCTTTGTACTGCCAGGCCAGGTCCAATGTGTAGAGAGAAATAAGGTACTCGGTGAAACAATATTTAATCTTCCACATATTGCTGCTTCTAAATCCACGTTGCATCCTGCAGGAAAACATTCATCCTGGGACGAAGGGATCCCATCATAGATGTTTAATGGTGCCATCATTCTTGAATGTTAGGCTATTCCTCAGCAGAGGAGACTAATAATGGCCATTTGTTTAAAATGCTTCACAGAATGGCATCAAAGACTTTATATATTTACTTTTTTTTCTAGAAAGTCTGCTTTTGTGGTTTAATGTCAATATGAAGTCTGTTTTATTGTTTTTTAATCCAGTATTTTCGTGATTTCTTTTTAAATTAGAGGCAGATATAGAGTAGCAGTGTCACTGATTAAGCTCTGTCTCTGATTATCTCATCATTAAGTGTCTACTGGTGTAAACCTGACGATGGATTTGGTCCTGCGGGATGTGTTGCTGTCTCCCCTGGCTCCGGCAGGGAGAGAGCGCCTTCACATCTCCACGGTGACAGATTCCCATGAAAGGAGCAGAGCAGCACACTCACAAGCCGCTGGAGACGAAGAGCTTTAAAGTGAGGCTTTCGGGATTTTAAAGAGAAAAGAAACAACTATTCTTTCTACTAAAACTGAAGTCAAATTGTGAAACTGTTGTTAAAAAAATTGGTGGGTAAAACAAAAACTTGCCTTCAGAATAGAGAAAGTGTGCCTTGAAAATATCCGTCCATATAACAGACACATTGAGTTGGCCTGAGAAGTGATGTGTGTTCAGTAATCTCGTGTATTAACCGAGAGCTGGTCTAATACACTGGAGGCTTGTCAGGTGTGGAGCTTTAAGCATTCCTCTGTTTCCTAGACAATGAGATTATGGGATATAGACAGTGAGATATGTCCAAGCCGCGGGGGTAGCCTGGGTATCGCTCTCATTAGTGAGCTGGGGAGAGGATGGCAATTACCAGCCTGAGCCCCACAGGAAGACAGAGGCAACTCTAAAGGGACTTGTTAGGTGTGTCTGTGTGATACACTGTGCATAAAAGGTGTCACCTTGTTCTACATGTGAGAGACTTGGATGTACCTCCTTCCTAGTAAAGAGCACTGCTAACTCCACCTTAATCAGGATAATTTAAAATCTCTTACAGAACTTGAATTTCTCATAGTTTACATTCTTAGTTATAATTCACCAGGTCATATGAGGATTGATTGATTAGTGAGACCACTAATAAATAATGAACTGACAACTCACTTTTTCACGCATAGTTTGGCATAAAGTTAGGGACTGGTTCATACGTGTTATACGTTCAGGATTTCAACACTAAGCTTATGAAAGTCCTGGACCAGAGAGGACTTGTTTTGTTACCTACTGTATTTGTTTCCATATTATAAAACTTGCAGTTTTACACATGCATGCTTTCAGGGGAACAACTTTGAAGAGTGCACATTACTCCTTAAATACCATTTCCACCCACAGTGCTGTGATGTGCATTCTGGTTCAGTGGTGAAGCATTATACCATGCATGCCTGTGGCAAGTGGTTGTTATTCATACAGACCATCATTCTCATCGGGGATTGGCATTATTTTAATTCTCTGGGATAATTGCTGAGATATGTCGCAGTTAATCAATAGTTTTCCAACAGACTGCTAGGACAACAAGACAAGTCCAGAATACCAAACTACTTATTTGGACGTAAACGTCTTTGGAAGTTAAAACCACAACAATAACACAAACTTTAAAGTGATACAACCAATTGTTCATGTTGACCTACTGCACTTATCATAGCCGTGTGTGCATGATATTTTACAATACAATAGATATTAGAATATTATTTAAAACAAATGGCATACGGCAGATAACTGTTTTAATAGCAAGTTGTCTGACCACTCCTGTCGCCCTATTGAACTCTGCTGCAAATCTTTATCAGCTGTGTCATCACATCTTCAATTAGTGAAAAGGATGTTATTGTAGTGTTTCATTTTCAAAGAACGATTGCAGACCAGCGATGTTTTTTGCTCCGTCACTGACATGTAACAACACACAGGGAGAAGGTGCTACAGACCCAAGAAAGCTAGTATTTTATTTATAATCATTTTAGTTTAAGCCTTTCAAAATATTCTTTGTCTTGAGCAACATTTACAACCACAATAATAAAACACATTTTAAAGTTATACCACCCAGATTCAAAAGATTCTTTATCTTGAGCAACATTTAAGCCATTTCTATTCAATTTAGTTCAACTTTAAACAAATTTAATTTGGTTTTTGACAAGAAGCAACACAAAACGGGTATTCCGCAGATATTAATCTCAAATTCTAAAGCAGTTTACGAGTGCCTTGCTCAAGGGCACATCAAACATGAACGAAAATGCCTCTTTACAAAGTGTGCACTGTATTAGTCACTACAGTAGTGTTAGTGTTACTCAGGAAGACAAATGTGTGCCTGTGTGTATGTTCGTCAGAGAGAGAGAGAGGCACTGTGCATGTGTGTGTGTGTGTGTGTGTGTGTGTGTGTGTGTGTGTGTGTGTGTGTGTGTTGGGGGGAGAGCCGATTCAGTGTTGCTAATGACTGCCTTCCCATGAGCTTAATCAAAGATTTGTACATTTAATTGCTGTCAAGTCAGCGCTCACCACCTGCCACGTCTTGCCACACACATGCTCACCCCCTCTCTGGGAGCGTTTCCAGCTCCATCCATCATCCCTGGCTGAAGGCTGAGACAACACAGCCTGCTGGGCAACCTGCACTCAGCCGTCCAGCCGGGCCCGGCCAGGCCTGCACAGCATGGACCCAGAGAGCCCGCTCAGCGCGTCGGGAGGTCTGTCAGCACCTGGGCCTTACAGTGCCAAGCCATTCCTCCCGTTATTAAAAACAGACGAGCCTAAAACTGACACTGACTAAAGCCAGCGAGATGTATGTTTTTTATTTTCTTCTCTCACCGAGGCGTTCACGTGACACGTAACCTGGCCGTGACATGAGATACATATCAAAGCAGAGGAGCTCTGTGAAACGCCGCCAACCGTGCGCCTCTGCAGGCCTCACCCTTTCTCCCACGCTAGTCGCCATCGCCGTGTGTGAGAATCGGTGGTCTGCTTTGTCCCTCAGCACAGCCCAGGGTGGAATGTGGGCCCGGTCTGTTATCAGTCTCAGCTTGTTTTCCCAGCTGATGCCCACAAGGCCCGGTGTAACGCAGCCACACTCTTGCACAAGCTGTGTTAAGATCTGTGAGGACTTTCACCTTTGGATTTACGGGGCCACAACAGCACGCATGACATTATTAGTCCCCAAAGGCCCGAGGCTCCCAGTGAGCTACCGTGCAACACGGTACTGCAGCATCAAGTGGATTTTGAAATTTTGGAAATACTAACAGAGTGCACTCTGCCAGACAGGTTCCACTATGTGGGTTTCGTTTCATGGACTGTCGGTCTGCAACTAACATTAACAGCTTAATTACATTTAGAAATGCAGACTTGGTAAATTATTAAAATGTTAACTATATTCAGTCATCAGGTCTGCAGTTATGTTAGTAAGGCATTAAGTAAGGACATGGCTATCCTTATTAATGTCTATAGAGCCTCAACAAATGACTTAATAATCATAAATAAACCCATGAATGACAAGTCGTAAACCTTCTATAAATTGTGGCTTATTAAAATGTTTGATTTTGGAAATTTGTGAGATCTAAACCCAAAACACCAGCATGTTTCAAACCACATGGAGGCAGTCTAAGCATTTTTCCTAATACAAGTTTTTGATTAATAACCATCTAAAGTGATATTAATTTCCACTCTGTCTGTTTGAACTCCCTTTTCCAGTTATACAACTTGTTAAATAGACATGTAGTATTTGTATGACAAAAATCAAATAGGAAACTTGAATATAGAAGTACGATGTGGCTCTGGAAACAGACGTCGGACCACTTTCCCACAGGATCATGTGGTGGTGGCTCAGGTGTTACAGTTAATCCGGAGTCATACTCAACCCTAAAAGTTTGCATATTATCCCCTACACGGCTCCAGGCTAGACACAAGAAAACAGGTCTGACCTGTACGGTGGGAGTCGGTGTGACTGTAAGCTGGCAAGTCTGGACAAGGCCCTCTGTAGCCTGGCATCTCCTGGGACCAGAGCACTGCCTGCAAGGTGTGATCCAGACCTGCTCCCACGGGTGCCTGAGCCAGGGAGCAGGTGGAAGGATACAGCTGCCTGTTTTACTCCCTGAGCTCATCAGTGGCCCAGCCTTTTCACTGTCTAGCCCTTACATACTGTTTATATTTGATACCTTCACAGCATGGTTCGGGTCAATTTTGACCCAGACCAAGAATTTCCTCATTGTAAGTGTCTATACCAAATTTTAAACTACAGATCTATTTAGAATGTCTAAATAGCCCATGTCTCATTAATACATGTATGATTAATCCTTAATAAATGTTTCAGAGAGCAGGAAGTGTGTATTTTTTAAGTTTTACAACATTCGTTTTTGGAGAAAAACCTCTACTATTACACATTATCATGTCCTGTTTTACATAAGACAATAAGATAAAAACATAAAAGCCATAATGACTTAAATATATTGTATTGAATTTGAAAATGGCATGAACATTCTGGATCTGTTGGAATTATAATATAACCATATTTAATCATTGCAACCATTAAACGCTGTCCTCACTGCTATATCATAAGAAATCATAATTATCAATATTATTTCAACATTTACCACTTAGAACACAAAACATTACATAATAAAATGCTTATTATAAACTAGTCAATAATCAGTCAGTAATCAAAGCTTTCTTCCACGTTGTCTTCCTGCTCTGACACATCCTCCAAATCACTGTCGACCTCCTCATGCTGGAAGAACAGATCGAGGGCCTGTTGCACACTAAATCTTGCTGTCAGTCACTGAAAGGGCAGCTCAGGTACCTTTATAATGTTATGACCACCCTCCCAACTCAAATTGATTCAAATTTCTTACTTTGTAGATTATGTTATTACATTGCAGGTGCTTCTGCTTGCAGGTGCAGATCTTGTGTCTGTTACAAGGCACCCTCTGACCTGTGGATGACCTCTGTTCCCTTTGTGCACCATGATCACTTTTGATCAAATTTGACCCTAACATTAAAGGAAAGAGGACAGTTGACTTGCCTCTGTCGGCCTTCCAGCGGGAAACCACGAGATTTCTTTTGATGGACTCTGAAGATATTTTGCTCTTGATATACTGAAATAGTTAACTATAACAGGAAGTGATTATAAATCATAGCTGATTTTAAATTGTTGAATGAATGCTTGGTTGAGTACATTTGTTTTTTTTTACAAATTTAGATTATCTAAGATTTTAACCCATACTCTTGTATTTGATTTTCTGATTGCTGATTCATGTCATTTTTTTATCCTTTTCCCCTTTTTTTCAATTGCAGCTTTTGTGTGTTGCTTTTAAACAAATACTTGTTTGTACTTAAAGTTTGAGATTTTGGGAAATACGGTTATTCGCTTCTTGTCGAGGTTTAGGTGAAAAGATTTATACCAGTCGATAAGTAGCTGGAGCCTGGCTTAAACAAACTAGAAACAATGTGTTAATTAGTGAGCTTTTGAGGTGGTGACAGGTGGATTGTGTTACCTTTGGTCAGAGATCCTCGTTTCCAGTCTTCATGCAACTCTAAGCTAACAGGCAGCTGGATTCAGCATCAGATCCACCAGACAGATGGGTCAGTGGTGCCAAGCTTCTCATCTAACTCTCAGCAAGAAAGCCAACACTCGTAGTTCCCAAAATGAAAGCTTTCAACGTGTTCGATCTACATTTACAGTCCTGAAAAGAGTTAACAACTCAATAAATGAAACATCCCACTTTTCTTTTTTAATGAAGTAGACTTAATTGGGTTGTATCATATTCATTTCTTATGAATCTAAACAATACTGGAAGAAAAATACAGTTTTATTGTGTAAAAGATAGAGCTTTTTTTCACAGCAGACATTTTGACATGTCATAGAAGGAAAAGCACAGCAGGTGCATTTAATAACATTAGTGATTGCTGCATTCCACTCTGCGGAGGTCCTGGTATTGTACCGGCCGGCTCACTGGAATAGGCGACACTCGGTGGAACTGAGCCATCGCTAATGTGATCAATTGCACCTGTGCCGACAAGTCAAAGGTCAGTCGAGTCGGACCCCTGCTGCGCTGAGTCCAGTCTCACGTTCAACTCTGTCTGCTCGTCACAACAGGGGGGGCTTTAAAAGCCTTAACTGGGATCCACCTGCTCAGCCTCTTTCACTGAGCATTTTAATTATTAGAGTACACCGAAGCAGCCAATGCAAACGCTTTAGTACGGCAGCAATGCGCACCTATTGTTCCATCATATTGCATAACTGACATATTGCTGCTCCTGATTCATTTGACATCAGCGTTTCTTGAGCTGTAATCTGAAAAAATAAAAATAAAAATAAAAATGAACCAGACAACCCAGTTTGAGGATTGCGCCAGCAGAAAGAAGGCTTGACCATATGGCCGCTCTCATCAGGGAATAAGAAAATAAATAGAGTTCACGATCCCTCTCATATCGTGACAGCAGATGCAATCCGAGTGGTCTATTTCGCTGACTCACATGTTGGCCCACCCACGCATGAGAGCGCCAAGCTAAAATCACACTGTTTCCACGACAACCATAATTTATACCTTCAAAACAACTTTTTTCTTTTCATCCACACACACACGCACACACACGCGCGCACACACACACACACGCACACAAAAGAGTAATTAGAAAACTAGCTCCTGGACTGTCACAAATACTGCTTTTTTGTTGCAAAGTTTGAGAAAAATGAGTAGAAGGAGGTCATGTAGACTTTGCATAACAGGTAAGCTAAACTGAAAAGATAAGGGTTGTGAGACAAGCAGAACTTTTTGATAGTTTGGCATGTCTTTATGGATGTTGAACCCAGCCAAAGGCAAAAACAAATCCCCATAAATAACACCGCAAGAATTAAGTGGAAAAGTGTTTTGTGAAAGCCTTGAATTATATCTAACTTCCTGCTGTGATTTCCTAGTTCGGGTCAAACACAGCTTCCTACTTCTTCATCAATCCGGAGCATTTCATACGGCGGAGCCAAGATTTCACTTAAGAGAAAGTCAAGACCTTTGGGTGTATGAATGGGAGGAAACGGCTGAAGCGTTTACCCACCATGCCCGTCATTCAATAACAACACCACTTCTTTGCTACTGTGCACTTGGGTTAAATACCAGCGCCTGTTTTTCTCTGCATGGATTTGATTTGCGTCCATGATTTTGAAGCTGAACGTTTAAAAAACATTGTGTGGAAAGTTTTCAGATCCCTCCCCCCTCCTCCTCCTCCTCCTCCTCCTCTCCCCCCTCCTCAGTGAAAACAGAGCCCGATCTGGCCCCGGCCCCCGGCTTGTTGGGACAGCTGCTCAGATGATCTGGGCTCTCTGCAGGTTCCATGATTCATTTTCTGAGTCAACACCACCGACTCCAGATTTAACCTCAATGCAGTCGTGATTCACGGGCAGATTTGTAAATTTGAATGATTACTCAATTAAATGTGTACAGCATAAATACTTAGCGTGTAGATCACACGGAGGCTGTGCTAGAGACATGAACGTTTTAGGAAAATACAAATTCTGTTTCCAAAACAAAAATGCTGCACAGCTTTGATAAACAACAGCAAAACAGTTTGTCTTTTCCAACTTGCTCACAAGACATATTTTTGCTTCTTGTTTGTTGTCACGAGATTTTAGTTTTACAAATCATTTTTAGATCACAAGGAATTTATGGCAGTGTTTGGTGGATTACTGCTCTTTCCTTTTGACAAGAGAAGAGCAGCTGAATCAGTGCCACAGCTGACAGTCATGCATGTGAGTTCTATTAGAAACTGACAATTTGTGAGGTCTGTCTTTTTGTCTTTTTCCCCCACTAATGCCGACATAATTCACATTCCTTGATTATCTCAATCATGGTTTGCGACGTTCTTCGTTTAAATTCTGTTGCTTGGTCAGTATGTATTTGGATGTTTGCGTCTTTAGCGTTTTTCTGTGTGAGGTTTGCACCAAGTTGAACCGACGCCACGCTGCTGGAGACACAGGCTGTATAGCTGGGCCTGCTGGAGGGAAGGGAGACTCAGGAGAGCCAGAACCAGGGCGGTCAAACATGGCTGTAGTAGAATTAAGATTTATTTTAAAGGGACACTACCACTGTCGTCCACAGGGGCCGTCAAAATCAACATATAAGTTCCTCTTCAGGGTTCCACTGATGTGCAGATTGTTAAAAGATAAATCACACATTTTAGAGCTTTCAGTAAATGAAGATCCTCCTCCCGACTTCTCATTCCCATCACACTGCTAAACAACATGTGCAGGACTAATCTGATAGACGATTAACAGTGACGGGCAAAAAGCCAAATTGCCTAAACACGAAAAATATAGTTTTACTGTCGCTACATTTTTACATATTTCTGTTTTATTTTTGACACACCATATTTTTCTACGCATTCAATATCTGCAAAGTCCGTGTGTGTGTAGTGACTTGGAGGAATGCACTTTTTTTTCTCTCTGACAGGATATTACCAGAAAATGTCCCAGTCACACCCTTCTGACGAGGGAAAGGGGCAAAACCTTCAGTGTGGCTGATCTGGATCGCTCTGGTTCTGCTCCTCACGCTGGACTGAATTAGCAGCCCGTCTTTCAGCCGGTACCTCCCTTACCAGTCTGGCGTGGAGAGAGTGTGGGCTGGGGCGGATTAATGATATCAGGCCAGCAGCCACTCCCAGTCTGCGTATAAAGCCACTAATCACCAATCTACATTCTGCAGACTGCTCAGAGTTTCCCGCTCCCGCTAAATATTATTGTTGTGAGTTGTAGGTCTAGTGACTCATACTTTCCATTGACATCTTACTCATTCAGCAGCTACAATGGGAAGGAGTGGCTTTCTGCTGACACAGTGGGGCACACATTTCCACACACGTCTCCATACCGCCATATTCAACTGTAGTTCATGCTCCACAGAGTTCAGTTGTGCCTTACTTTAAAGCAGCGTAAGCCTTTCTCAAACTCTGCCAGTGACGAGCTAATCAGAAAACACAATATTAAAATGCATTGCATTCACTGGAGAGATAATCCTGCTTTGTCAGACTTATTAACATTCACAGCTGTAAGGTTTTGTGATTTCGTTCAATCGTGGCAATCTGCCAGCCAACCTGAATCAACTGGCGCTTGCTAGACGTTGCACTTGAACACAGCAAACGCTACAGCCAACGGCCAGTTTACATGCCTTCACGCACGTATTGAGCATTCAAGAGAGGAAATAAGTAGTCAGTAGTCTGCACGTGCCCTCCAAAAACATTGCGGTCTAACAAAAACAATCTCGTCATGTGCTCAGAATACCTATTGCGATTCCGCGTGATAAAAAGATGAATCGAGCTAATCAAAGCTTTGCTTCGCAATGATGCTGTCAGCCCGAAGAACAGGTGAAGGCGTAACAGAGAAACTTCACTGAATGCTAAGCTCAGCTGCCTCCGACGTCAGTTCAGAACGCTCTGTCGAATTACCGCTGATGAGGATTGACTAAAGCCAATTGACCTTTCCGCTAAGCCCCGACCCCCGATGCTCCTCCGTCAAGCTGCCAGAGCTACCGTGGAGCCCACACTGTCACTAACTGCACTCCCTGCATAAATATATCAGATTTATTTTGAAAAGCGGAACGCTTCAGAGAGAAGCAGACAGACGGGTCGACAATATCCAGGATATCAAACAAATTCAGCAGCAAAAACAAGTTAAAAGATAGAAATGGAAGCGAATGTTACTGTTAACTGTGTGAAAGTGAACCACCTCATCACCTGCCGGTCAAGACAGAAGACAATGACATTAAATTAAATGAATTAACACTGTTCCTGTAAAGCTGGGAAGACCTGTACCACTGTTATAATCATTTAAAACCAAAAGCAGCATGTGTACACACTCAGTATAGCTTCAGCAACTAGCGTAGCATAGAAGTGCTAAAGCTTGTTAATGATGTGCTAACGTACTCTGCAAATGTTAGCTCCACAGCTTTTTTTTTTTCTCCTTTCAACTTCTCTGGATAATGAGCAACACTATTACACAACGTTTTAACCATGACTAACTCCAAATCTACAAAACTAGCCTGAAAACGTAGAAAATCGGAGACGATTTTAACGAGTCTTTGGAGCAGAGCCAGACGGTTGTCGGTGCCAGCAGATTCTACGCTACGATTCTGCATATGAGGGCGGGACTTAGCGAAAGGGACAGTTCACACTGATCACAAGGCAAACACTACAGGTGACCACACATGGCCCAATGGCTCCCAAGTGTTGAGCACTCTGGTCATTTTGTGTTATGGGACAGTTAAAATGACACGCATTCCCCCTTTATGCTGCTGCTATTCTACTTGTTCTGCTGTCAAGGTAAACGTCCACTTAATGCTCTTGTGAGCATGTGCTGCCGTGTTTCTCTGTCACTGGCTAAGCTTTGGTGGTTTGTCTGTTTGAGTGCACACTATGGGGAGTCAGCATACAGGCCCACTTCACGTGGTTCGGAAGGTGAAGGGCTGTTAGGGGAAAGGTGAGTATGGGACTACGCCGCTGGGTTACTCAGTAACTGGGGCTCTTCTCTTCTTCCCCTCTCAGGCCTCTAGTGCTGTTCCTGCAAACCCCCCCCCCCCCCCCCCTCCCCTCCCCTCCCCTCCCCCCACACACCTCCTACCACACACACAGACACTGTAGATGTGTCACTGTTCTCTCTTTACTTGCGTTATCTCTTTGAAAGAAGAAATAATCCATACTCAATACTCTATTTCCCATATACATTTCCCTGTTGTTTATGTGTATGTACATGTCACAGACTGTTCCATCCGAGGCATTTGTCTTTATTACTTTACCTCTATTTGTGGGATTACTGTATAGTCACTACATGACCCGTATACTGTATGTGTATTTGAAGGAATTTAGGTTACTCCGCAATTATTTGGTGTGTGAATGCTGTTCTAAGGTGCTCTAAAAGAGCAGAGAAGAGAATACATATGATCAATGTGATTGATCCGAGTATAAGATACAGATGCTCAACTTTAACCTCACACTACAGTTGATGGAGTACCTTTGACTGGGTCCCAGCCTGCTACCGTTGCATCGCCTTCCGGGCACTCTGGCACCAACACACAGCCAGTGCGTAATGCAGCTAGAGCTGGTGCTCACAGCCATGTTTGTTTTCTGGCCCTGAGCAGGGAGACATGACAGTGGGGGTGACCGGGTCTGTGGCCGTGACCCGGGGTGTCAAGAACGACCCCCGTCGATATAATCGTTGTCTTTCTCCCTCTCCTGCACCCACCGCTAGCTCGGCCCTGGTCGTTCAGGACGGGAGTCACGGGACTGTGCTTTGAAGTAGAGCACAGCGGGGCCACATTCGGACCAATGACGGCGAAGACAGTATGAGTAATTATTGACAGAATGGTGGATTACTCACAGAGGTATTAGTCATGGTGAATTTGTTACGTGTTCTTGTTCTCTATTCTGTAAGTGTGAATTGCTCTGTCTGTCAGGTTCATGGATTTGGTCGTGTGCTGGCGGCAAACATGGTGAACTTTAAAATGTTTGGCAGAAAAAAATAATCTAAATGTTCTATAAAACAATCTATAAGTACAGTAAATACACATCTCTGACTATCACCAGGTTTCAATAAATCTCTCTTTTGTGGCGCACACAACTTCGTAAAAGATATCACAAAAAAAAAAAAGACAGCAGGGACTCAAAATCCAACAACACAGGACAGATAAGGTCATTAGTGAAAGAATTCGGAAATCACTGAATGTGCTTGTGCTCGACCCAGGACTCTGTACAAAGTGTTCATACCAGCAAAAGCAAACATGTTTCTGCTGGGAGGAAAAGCTTACACAATGAAGTATCCCAGCCACACGCAATACTGTACAAGCATTCTGGGGCACCATCGGGGGGTCCAACCTTTTCCAACAGCGCGAGGGCACGGCCGCTCTATCATTGGCTAATCTCTGGCCGGAGAGAGCCAGTCATCTCTGCACTCCCCTCTCATCCCACAACTAACCAAACACTGTGCTTGTTAGTGTCTCTGATATGCTTTTGTTTGTCCAGGCCACCTGGACATGCATCTGGTCAAGCAAAGGGAGTATGCCGGTCAATAGCGGTGACAGATGGACATGCATTAATAACTCTGTCTTATGTGCCAAAAGAAAATCACGAGCTGCAAAATGCTGACTTTTAAGGCAGTTTTTCGGAGTTTCTGAAGCCCTGCGTTGTGTTGAGTGCACTGAATGAAAGGCTGATTAGTGTGATGGGAACCGCAGAGAATCAGAAAGGAAAATTAATTACTGTGCACGAGTGTTTCAGGTCAGTACTTCAGTGTCCCCGTTTCCTGCGCTAATAGAAAAATTACATAATAGTCTCCAAAGAGAAAGAGGTTTGGCATGAGGTAACCGTTTCAAATAATACAAGCGATGTGAAGAAATAATTAGGAGTTGTAATGATATGAGGCAGGAGATATTTGAGCTTCATAATAAGATGGATGACAAAGCCCCCGGGCTTGAAGCAGCTAGTGCACAAAGCATGGAGAGCACGTTACATAACCAACGTCTTTTTTTTCCGAATGGCTTTAATAAGGTATGTTAGGGCCGAGGCGGATGAGCGGCTCAATTCATACCAAGAATTTGGTTTGAAATCCTGAAAAAAAAAAAAAAGTGTTGACTAAGACCACGTTACGCGTAATGACCCATAAATTAGACTTTCGCAGATAAACGCATGTCCAGCAGAAAGTTAGTGTTCAATGTTTAACACGGGGTGCCGGGGCGTGACGCAACCGTCCAAAAACACGTTAACGTTGTACACCTTACAGTGTTCCTGGGTTGTAGTTCAGTGGCACAAAGTCCATCATTTGGTCATTAATTTCTCAACAACTTCCTATCGGGCAGGACTCTATCTGTGAGGGAAGATTAGAGCTGGAGAGTAGAAGAAGGCTTTTCACCTGAAGCATGGCGTCAAAAAACAACAACAACAACATACCAGCAGTGATAAAGGTCTTTTTCTAATCACCGGAGAATGCCATTCATCATTTTAGTCAATCTGTGGTGACCAGTTTGGAGTTTGTATTGCGCTATATTTTTAACTTGTAATATTCTGTTCATGCTACTAAAAGGTCAGGTTATGCTCCATCAGTTGTCCTGGGTTCTTCAAGAAATGTAAGAAAACTGTGTCATTAACCGGATGTCATCAATATCAATGTCATCAATATATTGAGGGTTTTAGATGCACGTTATAATTTTGGAGCTAAAATAAAAAGCTCTTCCTGCATTTGTCCTGAATTTAAATGACATTAAAACAACATGACTACATTGTGACACAAGACAAACGTTCATTCCTCCTGTTCAACAGGTTAGCAAATCCTAATTTGAGGAGCTGATGATTCATTTCCGAGCGAGGAAGCAACTCACGACATTTCTAAGCATGAACATAGAGAATGAGCAGCATTAGTTGAGTGAGATGTGCATTTGTTTGACTCATTTTCTTTTCAAAGTTTCTGCTGAGGCAATAGATAAGACGGAGGGGGGGGGGGGGGGACGACTCAATATTATCCTTTAACCCAGATTCCTGCTGGTCTCATGCTTCAGCAGGCAAAAGCTCGGTGGCCGCTGTCATGTGGAGCGGATGATGGGATGAATGTTTGCCACCCTGCTCACCACTACCTGCCTCTAAGTGGTGACTCCATCACCCCTCACATCTGCTAACTCATTAATACAGCCACCGGCAGGAAAAAGCTCTCACACGCTGAACTGTGTAAGGCCCACACGTATTCACACACACACACACACACACACACACACACACACACACACACACACACACACACACACACACACACACACACACACACACACACACACACACACACACACACACACACACACACACACACACACACACACAAGTGATGTGAAGCTGAGTAAGTGAGGGCGTGCACCGTGTGTATCGTTACACATGAACAATAATGTTGTTATTCAAACATCGTCCCACTTTTTTTTGCCAAAGAGTGCTGAGTGAAAACACTCGAGAATCCAGCTTGTATCCGACCGGAGCCAAGCAGTACTGGAAGAGCGAGCTGGTCTATTTAAAGGATTTAAGAGCACCCGTCCAGATGCTGAATCTTGCGGTATTCCATTTATTCCCAGTACTCAATGTCCCGGCCAATGATATCCGAGTTACATCCGGTGAGCTGGGGAAATCCTGGGTCTCAGTGCTGGCAGAGCTGCAAAGATCAGGCCTGCTGCCATGAACCTTGATGTCAGACAGCAGGAATGAAATGCTGCCTCTCAGGCCAGATACCAGAACAACAGGCGGGATCAATATCCACATGTTATTACTGTTTCAGTCGTGCTTTATTGGGGATTATGTGGGCTGGGTGGTGTCCGATCTTCAATATGATAACACACGCCATCATGTTTACTTTCGAGGAAAAGGGCACACTATCGGGATCAAATGTCCTGAATGTGCATTTGGTTACTTTGCAGATAATATCGCAAATCAATCCATTTGGATTTTATAGATTTATATTTATGAAAGACGGAGATTATCCTTGTGAAACTAAAGCATTTTTGAGTCTTTTATTCATACCTTTATTTTAGAAAGGAGCAATAGATAATGCTATATATTATTGTCGTATACTAAAGCATCACTTTATATATCCAAACTAGAAGGTTGTATACCTCCGCCAACCAGTCATATTGCAGTTTACATCCATGTCTGTCCAAAATGTCACCACTTCATCATTTCAGACAATGCAGTGCAGCCCGAATGGGAAAAAAAAATAACAATGCATGAGAAGTGTTTTGTTTGTTCTCCATCTGAAACACCATAATGCATTTTATAAGGACATTTAAAGGTAGAATTTGTCTTGTTTACACATCTTAGTCAGCATGGACATTTTGTTGAAAAGCCAAACGAGACGGTAAGACAGACTTTTCCATTTCATCCCAACAACTCAAAACAGTTGAGATGAACATAAACACAACGTTGGCCCTGAAGCTTCTGAGGTTCCTCTTAACATTGTGGCTGAGTTTTCCCCTGACCACTCTTTAAGTGTAGAAGAATAAGACGAGTCTCTTGAATTAAGTGTACCCTTTTGTTTTTATATAATGTTCAACGTTTTCAATAAAAAATACATTATTTTGTACAATTATGGACATGGTAGAAGAGAGTACATGGTGTGAAAACAGACAGAAAGACGGACACACATGTGCTTTACAGAGAGAATAACGAGCCGACTGTCCACAGCAGTGAAAGTAAATAAGATCATATACATATAATGTTCCTTCTCTCTCTCTGAGGTCAGTGACCCACATCCCACAAAGAAGAACCCCACCTTAACGACTACTTTTTATATTATTGTATATGTTATTATGCTGTACAAAGCACACCGCTCCTTAAATAACCTTCACTGGGGCTCACCTCGTGCTTTTAAGATCAACCAGGTTGGGGAAAAAAAAAAAAAAAAAAAGGTGTCTCTCAGGACAGCAAGGCCTGAACCTGCTGAGGTGATCTGGGAAGCAGGTTCTCTGGGTCTTTGTAGCTGTTCGCTGGGCTGGTGAGCACGGTGTGAACCTCCACATAGGCTCTGCATACCAGCTCTGTGGACTGATGGAAAATCTGCTCCCTGCAAACACAGATGAGAGCTCTTTACCTTTTTATACAAAAGTAGCAGCAGTGAGTGGGCCTTTCAGGTCTAAATCAGACAAGCAGAGCTACGCTCGAAGAGCCGAGTAAGTTAGCTACAAGTAAGAATTTTCTCCTAATTACTTGTTTTTTAAAATTATGTTCAGTGACCACTGTGTGAAAACAATGGGTGGCAGTATGTGGTGCACACTGCCATCTATGGATGCATATCACCGCATAAATGCAGAAGCATCAGGTGTCAGCCACAGCAAAGAAAAGAGGCCATTTTATTCCCTCTAATCATATTTGCAGCCGTCTTATAATCTAAAAATGTAAAGTACAGTTTCATGGATTTCTGGACCCATCTATACAACTGTTTCAAATCAAATTCGGTGAAGTCATACAGATTTTTGTATTCTTTTAGTGCTGCAAAAAAGTTAGTCAGCAACTTTTTGAATAATCGATTATACTACATTTGGTTGGATGATTGGTCACTTGATGACATTTTATAGACCAAATTATTAATCCATTAAAACAAGATAATACTTACGTTGCATTTTTTATATCTAACATATCTTGTAAGGTTTCTTATGATTTTGTTCATCATCTTAGTTCTAAAGTTTGATTTCCTTTAAAAATAATTTGTCATAAAAAACTCTTTATATACCTTTTAGTGAAGGACATAATGTGACTACTTCTTGCAGTAGAGCACAAATGGAGGATGCAACAGTCGGACTGAAGAGCCCAGTGAGAGGACCCAAGGACACAGTGGGAGCGCCTCGGTTGTATCCAACTCAGGCTCTTGAGATCCATATTTTTAATTGGCCCACAGAGGACACAGTGCATTTGGTATGGAGTAATGTTTTAGACGCAGCACTATGGTTCTAACGCGAACTGTGAAACGATGGGAGTCTAAAAGTAAATTCCCATTATTTGTGAACTCCAGGAGCCTTTTCAGAGTAATGGCGGGTGTTTTTGTGTGTTTAGGTGAGCAGAGAAGCAGACTTGAGAGATAGCGAGCGAGAGAGAGAGCGAGAGAGAGAGAGAGAGAGAGAAAGAGAGTGAGAGAGCGAGAGAGAGCGGGAGAGAGAGAGAGAGAGAGAAAGACAAAGAGGAGGAACGATTTCAGGGAACGAGTGTGAGTGAGAAATGGACCAGAAGCTAATTAATGGCGTCCTGCCCATCAGTCCTCCCATGTCCATTAATAGAGAACATTAACCTGAGGTACAGAGTGCTCCTCAAGCCTGCTGCACTTCCCAGTAAACGTGACTCATAGAAAGAGCCCTCCAATGTAGCAGCTGGATTGAGCTAAAAGCATATGAATTTCCTGATCAGTAAGACAAATACAGGCAGTCCTGCCGACCCCTCTCTCAATGTTTTGGTGGCTTTAGCAATTTAGCATCCGAGCTCGGCGTGCATTTGTTTGAGTGTTTCGTTTGGAATGCAGTAATGATCGTATTACATCGGGGAAACTAATGAATGTTGCGCCGACGCTCCTGCTGTATTTCCAGCACTCTGAGGTTGCTGTATACCTTGCTGAAGCACCATGTTGTAGACATTTAACACGCCTGATTATTGCATTGTTTGCTGTTCTTCCCCCGGACAGAAAGAGTTATTGTCAACAACCGGGATAGGAACTCAC
Organism: Anarhichas minor; assembly: GCF_050575085.1. Classification (NCBI taxonomy): domain Eukaryota; kingdom Metazoa; phylum Chordata; class Actinopteri; order Perciformes; family Anarhichadidae; genus Anarhichas; species Anarhichas minor. The sequence goes on from NW_027466472.1 coordinate 17,074,807, forward strand.
TTGATGGCCGCACTGAGCAGGAAGTTGAGCTGTGGCATCACCAGAGTGTCAGGTGACGACAAGTACCGATCGAACTGGACCTGTTGTTTGTGGGATGAGTCAAAGAATTATAATCATTAAGTTTATATTTATTGATTCCTGCAGAGAGGTTTGCTTCATTAACACACACACACAGTGAAACTCACCATCGCTGCTTTCACAGAGGAGCTGTCCATGCTGGGGAGGAGCGACAGAGGACCCTGAGACAGAAAAGTCAACATCAGCTTGGAATCCAACTCGAGGTCGCGGTGTTTGAACAGCAACGATGTTGAATGTGCAGGCAGTGTCGAAAGGTTTTCTTCCTTTCTCATTTGTCTATTACCCCTCAGGCAGAATATATGATGATGGCTGAATGAATGACCACACGGGCGTATAATAAGGATCATTTCTTTTATAAAAAAGACACACATCATCAGTGTATCTTACTGCTTCCTACCTTTGATCCGTCTCAGAATAAAATGTCACATTTATCTCAATGACTATAAATAGTGCATGTGCATCAGTTCAGGACACTTCCTTTGTCATGCTGGGTTGCTTTTTAAACGGCTGCTTGGTTGGCTACACATCTGTTTGATGTCATGGGTTGTTGTAACTAAATTATATCTGGGATTCAGACTATTCATGTGTTGAAAAACTACTAAGAGAGTCAATTTAAGTAGGTAAGAGATTCATAATTTTGGTGATTTGATAACTTCGTTTATATTTAGCCCTAATTTACAGTACAGAAGATGAAAAAATATATGTTTTTTTGAATACACTGAACTTGTACTTTGTGAATCTTGATTTGTAAACAGAGAAAAGAAGAGAAATATCCTCCCTTACTCTTGATCACTAACGACATGACTGACTTTGTGTGAACACAACAGCTGGTACCTTTAAGGCAATTAGTTGACACTGATTGTCCAGAATGGCAACATTAAGTCAAGCTTAAATGCCTTAATTGCCAACATTAAAAGCAGCAAATAGAAGGCAGTGCAAGGGTCGAAGCTAGAGCGCAGTACCGAGAGGGATTTTATGGGGATGTGGGCACATCAACAAACACACTACGAGCCTGCAAACTCATCGGCTAGCTACGAGCCAGTGTTGTTTTCATCACGGTTGTCTTGTATGCGACTTGTTCATCTGATGTATCACAGACAATAACAAGGAGAAAATGTCAAGCAGATCTTGAAGGTAAAGCTGAAAAGTCTAAAATAAACTTATGGGATTCTTTTCAGTCTGGTATGCCTTCGAGTGTGGACAGCTAGACTTAATCTTTTCAAACAGAGGACTATTTAAAGCAAACCTGAGACAGGCCACCCGAGGAGAGAGAGGTATAGTCTGCGAGAAGAATGACGGTTCTTGATTGAGCTTTGCGTTGGAGCTGCAGCAGCAGGGTGTGGTGTGTCCTGACATGACCCAGGGTTTCAAGACTCGCATGCTAAACCACAACTATGGGTCTCGGTGAGCGCAGTGTGTTACAAAGAGGGCGGAGTGATCCAGGGCATCAGCTCTCTCATTTGCACAGGACGGCTCTGGAGAAGCTGGTATATTTGTTATAGAACATAATGTGATCTGCCTCCCTCTCTCCTTTTTTCTCATCTGAACATGTGATCGAAATGCTATTATGCCCTAATAAAGACACTGGTCATGTGGTAACCATAGCAATAGCCAAAAGAGGTAGCGTAAACAATATTGTTAGGGCCTATAAAATACAGAAAAAGGAGACCATTAGGGACTGTAACAGGAAAGATGAGCGAGAGAAAAAAACACAGTTCTTCACAGTTCTATAACTTGATGAGTGAGCACATGTCAATGTGGAGTTGAGTGCTTCATGTGAGACCTGCTCAGCACTATGCTGCTGGACACAGCTGTAGATGTAACTCAGTCCGGCTCTGGTCAGCACGTAGGACGCCTGCTCGTTGATCAGGGTGTCAAGGTGAGCCTCGATCTAGAAAACGTGAGAGAGAGAGAGAGAGAGAGAGAGTGGCTTAACACACGGTCCGAGCCCGCATTGTGAACCAATGGCACTCGTGGTTGATAGAGAACCACTGCGCTATTGATAATGAAACTTCCACAGGAGCTCTTGTGGTGCTCAATTACAAAAGACGTGCTAAAAATAGAGTCTAGATGGCGCGTTTGAGCATGAACAACAATGCATGACGCACACGCTTTTATTAGATAGCAAATTAAATCTTTTTAATAAAAGACTTGGGCTCTGTGGGCTTTAATGAAAGGAAGGCGAATCATTTTCAATGAACAATGCCTCTGCGCACAGACAACGTGAGAACTGTGAGGTGAGTGTCAGTGTTAGATGACATTAGTTTCAGTTGTCTCGTCTAACTAAGGTTTGGTCCGTCATCGTTAGTTTCATGCCCTTGACTAATTGTAATGAAATGGAAATAGCTAAATACCTACAACATGAATAAACTAATTTCATTGTCTGACTCACTATTAATAGTTCATTATTGTTTACTATTAGGACAGACCTGGAATTCGAGCATCTCAAGCCTCTTGTCAGTGAACTCAAAGAGAGCCAAGGTTGTCTTCATGACATACAGGGAGTTGACCATGTAGGTAGCCATGTCAGCAGTGCCGAGGTTACTGGCAGACACGGTACATAACTGTAGGAGGGGATCCAAGATGCAAGAGAGCACCTGGGAAAGATAAAGGAAGAAGAGATGAGCGAAATATCATTGGCGGGTGACCAAAAACAAATGATAACACATTTATATCAGATAAATTCAGAGCAATTGGTTCACTATGACTATGAAGGGGAGACGTGTTTGACTTTTTCCACAGTTTGCATGCGAGTTTACCTGAGCAAAGTCGGCCTGGCGGGCATCCAGAGGAACCACCGACGAGTCGTGGGAGGCCAGCACCTCCCTGAGGAGGGAGAGGGTCTGAGTGAGGGAGGATGTGGGTCCCAGGTCTGCAGGTGGCAGCTCCACCTGCCCAGGCGGACACGGACGGAAGAAGACAGGATATTAGACGATGGTGGAAGAGGGGCAAAAGTTATTCTTGCAGAGATAAGTTGTGCGTGTGCTGTAGCCGCCTTCACCAAGACAAGCGGTCCTCGTAACGTTATCAAAGCATTACACTTCCCTAATGAGCAGCATGACAGATCGAGCATACAACTGCTTCCTGCTGCTACTCGGAGCCTCAGCTTGTTCGCAGTCAGTAGAGCTTCTTTTTTTTTTTAATGAAGAGGGTTTTGATTTCATTGGCTGCTGGATACACAACACAGAACTGAGCCCAGCCACCGTTGTCCACCTAATAGAGCAAATTATGAGAAGGCTGTGTTCCTGGCATTAGCTGGAATTGACACCAAAACCCCGAGGGCCTCCAATTTGATTAACACCCGAGCTACAGGGATAATTCTTGTAACTGCTATTGATCAGGACACAGCCAGCATGTTATGGGGAAGAGGTCCCGCCCGTGCCGAGGTATATTTGGACGGCAATTTAACTACAGCGTAACAAGTTTGGTGTTTTTTGGCAGCGAGCGGCATTTGGATGCTGTGGCCAGCAGGCTGAAACTGTTTACAAGCACAAGTGCTTCAGAAATAGCCTTGTTGTCTTTGAGGGTTTCGACGCAGAGCTGAAATACACAATGAGTGTCTGAAGGGTTCACACTGAACTTCTGCACAATCATTTAAGCGTTTTTAATGAAAGAACGAGGCGAAAAGCCTGCATTTTAAAAACTTCTTCTTCTCTCTCTTCTCAGGTGGTGGCATTGTTTACCTACCAGTCACTTTCTCGCATCTGTACAACAGAAAACAATACTGTGGATTATTCAAATAGAAGTCATCCTACTCGTACTGTACCTTGTCCATGAGTCTGCTTGCATGAAGGCTCAGGCTGTTGAAGAACATCTTTTTGCTGAGGATGTGCATTTCTTCAATAGTGATGAGCAAAGAGGCCACACTGGTCCCAATGATGGAACTGGACAAAGATCATTGATTATTTACATTATAAATGATACGCGTCTTTTGAAAAGACAACAAAAAATGCTCATTGGAGCTTGTCCAGGAGCCTAAAGTGGCATCTTTAAATCGCTTGTTTGTCCATCTGACTGTGCAAAACAAACCTGTTTTCAATTTACAATAAATAAAAAAAAAGCACCAAATACCCAAATGAGCAAAAAATGTTTCAACATCTGTTTTTTGAATGACTTAAATTATGAACTGATTCTGAAAGCTGTTGCCCACCGAGTGAGTTAACATACCTGATGGTGTGGTGGTAGAACTTGAGCAGGTTGGACAGCTTGTACAGCAGGACAGCGCCTGGCTCAGCCACTATGACCTGCTCTATCCGAACCTGAGGGACAGATCCACAACACGCCGAGTGAGGACATGAGCAGAACACGACAGAAAACGACACGCATTCAACAGAGCTGTGCTCAGTGTTTCTTTAACAGCGCCTGAAACGTATTTGGTTGCTCACTTTCAGCGGCCTGCAGACTCCCTCAGTGATGTGTCCAACCACCTCCTGCATGTTCTCCTCCACACCTAATGAGAGAGGAAGACACACACACACACACACACACACACACACACACACACACACACACACACACACACACACACACACACACACACACACACACACACACACACACACACACACACACACACACACACACACACACACACACACACACACACACACAATCCAGTAGTCAGGGTATCTGGGATTGTTTTGAGGTGACCATGAATACAAGCACGGTGTTAATGAATACAAAAGGTTTAGGCAGGTGACAGCAATGCCAGTATTTAAACTCAGAGTGCACCAAGATTTAAAGTCTTTGTCATATACGCAACATTTACTGGAGTAGTAGTTGTTCTCAGGCTCCCTCAAACAATGCTACTACAGAATGTATAAAACATGTGAAGTAGTAAACAGGAGAATCCAACACACAAGACGTAAAACAAAAACAAAATAGTGCACAAGTTAAAATATAGGAATAAAACACATGATAAAATATAATTGAGTATAAGATATAAAACAGATGTACGTGTGATACTTTTGCTTTGTAATTCAATGAAATGAAGTGCAGCATGTGTGATTAGCATGCAGGAGACAGCATACCTTGCACAGTGACTTGTTTCAGCAGAGCTTCCAGGTGCTCGTTCTCCGAGGCGGTGGCTTGGTGCAGCCAGGCCAGCATGTCCCCAACATACCTGAAAGAGAGACAAAACATCTTGTACTAAACAAGACGTCAGTGAGGGGCCGACCCGAGGGCTAAACGCACCACAGCTACACTGAGGCGTGGGTCATCGTGTTTCACACTCGCACACACACCGAGGTTAAACTTGAATTATTGTATGTAAGCCTGTGTGTGTGTGTGTGTGTGTGTGTGAGAGAGTGAGAGTGTGTGTGTGTGTGTGTGTGTTTGTGAGCGTGCAAGGACATAGGGAGGTGAGAAAGAACTTGATGTTCTCAGAACTGTTGATGCCTCCCTATAAAGTGGAGGTGATTTTGTGTTCCACACATGTCTGGTATTCTGAGAAAATCTCCCATTTGGCTGCGGGGCACAGGAGGAAGAGGGAAGAGGATGTTGTACGACAGGAAGCACAGACACACTCAGACACTGATGGAATAGACATTAACATCTTCTTGAATTGGATTTTGACAGTTAAGAACCTGAAGAGTTTGCAATCATACAATAATCACACTGTAGAATGAATATATATATATATATATATATATATATATATATATATATATATATATATATATATATATATATATATATATATTAAAGGGACTGCTGTGTTTTAAAGGAATAGTATTGTATTACTTCAATATATTTGGACAGAACCATTGATTCCATTTGAATGTGTCTGTATATAATGTAGTTGGACGTTTTGCAGTTTATAATATTTTGGGATTACGAGAATTGTTTTCAAGCAAAATCTTAACAATTGCAAAACAGCCTGGCATTAACATGTAAACTATTTGAATTCAGCGGCTCTGGTTGTGGCCACATGTTAACTGGAAACAGATTGAAAGTTTGATATAATCTTAATTTATTTGTTAGATGATATCAGATTACATCTTTGGAGATGTGTTACTGTAGATGTTCCTATTTTTAAAGAGGAGATTGACTTTGATTTTTACAAACATCCCCTAATTGAGCAAAGATACAATGAACTTACCGTTTGATCCAGAGACATGAGTGAAAGTATTCACGTTTTCTATCACAACTAACGCTTCCTCTGGATTATATGACGATTATATGACAGTAAGAAAAGTCAAAGTTCAGAGATGTACCTCATTGGGTCGTGTGAATGCATCTCTATGGGCCGAGGAGTCCCTCCTAGACCGCCGCGGGTGAGGGCGTCGATGAAGCCTCGTACCACCGCGCACCTGCGCGCAGTCCCGAACTCGTCCAGAGTGTACCTGGCCAAACAGACGAGAAAGAAGGCAACATTCAGCTCCCAAGCCTCATGGGAAAAGACGGTGGCCGCTGCGTGTTTTCGTGCAGACTGTGTGGCGGAAGTCAGTCGCTGACACACGTCAACAATGCAGGCAGCTTTTCCAAAAAGGAAATACTTTGGGGTTGTTTTGATTATTTGGTAGTGGCGGTCTCTGCGACAGACTAAACAGAAGATAGTGCTGAAGCATAGCCTCAACATCCCACAGATGGAGCAAGACCTTGAACACTCACTGGGCAACGAGACAGGTGCGTTTAAAAATAATGCAGACAAACACAACGAGGGTTTGACATTAAAACATATCGTGGTAACGTGTGAAACTTTCCTTTGTTGTTGTTTTGTTCTTGGGACAAATTTAAACTCACAGTGAGCTTGAGGAACTCTGTGAGTCCTCTGCAAGTCTTTGCTCTGTCCTGTACTAGATGGTATAGAACGAGGTTTTTCTTCTTCTTCATTATGTATTAGTGCTTGCCTTAAATGTGAGCAATGGGCATTAGTAATACTTCTCATATGTACTTCAGGCATTTCAAAGCACTTCAAGATTATTAGGACCCATAGTGGTATGTATTGTATTGTATTATATGATTCTCAGAGTGACTGAAACCCTTTTTATAAAATAGATAAGATTGTAAAGTACGCTATAAACACACAGCTGTGACCCAATAAGCCGATTAGTTACCTATTGTTTCAAAATGTCAGATTTTGCCGTAGTATACTGCAAAGTGTGGATAAGTGGTGGAAGGAGTCGGACAGGATTGAGGAGGAAGATGAAAAAAGAAAGGAGACACATGGAGATTACTGAGAGAGAAATTGAAAAACCGGGAAAGCCAATAAACGATCGTGGCAAATAACAGTGAATCACGACTTCTTATTATTGCTTAAGTTCATCCCCTAACCCACTGAAAACACTTGAACAGAAAGCGGAATTAAACTGTTCGTTTATAAAAAATGATCTCATACGATGTCTCAAATATATCAAGTAATGTATTTACTTGAGATAATTCGAGCACTGTTTTTTTTTCAACTATGAGGGAATATATTTGGATTAATTAAAAAATATACACTCCTCGTACAATATTTGTAAGAAAACTTCAGACAGTTTGTTACAATGCTGATGTTTGGACTGTGTGGTGCCGATAGCTATCTGGCAATAGAAATAGTTCAAGAACATTTATAGAGCTCCAGCTACTATTAATTTGAATAAATGAATAACTTTCCCATTTTAAAACATGCACCACTACACAGGTCGACTTCTTAGAAGATGTGTAAACATGGAGAGGACAGACCGTGCAACATGTTGTGTGTGTGTGTGTGTGTGTCGGTTACTTGTAAAGGACAGGTCGGTCCTGTAAGGCTTCCATGGCTTGAGTCAGCACAGGGCAGATATCACAGGTCTCGTGGGTCAGTCCTCTGCATTCATCTTTGTAGAGAGAAGGAGCATAGGAGGAGAAGTGCACCCGTAAGAATAGGACAGCATCCTCCATACAACTAAATAGCTGCAGTCTTTCCAGTGACTATGCTTGCTGTGTCATGCTCCCTTCATTGTTGCTAAATGTTTTGGGCCATGGTAACCTTGTTGGCAAGAAGAAAATCAAAAACACTAAGAACATTTTTCAATCACATTTTCCCGTGAGCTTGTACCAAGAAGTCAGTGCTTTTACTTGTGCTTCAGACAATACAAACAAGAAACAGGCAGTGGAAAGCATGCGTCAACACACTCCACTCGAGTCGGACCTGGAAATAAAAGTAAATGCTCTATTCAAACAATGTGCAGGAATATTTTGTTCTCCCTCATACACAACATGCATATAAAAAAAAACAAAAAAAAAACTTCTACTCCATTTGGAGAAATGATGAAAAACATGACTTTTCATTTGAACGTTACAAAACTTTCAAATTTCTGGATTTGGGTCCAAAGCACAGCAGAATAAGCGCCTGTAGGGCAACTCATAATTTAGTCGATGCTCTATATTGGGTTCTGTGGTGTCTGTGATCTGAATGGTATATTTCCGCTCCAATTTCAATGACAAAACACATGGCTAAGTTGAGGGAAATTTGGGTTTCTGGCATTCTTTTGGCAGAACTCAGTCAGGAGTTATGAGTCACATGAGTCCTCAAATGTGTCCTATGCACGCATTACTTGCACATGAAAGAATTTTGAGTGCACAAACCATCAAACAGTGGAAAAGACAAAAAAAACAAGAGTTAAATCCGTGATGATGGTGGTGGATCAGTATGAAGGTACAGTGAGGGTCACAGTGAGTCAGCGTGTACTGTACTCACTCTGAGCCCAGCGGTAGAGCTGCTCATATGAGGTCTCCTGTAACACGGCCATCTGCTCCATGATCTCTAACCTGGAGCGAGCACACAGACCACATATTACATACTCATAACCTGCTGCATAGTGTCAGATCGCAGGCAGGGACAGAAATACCAGACCAGTGTGTGTTTTTTTTTTTTTTTTTTCCACTCATCTGTTCCACCATTCAGGTCGAAAATGAATTGAACAACTAGAACAGAATCACTGAAAAAAATTAATTCGATTCAGGAGAGACGTGCACCTTACCCCGCAGTTTGCTGGTTGGTTCGCAGGAGGATTTTCACATCCTCGTGGATGTGCTTCACCCGGCTCAGAGCTTTGAAGAAATCCTGGGAAATGGAACGACACGTGAATATTTTAGGAGCAACGTGGGTCGCAGGTTTGGCCAAATGCAACAAAAAAAATGATGTTTTCTGGTGTGACCGCATTGTAGCTGATCATGCAGTATTGGTTGATACAACCTTGATTTGAAGCAGACAGATGTGTGGTGTTGTTTCATATGCTAAATTATTTATGCGCATATCAGAAGTATATAAAAACTGAAAAAGGTTTTTAGATCATTTTGTTTTGTTTTGAGCATGTATATAGTATAAAGTGATGGTAGGAAAACCACCTCAAATAACAAAATAAATAGTTCATAACAATGGGATGTCTTAACAGAACTTATTAGATATTGTGGCGACAAGTGAGAAGACCAAACACCAGAGGACAGAAATAATGGAAGAGAAAAAGACACACGAATCTGCATCCATCCTCTGGGTGCAGATGGGAGGATTCTCTACGGGACTTCATTAAGTGGTCTCCAGTATAATAGAGATTACCTCAGTGATGGGGGCATCCCGAGCCCCTCGCAGTGTGGCCGTCTCCTCATTAGACAGCTGGAACTTTGCGAGGAAGGCCTGAGCAACCTGAGCTCTCAACTCCAGCCGGTGACTGAGGAGGGGGAAGAGATACATGTTGTGATTTCCTTCACCTGCCATTGTTGCGCTCTGATGGAGAAATGATTCTTGGTTTATTACAGTCTTCTCTAGTCATCACAACTTGTTTTGTCTGTCTTCAAGGCCCTGGAGTTTTATCACCTGGTGTTTTCTTACTGTGCAAATAAAAAGACCTGTCAGTGGAGGAAAACTGGAACAAAGTTGGATGCTTTTATTTCACACGGGGAAAAAAAAAGAAATGTTGTCAACAAGCTGTAATGTTTGACGCTCTGCAGCAGATGGCAGTCATACTCCTCACACGAACCTCTGGTCACAGTGAGACAACAGGGTGGGACACACACACACACACACACTCACACACACTCTAAAGATATCATGTGCACAGAATAAATAACAGAGGAAGACAAGACACACAATAAGAATACAGAGACAGATACCAGCCAGGTTTTTGTTGTCACCATCAATAACAGCGGAGCGATCGCTATCCGTGTCACTAGAAGTGTCTCAGCACAATAGTGTCCATGGCAACGGCCCCAGTCAAACAGGGAACTCTTGTGACGGGATAGCAGGACAACAGGGAGCGCTCCCTTCTGTCCCCCGTGTCTCCACCCAAACCACCTCGGCTATAGTCTCTCCTCCCGTCTGCGAAAAACACAGGGCTGGATCGGTAAATCACCAGGTTGAAGAAGCCCAACACTATCTGACCATTGTCTCTCATGCAGCCATTACCGGCGCTCAGCCAGCTGAAAGTAACGGGTTGTAAATCTGTAAGAGGGTTCTGTGATTTAGTATCTCGGTGTACGGCTCGCCGACGCCTCACAAGCAGGACCTCGAGGCATCTTTGCCCTTTACGTGTTCCGCGGGTTGAGAAAGACGACAGCTTGGCTGTCCCGAGCACGCACGCGCGCACACACACACACACGCACACACGCACGCACAGGCTCGAGTGTCATACTTTTTTTTAAAAAGCAACTCGTTACAGCAACCTGGCTACATCAGCCCAATTGTGAGGAGTAACAATACAAAAAAAGGCTACATTGTCAAAAGCAATATTTTAGCCTGTCACAAATATTTAGAATTAATTATTAAGGTGGCAGAAGTTATATTATTTATATTTATAAGGTATCCGTCACTGCCCGACCCTGCATGCGTGACAAAAAGGACTGAATGGATTAAGAGAAAACACACCAAGCAACTGAGAGAGAAGTTAAAACCAGAGGCACTTCATCTACCTGATAGACCATTACAATTATAGCGATATATATATATATTTTAATAACAAGCTATGCTAATGAGGCTATTAATTAAACTAAGTGAAGCATACATTAGGGGAACCATTTCCATGCGAACATGCTTGTCTTAATTCAACACATGAGCAACATTAACATGAAACAAGTCTTGTAAAGCGAGAAGCTACTGTTGTCTCAAGAAAGGAGATTTTAATCACTGAAATGCAAATGTGTGCTTTCTATCTGTTCTACGGGGGGGAAACTGGTGCAAACAGGGAATTTCTATCATTAAAGCACTAGTTTTATGAGACATAAAATTAATTGGCCATCCGATCCTAATAGGCATCAACTAAAGCTTCCCAGGCCTCATCCGATTGGTCACATTTAACACGCCATAGCTTGGACTTTCATTCATAAAGCAGTGAAGCCACAGACTGCATTCCAACAGTCGGTGCCTTCAAACCAGGTTGTGTTTATGAGAGGAGTGACTCACTGATGTTGTATTCATGACATTAGAAGATTAAGCTAAAGCGAACTTTGTAATATCTTTTGTCAAATTAGGCCTACTTGACACTGAAATGTAGAAAACACCAAATGATTTGCAATTTCTGACTTTTTCTGTTATCGTCACCTTGCAAAAGTGTTCTCAGGGTTACACCACTTAACCGGCAATTATATGATTGACTCAGCTGACCTGGAGAGTTTCATTGTCAGGCAGCAATTGTTCCCGATCACTTATTTATAAAGGCTTCTGTCTACGGACGTGTCCAACTTCACAGACACGGGAGCACCAGCGAAAAACTGTGCAACGGATTCACCTCCAGAATCTCGTGTTCAGCCAAAAGTGACAGACCTGTTCCACCAGGACGTAAATCACAACAAAGACACACAGGCTGCACACGGAGGAGGAGGAGAGAGAGAGGGGGAACGGCGGAGCAGCAGGATCGTTCTCTACGGCGCTGTCAGGACGCGACACGTTCTTCTCCCGGCTGCAATTATCGAATACCGGAGAGAGGAAACAATACTTGAGTGAATCTGCGACGTCACACCGCACTGGCAAGTATATGCGGAGACGCTCTGGGCTGGTGGTTCAAAGACAGAACTCAAATGAACTCAATACGCACGCTTTTCTTGCAGAATATGTGGAAAAGTGGAGTTAGATGCAGGTCACATAATGTTACATGATGGAATGAAACACAGTTACAGTGTTTGTCTCTTTGTTTGTGTGTGATTTTTGTGAATTTGTTTTCTCATTTGATTTTGTCAGTCCAAGCAGAGATATCGTTGAAGCAGTCTAACGTCTGATGAACGGCTTCGTCAAACTGAAACACTGGAACTACCGATGCCTGTTTAATACGCTGATGGTGCAGCACCAGGGTTTATGAAGCATGAGAGCTTGATCAGTGAATAACATTTAATTGAATGTATTTTTAATTGTTTCATTGAAACATGTGATTTCCATGAAAAGATTTACGGGACTTTTTTTTCCTTCTTATTTCTGACTGATAATCCATACGGAATGAGCGATGCGGGGATTGAGTGTTGAGCTCTGTAACAAAGCGAACGTCCCGCCCTCTCGTAAATTGTGAAACCATGTGGGTCGATTGTCCATTAAAATCTATTAGGGGCCGTTTTAAAAGGCCCGCGTGAAAATTTGGCATTCACAACGCCGTTAAGTTAGCCACGCGCCGATGATCACAGCCACATCAGACAACACAAAGGCACACTCACACAGCCGTGCACTCATTAACAGCCAGCTGGGCCTTAATAAGGCTCGAGTGTCCCTTTACACAGGTCGTCATTAACACTTTGATGTCCCTAATTGTCCTCAGGAGGGTTTCAGACCTCTTGATGACCTAAGCAGACATCATACTGAAAATATTTGCTTTATTTTTTTTTAGGGAACAATGCATCATAGGCTGTAGGAATTACAGTGGTAAATGCAGGTAACGCTTAGTTGTGGTTATTAAATAAAACTACTTTAGGCCTTCTGTAGCTATGTGTAGTTCAGTAATAGCTGGAGAACTAAACCAACAGCTCCGGCTGCTTCGTGAGGTCACACGACATCCGTCGGTGAGACGTCTCGACTTGTTCAGCAGATGACATGCCGCGCTAATGCAAAGATCACACGGTGCGGGACAGCTGGCTCGCATTACGTTTCATTATGGAACAACACAACACCTATTGAGTGATCTCGCTGACAGCGCCTTTGAACGGGGCCAGCCCAGAACAAAAGAGCAGACGGCTCTCATTGGCCCCAACCTATCACACCGTTGCTTGTGCACACTGTAACACCATTTCATTAAAAGCTGACAAATGACACAGTGTCACTGCATGGCAGATAAGACAGCAAACAGGTCGGGACGAGCCTGCTCTGCCAGGTAAATACACATCAGGCTTTGAAAACACAGAGCTGCCCTATAAGCACAGAACATGAGATAATGCCGCTAATGTAGCGCTGCTGTAATAACAGTCACCAGGAGAAAAAAGACAAGACTTGGGACTGCAGAGGATTGTGTGACCGAGAAAAGTGGAGTGTTGTGGTGCAGAGGGCTGACTGAAGGAGGACAGCTTGACTGCACGCTTCCCCTGGCAGCTCTTCTGAGACAAAAATCGCCGAAGACAAGGTCGAAGCCCCGCGTGCAGACACCAGCCCATCTGTCTGAGGGGGTCATTGCAGCTCCGCGAATGAAAATGTCACACGGACGGAGAGAAGGTCCCAATGGGACCGCTGTGCAAAGACGGGGCACTCAGAAGGGCGTCCGTGTGAAACCTCTGACCAACTACCTTCATAAAAATAAAGAAAGAGCCCCTTTACAAAACGATACGACTTGTATTAATTCACTGCCGTCAGATTCAGAGCCCACCCCTTTCCTGCGTCACCTGTCCGTCAAAGAGGTCCTGGAGCTGTGCCAGCGGAGCATGGAATTGCCTCGGAGCGTCGCAGCTGTATGCAGTGTCTTTTGCCAGAAATCTACATTATCTTTGCCCGTGCCGCTGCCTCCATGTCGGCTCACAAGGTCACCGAGCACCGAGGTCACAGTCGCCACAAAATGCTAATGTATCCAATCCCAACCGTCAGCTAGGAGCGAACAGTCCCGTCTAACACTCTACAGGCCAAATTCGTACATTAAAGCTGGAGTGTGGAACTTTTGTCTCCCCCCTCCTCTGGCAGTGAGTGTTTACCCTAATGGAGGAACCATAGCGACACAGCAGCAGCTAGCTACCGGGACTGGTTGCACCAAATTTAAAAAAAATAAACTCAGCGTTCAGAGGAAGGAATAAAGTCAAAAAAATTGCACGTGAAGACTTGAAGATGGCGCTCCAGGAGGTGGGAGAGATGCAGCGAGTTCACCTGAAGGCAAAGGTCCCTTTGACTCTACTGTTGAGAAGGGGTGCAGGTCTTTAACAGTAAACTGGGTAACAGCTCCATGACACTCGTTCACCCTCTACAAACACAGGAACACTCTGAAGGGAGTAACGCAGTGTAAACAACAACTACTTTGACGTGTATCTCAAACCAAACATCACAGGACCGTACGAATAAAACAAAGGAAGTTGCGTTAATGATGATTGCTGCTCTCCTTATGCAAATAGACAACTGCGGGAGAAATTTTCATCCAACTCATAAGTCATTCATCCCTCCTCATCAGAAATAAAGATGTGCTCCTCCTGCCCTGCTCCACATCTCTCCAACGTCTGACGCTATAAAAGAGCTGCGTTTCACAGACTGGAAATCCACTTTTCAACTTATTAGCGTTGGCAGGTCAAATCTATATTTGTGCAAATATTCAAATAATCCACATGCGATTCTTAATTTAATTGCTTGGCTCTAACTAAATGGAAAAATACCCTTGGGTTAACAACTTCCAGAGGCAAACAACACGTGTGCATTTAAAGCGTATCACTTGCAAAGTGGACCACGTTGCTCCCGCAGTGTGGTTTGATTGAAGTGCTTTTTGTCTCGCCTGAACAGAAAAGAGGCGATTTCTCTGCAACAGAAATGAGACTACAGAGAGAGCGAACAGATGGAGTCTAGCTCTGGCGAGATGAAGATGCTTATCAGCGACAAAAATGACTTGTGGTCTCAGAACAGATAAGGGGAGAATGGCAGTACGGGGTGTCTTTGTAAATTTCTGAAGATATTTTAGAATAAAGTTGCCACCTTATCTCTCTTATCCCTCGCTGATATTCTGAAATGCTAGTTTAAAAGTTAATTTTGGTGATTTTGTTACAGTAGGACAGACAACTTGTGCTTGCTATGACTAAATAAAATTGTGTCTCTTGATCAAAGCTTGATCGATGCAATCCTTTTTATTATGGCAGCCCTACAATAAACAGAAGAGCTCACTTCATCACTGACGGGTTTATACAGATGAACTTGGGGCTGTACATTGCTAAAGTGTTGTGCAGTAGACGGCATGACAGTAAAATAACATTTTGTCCTCCAGATTTATGGAGCAAAATATCAGCAGAACGTTACAATATAATGCAATCCAAATCAGGAGTACCAAACTACTCCCACAAAGGTTAGAGCTGAATTAACTTCCTGACACACTCCTGCATTTGTTTTAATTGTTTGATTGTGGTAGTTAATGATTACTGTTTATTGGATTGCATTATAGTGCAAAGAGGCTTCTACTTCCCTGGTGTATCTCCTGTAGCCACAAGAGGGAAAAGTAAATATGTAACCCAATAACTAAGATATATGTATTCTAGAGATTTCTATGAAGATTCTCAGTCAACCAGTTAGTAGGACTTCTGGACAAAAAAAAAATCAAAAGTAACTGGATTTGCCGTTTTCTCTTTGTCTATCTTCATCAAATATACATGGATATGTCAAGTAACAAGGTTAACTCTGGTCAGTAACACACACACACACACACACACACACACACACACTATGTTTGCCTCTTTAGACTCACTTTTCTCCCTGCAGCTTGTTGGTTTTCACTATCAGGTCTTGAGTTTGCTCCTTCGCCGCCTGTTGAAGAAAAGTTGCTGTTTTTATAAAAGCAAACATTATGCTCTCAAAATGAAACTGAATAAATCTGCTACATGAGGTGATTAACGTCTTATATTACACACCATATACACAAATGTACTAGCTTCTATTGTTATGAGGAGTTTAGCTTTAGTGAGTCATTATCTGGGCAGGATAAATTTCAAAAGACACAACGTACCTTTAACCTATTAGTCATCTCTTCAGAACACGTGCTCATGGCCTGAACATCCTCATGAACACTTTCAAGCGCCTTTGGAAAACACAAAGTCACCGTTACAAAAGAACTGAGGCCGATGCGTGCCCGTCCACACAGGCAAAGTCAAACACTACTGTTCAAATAAATGTTGTGGAGAAGCCTGCTTCAATGTCAGGCTTTCAGATTCCCCACTACAGTCTGTGGTCCTGGTGAGAGTAGCTGCTCATAAATTATCCCAAAAAACGTACACATCTCCTTGAACTTAAAACTCCATGTCACTCCCTGAACTTCAAAATGCACTTTCTACATTGGATCTGCTGTTCAACATCACTCTCACAGCTCTGGTAACGGAAAACGTTTCTTTGCTGTCTTGTAAAATACAGTTATTAATTTAGAGATGAACCCACGCAGCATCTTCTCCATGTGAATATTTGTAAACAAACCTCAGTCAAATATAATAATCACTGCACAGGTATTTTGCCTGGTTAAATTGAGTTAGACTTGAGTGCTGTTTAATGGTGAATAAGCTGTATTTTTCTTTAAAAACGTACCTCTTTTACATCCTTAAATATCCGTGCAAAGTCCTCGTTGATCGAGAGGCTTCGTCTCTCTATGTCACCGCGAAGATTTCTCCTGGTGCGCAGACTGTTGTCGGTGAAGAACACAGAGAGCGCCTTCAGAGCCTCCAGCATCTCCTGAAAGCACAAACAGGGACATTGTGATGTCAGTCAGTTTGTGATCCCACTGAAACCAGGAGCAGTCCACACTGAACGACTGCAGCAACACGCTAACGTCAACTTTTAAATCAATGGCGTTTTTTGTGGACGTTGTTACTGTGGTTAACCACAGCCAGTCAGGAACAATATCGTTTCTTCCCAACAGTCATCCCTGGGTGGGTAACACTATCCCCCAAGAGCAGCATTGTGTCCAGTTATGACGCAACTCTCTTGCAGGTTTAGCTAATGATGGCTAGCTAGCTAGCATGAAGCTAAAGCCTTCCACCTTACCTTGTCATTGTCGAGCCTCGTCTCCAGTATTTTGTTGAGCTTCCTTGACAGCGGGTTATTGGGCTGAGAAGACGCATTTGGGTTCTGTAATGCAGTGGAGCTATCAGTTGCAATGTCTAGTTTATTATCAGCCATCGTACACGAACACCTCCACGTCAACTTTCGGAAAGATGTTTTGGTCCGTCTGAAATTAACGTCCGGTCGGCGTGTACGTCCATGGAGGACAACGTTCCGCTACGCAGTTAATTATTTTTGCTAAAATACTTTACAGTTTTTTTTAAAGGGAAGAGGCCACTGGACTGATGACGATAATAACGGTGATGACATCATACAAATATAACTCTCAACTTTAGACTTCCTCACTTCTTGAAGAAGCTGTGTTATTATATAATTCCAAGTACTGAATAAAAACATTGATGCCGTGTAACAAGATATTCAAAGTTATTCTTTACATGGATTGAGTGAGAGGCTCTTTTAGTCAGTTTACTGGGTCGATATCTGAGTCAGATTAACTTTTAAAAGATAAGAGAGACGAGACCACAATTAAAAGAGATCCCCGATTTAAAGCGTGTTCAGGAGGTGCTGCGTTCATGTACATTTGGAAATATTCCACTTTTTCTGGATCCCCCTTAGGTTCTATAGAATGAAGATAATGGGTATAGTGGGATGACCTTGTGGTTAGTGAGGTGATGTCCCATCTACACAGGCCTGAGTTTAGTAACCTGTAGGCTAAAGTATGCGACTATCAGTGACGTGGCTGACTGTGCACCCCCCCCCCCCCCCCCCCCCAAAAAAAAGGGGGGCTTTTAAAGATACACAGATTTGTCTGCTATTTTTGACCTGTAACACACTAATTACAAACAGCTGATGCAATTGTGTATTCTCTTGCCTCAACATGGTGTAAAGCAAATTAATACGTTTACTTAAGTGTTGTTTATGGTTTTCAACTACTCAATCCTTTTCTGAGCAATTTGGTATTCTGTAAGATCTTTAATTACATGCTGTCCACAGAAATCAGAGGTACATTTTAATATTTTTGTGCCCTTTAATAGTGTCTATAAGTTATTAATAAGTAGCGTATCCTAGGCTAATATATACTTGTTTGCACAGGACGTAACGCAGTATCCTACAATATAAATGTTAATAAATCAGGCTTTTTAGACTAAAGTCTTCATCAATCAAGTCTTCCAAAAATATTCCTTTGGTTGTATTTATTGATCTACAGAAGACATTGACTCCAAAAGGTAACACGTTAATGTGAGAATACCTTTCCAACTCTGTCTCAAGACGTTAAGATATAAAGGCAGACTAAACATGCAAAAAAAAAAAAAAATATGATACACAACACATGAGCTCTGATCTGGTCTCTAAACATGTTTGCTGTTACAAAATGCGACATGAAAAATATCTATAACTTGCAAGTATACTATAGGCCTACTACACTAAAACTTTCATAACCTAGCTACAATTGCTTCCCTGTCTTTCATCGCCACGTCAAATCAATTGAGGTTTACTAGAATCAGGATGGTTGTTTCCAAGTCGAGCAGTTTACGAGGCATCCCTGAATGCGTCAGGAACATGAGGAGAATGATAGTAGCGGTGAGTCCAGCCTCTGGGTGGGGATTTGTGTGATTGATGGTCGCCTCCCGAGAGTGTTTCATGGACTCGCCCCCTCCCTCTCCCTCTCCCTCTCCCTCTTGCGCTCTCTCCCTCTCTGAGCAGGAATGTGGAAACGGGGAGTTCAGTCAGTCAGCGCTGCACGTTTCTGCACCGCACGCGAGTGAATAATTGACCTCGGTTAAATATATTGATGAGGAGGAAGTGATTTGTGAACGGTTTCTGCGGTCACTTTTTTTTTTGGAAGGTGGGAGGATTAACATTCTTCGGTCGAACGCATAATTCCCCTTCTCTTTTCCTCGACTGGAGAAAAGTTTGCTTTGAGACCCAACACAGCTGGAGTCAGCGGATGGGAATAACCTCTCAGTGGACACCGAGCGCACCTTTATTCCGGAGGTCTCCCAACATGTAAGCGGTCTTTTTCCTTTTTCTTTATTCTTGTTTTCATGATTTACATTCCGGCGGTGTGAGCACTGCGATAATACAGCGTGTCCCGCGAGGTAACGAAAAATCACTGCGATGTATGTTCCTGTAGTCGCTGCTCCTGCAGGGAGTGTTTCCTCAACTACATGTCCGGTTACTGTTGTACTTAATGGGTATTGCATGTGTTATTATAGTCCCACAGTTGTTATAGTTTCGCTCTGATATGTGTATACTATCGTAGTAAAGTTTATTATATGAATGCTATTGCTGTTTTGTAGGAGAGATATTATAGGACAGTATAGCCCCACCTGATAATGTTCCATTCATAGGCTACCTGTTGGGAGCTGGTTGTTATTATGCGTATTCAGGGCTGCCTTGAAGGTGCGGAATTTTGTGAACTAACTGCATTCCTGTGTGATTATAAAGGAAACAGAGAATAACTGTTCATCTCATCTTATCATACTTGAGTTGATAATGCATCAGCCAGAGTTTGATAATTGATTCAATTCAATTCAATTTATTTTTGTATAGCCCAAAATCACAAATTACAAATTTGCCTCAGAGGGCTTTACAATATGTATTTGACATCCTCTTGTCCCGGAACCCTCACATCGGAACAGGAAAAACTCCCCCAAAAAACCCCTTTAACGGGGAGAAAAGAGGAAGAAACCTTAGGGAGAGCAACAGAGGAGGGATCCCTCTCCCAGGATGGACAGAAGTGCAATAGATGTCATGTGTGGATAACTGAATTACAACACATTCAATGTATGACAATTGTGATGAATTGTGTTTCCGAATCGTATTGAAGATATTGAATAACTGTGCCTCTTATTAAACAAAGTCCAGTTTTGTTTAGTCTACTTATCTGCTTACTTCATCATTTAGGAAAAATCTTTGAAAAGAAAAAAAAAATAATAAGATTATTCCAAAAGCCAACAACTTGTTCCCACAGATGACTTTTTTGTGTTGTCTTCTCTGTGTCTCTTCCTCCTGACAGGGACCAGGAGTCACTGAGAAGGTGAAGGCTGCTAGTGATAAATGCTCACCGCGAGGCTTCCCTACCACACTGCGACTGCTCATATAACTGCTGTTAGTTCAGTGACTGTGTGAACCGCTCGCAGGCTTGTTTACCATGGCGTCTAGTCTCACATGCACGGGCGTTATCTGGGCCCTGCTGTCCCTGCTGTGCGCTGCCGCCTCCTGCGTTGGCTTCTTCATGCCCTACTGGCTGCTGGGGACACAGATGGACAAGCCGGTGTCCTTCGGCACGTTCCGCCGCTGCTCCTACCCGGTGAGGGACGAGGAGAGGCAGGCCACGGTGATGCTGGAGCAGTGCGGCCGCTACGCCTCCTTCCTCGGCATCCCCAGCCTGGAGTGGAGGATCTGCACGGTGGTGACGGGCGTGGGCTGCGGCCTCCTCCTGCTGGTGGCCCTCACAGCTCTCATGGGCTGCTGCATCTCTGACCTCATCTCACGTACAATCGGCCGCGTCGCCGGCGGCATGCAGTTTGTTGGAGGTGAGTTTATGTTTCTGTGTTTGTGTTCCCCCACCACTAGTGGGTGATTATCATCTGACTGTGGGTGTGCAGAGCCACGGCTCTGGTTAGAATTATGAGGCGATATGGGGGCTATCAAGATCACATGTGTCGTGATGGTTTTGCTTTGCACTGAACGATTCTATGTAACTCCTAAGATGTTTACAGAGAACTGTGAGGGTTTTAATTGTTGTGATTAACTTCTCATCAAACGTGATTTGTTCAGGAACACAAGATCACATTCATGAGGGAACAAGGATGCATAGAAATCTTAATAACCGTGAACATTTCACCTCGGGCTCCAGTTTTCTTGGCTAAGAAACCTGTGGTTAGCCCAGAGAAGCTGTCGTTTCCTCAGACACTTGGCTCCACAAGAAATGGAGCCCGCTTGAAGACATTGGGTCAGTTTACATTTCTTAACTCCTGACTGCAGTTTAAACATAGCACACACGATTCTGCATTCTGAGTCAATATTTGAAAGACTGTTTAAAAAAGAAATATACCACATTTACAAAGTGAATTGTTGATTTCACATTAAGTGTGTTGGTGCCAAAGATGTGTCTTTGGTCTCAATTAAGAAAGCATGGACTAGTTTTACTTCTCTTATGTGCGGCAGATTTTGGCATCAATTCAGATCTTCAGTTCTTTTAGTTCGACTGATGAAATGATTGAAAACCGAGCCAACGTGCCCAAAATATGTCAGCTTGGGTTTTCTGTTCTGGTTTTGATCCTTTAGAGTTGAAAAGAAACCCACGCCCTTTCTCTTTCTCTCTGCACAAATGGAGTCCTGTCCACGCTGAAGCCATGGAAAATGCCTTTTTGTTTGTTTGTTTGACTGCAATAAGTGTATGCGGCTCCGCACGGCACCAGCTTTGTTTATGTGCACTGTTGGCGTGTTCTCCCGGGGAGGCGAGGTCTGAGGGAAGGCTTCCACCGAAGCTGCAAGTTTCTCCGCCCCAGTTTAAGAAGCTGCGGCGCTCCGGCCCTCTCATTAACTCATAAAACGTTTGCTCGCATACTGTGGCTCACCACTCTGCTGTTTGCAATCCCCATCACTTCAGCCGGGCTTTAAAAAGTGATGTGACAGAAAAGCAGGTTGCCTGCAGATTTGACAGAGCTGCCAGGTTTTTTTCCCCAGAAGGATAAATCTGCAGAGGGCCACCACAACGTGTTATGTCCTAGTTCTTAGCTGCTTTGGAACGTCAGTATTAATGATGTATAATATGGAGGATGATTAAGGTGAAGGCTGGTTGGCTTATTCCAGAAATGTGCACTTTTATGTAAGGAAAGCTCCTTTTAAGCTCCAAGCAACCCCATACATAGAGTATTACAGCAAGATGCTATTTTTGGTTATAGGATTAAAAAAAAAAAAAAAATCCCTGTCTGTCTTTCTTGCAGTTTCTCTCTTTTCGTTGACTCACAAATCCAGCACCGGAGTGAATTGAGATGGAGGGGAGAGCGAAGGAAGGCGGGGTCCAATACAAGGGGCACCGCTCGGTTCTTTCTTAACTTGAATGCTGGCGAGCCAAAGGGCAGAGATGTCTCAGAAGGGCTAATTGGAAGTGACACAATTGGGAAGCTCAGTGGGCCGCTCCGTGCATTGTCTTCTACCGCTCGCGAAGAGTGCACAAATGTCAGGGTGAATTGGGAGAGAGAAGAAGAAAAAGAAAGACCTGATCATTGAAACATTCTGCATTCACTTGTTATTAACCGAGAATCTCACTGAGAGATGCCTGGGGGGGGGGGGGGGGGGGGGGGGGGGGGTGGCCATATCGAACTGTGTGCCGAGAGATGTGATCAAATCTCAGCGATTAGCGGGAACAGTGACAGGGACTAAACGAGGAGGAACAGTTGGCATTTTGTTGTTGGCCAGATGTAAAAGAGCCCCGTGGTTCGCCGTGTGATGCCGGTGTCTTCCTCCTTTTGTGTTTCCTCTGCTCCTATTGTCGGCCACTAATGAAGAGTGTCTTACCAGAGAGGCCGGGGGCCTCTGGGCCGCCACGAGGAAAACATCCACTTTAATATCTCCCTGCAATTTATCTCAATCCCAGGGATTAGATTAGAGCAGAAAGGATCTATCAGCGCTTTACCTCATTAGCCGCAGCCCCGGACTGAAAGAGTATACCTTTTAACAATAGCTGTTATTGTTTCTCGTTGTTGTTGTTGTTTACCTCTTGTAATGCTGCTTTCTCCCGGTTCACTTGTGGGCAAGTTGCTCCAGAGCTTGGTTAATTGCTTATGGCAAAGGCCCAAATTTCCTCTCCGGGCCAGAGCGCTTCGGTCTGAGTATGAGACTATGAGACTATGAGACGGTTCTGGCTCATAAATCAAAGGCCTGAGCGCTCTGCACTGCTTACACTAAACAACCGCCTGCGCGGTAATTTCTTGTCTTAGTTATGCAGCGGTGCGAAATCTGTGGCACAGATGGGAGGTTCAGACTTTAAAAGATTTTTGACTTGGATTTGGTTGTTAGGGATTTTGATCCACCCCCCCACCCCCTGCAGAGCCTCGCCTTGTCTTTTGGGTTCCTCATGCACAGCGGGGGGGGGGAAAGCTGTTTAACGTTTGTTTTCCACGGGCTCGATACAAGACCTCAGTGTACCTTTTTAAGTACTTTGTATCTCCCCTCGGCACAATAAGCTGCCTTTGATTTATTCTTTGGTGTCTTTTTCGCTGTTTATTTCCTCTCTTTCCTCTCTGCGCCTGACAGGTGATTTTGTTTTGACATTTTTTGCTATTTGATCGCCTCCCGATGACTGACACTTTGACAGGCTCCGGGAGTGGACGACGGGTCTGCTCCATCCCCAATTAAATATAAGGGATAGTGATGGGAGCGTGGGGGTGCTTTTTGTAATACTGAGTTGCTATTTTCACTTTATAATATTTCTGATTAGTAGGAGGCTTATAAAAGTGAGACGCCTCGTCTGCTCATGGGAGCACTTGGGAATGTTTTCGATATGGCAGGGAAACAAACTTAAAATGTGACTTTCTGAAATGACGGCGGTGCAGTTGGAGTTGGGGGAAGAACACCGTGCCGAAAAAAGGAGACAGTCGGGGCTGGATGCCAGATTTCTAAAAGAGAGTGCTTTAAATTGCTGTCTGTGCTAGAGCCAGAGCTAAATTCAAAGGCACGTTAAAATAGCTATATCGTCACTGTGCACTGATCTGATGTCATTATATACCATTTTTTATGGAGGTCTCTGAAGTTTTGGTGATGTCCATTTAGTGGCATGAATTGCAAATTTAGACCCAGTTTCTACACCCCGTTGCCCTTTTCAAGCCAATCAATCAAATACAACTGCTGTGATCGCCGAAACCGAGTTTCCAAAGGTTGATTTGCAGCATGTGAAGTCCAAATAACATCACAAGTCACATTAGGAGAGGCAGTGATAAAGCATTGTTCCAAAACATGCCTTAAATCTCTAAGAGATATTGCCTTGACCCGCGGAGAATGTCAAATGGACTGAGATCACTTGAGCTCTTGATAAAAATGTCAGGAGATATAGCTGCGCAAGGCTGCAGGAGAAATGCTATATTTTTTTTTATTGAGAAAGTGCTGAACCGCCACGTCCTTCAAATTGAAGGCGAAAATAACAGGACAAACAATATGATGCATTATAGGCTGCAGTTGGCCTCTTTCGGGGAGTTTGTTGGGGCAGTTTGTATGGTGCAGGCAGAGGACGTCTGCTGTTTCAGAGGAGGTGCAGACCTACTGCATACGGTTTTCTGTCCCGAAGGGATGTGGAGAAAAAAAAAGAAGTTTATAACAGCCCAACGTAGCATATTTCACTGCCATACTGCCATAAGGGAAGGTTGCGGTCAGCAGGGAATCCATACAGTCTAATTTTGTCTGTCATTGTTGGGAGAAGTGCCGAGAACTCTTTACAGTTTTAGCAGGAATTTTCAATGCCATCGCTCCGGGATGGGCAAAAAGCATGTTTTATTGATTAGAGACATTTAATGACTATTACATGAAATATTACCCCTGGGTTCTGACAGTCCTTTGATGAAATGAGATTAGAGAAATGTGGGTTTTCTTCCCCATGCATCTCTGCTTTGTGACGCTCCCACGTAAGGTCTTTCAGAGAGAGATGACAAACTCGCAATTTATTTGACATGCGTTTATGCCTCGAACCGCTTTTGAAAACTTGTGAAATGGATTCTTTTTTTTTTGTTGTATTTCTTTAAAGCGGAATTGAAGATCAGCCCAGTGAGAGTGAAAGTAGAAGGCTGGTTTGTCTGAACAAAAGGATATGTTTGTGGGTGAAGCAATGCGACGCCCTGGGTCTATAGCCTCCATATGGTGCACAGGGCCTGTTGGCCGCGCTGGTTGAGTACTCCCCCCCCCCCCCCCCCCCCCCACACCTGCCTCCGGTGAAGCTGCAGTTGATCAGAACCATCAAATAATTGGCAGTGTTGCCTGCTGGGAAAGCTTCTCCATTTCGTTTGCTGGTTGATTGGCTCCGTTCACATCTCAGTGCCAGCATCTCGTTTGCCCACATTGGTGTGCGATGCCAGTAAGTGAACAATATGAAGCCGCAGAGAGGATGAAACACACATGAAATACTACTTTCAACTCCCGGTCTGTCTCACTGAAGTTTGCCCCCTCATCCTCCTGAGTAGCTCTATTGTTCCCCCAGAGGTGACCCGTAACATGTAATACAGTATCCCGGTCATGTGTCACATCTGCCCGCACTACCTCCGTGGCTCAGAGTGTATGTCAAGGGCATGGCCGCGAACGATACATTTAAAGACATGTAAATAAATTACAGATGGGCTGCTATTTTGGCTTCCGCGATGTTGCCGAGGGCTTTTTGGCACAGGAGCGTGTTGTCCTGTTCGAGAGCCATACCAACACAGCCGGGAGCTTTGTCCTTGTGTCGGCTTTGTGAGCTCTTGCCAGCTGGATCCCGCCCAGTCCCAGAATGTGTGCTTCCACTCCCCTCTCACCATCAGCACTCATTTTCGAGAGGTACAACCAAATGAAATCCGCATCCGCACGAGGACGACTTCGGGATGAAGAGCTCATGTGTCCCGGGGGGGAATATTCTGTCTGGGGCAGCGTCTCTTGTCAGTCATGTCGGATCGCGAGACATTTCCGCGACGATGGATAAATATTCCCCGACACGCCTTTTTATCCTTTTACTCCCCAAAAACCTATCTGTATTCCTTCCTCCTCAAAGGCCTGCCAGTTTGATGTGACGATGATGGACTACACTGTCTCATCTGCCATGTAGGCATTGCATAAAGCTAATGAGATAGCACCGGCCCATATGTTTGAGAGGAGGAAGCCAGGCCTTTTCACTACGGACACGAGTCTTGTGTAATGTTTTTTTTTGGAACGCTATCTTGCTCTTCATCGCTCGCGTTTCCGGCCACTGATGGTTATAAAGTGGACGTCTCTTCCTCCGGGTTGATTGATCACCTACAGTGCAGACCCCTTTTGCAACACTCTAATGAGCTCATTGAGCCTGGCAGCTATTTTCTGCTCAACATACAGTTCCCTAAACCCCCACCAACATCACCACAAGGGTGTTTGGAGTCAGAGCGGTGAAACGAAGCCTCTGCACCGCAGGCAGTCTATTCTCTCTAACACTCTCTATCCCCCCCCCCCCCCCCCCCCTCCTTTTTCTAGCCTTTCGGGTTACAGTATTATTTCCAATGCTCTCACTCTTTAACTTTCTATTCCAGCCATGTTTCACCTTTCGCCTAATTATGTTGTCTGTCCACCCCTCTGTGTCCTTCCTCTCTCCTTCTCCATCTCCTTCCCTCACTCTCCTCCTCCTTGCAGTGGGTGTCTGTCATTAAGAAAAGAAAAAAAAATGGATTGGGCCAGTACACAGTGACCCAAAGAGTGGACCTGGGCTCAGCCACAAAGACAGAAAGAGTGAACGGATGAAAGAAAACAAAGAGTGAGACGGAAACAGAGAGAAACAGGGCGGAAAGCCCAGCATCAACAGGGATTTACTTTTGTCAAACAGGAAGTCTGGGCAACCAAAGGACAGACAGAAGGGTTATTTCAGTCTGTTCCTCTGTTAAGTCATTGTTTTCACTGCCATAGTAGCAGGCGTGCTGCACATCGGGTTGTTTTTGTCACTCGGAACAAAACTGTTCCAGAAAACGTGTCTGGTGTGTCTGCATTCGTGCCCGGCATTAATGCGGCTATAAAAAAACCAAGCCAGTTGTGGGGAATAAATTAATTTGGGAAATCAATAAATGATTGCCAAGCAACAATGTCAAACATTTGCTGGTTCCAGGCCAGCAAACCAAATGTGAGGATTCTCTTTGTTTCATTTATCAATGTAACTAAAAAAATCTTTTTTGGTTTGTGGATGTTGGTTAGACAAAATAAGCTCAAAGAGTTAGCCATGCTGGCGGCTGAATGCTAACACCAGCATGGCTACACGATCACAATAACTATGCCAGGATGCTAGCTGTTTAGCAGGTATAATGTTAACCACGTTCACCATCTTGGTTTAGCGTGCTAGCGTGCTAATGTTTAACTCACATATATATTGGAACTCAGGAAGCTAATTCACTTCCTTGTGAAGAGTTTGTTTGTTTCCTCAGGAGATTACCCACGGTGTTCTTCTCTGCTCTAGCAGACAGGGCGAAGCAGTCAGAAAAGTAATTGCTAACACATATCACGTCTTTGCCGCTGACACCTAAAACAGTGAATATGTGTGAACCACAGCTCAGGCAGATGCTTAACAGATGGTGGAGGCTCCGCTCCTCTGTATCACTGGTGACACGCATTGTGGAGGGCATGTTTGGTGTCAGTGCCCTAGCCTGTACTTGCAGTGAGCAACACTTGAGTCACAGGTAGGGATACAAGAATAAACCCCTTTCATGTAGTCTGAGCCATCTTAGGCCTTGTTTCTGTGGCAGATAACTAAACCCCCACTGTGTGAACAGAAACACGAAGAGAGAACAAGAGAAAGAAAAAAAACAGAAAAACAGTTTCCCTTAACTTCCCCACATGTTATGTCTAATTAGAGATGAAGAAGATGGAAAGCCCACATTTGACCTGTTAGACATCTCTGAGGGAGTCAGAGGCCATGAGTCTGCTGAATAAATGAATAAGTATGGATTGGATGGATTGGGCCTGAGTCCTGTGGGATAAAGTAGTTTGCTCAGTATGCATACCCTGTTTTACAGTCTCAGAGGCATCGTGCCTTTAACACTGCAGTTAATTGTACCCTGTTCCTCCTAGTGAGGGGGAATGTGGGGTCAATACTCCTTTTGTGCTGCCTTCTCGTAGGTCAAACAGCGGGCCAGCAAAGAAATAGAATATGGGCTGGATTTGCGAATACAAATGGCAGCGTATAATAGCCGAGATAAAGTCTATTTTTGGCAAAAGAATCCACAGTAATTGCCTATCTTTAGTTTCTTTACCCTCAAACCAAAGATATATTATATTTTACACTTCCCTGTCCCAAAGAGCCATTGCGAAATACCCTCTTAAGAACGATCAACTTTTTCTCCTTTTCGCCACTTTGACTCCTGGATGTCTCATTTAATTTGACTCAGTGTGTCTGAGCATCTCCCGCATCTCATCCCCGAGCGGCCAGAAATAAGCATTAGGAGCTGCACGAAGAGCCAGAGCTCTCATGGGCGGTAATGTGTGGAAAAAGAGTCGCCTCTGTCTCCGGGTGAATTAGATCAGGGTCAGTGTGCAGCTCCGGGACACAAGCTTTGGTCACTCCAACACATGCGGCCGCGCTGCTAGACAGCGAGGACAGGTGAAGGTGGCGTAAAAGGCAGCTGGAGATGAGATCAGAGGAGGACGGGGGGAGTGGTGTCACCTGTGCACTTGTCCGTCACCAGTGGCCCTCAGTCTGTTGATCACTTTGTGGCGGCGGTTGCATGTGTGAAAGGGACATGTGCTCTTGTAAAGTGTGAAGTTGTTGCTTCCTGTGTCCATTAGTGTTTGTTTGAGAGTGCTGGTAGTTTAGCCTGCATGAGGCCGAGTTTATTAATGTCCCGTGTGCTGAGGCCAGGGCCTGCCTTCACTGTCTGCCTTAAGTAATGCTGGGAATTTAGGGTAAATATATTCTGGTGACCCCCCCCTCCCCTCCAACAAAACTCCCCCATCCTCACAACCAGTTTAATTTGAGGCTTTTAATGAGTGCGTTTGCATGTGTTGCACAAGAGAAAGTGTTAGAGTTGAATAAATTCCACAGCTTCCCTCTTGTTGTCGTTGCAGCAGCGGGCTAAAATCTATATTTAGCTTGTGATCGTGCTAACAGAGGCAAGGATTTTTCCGTTATGAATTCATCCCATATAAATTAGAGGCGCCAAGGCCCTTGAGAGAATGAGCGTTTGTGTGTTTTAGTGATCAATACAAATAAGAATTCCTTTGAAGGAACGGTCTGTGCATTCTGGCTTTTTTTGATGCCTTGCAGAAACACACCATCAAAGGCACCTTGGCGAAGCAAAATGTCACTCCCGTCATTATCATAAAATGACAAACCCGTAATTGTGCCGCATGGAATTATGTCTCAGGAAAAGAAAAAAAAAGTGCATGGCTCAGTTTTTATAAGGCTGACACAAGCTGAACAATAATCTCCATTTTGTGGCCCAGGTCTCTGCTTGTGGAGACTGGGGAGGGTTTAGTGTTTGGGTGGAAGGCGACACAGTGTGATTCCAGTTCTGCTTTGCTTCCCAGACTCTCATTCCAGCTGGTCAGCTGCAGTTGGGTGTCTCCCCCTTATAGGATCTGGTTTCCACAGCAGCAGGGGGTGCAGACCCGAAGCAGAGAGAGACAGGGAGGGAGGATCAACATTTGGAGAAATCCAAGAGTCTTGTAGCTGTCAGGGTTTTGTTGCTTAAGATAAACAAGTTAAGCAACAAGTTGCCTTTAGATTCAAGAATACAACACACCACCACCATTCTGCTGATTGGAGTTTAGCTCAAAAAACACGTTTTTAAATGTGTATTCAAGCCTCAACAGTTAAAGAGCACTTTGTTTACTGGCCTTGTGAGCCCAAACGAGAGACGAAAAACAAAACCTGGCGAGAGAGAGAACCTGAAGTCAAGCATTTACCCCATCTAGCCAGCAGACAAAGGTTGTGAAAGTGCTCTGGAATAAGAGGCCCCTGAGATGAAACGCCCGTAAGACAGACTGGCTGGATGTATTTTGAGCCGCTCCGTCCAAAATGCTGCCCTGTGAAAGCATAACGCAGGGTCTCTGGAATGCTCCAAGAGAGCTCCATCGCAGAGAGAGCCGGAGGAGGCTATAAACAGGAGAGCAGACGTGCTCTACCCATATTTGTATGTGTTTGGGTAGATCAGCAAGAGCCGAGGGCCTTATATAGGGTTGTTGTGGAAAAACAGCTTGGTGGAAGAGCTGCGCAGACCTGTCTGAGGTTGGGAAGCGATTGTTAAACGCCATCCAGAGACAATTGTAAGACATGGAATAATGTCGGAGTTCAAACCTGAGGAACTTGTTCGGACAAGTTGTGTCAGTTACAAATAGCTGTTTGGTAGGTGGTGATAATGATATCAGCAGCGATACCTTATCTCTTTCCTCACCTGCCCTCCATGCCCGCTCCGCCCCCTCCCCTGCCGCTTCCATGCCCTTTATTACCGTTAGTCACATTATTCTCTTTTCTGTTTTCACTCAAGTCTTGCTTGACTCATGTGTGTGTTTCCTTTGCTTGAACAGAAACAAAATGACACCGAACACTGAAATGAAAAGCTGCAAAGTTCCGCTGCTTTCCAAAAGGGGAGCACGGGAACAAAGGTACTCTTTGATCCAGCAGAGTGACTTTGCTCTCTGCACCAATTCTGTCTCTGGACCAGTCTGAGCCCCTTCCCCCCCGGTGTGGTTCTCCCAGGCCTGATGAGCCAACTACACCCAGTCCCTGGCCCACGGGCTCGCCGGGGGGTCACCATGGCAACGGCGACCTGGCTCTAGTTACCGTCACATCGGAGTACGACCGAAACTTATCACGGGAGTGATTGAGAGTCACACTGTGACCGAACCCCGGGCTTTTTAATCACATATTCCAGCTATTGCTGCTCTCTCCAGCGGGAGAGGGTGTGGACGAATCAAAATGATCAAATGTGACTTATTCTCTGGCTTTATAGACTCACCAACATAATGAAAACAACAATCATCAGTGTGTAGCTCCAAGATAATACAAACACTCCACCGCCACCATCATTTGTATGCTTTGTCTCATTTAAAATACATTGTCGCCAGAAAGAGTAATCTAACTCCATTCAGAAGCGAAAATGGGATCAAATTATTATTATTTTCTGGCAACGGTTGTGCGGTTCTAGTATCCAACATCTGAAAGAAGTATTGATTTTTTCTTGTGAAACACATGAACCTCAATTTTAGTCTCTACAACCAAGTGCTGTAGCATGTAAGTGCCATTGCATGGGGAAATTGGAAGAGAACCTCAATGTTTGTTAACAGACACAACTAAAGACAAAAGGTGTCACCTGTTCGGGTGAAGCAGAGGGGAGGATTTGTAATTACAGAGTGATTCTACGTAGAGCCATGCCCTTGGGAGGTGAAGCGTACTGCTCCGCTGCCAGTGATATCACTCACATCTACTTATCTCCAGCACCGCCAGCTAAGACTTGATCATTAGTGAATGTGTCGCTATCGTGCCCGTCCTGATCGCGCTACTCTAATGCCGGTCCTTTGTTGGCATTCCCCTCAGGGCAACTCCCTTTCCTGCCTCCCGCTGCCTCCCGTCTCTCTGCTAGAGCACGTATAGAGGCAGGAAAAACGAAAGATACGGCTCGCATTAGAAAATTGTCAGGGGTGGCTGCTCGAACGGAAGTTGGCTCTTTCACAAGGCACGTATTCATGTGATCATTTCAGACAAATAGAAGGAGATTCAGCTGATCGCTTGTCATAACAACGTAATTTCAGAGGCCGTCTAGAAGTCAGTGTTATTTTTCCCAACAATGCTGGATCTCTGCGAGATCCGCCGGATCAGGAAGTGAAGTCCTTCAAAAGCTGTTCTGCTCAACATGTTCCGGCCTGACCGTGATGGGCTTCGCCATCTGACGTTTGACGATAACCACAGAGGAAGTGGTTGGCCGGAGTGTGCATTTTTTATTTTATTTTTTTTCCAAATGGGAAGCACTCAGCTTCACTCATGACGGATGCCGAATGGCTCGTCTTGTCCAAAGAGGGAGATAATAGAAGCGGAGAAGTCAGGCACTCAAGGCCTGCTGATAAAACAGCAGCCATGCAGCAGAGTGGACAAAGAGTAGCTTGTATTATTTTGATCGCCTCCATGATATCTGATTTTTCCGTGTGTCCCGCCCAGAAATGAAATGTTACCCAATGTCGGGCGTTTTTTCCGCCTCTGTAACTGCATCAGCTCTCTGGAGTGAGGTGGCAGAGGTGGCTATTATAGAGGGAGGCGACTTTGACATCCGTCATCCAGTAGTTGCACTGCCCATCACCCATGAACAGCAGTGACATCAAGGTCAGTCTGTAAGCCATCCGGTAAAACGACCCAGGCTGCATGCACAAAATGTCAATAAAAGCAGAGACACAGAGACCCTGCAGTACCCTTCTGGGTTTTGGCCACTAAATGTCCATTATTATCTCAGCGTCTTCCCCTCCAGCCAGTGTCCGGAGCTCTGAGATCATTTGGCTTCCACTTCCATCAACAATGCAGTTGAAGATGAGTTATCCATTATTTTCTTTTGCCTGTCAAAAGAGATGAGAAACAGCTGAAAAGCATGTGGCCTTGTTGGCTGTTGATCCGTGCTGGAAATGTCATCTGGGATACGAGCAGGATTTTATTATGTATCTTGGTGAATGCATCCCGTGTGATCAACTTTTTGGATCAGACTGTGAAGCAAGAGCTGCACCGTCTTATGGAGATTCAAGTGGCTGCTCTGCAGTCTGCTCTGCTGGAGAGACTGGTTTATCTGTCTATTCTACAATGCAGTTTGATTAGTAGGGCTCCACTGACCCGACTGTTTCAGTCCAGATACTGATAGCCATGCCAGGGCTATCGGCCGATACCGAGCACTGATCCGATACCAGTGTCTCTCTACAGTGTAAGGCAACATCAGGCGTGGCTTAAACATTGCTTCCTTACATTTGTAAAATAAAATGAACTGTTATTCATTGTTGAAATAATAAGACATGCAACAGTAACTTGGTAAAAAAATCTCCAAAAGTGTAAACCTTTTTATACAGGAATTACATTTCCAGTATATAATAGTAGATAATAGATATAATATATATAGTATATAAACAGAGAAGTGAATTGAGTAGATCAGCCCGTTCCATAGATTTCTGATCCAGCTATTTGAGTCAGTATTGGCCCAATGTCCGATATTGGTATTGGCACATCCTTATCGACTAGTTGATGTAATCAACAGATTTGTTAAACTGAGTTTTACACACACATAAGCACCACTTTAAATCTTGTGTTAACTAGCAAAGTGCTCATAAGATCCTCAGAAATAAATCATTCAGCGTGAAAAAGTTTCTCTCTAAAGCTGCCAGCAGTCATTTAACTGTAAAGCATCAATATAACTATATTAAAAAGCCCATTTAGGATTGAAAATATGTTATAACGAGACAGGAAAAAAAGAAGAGACGAAAAAT
Source organism: Anarhichas minor (assembly GCF_050575085.1). Classification (NCBI taxonomy): domain Eukaryota; kingdom Metazoa; phylum Chordata; class Actinopteri; order Perciformes; family Anarhichadidae; genus Anarhichas; species Anarhichas minor. The sequence goes on from NW_027466472.1 coordinate 17,108,129, forward strand.
GTCACAGTTTTCAAATGAAATCTCAGAAGACTGCTCTCCCAACGGTTTGTAGCTTTTATGTGCCGGTGAATCTCACAGTCTCTGCCCGTTCTTCCGGCTCGCAACCCAAAGGAAAGGGCATGCTGAAGCAAACATGGCAAATATATGGTTGCTGGTCAATCCACAGCTTTGCTCTCCATCCTCCAGAGACACTTAGAGTGAAAGACTTGAGAGGAGCCGAGCACTTTTTTTTCCCTGAACATTTGTCGGCCGGATACCGGCAACTGGCGCGTGGAGATTTCCCCGGCGATATCCATTCAGTTTGAGAAGAGAGCATTTATACCACACGTACGCCACTCCAAACTTCAAACAAAAAAGGCTCTGGTGTTTTACAATTACTTCCAGCGTAGTCACTATGAGATCGTTTTCCCTGCTGTACCGTGTGATGGAGGGATAGCAGCCCACAGTGAAAACCTGCATGGGTTGATAAGAAAAAAAACAGATACACAAATGTGATGAAGTAACTGATTGGTTCTTAAATACTTCTTTGGGCAAGAGTTTGTGATTTCCTTGATGAAAAAAAAAGAGTTTTCCTTCTGAAATCGTGTCAGAAGCTCCACTGAGTTTTCACAAACATCCTCTTTCTTGGAAGGCAACTGAACAAAAACAACATTTCAAAAGCAGACAGCTCGTATCATCTGGGATTTTTAAAGGTGTGATGTCGTCGAGCCAAAGTATTCAAACAGTCATCCTTCCCGCCTGCCTATTGATGGGCTCTCTCTCAGCAGGGTGTCGCCGAGTCAGGAAGACACCTGCCCTAAGAGCCACGGTGATCTGTAATAATCATGATCAAAGCTCGGGATCCGTCAGCTGGGAGCCCGGCAGTGTCCTAGCTCTAGGAGGCTTTGTTGTTCTGAGCGTGCTCTTCTACCTTTTGACGAGCCCCGCAGGCAGTTACACAGGAGGCGGGTGGTGGGACGGTGCAGGGTGGAGACTCCAGCAGGCACCAGGCCCGGGGCTTGTGACAGGGGCGTGTGCAGGACTTATTGATCTGTGAAAAGAGATATACATCCTCTCCGTAGCTACCGACTGACCACTACTTGGCACTTGATGATGAATGGCTTTCGGCTGCCTTCGCTGCGTGCTCTGGATGTGTTTCTCCTAACCCTCTGTCTTTTTTTTAATCTTCATTCTTCACATGCAGCACTTTCATCTTCTCTCAGATTTTGTCTTCTGCCTTAAACCCCCCCCCCCCCCCCCCAAATGATCGATCCTATGTCGCACGTCGAGCAATTAAGTACCCCCCCCCCCCCCACCTTCCTCGCACTCCAGCTAAACATACCATCCTCAAACATCCTCCTCCATCTCGCCGCTTTGTGGTAATTACTCCGCTGTTAGACCTTGAGCTTGAGAAGTAACACCTAACCAAGGGCAACGTGTCGCGTGCAGAGCAGGACTGTGATTCATTGGCATGTATATGGCTGGCTATATATCTTCAGGAAGCAGTAATGGGTGGGGGTGGTGGAGTGAACGTGGGGGTGGGGAAATGGGCTGTTGTCGCTTGAGTGGCTGCTAATGTGGTTTGGCCAGTGATAATATGAAACAATTGGAAGGACGATCTGTTATTATTATGTTCCCGGGGGCCTAAACAGTACACACAAAGTGTGCATGATCCATATTAATACGTACAGGGGTGCAGCTCATTTCCTTGAGCCCAAGGTGACGCCTTCAAATTGCTTGTTTTGTCCAACCAGCACTCCACTACATTAGGGTATTCAAATTACTTTATACTAAACAGTTGCATTTCAATTTTCTGCCGATTGAATAATTGATTATTTGGCTAATTGTTTCAGCAATAGTATATCCTTTATATTACTTTATAGAAATGTTCTGAATATCTCACACCCGGGATCACATGTTGGCTGCTCCACTGTTGAAGTATAAAGAGAAGAAGCACTCCACCCTCTCTCTCCCTCTCCACCCATCCTTTCTGCTGTGGCACGTCAACTGTGATCCAGACCTAATCAACCAGCCCAATAGTGAGGTCCCTGCAGGGAACCAGGGGGGCCCCCAGGCCCAGCACCACTGCCTCATCCGTCTTCAAGACAGGCTGCAGGCGGGGGCCAGCCTAGTGCAGAGCTACGAGGGGATGCGGAACCCCGAAGCCTTCATCTGATCACCAGGTGGGCACCGGAGCGGCGGCCTGGCCCAAACCTCCCCCCTCTAATTTCCGGCGGTGAGCGTGTAAATTAAAATAAGTGAAGACGGCCCTTTTTTCCCTGCGGGGAGCCTCCAGCTTCCTCGGAGGCAACAAGCATGCGTGACCGCGCTCAGAGGTGACGGTGAGCAAACAGCCCGGGAGGTTAGATTCACTGGCTCTGCTGTTTGTGCCTTTTCCTGTTTCCCACGACGGGCTGCATTTCGTTTTGGAAGCTGCTCACATATCGCACATAAATATTTGCTGAAACAACATCTTGTATTTTTGTCTTCCCCCCCCCCCCTTGTTGCAAATTTCCGTCGTAGCTCTGTCACGTAGCCAGATTAGAGCAAACAATCATTCGCGCAGTTATGCAAACACAAGCACATGGTGCAGAGGCAGCCAAAGATGCTCCCCATCAGTGTTTGTTCTCGGCTGAGCTAAAAAGCAGGAAGACAAAGAAGTGTTTGCAAGTCATTTGTGTGCTATTTTTTTGGGGGGGCTTGTGTTTTGTCACACAATGCATCCGCCTGACTAGTTTGAGGGCTTCACAGTCTGTTTGAGCAGCATTGTGTGAATCTTTAGGAGTCAGTATTTGGCTTATTATTCTGGCTCGTATATAATTCAGCATTAAACATTAAAGCTCCGTCAGTCAGACAGACGGCCTCATGGTGAGTTATTTACTCTGGCAAGTACACTCAGAAAGTCTTGCAATCGTGGCAAAGTGACTGACGGGTTGCCCCCGACCGAGCCCCTTGTTTGTTCCTTTCGAGAGGAAGTCAAATACAGCTTCAACAAACTTCAACGTAACACTTCAGCGAAGGAGACAAACGGCACGTTTCAGCTGAAGCCAGATGCTGATTAATCATCAGATTAGAAATTTTAAAAGTGTTGCAGTTTTTTTTTCCAGCTGAAAAATAGCCCATGAAATGAGGCATTTGAGATAGCGGCTCATCTTTAGCCTTCCCTTCCCTCATTTCACCCACTTCTCCCTGCACCAGCACACTGGGTAAAGAATACATTAGAGTGTAATGAAATAAGGGCTTTTAAAGAAAGATCTGAATTGAGTGTCAGTCACGGGTAGACGATCACATTACCAGTTGTCCGTTGCAATGACTTTCCTTCCCATTAAGGGGTATTATGATCTCCTCTAAAATATATTTATAGGGGAAATGGACTCGTGTCTGTGCTGCTGAAATGTTCTGGAATACACTTTGCTGTTCTTTTTCTCGTTGTCGACGCCTGGGTGTTTTTTCTGTTGAGGCTTCATTAGATCAGAAAATCTTCTTTTGGTAGCGCGCCTTCCTGCCCTACATTTCCTGTGCATTTACACAAAATGAAAGACACCTACTCTTGCTCCATTTGTAAGTACGAATACTTGAAAGCCCAGCTCGTCTTTATATAGAGGTAAAAAGAGATTCAGACATGGAAGTCAGAGGGTAAGGATGGCTTTTAATCAGCCTCTCCCTCTTCCGTGCCCCAAACCTCAGCTCCGTTACCTCCTCTCTGTTCCCCTCCCTTTCAGCGGCTGCTGAAGGTTGATGGGAGCTGAGGCTGGGGGAGGGTTGTGGAAGGAAAGGAGCTCTGGAGGCCGCCTGTGGAATCTTTGCATACCACCAGAGAAAGTGGGAGGGATTTCTTTTTCACCTCTGCAGGCTCCACGCCCCCCCCCCCCCCTCTTCATCCCAATGCCTCCCAGCCAGCATCATAAACTGTGCAGCAGCAGCTGGTGACAGAGAAGAAGACGGAGAGAGGAGCGACACGCTGCTATCTCACTTACCATCTTCTTTAAATAAAGGCCTGTAAGCAGAGTGTTGGGGGGGGGGGGGCAGATTACGCTGAAGAGAGCGGAAGATGTGGCACCCGTCCCGACAACCAATCATCAGATGCAGCAGATCTAAATCAAGCGCCCCCCCCCCTCCTGCTATAAATACAATTGAAAACAGGCAGACAGAATAATAAGCGGCAGCATATGCTGTGGTCAACCTCTGTGGATGCTATTCCTCCATGCTTTGCATTTCTCCTCTGAATTCATCCATGAAGGCACTCAGTTTAGCACGCACCACAGCAGAGGAAGCCCAGGCAGCAGGACATGCCAGTCAGACCGGTGGCCTCTATTTTCATGCTGAGGAAAAAAAAACAAGTTGCACCCAATGAAAATGAAGTTCAGCGATAAAATGCCGCATTCACCTTTACGGTCCAGCAACTGCTCGATATTAGCAGAGACTCGCTATTCTGTAATTGAATGTCGAACAAGGGGCCAGTTGGGTTAAAAGCTGCTGTGGTCTTTGATTTTTTTTCTCCCTTCCCCCCCCCTCCTCCTATCAGGTATCATGATCTCTGGATGGGTGGAGGAGTGTTCACTTTGTTGGCCCACAAGGATCAATTAAGCCATCAGGAGGGAGAGACAGTAATAAGACATGTAATGGAAGGCTTGGGTTCCTTGGGGAGCGGCGTTAAATTCATCACCGCCTCGCTTTCACACATTTATCACTGGCACATTACAACTTGTAATCAGTCACAGATGTCAGGGGTGGTGCCGAGTTGACACTGGTATCAGTAACTGCATAATGCCTTAATGTACGTCCCACGCAGGGCGCTATGTGAGCACCTCGTGTGGACAGATGGATTTGATTCGATAAACTATTTTTAACACACAATTAATTTATATTATTAGATGGAAGATGTTCATTGCAAAATGGGTAAAAGTTTCAGTTTCCTTACAACATGATGCGGGTGCATACAAAAATAGAGTGGTAACACCTTCTCACCTTCTCAACACACAAAGTGTGATCCTGGGGTACGAATGCTTCACCTTTATAATTGTAACACGTACTCCACATGTCTGTCTGCCGCCACAGTTTGGGAAATCAATTTACAGCTCTCTCTCCAGATTTGGTTTTCACACTTCCTTCCACCGCAAGTTGGTTTCAGTCTAACACTGCTGGTGGCAAAAAATGCAAAACAAAAAAACAAACGCCTTTTGTCAGAATACACAAAATGATTGTTTTGAATTCCTTCCAACCAAATCACAATACAGCCCAACTCCCACGCGGAGGAGATAATGGGCGAGTTTACGTGTTGTGACGCCAAGATGAAGTGCAGCGACAGTTTCCGTCCAGCGGTTCAGTGTTTGCTGACCAGAATGCTGCTGCACTGCACCTTGTAATTTCTGCGTTTTGGAATGAAACGGTTCGCTCACACTGCCAACCCGCAAATTTAACTCATTGTGGTCTGGAGAAGAATTCCACCACACTGTACAGCAAGTGACAGACAGTGCTCTCCTTCACTCGTACATTATTATAAACCGTTCCTGCACCTGACTGGAGGAACACGCCGCTCACTTGGCTGTCCCCCAGCTTTCCTTGTGACTTCCTTCGGAATAGGTATAAAGAGTTATCGTTAACATCGTCACAAATCATCCAGGAAAACTGGTCAGAAATGAGCCACGCAGCTACAGAATCACACTTCATTTTACATCCACAACACCTGGTGGAAGCAGTAATTCAGGTTTCGGGGGTTTGGACTCATGTCATCATCAGAATTGCTCCCCATAGTTCAGTGATTGGTTTGCCAGCTGTCAGCCTCAGTCCATTCCCAGTGGATGTTTTCTGAGTTTACAAGCCGTATGGTGGAGTAGAGATGAGGATTTTGGGGGTTATTAGCCTTGCAGGCACACTTTTACCTCCTAAGATTTTTTTTTAATGATGACCTCATGGTGCACACGGAGGCGTAAATAAAAACTCCACTCTTCTTCATCTGGCCCTTTTTTATCAAGTGAAGGAAAGCTGTCTCTCATACACAAGAAGCTTGTTTACGTTTTTGATCGAGTATGCACATTGTCTGTAGCTTTATTGTATCATTTTAGAAGAATAAGGACCTAGAAATCTCAAATAAGCGGCACTGTTTTGCAAAGAGGCTCCTGTAAACCCTCCTGAGGGAGTCTCTATACATTGCGTTATAATTGCTCTGCTGCCTTTCTGTGCTCCGATTCTTTACGAGTTGGTATGCATGTGTATTCTACGCAGCAATAACCCTCTGCAATCGGATCCGTCATATAAAACAGGGATAACGGAGGCGCTGTGAGAGTCTTGCGGAGCGCTGCCTGTCTCGTTGGCCTTGCCATATGGTGTTGGTGAAAGAGCCAGCGCCTGGGGAGGATGCAGCCGTATGGTGGCAGGAAATACACAGACACAGCAGTGTGGCAAAACAAGACGGAAGAGGAATGCGAGTCTCCTTGCTTGCGATGCAAAAAAACAACAGACCTAGCATTAGCTCATGCGGTATGACAGAGACGAATAAATGAGAGGGAGGAGAGTGGAAAGGGTCAAAACTGACCTTCAGACTAAATCACAAGGTGCAAAGCAATTCATTTGTTCCCGGCACAGCCATAAAGACTAATGTCTTTTAATACATCACTCTGGATCTCTTCCCTCTCCCTCTCCTGTCCCATTAAACATGGTAACAAAAGAGCTGTGATAAAAATCAGTTTCCCCCCAAAACGCCACAAGCTTCGTGTTGAGTACAGGCATTGCCACGATGTCGTCAATGAGCGAGTCAGGCCCGCCGCCGTGTGACATTTTCAAGGCATTCCTGTTCGTCTCCCCGTTACACACTTGAAAAGAATGATTGTGGAGCATTCAGAGGATTGATGAGGGACTAAAAGCCCCGACCAAGCAAACCAGCCCGAGGAATCTGTTAGCGGCGGTGGACTAGGGGTGAGTAGGTGTTACGTGTATGACCTTTTCACAGCGACTCACAGGATTTAGGTGCCATCTGTGCCCTCCGGGTACCAGTAATCCCATTGCTGCTACACTCAGCGGTAATGGCTACCTTTGCAACATATCGCGCACACACACTCGCATGCACAGGAACACACTCCCTTCTTTGTTGCTGTTTCCTGTGGAATACCTCTCGTATATATATATATCTCCCTTTGCAGTTTTTACTTCTTCTTGCATTAGTGTCACTGTGTTATAGTGTGATTTATAGCTAATGCTTACCATCTGTTTTTCTGTGGACATTTTGTCAAAACAAAACAGTTGTTTTTTATAAGGATGGATTTGTAAGAAGTAATATACTGTATGTCATTTTGTTATTCTGCAGTGTTTACTCTTCAAATACCTGATCCAGCACACAGAATGGAATAACATAGAGGCATGATTTAGAGATTTCAAAATGCATCAAATAGGTTTTTCCTTCTTTTGACTTGAACTTGAATGGAGTACAGATGTGTTCAGCTGTTGTTGCTGCGGTATCAGTTCCTGTCCACCTCAAAATGCATTTACAGCCAGCGCAGATTCCCCTTCATTCTTCTGTATTTTCTCTTAACCCCCGTCGGCAGAATTTTTTGAAAGCACTCCCTCCTTCCTAAATGAAAGCGCGCTCCCTGGGTGTGTTTATCGACCCGCTCACGTTTGTGCTTATGTGCCTGCCAATGCCTGGGCTCCAAAAGGAAATCTTTTGAGACAGAATACGTTGGTCTCTGCTGAGAGGAAGCCCATTTTAACTTTGGCTCCATGACAAAGACTGAACGTTGTGCAAAGGAATTCCAATCGCTTTTTGGACGAAGAGGCCGCAAATACCCGAGCATTTATGATTTAATTCTCAGATGTGAACTGATACCTCTTGAGCTCACTCATACACACACACACACACACACACACACACATACACACACACACACACACACACACACACCACCACCATTAAGTCAGAGTTAATCCTGATGTTGGTGATCCATCCATGGCAGTCTCTGTCCCTGGCAACTTCATTTCCACTCTTCGTGACAATCCGGAGAGCGCTCTGTGTGTCAGGAAAGGATCAGCAATTTGTTTTGTTTGACAATTGCTTCAGCGGCGTGGTTTGCTGTCAAGTGCGTTGCAACGGCTGGAGGTTTTCTGCTTTTCTTTTCATGACAGTTCACCTCATTTTCCTCTGCTCTGCATTACCCTCTGTGCAACGCCCAACTTTTATGCCCTGACTCTGTTTTTCCTCTTCTCCTGGTGAGTGAGATACAGTGCAGTGGATGATCAAAGTCTTGCTTCCTCATTGTGGTGGAGAAAAAACAGAAATAAGCTCCAGGATATGGCACAGATTTCTCTCTGGAACGAGAACTGTGGACTGCCAGGGCTGCTCTTCGTATTATTCTCCTTTGTTTTTTAGTTTTTTTTAATGGTAATTAGTTTTATTGCGAGTACTTGTGCGGTTAAATGATCTTTCCCCAGCCATCAAGAGACCACTCAGCGACACAGAGAAGCCCGAATTGCAGCATTCAAGTGTTTTTGCCTCTGTTTGATAATTCTCTCACAATTTCAAATCATTTTCGGACGTAGGAAGTGATGACATAAGGATTTGTATTTGGAGCTGCAGGTCAAATTGATAACGAGCTGGGTGGAAGAAACACACACGACTGACAGTCCAGCAGCGAGAGGAGAGTTAAGCCAAACTCTATTGGGTTTGTGCACCGCGGCCGTATGCAATATTTTTCTCCTCGCCAGTGATTTATTATTGTGAGGCTTTCATGCAGGACAGGTTTTTTGGTGTTTTTCATTAAACTGGCTGAAGTGTGTAAGTGCTTCCCTGAGGAATGATTCATCACCGTTTTTTTCTGGGACGAGACCAAAGCTCGCCTCCCTAACTTATGAACCACTGGAGCAGCCGGAAGAGTTTTCTACCAGGTGCCCCCCTCACCCACCCACCACCACCACCACTGGCTTATGCTGTTCATTCATCTCCACATTGATTTTAATAGTTGTGGAGGTGGGGGTGTGGTTGCCACCTTTGAGGGATGGATGGTTTACGGGCTACAAAGTCTGATCTCGTTTATGTATTATTATTTTTTCCAGCTTACGAGGACAAACACTTTATTATAACGCCGCACAACAACGCTCCCTCCTGGGTGATGAATTGTAGGGGATTGCCTTTGGGGACAATCAAGCCAAAAGTCACACTCACATTTACCGTTTTCTCCGGCACGGTGCGGATCTTTGCATGCTGGCAACAACACCGCATGTAAAGAACCTAACGCAGAGCCCCACAACTGCTGTCAGCCTGTGATCATCAGATCAGTCGCTGAGTAAGGACATGGTGACCTTCAGGTTTGGGGGATGGAGCGTTTTTAGTTTTTTTTATTTCTGTAGGGACTTACCCAGTGGGCTGAACTCAGCCTCTCCTCCATCAAGAGTTCCCATGTTCCCAGACACCAGCAATTGTGTCTTAATGAATTCACTGAATGCTAATCAGGCAGCCTAAGTCCAGGGGGTGGGGCAGGGTTTAACACGGACATGGTCCTCTATTAATATGCAGAGGAATTTTTTTTCTCCCCCCCTGCCGTCATCACACTCCTTCTGATTTAGGGAAAAATGTAATTTCTTGCCTTTAGGCTGTGTCTTTTCATCTAGTCTGTGTTGTGTTGCTGTCCTACTTCATCTGCCTGTTAATGCGCTTGTTTGCCTCATTATGGAGTTGTGACAATTCTGTTTTGATTGCGCTTGCCTCCCGGGGATACCCTGTGATTGTTTCGTCCTCACTGGCTTCAAATCGCTCCAATTCAGTGTGCGTACACTTCGCCGCCGAGCCCCTGTTTGCATAAATATTTCAGCACCACTGGCCAGAGGTTATATCCTCTAGCATTAATCAAGACTCAACGGACTCCTAATCTTTTATCCGAGTCCTGTTAGCCCCACGGACAAACACTTTATGGCTCAATCCATCAGACTGACTCGCACTGAAATGTCCAGCGGTACATTCACAACAGCCCTCGTCAGGCTATTCAGTCACCGCGAGGCTACAGTAACGGTGCTATGATCAACATGCAAGAAAAAAAGATTCATCCATGAGGATAAAGAGTTTGCACATGCAATGACCTGTGATCTCGGACTATTCAGTCGTAATTTGAGAGCAGGAACAAGTCCCTCTCAGAGCCGCATGCACTCGAACTGATTCAATCAGGAGACGTATTGTGGCCCGGGCTCTCATGACAGTGAATGGGAGCCTTTGTGGACACGTGACATTACACTGCAGGCGAACTTTTCTGCCTCATCACCGAGAGCCCTTTAATGACACAAAGTTAATTTGGCTGCGAAGTTTCACAGTTTCGTCCCACAAAGTTGATCTCTAATCACCGTCAGCGCAGCAGACCGAAGTTTTATCTAATTTTAAGCTTCTGAAGAACGGCTCGTTCATGTTCATGAATACTGATGGAACTTTGTAAAGCTCTATTTGCACGAAACTGATAGAACCTGAGGTTGGGAAGTGATTTGTATAATTGAGGCAGATCCTAGATGATTTTAATCCCGATGTGAGTCTGCCACGGTCGTAATTTAAGCACACAAAAAAATGACCTGCCCCATCGCGGTGAAGTCAGAGGTCCCCGGGTAATACGTCCTAATCTCACGCAAATTGATTTTGTTCTTGGCTTTAAAAGGTGTCTTTTTCTTTAAGAGGCAAAAATGTTGCACTTCAAAAAACACTTGAGGCAGTAGTGGAAACTGTGGAACTTGGTTTTGGGAGGCAATTTGGAAGTGTAGCTTTGCATAATGACGAACTTAAAAAAAAAAAAAAGGACTCACTTTACAGACTTGTATCCAACGTTTCATTTCCTGGTCCTCATGCTTTGAGGTATGGTGCTAATTGATGAATTGCATGAACATACTGTGCTATTAGTCCCGTGTGAATTGAGCGTGAGACAATAGGAGTGGAAACGCACTCGAACCAGCCTGGCTGCAGGACGAAAACCACTGGTGCTTAAATAGCAACTGTTCCTTTCTGCAGATATATATTGTTTTTTTCTCTCTCTCTCTTTGAAACATCTCAGTGAGAGGCAGTTTTGCAAAGGACTCGGGGAACTATTGATTTTCATTCGTCCTTGCTCCCATGCTATAATCTCTGGATTCATGCCAGCCACTGACTCGCATGACATGAATCCCTGCAGCTTGATTGAAGCCATGTGTTTGTGCGAGGCTGGAGTGTAATAGAGGTGTTAAGTCTGAGTTGTTTGAAGCAGAGTCAAAAGAAACCAGGGCACCATCTTGTTTTAGTTTTTTTTTTTTAAGTTCTCATTTTATTAGAAACACATCATGCTGGATACTGGATAAACCGTTGTTCATTCTGCATTACATCGTGGTTTTCCCACATTGTTCCAAAGTGGACACAGGAGTAAATAATGGTAATTGTGGTTGTTTTTCTGTATGCTCTGTAATTACCCATATAAACTGCTTCATTTTCTGCCCACTAACCCTTTTGGTTCACATTTGTCATGGCTTCATATACTGATGCAGCTGGTTTTATTTCTTCACCTTCAATGTTTTTGACTTAGTTTGCCTCGGGGCTTAACAAAAGTACAAACTGTTAATCAAGATGATGCTTTAATGGGCATGCCTGTCTAAACAAGAAGCAGGTCATCACACTTAACCAGTGCCCTGACCAAGTGGTAAAAATAATCCTCGGTGTGGAAAAAACCCTGAGGCGCATTTCGTCATGTTTCACCAAACCAGGCATTTTTACCACCATGGACAAATAAACAAATGACACTGTCATGTGTCTTTTCCACACAATCAGCGAAATAAATTTTATTGTCGATGTTATTTCATTACGCGTGGGTTCAAAGGACTCCCTAACATCACTGTTGAGAAGACAAGGATTCGGCATCACAAACGTTTATCTCAACACAACAGCATCCGCTTCTGTTCACCTCATTTCTTTTTACCAGCCTGTCAGTGATGGCATGGCAACATAAAAATGGAAGACAATGGTAAATCTTCATATGAAATGGAATTGGTAGCCTTTTCTTGACATCTGTTTAGATTCAATCTGCCGAATCAGCGGGGCAGAAATAGCTTTTCATCCTCGAGCGGACAGAATAAACCAGATATTATGTGATTATGTAGGATCACAATACCAATTCAATATCATACAAAAACATCAAAAGCACACGCAGCCCGGCACAACCTGATCTGTGCCTCTCCATTGTAATGCCCTATTGTATTGCTCACAGATTACTTGACATGTTACATAATGTGCTCTCATTTCCACTGTTCTCCTCTTCCTCGCGGCCTCTCAAATGTCACGATAACAGCATGTGATGAGAGCGGAGCCACTTGAGCTTCATCCTGTAATATTTATCTTTCTACATATATACAAAAGTAAGAACAACTCTAAAACAGGAGCCTTCGTGATTTTCAGCAGTTTCAGAAACATCAGAAATGTCTGAAAATGTCCACCTAAAAGAATAGTTTGACATTTCTTGCAGCGGGGTTGGATGTAAAAGATCCACACTCTCGCGTCTCTAAATATAGAGCTACTGTGCAGGCATACAGTTAGCTTAGCTTAGCATAAAGAGAGAAAAAACAGCTAGCCGATTGTTTATGGTAACATCCTCCGACTAAAATCCACGAGTCACTACACAGCAAACAAGATAAAACATGTGCATTAGTGAGTTATCTTTGGACAGAACTAGGATAGATGTTTCTCCCTTTTACTAATCTTTGTATTCATATTCATAGCTTCGTATTCACTGTGCAGAAATAAGACTGGTATTGATTTTCTCATCTAACTCTCAGCAAGAAAGCAAATAGGCTCATTTCCCAAAATTACCAACATTTAAATCATAAAAAATTGAAAATGTACTTTTAAAGTTGGTATAAAGAAAATCTACTACTTCAGATTTGTGCTTTGTTTTTGAGTGTTGTCGTGTCTCAGGTTATATTCTGGTGGTATTACAACCTTTCCAGGGCTTTAGAATGAGAACGGTTTTCACAGCACACCCACACAATGAAACTCTGGGAGCAGAAGTGACCTGTTAGTTTAGGGAATGATTGATTTCTGGGAGTTTGGGAAGTAAACTCGCTCCCCAGGGGTAATAAGCTTGCCTGCTGTGTGTCCCAGAAGACTTGCATAGAATGCATAGGGCCGCCGCTTTAAACACACGCTATGGAGTACTTTGTACACTTGGCAGTGGGAGTCAGTTTTTCCTCGATCCCTGAAGCGTTGCATTGTCTTTTGAAAGGAGGCTCTTTGTGTTTGCAGTATGGAGCCGCTCACATGATGAGCCCATGCTGTCAGAGAGGGATTTTGATGTCTGCCGGAATCTGTGAAAGACACTAAAACATTCATCGCATATTTGGATGCTATTAAGAGGAATATTAAGATTGCGGTGTCTTTGATTTCCCCTCTTCTCCCAGAAGGCCTTGTGTTGGCATGCTCATTGTAAAGGGTAATTAAAGCATGAACGCATCGCTGTAGATGTACGCTGACTTTTGGACACGTGGCCTATACCGTCGTGCTTTTCTGTCAGTGGGAGGAGGAGGAGGAGGAGGAGGTGCTGCTCAACACATCAGACATGACCCAGTTAGAAGAGCTACACTTGTAGGACCATATCAAGTGGATCCTACCCTGAGGAGGTATTTGGCTTTGTTCTCCTCACACTTTTTCCTCTTCACTCGCCTCTCTGATGAATTGAACAGCCCTCACTTTTTTACACCGGAATTGCAGACGAGCATGCTGATTTGTATAACAGTCTGTAGTGTAGACGGTGCTCATATTTCCTTTCAGGCGTGCTTTTCAACATACTTTGATTTTTCTAAATGAGTGAAATTCTGGACAAAAAACTGTTGGCTTTGACTCTATCTTTGTCATGTGCAAGTAAAGTAGCTTATTGTCACCGCCCTGCCGCCAAGCCTCACAATGATAATAAGTCATTAAAATATTGCAAGATATTGCAAACGCTAATCTTTCCCCCTGACTTGAGTGAAAAAAAAAAAACAAGGCATCAAATTAACACCAGTGCGGCAGTCAGGTGGTCTTGACATGGCAGAATTTCTCATTTAGCCTACTGACATACATGAGCTCATTGTTTCTGCTGTCTTGCACAGGAGTGGCGACATTTACAAGAGACGGGTGAAATTCTTTTGGAAAAACAAGAGCAGGAATTTCCCTCAGATCCTGCTGAATTCTTTCCCTTGTTTTGCCCCGTCCCCGCCTCTTATTTGACTTCTCCTCGTAACTGAAAGGAGGGGGAAGAATGTCCAATCTGCAACATGAGATCAGAGGAGCCATGGTTGAGGTCGCAGGGAGGCGTGGGTCTGTAGCTGGAAAGAGTGAGACATACAGGAAATATCTGCACCCTCGTGCGAAGAGCTCATTCTCCCCACACGTCCGGAAGACGTTGTCTTTTGAAAGTTATTTGCTAAGTATTTAGATCCACCCCCCCCCCCCCCCCAGTTTCATCTTTATGCAATGTGCTGTGCTCCTGAGCTGTAGACCCGTCGTTGTTGTTTCTTTCCTGCTTAATAATCGGCCACTGCTTAATGAACCAGAAGTTAATTTTGCTCTGGTAATTGCTGTGTTTATTAATTACCGGTTGTAGCCGCGGAAACTGTGTGACAAATGAACGGTGTGATTAGATAAGGCCGGCTCCTGACAGAATTCCTGTAGCGAAAGCACTGAAACAGATCAATACAACACAAGCTGCTCTTTCCGCCCGGGGGCCAGGGAAGGTGACTGATGGGTGGACATGGAATGAAATGAGACCGTGTTACAGGAGAGTGGCACAAGCCAACAAACCAGCAACATACTGTACATCACTTTGTCAGATTATATATTCCCAAGGAGCAGGCCAAGAAGAAGGCCAATGTAATATTTAACATAGTCTCACCTTTGACAGTAACCATAACCTTTCCACAATCTCAACTTCTAAGTGCTGCACAATTAATTAATCAATATTAATCGCGATCACGATTTTGGATTCCTACAATTACATGAACATGATGGATTGGATATTGACATTTGAAATGTGTGTTCCGATCATAGAAAATACAGCGTCCAGTGCATTGCATCACGTCATGTTTTCCAGTTTGCTCTGCTGCTCTCCTGTGTTGCTGTGTCGAACACCCCAACCCTTTGGTACAGCTTTTAAGCGTTCACATTTTCTCGTCGAATAACATTCAGCAGCAATGCTAGCAGTGCCTGAACGCACCTGGATTTAGCATCGCCTCCTCAGCTAGTTAGTTAGCCTCTCCAAAGCGTGCACGAAGCAATTGCAATAAAAGCAGAAATAACAACAATAGCTTAAGTCCCTGGAGTGAAAAAAGGCTAATATGAGATCTATATAGTAAGAGAGAGATGCTTTTTTAGAGCCAACCCTAACCCTGACATAGCAAAACTTCACAAAAATGTGAACTTGATGGACCACAACACTGCGCCTATTGTGCTGATGGCTGTTTAAAACAGTTAGGTTCAGTTTGTTATTAATTAGTCCCAGAGGGAAACTGATAATACAGATGAAATAAGACGCGATGCCAAAACGGCAAGTGAAAAACATGACGGTCTGTCTGCAGGATGACATGGAAATATTACCATGCAGGCCTCACAAGAACAATGCGTCTTGTTAAGTCCTTTGACGGCTGCTTGGAATAAAGGGACTGTTTGTAACTGTCTGACCTTTTCTCGGGCCGGCGGTAGCAGATTCCAGAGGGAAGAGGCAGAAATTGGTCACGGAGAGGATGGTCACACTCTGAATGAAAAGTCAAAGCATGGTGTGGAGCCGGTTTGTCACAGAGCCCTGCTCTCACCGGCCTGGTCAGTAATACAGTTTCACTGTGTTTGATATTCAACGGACTTAACTGAAGACTGCAAGACTGGAAGATCTAATGTGTGGGTCACCCACCACACAGTGGGAAACCTATCTGGAGATTTCACAGTTGGGAGGAAACATCGTTCAACCAGAAAAACATCTTCACCATGAACACACCTCTCGTTCAACTGGATGATTGAGGTATTATCTCATGGGGAGGGCTGTGCAGAAAACCCACAGCAGTTTAGAAAACTAACACTGATAAGAAAAACAAGTCGAATATTGGCTGAATAAGGCTTGAAAGCCAGCCACAGGCTGCAGCGAGTATTCATCTGCATCACTTTGCACATCACATATCACACGTACTCCACATACTCTCTTTAAATCCCCCCCCCCCCCCCCCCCTCATCCTCCATCTCTCAGAGCTCCAGAATCTAACGGTTCAACTGAATCTCCTGATGTCCGTCTCGCCCACATGAAAACACTGAGCTTCGACGGTGAAAAGTGCTCACACAGGAGTAAGCCCGTTTGAAAAACGACTGCAGTGATCCGACTTGAATGACAGAGAGCAGCAACACATGGCAAGAAAAGCAGGAATGTGAGCGGTACATGCTGATGTGTGCCTTGTGTTTCAAGTGAAGGGAGAACAAAAAAAAAAAACATGCCTCGACATGCAGGGATGGCGCTGTTGACAGATCAGTCACATGGGCTGTTTGGGCTGAAGTGACACCGTGGGACTCAGAACCTGTCGCTTCCTCGAATTAAATCTCAGAATAACATAAACATGTTTACAATGTCATATTAAATACATCATATTTATCCATCAATTACATGCGAGGAACCATATAACGTGTGATAATTGCACAAAATGTCTTTTTTGGGGGCATTTGTAATCCAAATCGACACCCAGGGTAACCACGGTATTAGCAAGTGGGGTTTAATACGACAGCAAACACTGCTTGAGCAGCTACTTTGTCAGAAATACCACAGAAGAGCAACTGGTATACCTGTGTATAATAATTAAAACTGAGCACTGAAAAAATGTAGGTTCATAACTCAAACTAGCCATTTAGTATTCAACCTTTTCCTTGTGATATTAACACGTTTCTGTAAAACCGCCTTCCCGGGTGTGGGTCTCTCTGTCAGCTGATCGTCCAATAACCAAAAGGGAATGTCTTACATGAAGCCGGCCCATTCAGGCACATCCCCGCTCAAATTCCCCCGGCCACCAAAATTCTCTCCAGCTTAGCGGCGGCTGCCCTTTCTCCCCGTCCTCTTTGGCCTTCTGAATGATAACCTTGAATGTTATTGTCTCGAGGCAGGAGGGGAGGGTGAAGAAATGCCTTGCTTCTTGACAGAGAGCAGGAAAGCTTGACAAAGGGCATCAGCACTCCCTAAATCAGAGAATGTGGGGGATATGAAAAGGGGGCAGTTTTTCATTCAGGTAAAAAGCGCCGACAGAAGAAATGGACGGGGGAACAATGGAGCAGCTCCGATGGAACAAAGCATTACTCTGTGGGCTTTTTAGAGCCATTTCAAAAGTGAGCTCAACTACGATGATGAAATACGAGGCAACGGTGCGCAGGAGAAAGTGCACTGTGTGGGAGCAGATTCTATGGATTGAAAACATGATATGTGGGACTGATTGTATTTGGTTGAGTCCATTCATCTGAACTATATCCCAGTTCATAGAATAACCCTTCAGAGGAGCTATTACGCCTGAGATAGTCGTGATAAAACTCAATATGTGAATAAGTTGTCAGGCCTCTTAGGTTCTGCACGCGCTCTCTGACCCTCATCCTGCTCACCTCCTCCGTCAGAGAAGACCATCAGCATCAGCTGGCTGCCATAGCAACTGAAACAAGACTCCAGGAAAAAGGTTTCACAAACAGCGGCTGTGGGCAGAAAGCAGCAAAGTAAACAAACAAACCTCCCTGGCCCGTGTTGATAGAGCGGCACTTTAACCTCTGCCGATCTCCCAGAAAGACCGGGGGGCATCTTTGTGTTTGACCCGACGGCGCGGGCGATGCTGTTAAAGGGAAACTCGTTGTTTTGATTCTTAACAACAACCGTGGAAGGCGCACGGGGCGGCCGCGGATGCAGGTGACGGCAGATTTTGCTCTTTTCTGTCCGTCTGTTCCACAGTGTGATGTAGTCGCTGCATTACTGCTCTGCAGTAACAGCCTTGTTGTGACTTGTTTCACTACAATCCTCATGGCAGCGTAAGTGGAGTTCTGCAATGATTTCATCACGAGGCGGCCGCCTGCTCACAGAAAAGTGGAGCCGCTCGTTGAAGTTGATCATGTTGTCTGCAGGAGAAGAGAGAACCTCTCTGAGGTTTGGGTAAAGCGAAGAAACATTTGTGGAAGCCAATATGGCTGTTTTCATTTTGGCCATTTGCACTTCACTGTTTTCTGTTTTTACATAACATCCAAGAGTTTTATTTGTCAATTTCCAATTGCAGTGTTCTCATTTAACTTGTGTTTTTGCTCTTCTCTATATTCAGCTACAGTGAACCAATTTTTCCCCAAGGGGATCATTTTTTTCTTATCTTATGAAGTCTAGCATGTGGTTTAGTGCTTGTGATTGTAGCGTGTCCGCTAGCAGTGGTTTTCAAGTTAGGACACCAGATTTAGGTCAATACATTTTGGGGGGGGGGGGGAACAAAAACACATTACATGAAACAAGTGTCTTCACACTGTGAGGGGAGGTCAGGAGAAGGCCTTGGTCTAAGAGGTCACAAGCCAAAAAGGTTGAGAAGCACTGCCGTAGCTGACAACCACGCGCTAAATGACACAAATCCCCAACTGATTGTTTGTGCAGATCGGGATGCATCTGTGTCAGCTCAGGAAATGAGGAGGCCGGGAAGTATCCGTCTCCAACAGCACGCATGGAGAATCAGAGCCCGAGGTAGCTGCCTCTCACCGGTCCACACTTCTCTCGAGCAGCTTGCCTCATAAACATTATGTGTGTGAAAGAACATTTTCCATTCTTGGTAATCTGTGTCCCACATCCCAGTCACCAGCCTTCCTACCTCTGGTTCTCAATAACCCACATAGTGAGTGTGGAGGATGGGATTTGACGGAATTAACTATCGTGACACACAAAAAAAAAAGAAAGAAAAAGCCAAAAGAGAAATGTAGGGCCACGTATGATACGGTATTGAATTACACCTTGGCGATGTGTTTATATATATTTTTTATCTGCTCCCACAGTGAAAGTGTTACGCAGTATCTGTCTCCACAGTGTCATGGTAACATGTGAGTGCTCGCATTGATTTCACCCACTGCAGTGTCGCAGGCTCAGTGAGTCTATCGCCCAAAACAACAGAAAAGACTGGCAGTTCACCCAGACACCTTTGATTCTGTTGTTGTGGTCGCACAATGGAACTGAGCCTTTGTCTTTGTTGTGG
This sequence comes from Anarhichas minor, assembly GCF_050575085.1. Lineage (NCBI taxonomy): Eukaryota > Metazoa > Chordata > Actinopteri > Perciformes > Anarhichadidae > Anarhichas > Anarhichas minor. The sequence continues at coordinate 17,127,290 of NW_027466472.1, forward strand.
CAGTATTTTCCCTCCTGTCTGTATAGTCTTAGATTTTCAGCGTTCCATGTCATCATCATCATCATCATCATCTATGTGGAAACTATTCACTGACGTCTTTCCTTCCCCCGTTCTTCCCTCCGAGGTGCTACAGAGCAGCAGCTCTTTATGGTTTTCATCATTTTAACAAATGGGCTAATCAAAGAATGACTGTGAATCCCCATGAATCTCTCTTGATTTTGTCAAATGGAAATATTACAGTTTGCGGAATAGAATAATAATGTCTTTGGGAAACAAAGCCACATTCTGCGCTGCATTATTTCCCCTCCCGTGTGCTGCAAGGAAATTCAATTTGATTGCATGCTGCTGTATCTCTCTGCATTACACTTGAAAGGGAATTTTTGAGTTGGTTAAATATTAATCATGAGCACATTATCATGCTCGCATGCTTTACAGTCTTTACTGTTACAAATTTGAATCAAAACACATTCGAACATTATATAACTTAGAATATTTTTTGAAGACTGTGTGTGTGTGTGTGCTCGCTTGCTCCCGAAACACATTTCTGCACCTTGTAGAATAGTGTTTTTATGTTCGTCAGAGGTCCACGGTGGCTGCTTGCACAGGGATTTACATCAAATGCCCCCGTGTTACTTAAAGGTTGTAATTTTGGGTCTGAAGCAGAAACTCCCCTGAAGTTTTCTCAAGGGGCTGAAGAAGAAACGGCAGAGTTGTTACGTTTGACAATCCCTGGATCCTCTCTGATCCTGAGCTGCAGCGACAGACTTGGTCAGAACCTTTTTTTTTTTTATCCCCTCATGCTCATCAACATGCCAGAGTTTCACCGGATTGATTTTCTACCACAGGTGCCATAATCAGCCAGACTATTTTCTCCCCTGAAACGAGCGGATGACATTTTCCGTCCTTTTGGCCGCGGCTGGGGAAAAACACAGATGTCCTTTTCACTTTTTCAACTCCACCTCTGATGTTGGCCACTTTGTCTGGCCCATCTGCATTAGCATATGGATTAATTCCTGCTTGTTATCTTGGCCTATATGTAATGAGTCAGTCCTGGATGGCAGGGCTAATCAGGTTGGAAGGCAGAGCTTTTTTTTTTGCCTTCTCTTCCTCTGCTGCCATCCTCACATCCCAAAACTGATAGCAGGGTAGACACATCGGAGGGGATTAAGCTAATGTGATGGCAGAGCCACCTACAGGGTAATTTCAAGAGACAGGCCTTGGCATCCGGGGAATAACTTGTCAAGACCCGGCTGTAGGCTAATATTCTGGATATTAATCCTTAATGTGAATGGCCTTGACTAGATTTTACTCTTGTCTCTGTGTGCAGCTTTAAGCGCAGTCATAAGTCTCTTTAATCACTGACATAAAGCAGTCCCTCAAGGATTTTCCAGAGTTTTACAGTAATTATTGTGCACCAAAAAGATGCTTGTTTTTTGTTTTTTTTCCTGCCGTTGCCTCTGTGAGAAATTACCAAGCTATTTGCATATGTTCCTTGTTCATTTGCAGCGGGGTTTTTTTATGAGCTGCTGGCAGAGGAGTGCTTTATTTCGTCGCGGTAAAAACATGATGGAGTGTTAGAAATCACAATCCATGTCATTTTACAAAGGGATTTGAGGCTTGTTAGGTAAAACTGTTGGAACGGGTCAAAGCTGCTGCTGCCCACCCCCCATCAGTATCTGCTGGAAACGGTTGATAAGGTAACAATAAAAAAAAATCACGGCGGTGAGGTCGCAGACATCACTCTATTCGAGAGCAGCAGCTCGTTGTTGTCTTTTTAATCATTTTAATTAAAACATAAACCAAAGAAGGAGGGAGGATCCACACGAAACCCCAGTTTTTAATTAATAAACAGCACACTGCTTTGCATTTTTCTACCTCATTAATGAAAAGATTCTCAAATAATGAAAACCCACCTAGGCGAGGTCTCGCAAAAAAAAAACCAACAATGCAGACCTTCCTGAAGGAGCTGAGTGAGCACCTTGACGGGGAGAGTTTGTCCTTACTGTCTTGTCAGCCCCCAGTCTTATTTCGCTGATCAGTCAAGTTGGTGCGATTCCTTCATCGCTGACTCTCTCTCTCTCTCTCTCTCTCTCTCTCTCTCTCATCCTCAGGTCTGCTCATAGGATCTGGCTGTGCACTCTATCCACTGGGATGGGACAGTGAGGAAGTGCAGCAGACCTGCAACAACAGTTCAGACCAGTTTCAACTAGGTGAGATGTCCACAGACACACACACACACACACACACACAGCTACAGCACACACCCCGATGCTTCAACCGTGACTGTGTACATCTGTCTGTCCCAGAACTGATAACTGATTTTGTGGATGAAAAGGCTGAAAACTGAGAAGACTTTTATTTCTGGATGGTAAAAAGTCAACAGGACCTCCAGCTGCTGTCGATTTCTGCAGAGTTTCAAAGCTCTAAATATGTGTCGAGAATAAAGCAGGAGCCAGATTGGTGCTCTGTATTCAGCTGGCATCTCATAGATAGACAATAATATGCTACTGTATCAGACGCTAGGCAGGTGGAGGGGCTATTCAGTCTGCAGCTGCTCTTTTTTATTTGATGCTAATCAACTAGCGTTTGATCCTCTACTTAGTGGAGAAAAATCACTTGGTGTGATTGTAATGTTTTAATTAAATGTCAAAGGTACATTTTTGATAGAGCTGTTGAGACCATTACTTATGTAATCAGGTACGCATAGATTTGCTTTCTCTTTCAATTATCATCAACGTCCGCCATGCCAGAGTTTCTGCCACTTCTATCTTTTTTCTTTTTTAAAGAAGTTAGACCTATTTTCTTCTACTTTCTGCCTCACACATTAAGATACGCAGAGCTTCTGTGTGCTCATTGAACCGGGTAACTGCAGAACGAATAAGTACAGCTTGTTACAAAACAACTAGATAGAAGAATACCCCCCCAATGACCATTTGTATATCAATTACTCATCATCATTAAAAAAACGTTGTTTTTGTCACGTGCCTCCACGGTGAACAGAGAATCAATAAAAGGAAGAAAAGTCTTGATCAATTGAAGATGCATGTGTTCGGGAAGTAGTGAGCATAAAACTGGATAAATGAGACTTGGATTATACTGCACGAGTTGTGTTTAGAGGCCCCCATTTGCTTCAATTACATCAAGCCTTTTTTCTCTGTTTTTTTTATTCTCCGTTCACCATGGAGGCACCCGAGAAAAACAATGTTTTCTACAAGAATTCACGGTAACAGGGGGTGAGTAACTGACAGACAAATGGTCACTTTGTGGGGGACGTTTTCCGTGAAGTCCCACAAGTGTGAAAATGCAATCATTAGTTTTTACTGTCAATTTTACTCGATGCTTCTCAAGGACAAGTTATGACTTGACAGAGCATCAGTAGTCGATGAATATTTGTTAACAGGTGCGTTTTGCTTCAGCCTGTTGTTAAGCTGCAACACAGTTGTTTCAGCTTCACTGCTGTCTCGTTTCATGACAAGACTGACATGTTCTGCCGCGAGAGCAGCGGATTTCACACAAAGCGGGGCCAGAACGCAGACTCCGTTCATTAATCATGAAGACAGCAGTCGGTACTTTAGTAATTCAAATGCTTTGAGTGTTGCTGCAGCCAGGACACATTAATTGCATGCATGTTGAATCTATGAAGAAGAAGAAGAAGAACGAGTTGGGGAAATGATCACACCTATGTCCTACAGAATGAATGCATGGAAGATCCAAGTCATTGCTTTGACCTGGCATGTTTTCAAATGGAATACTCCACATCATGTTAATAGTTAATGAACTACAGCCACGTTTTCAAAAGAGGGGAAGCTCATTTTCAGTAATGCCGACAGTGAGAGAAATTTGCAGCAGAAAAAAAATGGGGCTCTGAGAAATAAGTGTTTTTAGTTTTGTCTGCTGAATCAGGTTTCCGCAGTGAGAAGGCAGCTGATATGATTCGTTAATGAGACGCCTCTTCCTCCTACCGCCCGGCTGCTAGTCAGACAACTACATTCAATCACACATTCTCCCCAAAATTTGATTCTTCAAATGAGAAGTCTTGATGGTCATCTCAACATTTTTCCAAATTTAGCGGCAGATTTAGGTCAGATCCTTCTTTGATAGTGCACATAAATCCCTTTTGAGGATTAAAGAAGGAGGCCATTTATGTTTTAATTTGGGCTAGCTTTTGGCTCACTTTCAGCACATTCTGCCTCTGGTGTGCTTTCCAAAGGTCTGTGCTGTGAGAGAGCATTTGGCACGGACCAGACTTGTCTGTTTGCAAATGAAGTTTAACTATGTCCAGTGCATTTGTTTCAGCAATGCCGACCCTTTTTCACAAGAGGAAGGGAAATGTTGTGGCTTGAACAAAAATGTTAAGCAGTTCACGACATTTTTTCTGCTCTCAACTCCTCATCTGAAGCGAGGGTCGAAAAGGACAGAGGGTGTCCTGTGCTGCGTTTGTGATTCATGATATTGGGCTGTATAAGTAAAACTGAATCAAAAATGTTAATGTTTGATCGAAAGCAATAATAGAGATATTGTAGTATTCTTATGATGCAGACAGTGCAAAGCCTTTCAAATGAACCGACATGTTATGTTATCAGTAGGCGGTAAGCTTCACATACATGCTCACTAATACACAGCACACACACACACACACACAACTAAAAGACAAACATCTTAACTTCCACATGTTCTGCAAACATTTAAAATTTTTGAATTTAGTGAGATCCTTCTTATGACCACAAACATGTATAAGGTGGAAATTCCACACCTGGATCACCATTCAGTTATCCATTCATACACTATGGTCCAGTGCCAGTTGTTACCACGTTTGGACGGGCACTCTGTGTACATAGGACAACAAAAGTGGAGATATTACAATTATGAGCACAACCAAAAGAAATAAGCCTTGTTAAAAACTAAAGTGTCTCTAATCACTTCAATTTTACCATTACAAGTACATGACTTGAATAAGAAACACGTATTATATCCTCCTGCAGTTTATTTATCTCTATGGAGTAAACCGTTTTAAACTTGAGCTCTTTTATAGATTGTTTTCCCCGTTTATTATAGAAGTGATGCCAGATTTATGAGCAGTACTCCCAAAGTGTAGAGTAAGCAGTGCAGGACTCTTCAGACACTCTGGTGAAACCAAAAATGGAATCAGTTGTTCCCTGGCCCACGGCTTATCCATCCCAATTTCATTGAAATACATTCATGGGTTTTTGGAGATCTCCTGCTGACTGACGGACGGAGAAAAGCCCCAACGGTGGAAAGATATCACCCTGAATCTTCTGCTTTCCTCTTGCAGGTTCCTGCCAGATCGGCTGGGCGTATTACTGCACAGGGGCCGGGGCGGCGGCTGCCATGCTGCTGTGCACCTGGCTGTCCTGTTTCGCGGGGAAGAAGCAGAAGCAGTACCCGTACTGACGGGAGGGAAACGGGGCCAGGCAGAGACCCCGGGCGAAACGAGGAAAGCGAGAGGACTCCGACCCTGCGGACTCGCACCAGTACAGCACATCAGGCACCAAAGACACCAAGTCGTTATGGTGCGTCATGGGACACAACTCGTCTGACAACTGCAGGGACTGTTTCATAATGCAAGACACATGGCTTTGAAAAACTTGTTCTTCTCTCAAGAGCTGTTCTTAAATGAAAAATGTATGGACCAATCCTATTTGTAAAAATGTTACATTTCTTTAAGAGTATTCTCTTTCTTTCTTTTTTTGTCTTCCTCCTCTTCAGTCATTGATGTTTATGTGAATAGTGTTCCCTGATGATGATGAAGATAAAAGTCATCTTGCTTCGTTGTTACGTGAAGTGTTTCCGTGTCCTCTTCATGTCTCATCCTTGCCTTAAACACAAACTGAAATGCAATAATCCCTATAATGTAAAGCAATCCAACACTGGCTGCCTGCTTCCTCGACTCAACCTGTTCAGATCCCAAAAGTCTAAGCATAGTTTATTTAACACATTCATAAGATGATATACGTCGTGTACGATAATGTATTTTATCATATTAGCACATGTTTTGTATCCACTCTTCGAAGTATTCTTTGTCATTATTTTCGTTTTGTAAATAAATGTTTATTGAAATGTTGTATTTAAAGTTATTTCGGTCGAACAATACGCCCTGAGGTTAACTGAACAGTCCTCGTCTCACATTCCTGAAAAGCTTTTCCCATGACCTCTTGATCTCCGTAGTGTTCACTACAAGTGGGAGTCCTCCCCCCTCAATCGATAAAGAGGATAAGGACGGGTAGCGCTTGTGAATTTAACTTTTCCCTTTTATTGATGAGGTAAATCCCGTGACCTCTAGTCAGATTATTTGCCTTTTGATCAGGTTGCTCAACTTCAAAGCGTCCGAGTCTTCCAGACAAAGCCTGAGATGCAATCACGCCCTGGGACATGAAGTAGCCGCGCATCCATCAGCTTAATGTCAAGGGCTATCTCCGAGTCCCTCCACCTGCCTTCACACTGAGAATAACAATAATGGTAACCTTTTCATAGCAATTACCACAGCTGTATGTGAGCTGCTCCCAGCTTTCCAGTCCCTATTTTTAGTCCTTTTGTTGTTCCTCTCCGTTTTACCTCCTTTGATTAGCAAACAACACTTCAGAGATTCATCCAAGCTCCAGTGTACAAAGTCAGCTCATTTACAATGCAGCTGTTCTCCAAGTATTTCGCCCTCATTATTAGCATGCCCGTTTTCTCACAATGCGCGGCGTCCCCAGATACTGGAAACACCGCTCCTCCCCCCCTCCTCCATCCTCACTTGAGAAATTTCTCTCTCAGTACTTGCTCTGTTTAATATGTTAGCATGGCTCCTCTGCATTCCGCTCTCACTCTGTCTGATCTGCCGTGCTGATTGATATCACCCGCGATTTGTCAACCAGATGCCTCATCAGCACAGGCTGACACATTGGGGTTACGTTGGAGCGCTCCCTCCTTTGCATCAGTACCCGTACCTCAGACTGACAGACAGGCTGTACGATGCAATCTTACTTGTTACTCGTAGGCGGCTGATTGTCTTAAAACATGCAAAATGTGTGGGAAGTGCATGCTGCTCTTGTCAGCTGCCGAGTAAAAGGGATATTACAACTTCTGTAACTGATTAAAGATGACTTGAGCTGCTGATCGCTCTGAGCACTATAAAGTATCATTTTTAATAGAGTGAGGACCACACACTGGTTTATAATGACCACCACTATATTGGGGTAAAGGCAGAAAACTCTGACAGAGGACAAATAAAAGCAGAACTATCTGCGTTTTCTTTTATAATTTGGGTGAACTGGCCCTTTAAGAGCATTTTACAAACCTGCATTTGAGCATTTAATACAAATGTTCAAAATGCAATCACTTGGATGAGTGGAACCAAAAAATAAATGCAATTTAAAAATGACATGGATTACCTTTTTTCCGTTACATTTCTGATTTGGGAAGACCAGCAGGATTACTTCCTGGATTAGCTCTTGAGGCTGCAAATTAGCAGCTGGATCCAGAAATATAGCCTGCAAAAGAATGTTCTTTTCTTACTTCTCCTAATTGATTTTCTTTAATCGTGAAGGGAAATGGCATGAGAAGAATAAAACATATGGAAAACCAGCAAGAAAAAAATCATACCACAAAGTGAATGCTGCTGAAGTTACAGGCAACACAATCGCATGGCGTCAGTTGAAAAGCCTTAAATTGTGCTCTGTCTGTTTTAATCTTATACTAGCGGGGATTGCTTTAGGGGGAAAGCACTGAATCACCTTTATAGAGTTCAACCAGTTAAATATTCTGCCTCAATTAATTTCTTTCTAATTCGTTTTCTTTCCTCGACAGCACCCTTGCGAGATAATTACTGCCCTTAAGAGCAACTCTGCTTAAAAAAGGTTTTGTGCTCCTATAACAACAATCTCCATAAAGATATTGCATTATTAATTGATAATGCTGCAGGATAGCAAGATAGTGAGCCGTGACTGCTGTAATATAGAGCCTGTATATGGCAATATAGTGGTCTGTCAGCCTTGTGTAATATACTATATGTGAATGCACTGGCAGTGGAGTAAATTGTTTTTAAGGGCAGTGTCTGCAGCACGAGAACGAAGACAGTCACGCAGGTGTTTCACATTAACAATCAGCGTTCCCCAGAAAGTGCAGTGGTTTGGGCCAAAAATGTTTCGATTCACTCAATCTTGCTGATTTAAAATGTATAACTCCATTTTTGTTTCATATTGTGCCTTACGTGTACCCACTGCAATTAGGAACTGCCAGTTAGTGGCATGTCAATTATCATATTTCCCTGTCCGCGTGATGGGAATTCTTTAAACATACACCAGACAATCAAAGCTCACACACAGGGAGAAGCGGCTCACGGTCCACTGGTCCCCCTACAGGGATACAGGAGCAGGATATTCGCAGTACTGGGAGAGGCATATTTTAATGAGACAAAATGTCAGTCTCCTCGATATTAACAGTGCCACGCTGTTTACCTTTTGAAGGTCATACACACCCACACAGGTGTTTCCAATTCCGGCTGATTACACCTCTGCTCAGGTTCAAAGAGGGCAGTTATTGCAGGCTTTTTTTCACAGCAGATGTTTTCAATATGTCATAGTTGGAAAAGCACAGGTGATCATGATAACATTAACGAGGGCTCGGTTCTATTCAGGTGTCCCAGTAAGCCGGGACATGGTGCCAGGGAGCCACTATTCGCAAAAGCAGGACCCTGAAACCAAACAGAACGCCGCCATCTTTCATTTTTATTAATTTACACCTGTCAGAATGTCTTCCGTGGAAAAGGCTTATGATAAAGATGTCATTTGTCCCACCTTACATTGTGTGTGCAGCAAAGAATGAGTCAGAGAGATGCAGTGTCTGTGCATGCTCATGCTGAGAAGAGGTCTAGTCAGCCAGAGTAATTAAAAGCCCCTGTGTGGGTTTAACATGGGTTTGCAGAGCCTTAGAAGTAAAATGTGAGACAAATTGGGGGGAAATGTGAGGACGTAGCACAAGGTTATCAATCATCTGCATGCAGGATGATAGCTCCTTGCTGAGATCTATTTTACTATTTGGTTGAAATGGGCATCAAATCACACAGGACAGAGGACTACTTTTTTAGAATTAAACATCTAAATCCCAAATGACCTCCCCGTTTTCTTCCTCCTCCTCTGTACCACTTCATTCCATCATCTCCAAGTCATTTTTTTCTCTGGTAAGAGCACAGTGGCGCTGAGGGATGGGAGGAAAGAAGCAAGACTGAAAACGTTCCGGTATCCTCTCAAAGATGTGTTACCTGACATAGCATTAATGAAAACATGCAGGATGGAGGCTGGCATCTAATTTCAAGCTACCTCAGTTAAAGTTCAAACTCAGGCAGTAGCATTATTTCTAAGCCGGGTGAGACCTGGCTACAGCAATGTTATACTTTCTAAAAACCAAAAATAACGCCTCACAAATTTTCAGAGAACTGAAATCATAGCTCTCAAAAAAACATTGTGAATATTCTCAAAGCTTGCAGAGATGGCACAGTTCACTGAATCTGTTGAACAATTTAAACGAGAAAAAGAAATGCAGCTTCACAGCCTTCTGTTTACTCGGGGAACATAAACCCCTATAGAAATCAAACATCAGAGACCATCAACAGAGTGCAAATATTCCAGCACCCTATGGAAGACCTGCTCTAATGAGAGATATATGCAGAGAAGTTGCAAGAGCAGCAGTCGCTGAGCTCCTATCTAACATGTTGTCGTAACACTGTTCAGTGTAATCAGCTCTGCTATCAGCACTCTGCCGCACAGAATCCTCCCAGGAGAAACATGCAGATTCTTTTATCCTTCATCAAAAGCTTGTGAGCAGCCGGTCCCCAATCTGCTGCTGTTTTGAGGCTGTTTTGAGGCTGTTTAGAATTGTCTCAAAACCTATGTTCCTGTCTTGTTTTTAAGGAGGCGTTGGTCACATGAAGATGCTCACCGGGTCCCTTAAATGTTGTCCCAGAGGAGTCTCCTCCAGAAGGTCTTTGATAAAGTTAATCCCAGCATTTTATCAGTCACAAACAGCTCTCTGGTCACTGGTATTTATGCAGTTTCAAGTTTAAGAATCCAGCCTTGATCCCTTAATCCCATACACCTAACTTTTAAATGCTGTTTTTGTCAAGTTACTTTGAGCCAACTGAAATTAGAGACCTATTTAATTAAGACAGCAGATGAAGATCACCCCACAACCTTTGTTGTTTGACGTTTCATGATACATTAAACGTGCGTGCAATGTTAAAAAGAAAATAATTATCCCTAACCCTGCAAACAAGCTGTGATAAAACCCACTGCATGCTTTCAGTAAATAACACTAAATAACATAGCATGGCATTTAAAGAGCTAAATATTGTTTGTGTGGAGACCAAAACAAAACATCCCCAGTGATAAAATGTCATATGTTCTGCTTTGTGTTTTAGGTAACTTCATCTGGTACTTTTTTGTGTTCCTGTGACATTTCCCTCAGGTATTTCTGTGCAACTCAGAGGCTTGTGTGGAATTTTGGGGCACCTACCACAGGAATGTAGCACATGTTCTGTGGTAATTCACCACATGTTCTGCATGTGGTATGGTCCTGTGGTAAATCTATCAAGAATACCTCACAAGTCTCCGAGGACTGGAATAGGACCCCTGGAAAACATCACGTGAACACTTGATAAATACAGGAATTGTGGTACATGGGGTACGGGCGTATGGTAGTTTAGTGACTCTCTTTACACAATGTCAAAAATGAAGGTCTTGTCTTTATTTAGGATGTGTTCACATTATGCTTATTCTTTCCGATGTCATCACTCTTTCGTCAGCTCACCTCATCATCCCTCAAAGGTCTGATGTGTGCTTCTAAGCTCTCTGACACCGCTGTAGACCATATAACACACTAACATCTAGTGTTGTGATGTCATTCTATTTGTGAGTACATAATAAAGCTGGCAGGTTCCCTCTGTATTAATAAACTGTAACTGTTGCCTCTGAGGAAAGAAAGGAGAAAAGGATCCATCCCCAAAGCCTGTGAAGGATAAACCTATTAACAGCACTGCACTGATAAATATAGGGACAAGGTGACGGCATCCATGGTGATTATGTGGGGATCAACATATGCTCCCAGGTTAAGAATGGTGATAAAACCTCCGCTAAGTAATGCTCAAATGGACCTTAAAGGTCCCACAGAGTGACCTTCACCATCCACAAAGCGGCTTCACCGACACGGCACAACCGATCGTAGTTTTGCTTCTTTGATGTCCGTCTGTGATAGCCTGCTAATCAAACTCAATTGCCAGTTTGTTTCAGCTCATTCGTTCACTCTATTTGAATCGCTGAACGATATTAAGATTGTGTTAAATTCTTCCTCTTTATAGTTTTCGTTTCTCCCAGGACATACATTCGAACATTTAACACTGCCGTCATAATTTGCCATATACGTTAAAATGTGTCACCATTTTAAACAATCCCATATTCTATGTCTATTTTTTAATATATATATATATATATATTGAACCACCAATTCTTTTTTATTATCTTTCTCTGGTTTTTAATGGGCCTCTGAGGGTCTTAAGTGTTCACCTCCTTAGGCAGTGGATGTCCTGTCCCCATGAAGGACCTTCTGATAGCTTTTTAATACGATGCGAGCCTAAAATATAGACTGGCAGGACACCAAGATTTTTTTAATGTTAAGAAAGATTAATATCAATGAAAACCTCAAACATAAAGATTTAACCGAAGCTTAAAAATGACACATTACATGACTCAAGCAACTTTTTCTTTATAGTTTTTTACATCACAGGAAGTCATTCATGCAGCGTTTTTGACTCTTGACTCTTTTTTTGGTCCCAAACTTGTCATTGCCCCAGGAGCTAGAGAGTTATCGAGCTGCCACCTGAATAAGTCATACATTTCATATTCTCTTTCAGACACATATCAATAAATAACTCTTATAAATCGCTTATATGTCAAGGAGGCCCACGTGGGGGGCCCGATCCCTGGATTGAGAAACCTCCACACTAGAGGCTCAGTTTTAATTATGTATCGCCCCACAGCTGCTTTATGTCAGTCTTCTGTCAGCACAACCTCAGAGAAGTGACTCAGCCTCTGAGAGATACGTTACGATTCTGCATTTAAATGCTCACTCAGCACCAGCCACTTACAGAAAAGCCCGTTCCTGGAGAAACATGATCTTCATCTCGCAGGTCTCACCTCACAGATTACATATTTTCAAATTTGTTGTAAAGGCTCTCTCGCTCACACATACTGGCACAGCTTGGTCCCTTTGGTTTCCATCTTTAATAACCAGTATATCCTAATGAATGATTAGATAGTTGGCCTTGTGAAAGTTCCTCACTTAGGGAGCAGAGAAGACTCAAACGAACAGCCTGACAGTACTTTACTTCAGCCAAGTACACAAACACTGTCTTGTTACACCTCACCAAGGGCCAAGCTGCTATTTGGGGGTTAAAATAAGTCGTTTAGATACCATGGATGACACAGAACATGCCTTCTCTCTCAGTCCATTCAGGTTTTATTCAAACAGCTTTTATAGATCTTTTGGTAGAATCAACTGTGAAGTTTTGTATGATGAAATGGATGTTTAAAAATAACGTTTAGCCTATTTTTCTCTCATGAAAATCACCAGCTGGAGGTGTCAGTTGTCCTACTCTCTGACATACTTCTAGACTGGTAGCCTATTATATAATACCAAGAGCTCATTGCTGTCTTGTCTGTAAAAAACATTATCGACATTTTTGTTGAAATTCTGATTACATCCTGAGAACCATCAATGTATAAAATGCTCTGACAAAAAAAAAAAAAAGAAAAAATCCTGCATTTGTGGCTGTTTCCGGACTGTGTGGAGCCCGTCCAATCATTTCATTCGGCCTGGATGTAATGATTGGACGAGCTACCTGCCTGTCTACATACCTACTTATGCATATTCTGCACGTGTTAAAATGACCGGTGCACTCATTGCGTGTCAACAGAGTCTTCCACAAGCTGCTAGCTTAACAATTGTGAGTACTAACAACAGCCATGTTCGCTGTTTACATTCATTATGATATGTTTACTTTCATAATGATTATTTTGCGGGGAGGGGCTTTGGCCTCAAGTGGTGCCGACTTGGCAACTTTATTGCTAGCTTTAGCAACTTTTGGATGCTAGCTACTTTCATTGGAAAAGAGCTGCAAAACTGGGTTGGGTTTTCGGTTGGATATTTTTTTCTAAATCTAGCATACTCTTGCTAGTTTCTCATTATTACCAACCCTGCCAGGAGTATTTCACTCAATCAAAACATATTTTAAAGTAGTTGTTAGCGAGCGGGTTGAGGGTTCGAAACCGCCGTCCGGCCCTTCTGTGTGCGGAGTGTTTTCTGCGGGTCCTGCGACTTTCCCCCCACAGTCCAGAGACGTGCAGGTAAACATAACAGGAATTGCGTGTATGGTTGTCTGTCTCTATCATGACTGCGATCTCTATGTGTCAGGCCGGGGATTGAGCGGCTTCCTGCCCAGGGTGTGGACCTAATTTACTGCTCATCACGCCCAATGTCAGCCTGGATCGATTCCACCCCCCTCCCCGGCGATCCCTGCGTTTATAATGGATGGAACTTTTTCAGCTCCAACAAAACATAAAGTGCCCATCGCATTTTACTAAACAGCATTTGCAGCACAGTCGATGAGCTGCAGACAGACTGTTGCAGACATGCCCAATATTTACCCAATGATTGCCTTTATTTTCCCCCTGTGGAAGAGCACTGCCATTAGAGTGAAATGCTGGAGGTAACGAGGCAGATATTAGACATTTGGACTCTGCACTATGCAATCGTTATTTGGCTATGGGGCACTTGGTTTGTGCTGCACAAGATGTTTGGGGAATTCTGCTGCACACTATCTTCCTGTGTGTTTTCAGGTTTCAGCCCCTTAACTACAAAACTTGTAGCATACACTTTACATTTGTGCTGACCGTTCACAATTGCATTGCATGTTTTGGTGGTCTCCATTCATTGCTGTGTGATGTGAAAATGATCTTGAAAGATGCTGATATTGTGTAATCCGCTACAGTGAAGTCTGCTTTCATTTTTAAACCAGATTTATATTATCGTTGCACTTTGATACAGTCTGCACAGCTTAGTCTCATACTGTGAATTTGATACGAATGTGAACGGACATGTCAGATCAGGAAACAGGGTTTTGTACCAGTTCCAGTCACAGATCGCATTCTCTTACTCCGTCAAGTGATAGTTAGTTTAAAACAGGAAGGTACATCTTGGCCTAAAGAAAAGTGAAAAGAATGTCCGCCCGAACAGGGACTTGAACCCTGGACCCTCAGATTAAAAGTCTGATGCTCTACCGACTGAGCTATCCGGGCTCTGTCTGCGTGCTGACGTATGACTTATAAAAATCTTAATGACATTGTTGAACACGTTGGTTTTAGGCAATTATTGTAATAAAGTATAGCAGCACTTAGAGCAGCGCATACTGTGTAGAGTAGACACAATAGCTGTGTCCCAATTCAGCGGCAGAACATCAAGTGATGGTTTGGAAAACAAATATTACAAGAGGAAATGGTAAGAAATACATTACATAAGCAGTTCAAAAACAGAGCACAATATGAAACTATTGGACTACTATGACAAATTACTATAACAATATTATTATTATAAATATGTTATTATAATATGAAGGATTTAGAGACTGTACTCTACCGCCATCGAGCGGCGACGCCGCGCACTACAGGTCTATATCGCCTACGTCATATAATAATAAGGAAGTAGCGGCTAAACAAACAGCACGAGTCTGGTAGATTCTTTTGGGCGGCGAATTTTTCTTTTATTAAACGTTTTAAATGTCTCAATGTGAGCACTGAAGACCAAAACAAGACAATCTTCTCGCCTCCGCCGGCTCATTCTGTTGTAACTCGATGAGTTGTTGTTATTATCCTTTGTTGGGCTCTCCCTGTGATTTATGAAGGAGCTCTATGGAGAGATACTCGCTCCAGAGAGTCATCGGTGAGGGGTCCTTCGGCCGGGCTTTGTTAGTCCGGTGTAAAAGCAGTCAGGAGAAGTATGTGGTCAAGGAAGTCCAGCTGCCAAAGGTTTGTGCAAACAGAGATATAGCTGCTACTGTAGCTTTCCCCCCACCTGTGAAGTAACTCAACTTGAACAGAATCCCCCCAACGCAGCAAGCCTTTCTGGTAACAATCATTGTAGTAATAAAATAGGGTATTAAGGGAGGAGATGTTGGATTTGCACCACCCTGCTGCAGACTACTTTATTCCAGACTGTTATGTCCCTGGGGTAGGATATGGAAATGTCTCTGCGCTGATAACCTACCGGATTGTGGCCTAGCGCAGAGACGTGGAGGCTGATTGTTTTGGCATAATAGAGAATGCATCCATGCTTGTATTTTGCATTTTTATAGAATCCCTCTAAATTGGAGAATTCGAGGAGGGAAGCCATCCTGCTGTCCAGAATGAAACATCCTAACATTGTGGCCTTCAGGGAGGCATTCGAAGGTATTCACGGCGCTAACTCTCTTCTAACAAGACGGTACAGTTATTACGGTTCGGACTGCAGGATAGACGGTGTGGTTGTGTTTGTTCAGCTGACGACCTCCTGTGTATTGTTATGGAGTACTGCAGCGGAGGAGACCTGCTCCAGAGGATCCGGCAGCAGAAAACTACGCAGTTCTGTGTTGACGATGTAAGCCTCGACCTCCTGCAAATATTCTCACTGTTTTAATGTTTCACATGATGTTTAATGTGTTCCGTGTTTTGTTTTATCTTTTCTTTCCAGATCTTGAGGTGGTTTGCTCAAATGTGTGCCGCCGCGCTGCATATCCACGATAGACGGGTTTTGCACAGAGATCTGAAGTCCAAGGTGCAGTAGTTTATAGCTACTATACGTCTAAAATGGTTACCACACATCGAACAGACATTACGAACCCATGAGGAAGATCAGATTTTCTGTGAGTCGGAACAGGAAGTCGATAATTCAGTTTATTGCTTGGATGCATGTTGATGAAATCTCATTAGTGCGAGAGGCCGTGGAGTGAAATGAACAACGGTGAAATTGCTGATTGAGATAAGATCACAGCATCGCCTCCCACTTATGCATAATGTCATCATTTTGGCTGCTCTTGTTTTGGCCTCGTGTCAAAGTCATGACTTCTTTTTCATTTCCGTCCTCAGAACATCTTCCTGACAGATAATGGGACAATCAAGCTCGGGGACTTTGGCTCAGCGTGTATTCTGAACAGGTACAGGAAGAGAAGAGGCAGCGATTTATAGTTTGCCTCTTTGCTGCCGCTACATTTGTGCTCTGACCAATTTTTTTTGTGATTGTGTTGCAGCTCAAAGGCGTACGCTCACACATATGTTGGGACACCGTACTATGTGGCTCCGGAAATCTGGGACAACAAGCCATACAACAATAAGAGGTATCGCACCGTGTTCGTTTGACGGGTTCCTCCATGTTCTACGGAACACGTTCAAATAGAAATAAGATTAAACCTTAATAACTTTGGATCCATGCCCATTTGAGGAAATTGGGTCATTTTAACAGGAAGTATTAATTGGGTAAAGAAAGAAAAAAAGAAACCCCCAATTATAGAACAACAAAGGAAAAGCTGAGGGATAAATATGATTGGTAAAATGTGGTACGGAGGGCCGTGTACATGAACACAGTGTCCAGGCTAATGTTGCTGTATTGAGGAAGACTATGCACACTAGTCTATTTATATTGATGCTTATAAGGTGTCTGCAGAATGTGCACATGTTATTTACGTTATTGACCATATGTGCAGAAAATTTGCAATATTAATTCCCAGAAGGGAAATTTAGCCTGACAAGAAACAGAAGGGAAATGGAGCGAAAGGCTCCTCCGTCTTCCTCGGAGTGACATTCAACAGGAAGTATCCACCTCCTGTGTACGGCCGTGCCTTCCTTCCTCCTGACTGAGGCTGCAGAGGAGCCGTTTAGGGCTGAATGGAGATGAGCTACTGCTCGTTCTCCTTATGATTGAAGCGCGTGGCGGGGACGGTACCGATTACCTTTTGGGCTCCCCAGCTGGCATCTGTTCCCACGGGGCCGTTGTGCTTCGCTCTGGCTCCATCTCCTGGTGTCTGTTGACCCGAGGTGTGAAACGGCACAATACAGAAATATACTGTACACACTCTGTTTTCTTTACACAATTACTGCGTAGCTACTAGCACTAACAATTTCCCAAAATCCAGTCATTCAAATTTTAAAGGACAATTGAATGTACAGACTTTTTAACGAAGAATAAAACTCCTCATGATGTTTCCAAAGTCTGTGTTCTCAGCTCGGCGGTGATTATGTAACTCGTGCGTGGGCTAACCCGTCTTGTCTTACCTTCGTGACCGTGCCAGTACATGACTAATGTCTGGAGTGAATGAATAACCACCTCTGTGTTTGTGTGTCCTGCAGCGACGTGTGGGCTCTGGGCTGCGTTCTCTACGAGCTCTGCACCCTGCAACACCCGGTACTTCCCCCTCCCTCCCTCCTCTCTCGCCGTGTTCCACGACTTTGACTGCGGGCCTCTCTCCAAATATTGTCAATGACTCATTGTGTGCAACATTCCTGCTGTCATCTCGCGTCACAGCGACATACTGTAAAAGCTTTGTTGTGGAATGATGGGAGGCCCGGTGTCTTCAGCTGATTTCCATCATCTGCTGTGTATTTTGTTTTTTAAACATGGTTTGTTGTCCCGGAGATTCCTCACGCCTCCGCTCTTGTGTCTAGTTCCAGGCATCCAGCTGGAGGAGCCTGATCCTTAAGGTGTGCCGGGGCGCGTACCCTCCACTCCCCAATCGCCTGCCCTACGAGCTGCAGTACTTGCTCAAGCAGATGTTTAAGACGAACCCAAAAGACAGGCCGTCCCTGCACAGCATCCTGACCTCTCACCGCGCCTCCAGACTCCTGCGTACGCACCTGCCCTCCCAGGTACAGACGCAGTCGGCACCTGTGCACTTAGAAGTGCCGTTCCCTGCGGTTTGAGCTTCACGCCTGGTGACAGCCACTCAAAACAGTTGAAACCAGACGTGATTTAACGGCCGCTCATCCGTCAGTACGGCAACGCTGTCACAACACGGTGTCAAAGTGAAAATTTAAACTCTTACACAATTTCCCCAGCTGAGGTGACCCCCGTGCGGAATCTGCCCTTTGGCAAGGCGCTGTTAGTTCAGATGGCCGTGGCGCTCATGTTATGTGTTGTGATTTACTGCAGCGCTTTGAACCTTATTACAGGCGCTGGAGACGCAGGAGCAGGGGAGGCGCACGGGTCGATGGAACAGAGAGGAGGGAAAGAAGGTGGCTGATCTTCTGGGAGAGAGGAGTTTAATAAAAACGTCGACATGTGAAGGTAGAGTCCAAATTAACAGCGTTGTCAAGAAAATATGATTTACTGCTGCGATGCCGGGAGAGCCACATCCCAGACATTTTTGTGAAGACCGCTAGGAATATGTGGTTGTCAGGACCCTACTGAAAACAATAAATATATATTAAGTATCCTAAGTAACCTCTTTCCTCAGGAGTGGGTTCCCCCGAAGCCCAGTGTGAAAGCAGAGAGCCAGGACCTAGAAAGCGCTGGGCCGCTGGGCCGTCAGACACTGTGCGGCAGATGTTGGCCAATGCCAGCCTCGTCTCATCATCTGACAGCATGGCATCGACCGACCGGGCCTTCGCAGCTTCCACTCATGGAGGTATGATAGCAGTAGCAGCGTTTTCACTTCCTGGAAGCTCGGTAGAATGACGTGCAGTGTCAGAGTGTATATCAGCTGTGTGTCCCTGTTTGTCCCGGGTGTTGTCAGAGGAGCCAGAGGACAGCAGGCAGAGGAGACGATGGGACAGGGATCCTCCTGAGAGGCTTCTGAGTCTGTTGGAGAAGGCCCGGCTGAGCAGAGCCTTCAGCACCTTTTTAATAAACACGGGAGGTCTGTTGAAATCTGAATACGTGTTAATAAGTCATTTCCCTCCTGATAGGAATACGTCGTATGCCACCGTCGTGGGTGATATAAACAGTCCTCTGGGGGGGTTCTCTTTTTCAGTTGAGGACCCTCTGGTGGGACCCCTCTCCCAGCCACAGGGGGACGACACTGACGGTGGTGAGCCTGAAGTGGCCGTAGACGAGGAGCGTCTGCAGTCGCGCTCTGATGACGAGGACACGTAAGTAACTCTTCTTACTTACCCTTATCTCCTCTGTCTGGTACAGTAGCTGTAGGCTTCTGCTTTTATTCTATTCTAATATACATTACTCACAATGACATTCACATTGAATATGAATGTACAAAGGGAGGTTTGTATGAGTCTCTGATGACTGTTGAATGTACAGTTTTTTTGTATGACTTCTAATATGAAAACAAAGTCAAATTGTTTGTTCATCTCGCTTCACAGAGACTTTGAGGAAGAATCTCCGTGTGACTGGATGGATGAAGCTGAGAAGATGTTTTCAGAACACTAAAGCCTCATTTGTGCTGAGCCGACACAATCGCAAGGTGTTTACATTCACTAAAGGCGCTAAATCATTTCACATCATGTACGCAAGACCAGGTCTTGATCCGATAAATGAGGACCAACTTTTATAGCATCTTTATATCCAAGTTTACAAAAAGCCAGTGAAGCTCAGACAGTAACGGTAAGACCGTAGTTTCTGCACATTGAACGTTTCAAGCTCTGCAGTGATCTGTGTGAACCTGAAAGCACTACAGTTTGAGTTGGATATTGTTGAACTTGTCGTAAAAAAATTTTTTACATAAAGATGTTTGAGATGTGTGTGTGTGTGTCTGCCTCCCATTTGATTTTGCACATCTAGCGCGTACCGGTCGAGTTACCAATGATAACATTCCCAGTAGATTGAGGCCGTCTGGAAGCTAATGTTTGCCTTTGTTTGAGAAGCAGGAAATATTACTCAGAGCAGCTGGTCTCCACGGGGTCACGAGCCCGCCCACACCCTCTGATGTCCATATCCCATGCAATATGATAAGTACACGAAACATGACCAGTGACTGGTATTCTTTGTCTTTTACTCCTTGGCGAGACAATAACAACCCCACACAATGGTGCAGATGCTGAGAGGTGACTGCTGGTCTATTTATCTACCACTAGGTGGAGTTGAAATCACTGATGTGAACCGTTTGGAGTGGGTGGGAGCGAGAAACATTAATATAACTAAACCTTTGTTGAAATCCTTTTTAATAGTAAGAATCAGATACAGTCAGATAAATGTGGGAGTGCTCATGCTGCCTGCATCTGAATTAAAGGGACTTTAGTTCTTAGTTATTGGAAGCATACAGACATTTAATGAAAGGGAACAAGTCGAGCCTGTTCCTGTCTTTGTTTTGCCAAATTAGAAGCTCAACAATACGGAGTAGGAGCGGACAAGAGCTTAACCGCATGTTGGTAAAAACTCAAAACGAGCCTCGCCCATGGCAGTTTGGGCTCAACAGGATACTACAGACCCTTGAGTCAACAAAACCATAATGGTGCTGATTCACCATCAACAGTCACACCAGGGATGGATTATCCCGCTGCCAAAGTTGAGGCTGAGGCCTCCCATTGGCTGACTGGAGGACTCCGCGATACACAATCTGCCCACGATGTGTTTTATTGAGGAAGCTCGGGGCCGCAGCTCGCCCCTTATCTTGAAGACACACTGAATCCCCCTCCAGGCCTCACACCCCAGCCCCCTGCTCTTTTGTTTTTTTAATTCTTACTTTATTTCCCCTTGTACCTCCAAAGATGTCCATGTTTAGTAAGGATACAGATAAAGTGGTGTACAACACCACCATACTGTATGTCCTGCAGATAGGAGGGTCTCCCATCAGTGTCCACCACAAACCAGACGGCGTCTTCGTAGTTCAGCCATCTAATGTAAGCTGAGGAGTCTGAGCTCGAATGGTAGAATAAGGATTGTGTTATTAACGTCTGCAATCAAGTTTTTTTTTGGCGGTTTATTGAAGCTCAGTACTTTTTGAGACTGAAATCTGGACTAGCCTTAAGTGTTAAAAAGTGTCGGATATTATAAGTGTCTTCAAATGCTCTTATGTTTATTTATTTAATTTGATCAGATGTTTTCTGATCAAAACAGGAATCTTTTCAATCTTTAAATTGTATTTTACTGAGCAAAATTATTATTATAGCTTTATTAGACACTAATGCGTTGATCAATTTGGCATATTGTGTTGAATTACAAAACAAGTAGTAGTTTGTACAGTATACATTTTTTCTTTCTATGTGCTATATTTCAATTTCCTTATTGATTCTTCACTTTTTTTCCTCCCATCTTTGTTATTCAAATTATTCAGATTCTATTCATATTTTCATGAAGCTCAGTCACGGCATCTGCTGCGGGCATAATAAATAATAGCATCTCACACTATATTGCTGTTATATAATGATAATTAATATAAGAAAAACAACATTAACCATTATAAACAAAGACAGAATGTATTGCAGGACGATTGCTTTGCATGGAATTGTGCAGGTGTTCATGTTATTAAGTCCACACTCTTCAATTATTGGGTATGGGGTGCTGCATGGAAGAAGAAAAAGAAGGTCGTGACTGAACAATTTTCTGAGGTTGCACTTGGAGCCAAACAAGCTGTTGAACATGAGCTTCCTCTCGCAGGAAGGATGTGAAGTCGTGTCTGTTGTATCTCAATGGCTATAAATGGGTCAAAAAAGGAATTTCTCCTTGAATGAATTGCTCCTCTGTGCAGCACTCCTACACCGACCGTTAACAGCAGGGCTGTGAGGTCAAAGTCCAATGAGTTTGATGATACAACTCACTGCACTGACAAGTGAACAATACCATCGTTTCACTTTCTGCGGTAAGAAAACCCTGCGAACTCGCTGCGGTGTTTTTGGTTTTTGGGAGAAGTACATGCGAAACCCACAATGTCCTTGGTTTGAGAACATCGAGCGTCAGCTGAGCAGCTCACGAGTGAAAAAAATCAGTGGAACTGAGGGCCCCGATAGCGCTTCCTCTCTCTCTATCTTTCTCTGTTCAGCTTACCTTGAAGTGTTACTCATTTTAAAACATCCTGCACTACAGTTTGTACTCAGATTGAATCTCTGGCCCCTGCTCAGACATCTAATCTGAAATGCTTCATTGATTTTCTTCCCGCTACATCCTGGTGACCCGTTAGCGTACAATCAAGCAGCTTCCCCTCTTATCAAATGATGCCCAGAAGACCTTTTTATTTTGCTTGTCTGCACATCTCCTTCTGTCATCGCCTACGATGAAATATTGACGCTTGTTGTCTGCAATAATCTCTGTTCCCCTTCTGTCACAGTTCTGTTTTTGTGTCCTGCTTTCTGAACCCCCCCCCACCCCCACCCCCCGCACACACACACACAGCACACAAAGTTTCACACAGGAAGAGTGCTGCAGATGCAAGATGACCCAGTGATCTCTGTCTGGCTACCGATGCTTAGAAAGGCATTTTCTACCAGATTCCTTTCTTATTTACAGCAAAAAGTGTTCACATTTTTTAATATATTTGTATTTAGATGTTCAGCTACATTAGTATTTGAGTTTTTATTAGACGCTTACAGCCTCAGTGGTATCAACCGCACAGTGAGGGGAAACAATGAAACCTGCTACCGTGACTCACCCAGTAAAGAGAAGTGCTGTTTATTCTTCGCGGGGAGCAGCTCTTCCTGTTAATAACAAAGCACTTAGGCGCTGCAGTTGGAGGTCTCTTTGCAACTATAAATATGGGAGCTGTCATTGTTATGATTATTTCAAGCCCTCTGCAATGACCCGCCATTGTCTCCTGCCAGCGTTTGCATGCTTCTGTATCAGACAATAGACGAGCAGGGGTTTGTCGTGGAGCTCCACAATTCATCAGCCGCTCAGAGTAAAAAGGTCAGGAACAGTTAAATTTGGAGCCCATGTTATGTGAGGTGGGACAGTTCTGCTCTGCGCAGGTTATCGGGCCATTAGCAGTTTGAAAGCAGTTTGAGAGGCTGCTATTGTTCGTGGCTCACACACGCCTTGGTGACTCCTGATGGGCTGGTCCGACTTCAGGCAGGGTCACAGGCTCTGCTGGCCTCTCCCTTTGCCATCCTTCCTTCGAGCCAATAGATCGATAGCAGTCTTTAAAAGACTTCACACTTCATTTTTTTATGAAGTAAGAAGTACATCATTCCATTCAAATGTATCACAACTTTCTTCTTCCCCCTTTTGTAGCTCCCACAGACTGTTACTGTGTGACGTTGGCAGCAGCAGATCTTCATCACTTATCGTCTCATGCTGAAAGATTCCAGCCTACGAAGCACGGCCTAATCTTTTCTCTTTTTTTTCATGCCACAGTAGAAATTGAATTTGAGCGCTTGCTCCCTTGTCACTTCACCGATCTACACACTGATCTAAAGATGAATCTCATGTCACACACTGTCCTCCCACATCTTGCAGCATTTTCAGTGAAACTTCTCACCTCCGCCTCTTTATTTCTGTTTATATCCTGTGAGAACCAACACTCTTCATTTTGGTTTTGAAATTAGTCAGATTTGGCTGCACGCATTTGATGCAGAAAAACTCCCCCGATTTCACTTTCACAGTGAGGAGGCCGACAGTATTGCTTTGCTCCTCTGTTCGAAAAAGAATAGCAGCAAAGTATTTGTCAAAATAAGCCAGCATGTTGGTCTGTCAACGAGGTCGACACAGATTCATTCAAACTCCAAACTGCGTTGTATGCAACGCATGACAAAGAATGCTGCAGTGGTTCAGGCCCCAGCATGAATCAAATATTTCAGTATCGATTCTGTGTAAAAGCACAGTCAGCATTTATCTCACTGATCTAAAACAGTGCAACCCCACTGAACAAGTTCAAACAGGAAAAAGTGACGAGTTAAAGATTAACTGTGCCACTTGGACTTTCCAAATACTGACACTGTTTACATCACTGGAAAAGTTTCACACGGCGATGAGAGTACAGGGAGTGTACTGTGAAGGGAAACAATGTTTCAGACTTTATGTGTTTTGTCGGGGAAAGCCATCAGCGTCAACTAATTTCCGTGTGGCATGGAAATCATTTCATAGACTCTTGAAGCTTAGACGTTGTGTAATCCATCCATCAACTCAGAGCGTTAAAAATAATCTCACGCTCCAGAGGACGGCTAGCAAAACAGTTTATAGCAATAAAGCATACCTGTGTGTTTTGCTAAATGTTACCTTAATGTGGTGTAAATGGAAAACAAAGGTAGATAGTACAATCAATATGTGATGATTAAATGACACATGCCTCTCTAGCTTGATGCTACCTCTGTGCAATTATCTTGGTCTAGTGAATCATTCTGCAAAAAAAGGGCTAAACAACATAATCTTAGGCCAGGATGGAATGAATATGTGTCTGAACTCCATATAGAGGCGAAAGAAGCTTTTAAAAACTGGGTTTTATCAGGAAAAGCAAGACATGGTCCAGAGTGTGAACACAAGAAACACACAAATGCTAGATTTAAATATGCTGTGCGCTTTAATAAAATAAATGAACAGGCCATTAGGGCAAACTCCATGGCCAAAAAGCTTCAGCAGAATAATGTCTCTGATTTCTGGAAAGAAGTTAAGGTTGCCAATAACACTAAGATGCTCTCGCCATCCAACATTGATGGGGCTACTGGTTCGGACAGTATTGCAGATCTGTGGAGTAAACATTATAGGGATATTTTCAACAGTGTGAAGAGTGATCATTTTAATATTGGTGATGTTCCTAATGATGCTGGTGTGTGTGTTAGACCTGATGAAGTGCTGTATGCCATTGAGCAATTGGCAGAATTTCAGTTTTACTTGCAATGTGTTTTGTCTGGATTGTTAATGCATGGCGTACTTCCTGACTCTATGCTGACTGTTTTGTTCGTGCCAGTAATCAAAGATAAAACCGGTAAAATATCCAGCTTTGAAAATGACCGACCAATTGCTCTGGCTAGTGTACTCTCTAAAGTATTAGAACGAATTCTCTTAGATAGGCTTCAAGAATACATAATAACCACTGACAATCAATTTGGTTTTAAAAGTAAACATAGCACAGACTTATGCATATACGCACTGAAGGAAGTTGTTAGTAAGTACAGGAGACATAACACTACAATATTTATGTGTTTCCTGGATGCATCTAAAGCTTTTGATCGAATTAATCATGGTAAATTGTTGATGAAACTACAAGAGCGAGGGGTCCCTCCATACTTGACTAGGATTTTGCACTTTTGGTATTCACATCAAACCATGCGAGCTAGATGGGGTAAGAGTGTATCTGCACCCTTCCTAGTGACCAACGGCATCCGACAAGGTGGAACACTGTCACCTGCTCTTTTTAATCTATATATGGATCTTTCGAAAAAACTAAAAGAGTGTAAGACAGGATGTATGGTGGGGGAAAGTCTTGTTAACCATCTGATGTACGCTGATAACTTAGTGGTCCTGTCTCCTTATAGCGCTGGTTTACAGCAATTGCTCAGAGTCTGCTGTGCAGT
Organism: Anarhichas minor; assembly: GCF_050575085.1. Classification (NCBI taxonomy): domain Eukaryota; kingdom Metazoa; phylum Chordata; class Actinopteri; order Perciformes; family Anarhichadidae; genus Anarhichas; species Anarhichas minor. The sequence continues at coordinate 17,152,759 of NW_027466472.1, forward strand.
ATGATATCAAATTCAACTCTAAAGAGTGTTATCGTGATTGCTAAAACCAAGGAGGATCAGAAGCTACATTTTCCCTCATTTTTTATGGGAGGTCAAGAGCTAAATGTGGTGCACAAAATGAAATATTTGGGTCACATCATCAGGAATGACCTAAGTGATGATGACGATGTGCAGCGGCAGTGTTGCAAATTGTATGCTCAAGCTAATATGCTGGCACGTAAATTTCATATGTGTACGGATGATGTTAAAACAGCTCTCTTCAGAGCCTACTGTACTCCACTGTATACAGCCCACCTGTGGTGCAGCTGTAGTAAAGCCAAAATGAAAAAGATTCAGGTGGCATTTAATGATGCGTTTAGAATCTTGCTCAAGCTTCCAAGATGGACAAGTGCTAGTCATATGTCTGTGAGTCGTAATGTTCCCACCTTCCATGCTGTGTTGAGGAATTTTATTTACAAATTTAAATGTCGGTTAAATGACTGTAATTATAAAAGCCTTAACTGATCCAACGCAAAGTGACACAAGATATTCTTCTTGTTTCTGGAAACATTGGAACAAATGTCTGTATGTTTTTAACGAGTGACTTTTTTAACTGCAATGGTTACACTTGTGTCTTGGTGTCCTCGTATTGTATTGTATTTTAGATATTGTTGTATTTGTGTTGTTTTTTTTTGATACTATATGGACTCATGAGTCTGAAATAAAAGTTGATTATTATCTCGACTATTGCTGCAGCTGTGCTCAGGCTGAGACATTTGCATTTGCATTCGTGTACCTGTACTAATGCTGGTGTGTTTCCTGTGCGTGCTTACTTTCTACCGTCATGCAACCTGTGTCAGTGCAGCGCATTTCCGTCCACCCGTGTCACGCCACAACCCAGCAATCTTCTTTCATGAGAGATAAATCAAGGCCTGTAAGCGTCAGCTTTTATGTGTGGTTGTGCTACGGGCATTTGTTTTTGAGCCTGTACTGTAGCATTAGCGGGGCGCAGGTTTCACTAATCCTGCCATGTGCTCAGTGGAGCCCATGTGTAAAACTTAATAGGTGGACTCCAGGCTTTATTACGTTCATTACATTTTCAGGCTTCATTACAATTTGTGCTGATCGGCTCTTAATGTGGTGACTGTACAGTTGAGCTTAAATCTGAGGTATTTCTTTTACAATGTCAATAGTACGGTGAACATGCAGATAAGGATTCAGCATTTCTCAGACTGTTTGACAATATCGTTTTAAATGCAATTTAAGTTTTCATGAATGCATTAATGTGATGTTACATGTAGCAGTGTATCACATTTTACATTGTCTCAAAGCAAGTTTTACAACATTCGAGCGAGTTTTCATGTTGTGTACTGTGACACGGGGGCATGTATGGGACATGTGGCTGCTGTTGGGTTTGACCCGGTGACCCTTTACGTTCTCTCATGAGGCTGTCAGTGGAACCAGTGGGCTGTCCTCTCTGGTTAGAAGCTGTGGCTGCTGGGGAGGATTAATGTGTCCACATTGGATGGCCAGACATTGTTCAAATCCACAGGAGTTCCCAGAGGAAGGACTCCCAGTTAAGGAGAGCCCAACCTGTCCCATCAAGCAGAACACACCTACCTAATCATGACGTTTTTTGTTTTTTTTCTCCAACAGACTGTAATACTGGATCCAGTCAGGCTGAAACACTCAGACTGAAACAAAAGGCAGAATATTGTGTGTGCTGTTGGATCTGTAGATTTCAGGGGTAGAGACAACCTTGTGTTTCCAGGAAAATGAGAAATGAGTGCTACAGCATGTGTCAGTGGGAGTTTTCCCAGCTGGACTCATGGGAAGGATTTCTTCAGAACTTGTTAACAACACATATTCCCATTAAGTCACAGATCAAGCTGGGACACGTAGGGAGAGTCACATGGTATTATCTCGTTTGCTAATGACAAAATCGGCCTGGTATTTGTTATCTCATCTTCTGTCTGATCTTTGTTTCTATATGTGTCACGCATGGCACAGACAGGCTCCTAATTCTTGCCTGAAGGTAAAGACTCATCCGGTCGATGGATGGAAGAACAATAACGGGCTTTGTGCACACACCCTTTGTGTAAAAGCAGTTGAAATGTCCAAATTGAATTTCCTGTCTGCGTTGCTGAAATGCATATAGAGACAAGCATTGGCTTTCCTGTTCGCTGCACCTTTTTTTTTTGTAAACACCACGGCACCCAGATGAAGGGAGTGTTTCATCAACATTCTCTCTGCGCTTTCTGTTTCATTCCTAAGATGTTATGTGACCAACAGCTGATCTGGTCAAATAACTCCTCCAGGGACTGATAAAGCCTGTTTATGGTCCGAGGCGACAGGGAGTTAAGGAGGATTACATGGGACTGGCTGGTTATTTAGCCTACCTCCCTCCTTGCGGACACTGAGCCCATTCCACCGCTAGTTATTAGTTCAGTGCTGCCTCAGATTTCAGAATGAGTGAGGTTGTTGTGCTAGCACAAGCACAACAACCCTTTTTCCTTTTTTTTTTTGTTAAACCACATCCTGATGGGTATGCGATGTTCTGTCTCCCTCATTGTGTGTTTTTATTGCCTTCTTCTTTCCCAGTAAGCAATCTGCCCCCCTCACTCCCCCGAGGGTGACAAACGTTTTACCGAGCAATAATAATACCCGTTTACCCGAAAACCAAGTTGGGACTGTAAATACCAGAGATGTGGAATGTGATTCTAATGTAGGCCTAATTGTGGGAAAATGTTGCATATCTCTAAATGGGCACTTGGCCGTATCAGGCTAATAACAGCTATTTCCTCTTAAATTCATCCTGTGAGCCATGCACTGGGAACATGGTGGATTAACCCTTTGAGGAGCGCCATTCAGTGGGACAGGCGCTGCCCTTGTCATGTGATCCGGAGCTGTGGAGTGAAGACCTCACCCACGATCCCACGTCAGACCGAGAGAGGTCCTCGTTAATGCCCCAGCGGAGATGACTCCTGACACGAGTGCTCAGCACACCAGAGGATCTTCGGTCAGTTGCGACTGACAGAACTTCAAAGAAGCCATTAAGAGGTTCATTGGAGAGAACATGCTGGGTTCACCAACAGGGGGAAGAGAAAGACCTGGAGGGAGACACTGACTGTGATGACCCTGCAGAAGACAAACGTTGTTTTTGTTTCAGTTACTTAAAACAAATTACTTTATGAGAGATTCTTAAAGGTTGAACAATGCAAAAATCCTATTATTAAGTACATAAAAGCATTGGATGTCAACCTTTGAATGTCGTAATGTTAGAAGAATACATCTTTCCGAGTGTTTTATAGTTTCTTCGCATCACTCGCACAATAACATTTCCCAGATCCCCGGATCTGCACGAGAAGGCTTTGATGCGCGCTCCCGTCTTAGAAATGACCAGAGCAACGCGGAACACAGTGTACGTGATGACACGCAGTGTGGCGTCTGTGTTTTCTCTCCCTGCAGCCCGCTGTGAAGGAGAGGTCAGGCTGATTAGATAACTGTTGTGTATGCAGGGCAGCCTGCTGGGCTCACGTGAGGGGGGGGGGGGGGGTCCGATCCCTGATACAGAGAGCTTACACAACCACAAGACTTCAGGGTATACACAACTTCATGTCCATAGCGTTTTAAGCAACACTGTGAAGCGGGAACAATTAGGAAACGTCTAGCAGTTACATCAGTCAGCGTTTATGAGGAAGGGGCTGGTTTCTTTTCTGAGTAAATGTGGCTATAGTCAGTAATAACTGTATTTACTTCCTCCATTTAGTTTAGAAAACCATTGTATTTACATATCTCAACTACAGCTGTACTGCGATTTCCTCTGGTTGCTCCTCTATCTCTGCCCTGACCTTTGGCCCAGACGACAACAGCCATGAACACCTTGTGTTCAGATAACGGTCGTGTGTGCTTACTACCCACGGCCTGACTCATCCACGCAGAGTGGTGAAACCAAAACATCCTCTTGAAATGAACAAGCTCGAGTTCAAGATGCTCAGTGTAAGCATGTGGGCAAGTCGCGGCTATACTCGCACAAAGCTGGCCTCCAGTGCAGATGACGCGAACCGCCTCTGAGTCAAAGTGTGCTTGTTTGTTTTCATAGCGGCCGGGGTCTTTGACCCCCGTCCTTGAGTCGCTCACATGGCTCCAGAACCAGAGTTATAGGTGGGGTGTGAATAAAGTGCCGCTGCATGACCTTCAGGCTATGTCAATAAAGCTAAAGTACCATGTTGCTTTCTTGCTCTTCACTCTCACACTGTGTTGACTCCTCACTGATGCCATATCACCACAAACAGGACAAATATCTCACACGTATGTTTTTTTTTCCGATCAAACTGCAAATAGAAATCTATTTCAATTTAAATGTGATGTCTTTTTTCATAAGGCTGTCAGCAACTATTTCTTTCAAATTATGCCGCATGACTGTTTGAATTTGAATTCCCTGTTGATCAAAAGACCAGCCTCTTCAGGGACGACAGTAAAAACAGCATGTCCTTGTGGAGGAGGAAAACAAAATGTCTCAGGAAGATAAAATGGAATTCCTATCGAGGTTAAGTTAAACATAAAAGACGCTGCACTGCTTTCACTCCTATCTCGTACCAAACCGATCCGCTCACTATGTTTAAGCAGACATCAGAATGGCACACAAGTCAATGCTGTTTTAGACCTGGTGGTTCTTACACCACACTCTCACATTTATTTAATGTTTGGCCGAAAATGTGAATAGTCTGCTTTTATTAGTTCCTCTCCTTCACCGCTGATTGCCACACAGGAAGCTGCCCCCCCCCCAGTGGGAGTCAGACTCACTTACTCCATCCAAATTTCTACTTCCACTTATTTGCCACCTCATTTGCATTTGGCACAAACATCATAGCCCCTGTAGCAATGCTTCATAACTGGTAGCTAGTGTGCACTAGAGCCCGGCATATTAGTGTGCACTGAGGCCCCTAACTACCTTACACCACTGCTACAATCTTCACCTGACTTGTGCAAACGGCCATAAGGTTTAATGTTGTAAACAAACATATTGTACCAACATGTAATTTTGGTCTATTAGGTCCAAGTTCAACATTTAAAATCATTCCTATTCCAGCATCAAAAGATAGCATCTTCTTCATTCAAATGACAAAAAAAGGTTTCAGGTGCAATTGTTTGTTTTAAACAGTACATGACTTTTATTCATTACTGTGGCATGAGTGCAGTATGTGAAATTCTGTGTCAGTGCATTTAATGGTCAATAAAGACATAGGCGATAATGAAATGGTGCAAGAACAAAAAAGGCACTTCTTTTGAATTATTTGTAATTCACAATTTAAAAAAAGAAGCCCTGTACAATCAATATCTTGATATAACTTTATGTTAATTTAATGGATGCTAATCTAAAGTTAGCACCACAACTTACCACAGAAATGTACAAATATACAGGCACGAGTAGCATTCAATATCAATATCATATCTGTCCTCCTGGATCACATTCCCCTCAAGATCACATGCAGAGTAATTGTGCTTAACACAATTACAAAATACTCCACAGGAAAGGGAAATGAATGAGTAGTCATAAGCAATCCACAGATGCATGTAGCAATAATACTGCAGAGGCCGTCAATGACAAGTCCAAACATTTGCCCTGAGATGAAGATAATACCTCTTTTGGCAGGTGTTAAAAACTCCAAGACATAAAGCACTCCAAAAACAAACAACCTTCCCATTGTCTGAAGGAGGTTCATTTTTCTAAGGAACGATGGATTGTTCATGTTGTGTGTTGGAACCCCGCCATCACACTGACGACTCATTGTGGAAGACTTTAGCTTTGAGGTTCCGCAGGCTACACTGCAGGTTGGAGCTTGTTTCTGACTGCAGCGCCTCAGAGAACTTGACGTCATACAAACGGTTCACCTGAGACTTCCTCTTGATGGAGTTCTGGATAGTCTCCGAGGTGAAATAGTACACAATGGGATCAAAGCAGCAGTTGGACACAGCAATGCAGAGGGCTATCGGGTAGATCGTCCGCACCACTGACTCCACAAAGCAGCCTTTTAAAGTGTTAGTGCGGACCAAAGCGTAGAAAACCAAGTTCACATTGTAGGGGATGAAGCAGAAGCAAAAAATGAAGAGGTGCACAATTATCATGCGCAGGATCTTTGTTTTGTTCAGCTTCCCCCCACGATTGATGGTCTGGGGCCGGCGCAGAGTCTGCAGCACCATGATGGAGCAACACACGTTGAGTAGGAGCGGGATGAGGAAGCCCACTGTCTCTATGAATATCACCACCTTGGACAGGTGAGATTTCCACTGCTTGGAGGAGAAGTTCTCGAAGCATTTAATGGCGTTAGTCTTGTTGTTTTCGCGTGAGGTGGTCTCCAGCATGAACCCGGTGGGGAGACTCCCGGAGAGCACCAACACCCACACGGCGACGCACACTATCTTGGCGTTGCGCTTGTTCCGGAGAGCCCTCGAGCGAAAAGGGTAGACAATGGCTAGGAAGCGATCCACGCTGATGCAGGTGAGAAAGAGCATGCTGCCATACATGTTAGTGTAGAAGAGCGAGTTGGAGACCTTGCAGAGCGTGTTTCCGAAAGGCCAGTTCCCGTTGATGAAGTAGAAGATCCTCAGAGGCAGCGTGAAGACAAACAGCAGGTCAGACACGACCAGGTTCATCATGTAGGTCGTGGTCTCGTTCCGCAGCTTCAGGGAGCAGGTGAATATGTAAATGGACACAACATTGGTGATCAGTCCCACCACAAACACGATGCTGAAGACGGTGCTGTACAGCGGGTACTTGAACCCATCGTTCTTCTCACAGGTAGAGTTGTTTGCTGCGATATTTTCAGCCCAGCGCTGGGTGAAGTTGTCGGGAGGGAGGGTACTGTTGTACATTCTGAGAGACAAAGAGTGGCCGGACGATGGGTGTCTGTTATGTAATGGCTATATAATGAAAGGGCTGCCCTGCACAATGAATTCACCATGAATGGAGAGTAAAGCACAGAACAGTCCTAAACCAGGATACATTAAAAGACACTCTGTCATCTGATAATTCAGGCCATTGGTACAAAGGTTTGTTTCCAACACGACTGCCCCATGTTAGAGAGCACTGCTGCACATGGTCAACATGAGACCCTATCTGGATGTAGCTATCATGGGGGTTACCTCATATTGAAAAGACCCCCTCCCAGAGGATAGAGAGACTCAGGCAGGAGCGTCCTCCCCTCCCCCTGTCCTGTCCTGTCTCCCGAGCGGGCTGCAGCCCACAAGTTGCAGACTGAGCTTCACTTACTCACATGGATCAGTCCACACAAAATGCGTCTCCTTTTCACTCAAGACGTCCTCAACAAGCACGAGCCGCTGAGTCCACAAAAGAAATGATGGTAAATCCACATTCAGGCCCCACACAGAGAGATGTCCACATGGCAAAATCCTTTCTCTTTGTCAAAACTCAGTCCTGTGTTTTTGTTTTGTCCTTTTCAGTTCCAAAGCAGCAAAGTTGTTGTTAGCGTTCCTCCTCTCTCACAAGGTCCTCACTACAAACCACCAGGCTCATTCAGAGAGCTCTGGAGATTTGAGTGTGTCACAATGTGAGTGTCTCACTGGTTCCCTCCTCTTTCTTTCTCTTGCTACCTGACTGAGTCCCTCAGTAGGTCTACTTCTCCTTCCCCCGTATGTCTCTCTCACTCTGACAGCCTCCCGAGCTTTTGCTCAGCACGCATCACACTCAGACAGAGCTCTTCTTCTCCTTTGTGCCGGTATCACAGGCAGGTTTTGTACTTTGGAAGGGAGAGCAGCTGTGGTGAGCCCTCCCACTGCCTCCCATCTAACTCCTCCTACTCCTTTGTCTGCTCTACAGTTGGGAGTAGGAATCAACCACCCCGCATGGTGAGGGAATTCATTGAAAGTTTACAACACATGCTGGAATACTGTCACTATAAACACATGTTGATACATCAATAAATGTAAATGAAATAAATAGTTATAGAAATGTTTGAAACTATTCTTACTTGAGCAGTGAGAGAGCAACAGTTTAAAAAATGGCAATATTAAATGTAATACCACCAATATTGAGCTTATTATTAAGCAATATTCTGTGTCAAGTAGAGTTTAAAAGTGTGCCTTTATAGGGCCAAGAAATATCAAAACATTTTTAGATATTAAAGCAGAAGAAGTGCTTCGAGCTGTATTGGAGTTGAAACATAACTTAATCATATAAAAAGACCAGCTCTGACTCTAAGCTGTGGTGTACTGAGTGACGATAAAAGGCCTCTTAATGTATTTATTCATGATTTTGTGACTTCTTAAACCCCGTACAACCCCTTACAGCATCTGTGGTGGAATGTACCTATAAGTACATTTACTCAAATACTACTTTATACTTCTACTTTTACTTCTACTTTATTACATTTACTTAGCGTCTCTAATTACGAATTACTTTGAAGACTATACGTTATTATATCACCTATATTATTAAATTATTATAATTATATCTCAATTAAAATGAGCTCCATCTCAACTAGCTGCATCATAAAATGCTGCTTACAGTAGTAAAAGTCCAATAATATGATACTGTAATAATAGAAAACTGTCAGGAGTCATTGTTTTGCACAACAAGTACATTTACTTCTGACGCTTTAAGTACATTTTACTGCTATTACTTAACGTAGCATCCTGAATGCAGGACTTGTAAGGGAGTATTTCTATGTTGAGGTGTTGCTTCTTCTACTTAAATAAAGACTCTGAATACTTCTCCTCTGTAAAGCATGAGAGAAATGTAACAAAACAATCGAGACAATTTAATTCCTGGATTGCTGATTGATTTGTTTTTCCTCATAAGTCAAGCTGTCAATAAAGACAGGAGGTCAAACGTGCCTGAGAAGTTCACTAAACCTCTGTAATTGCAGGGGATGAAGGCCTCCCACAGGTCTGATGGGCGGAGCACCAGAATTGAACTGTCTCCTTGTTGTTTTTGACAGCCTGTGTAGGCAGCAGCTCTGCTAAAGAAGCACTGTTTTATTCTACAAGGGGACATAGAGACGGAACAGAAAGCTTTCTCTACTCAGTGGTTTTTCAGGCGCCCGTGTTGGCCCATGCCCACAGCTTTCTCTTCACATGCGTTGCGAAAAAAGCATTCAAGTTCTCCTTTAGTAGAAACTCCCCACTTGGCAGCCAGTAAAAACATTGAGGCCTTTGTTGCGAGTGAAGTAGCTTAGCAGGGCGGAATGTGAAGTTTATCAATAATTAGTCTCAGACAACTTGAAAGTGCTCTCAGCTTTGTGATAGGCAGCGCGGTGAGTGAATACTGTAAACTGTTTAAGTGTGTTTCTGGTGGGTCACTGTAACTGTGTCAAATGGGATGTATATTACCTACTGGGGGGTTTTCCCGTCTGTAAACGAATGTGTGTCCTGCAGCTAAAACAAGTGCATCTCTAACAAAAAACCATGCAGACATGGGGGAACTTATCCAGCGGTTCCCCACTTGTAACTGACTCCAGTGATACAAGCATATGTGCTCTAGTTGAGCTACATGACACTAATTCCACAGCGGTTCATTTTGACTTCACAGAGTTACCAACAATAGCCAAACAAATGAAGGGAAATCTTGCAGAGAATCAAAGAGACGGTGGGTGTTTTATGGCCACTGTGCCTCTCTTTGTCGCTCCACCGCAAAATAAACACCATCAAGGCTAGAATGAAATGTTCAAGAAAAATAGAAAAACCTGTACTATTGTCTTTCGCTCGCAAAATAGTTCCATCCAGCACATAAAAACAAGCTCTTCACATGCGAGTGTGCGGTCGCTAAACAAAAACATGTGCCTGAAATCCCTTGACTGGTACATTTCTCACAATGCCAGGAAACTGTCTGGCACCTCCAAGGCCAAGACTGAAGGCTTTTAAAATAGAAAGGAAAAAAAGGCACGAGAAAGATAGCAGGTGACAGAATAACTGTTGTGTAAAGATGATCAGAGATGGTCTTCAAACATCACAAATATCGTTAAAAGAATTCAACAGGAATGTGACTTCACACTAAAGGTTTGTTACTCAACGTAGACTGAACCTTAATATTACACTTCTGATACACACCCACGCTTTGAAACCTGTTTTAGAGACAGACTACACTTAGCTCACTGGTTCTACTGAACAGAAGCCTGGAGCACATTTTGGTCAGGACACCAATAACTGGTTAAACGTGTCGTAGACCAGAACTGTAAGAGGAAATGTGCTAAAATATGGTAAACCTGCAGTCAACGGGTAACCCCTTTGATATTAGTCATAGGGGGGGAATGTATTGTTTATGCTGCTGGTGTTAGTGAGGTTCAGAGGTGCTGGTAAGTGGACAGAGCCAGGCTAGCTGTTTCTCTCTGTTTCCAGTCTCTGTGCTAAGCTAAGCTAACTGGGTCGAAGCGGTAGCTTTACGTACATAATGGAAGAGTAGAGTTAATCTTCTCATCGAACTCTCAGCTAGAAAGGGAATGACAGCACTTCCCAAAATGTTGAATTATTAATTTAAACAGAAATCTATTAGTTACTTGACTTCACTTCACTTTAATGGCCACGCAACTAGAATTCGTTTTTGGCACAGCATGGAAAAAAACACACCCAGTGTACCCTGTCAGTAAATAAATAGTAATGACAATATTACTATTAGCTAAATAATATGAGGTTGTGTATCACAATATAAAATGTCATCACATTTGATGAAACACAAGGACTTGTTTTGGACTCTAAACCCCAAATAGGTTGGATTTGGGGCTCAACTTTGGGATTTAGGAGATTTAAGACTTGACACTCCCACGTGACTTTCAAAACAATGATTTAATCCCACCTCTTGAAGAAGATCTAAAATAACACATCATGCAATACGAAAAATGAGCAACCCAAATGAAAGCTGCTGAACAAATGTCTAACTTGGCAAAAAAAGACGTTCTGGACCACGGACAGCTTCACTGCGACTCAAAGGGCTTTTTGGCTCATTCCCTCACGTTCACCTTGGAAACAGAGGCCGCACAAAAGTTGTGGTGGCGAAACAAATAAACAAATGACGAGCGAAACGGACACAAACCAACAGAACTGCAGTTTATACACGAACCGCTGAGGCCGAGGAAGTGTTTCAGGACTGCCACACTGACACATCTAGAATCATCAAGAATAGAAAATAAAACTGTTTCACCAAAGAGACTAAAAGCTTTAAAATGTCCAGAGAAGGCACAAAAGGGAACAGATGTGCCATCAGTGAGGCTGTACTACCCTTCTCCGGATTTCAACACATTGAATAAAGCTTTTCATGACAGTGAGAATTCTAACTTTATCATCTTTATCAGTTGCACCTACGGTCACATTTTTTTGTCTTGACATTTGAAATATAAACACACAGAAGAAAAGCGTGTGCTGCTGGTGCTCTCCCACACTGCCTTATCAGCCTCAAGCTTTTGACTGTTTTGTAAAACAAATACTCCTCACCCACAAATACTTCACTCTCCCCCACTGAAAACACTGATTGCATATACAGTAGTATAAAAAGCCTTTTTACCACATGTCTTGTCTACTCGGTGTAGACAACCTTTTGTCTACACCGAGTAGACAAAAACTTCTTCTTGACAGTCTCTGTAGCTCCAAAGCCCCGACAACTAAACCACCAACAGCACTAAACTAACTCATTTTCAGGCTATATTTACTATGGGTAGGTAAAGTGGTTTGGGAATCAGTAACTAGTGATTTTGCATGCTGAGTAGCTTATTATAAAGCACGACCTACAATATTTGTGCCTTAGATTCATCATGTAGTGTTGCATGTAAGTAAATGGCATGCACCTTAGACGGAAAGTCTTTAGTTAAGCTCTGCTTCACTTCAAACAAACATGAACGGGGTGGTCCGGCCTCCTGGCACCGCTGGCCCGAACACCATGTTTGGAATCTAAAGACCTCGACTGTTGTTTCCATTTTCTGGATGAAGCTCGGCGTATTCGAGCAATTCTTCACCGGAAATAGCCATCCAGATGCCATTTCATTCTCCTGCTATATGTACATGTTTTACTACATAATGTCATCCTGAGAGAGCCGACTGTGAGACCACTGATTGCATATACAATAGAGAGGTGTTTAGGAGGGGCCCTGAGAGAGAGCAAAGTTACCAACATGTGTAAACCAGAAGAGGTGCAACTCTCTATCAAACCCAGAACTTCCTGTCAACACAGAGGAGGATGCTCGACATTTAACCCAGACTGAACTACCTCTAAGCAGAAGTTCTAGGTGATTCTTGATCTCGAATTACAGAAAATGAAGTTGGTGGTAAGCTTACTCATTCCAGTACAATTTTGAGGTAGTTGCGTACAGCCATCTTTTGTGACATCATACGTTTACTTCTACATTACAGAGGGAAATATTTTTTCTCAACTGCATATTGTCTGGTGGCTTTAGGGCCTTTGCAGATTAAGATTTTACGTACATCATGTAAAACCATCTTATAAAATATTATAAAATGAACTCCATCCCGACCGGGAACATTTAAATGCTTCTTACACATCAATTCACGTGGCTCTGAATAGTTACATTTTGAATGCAGTCAAAGTCATTTTCCAATCAAGTAAGAGATCAGAATTCTTCTTATATGTTTTTTAGGAAAGCCAAAGGGCTTTATTGGGATCAAATGAATCCATAATCTATTCCATTTCTGTCACAGTGTCGGCGGGGTTTGTTTGTGGCAGAGTGCCAGTTACCGTTGGCAGCTGAGTGCAGTTCCTCATTCTCTTGTGAAACCGTTTAACTTGCGTGTCAGCTACGTTGAGTCATTTTCTGTGACAATGTACATATGTTTAGTCTGAGGCTTCATCCATACAACAACATATTAACTCGACTGACAGCCTAATTCTGCACTCTATACTGTTAAAAGGCCCCTTTCCATAAGAGACACGTAAAATGTATCTTTTCTGGCAACTGTAATGCAACGTTAAAGCAAATACAAAGCCAAAAGCAGCAGACAGCCTTACACCAAATAAGTCTTATACACTGTGGATCACAGTGGGCGTTATCCTCAAAGCCAGGTGCACATAAACCTAACATCATTTGTTTTGGGAGTAGCCATTAGCTGGAACGGAGAAACTGAATTATCATCCTTGAGCTGCTGATCTGGCTTTCATCACGATATTTCCAAACATGCTGTCTGTTAGGGCTCAGCACACTATGAAGCTTATAATGTTTTGTTGAGACCGTAAGAAATCAAATTATTTGCCAGATTCTGAGAAAAAATATATTCCCAAATTCAATATGTACTACACACCACGATATTAGATTGCCACATCTTGTACGGTGTCCCTGTGCTTCTGACCACGCCCTGAATCTTTCTGGCAGGTATTTGAAATACTGGAAGAAGTCTGACTGGGTGATGTGACACCGTAATGCTGCACTTCAGGATGTAAACAGGCCTACCTGTAGAATAACAGGAGCTTCCTCTCGCAGGAACACTTCAGTTGTCACATCTCAATGTGCAAACAGTTGTCAGATTCAGATTGTGTTACAAATGTTCAAATCATTGCCAGCGCTTCCTCTATGCATGGCATAACAGCACTAATGCAAGGTGTGTGTGGAGTAAGCCTCATGCATTGCACTCACCGGGCACTACTTTAGAGTTAAGGGCAACGGCATCATGCAGATAAGAGACAAGTTGATTTCTTTGCTAGAAGCATTTGGTAGCAGAGTGAAGCAGGTGTGAAAACCTCTACATGTACCTTTGGGTGCTCTGCAGGCACAAACATGCAGAAGTATGAAAAGATCTTCAAGTGAAACTCACTGCCCCCCGATGTCTTAGAGCTGCTACTGGTTAATCACAGGGTTCTCACAGTAATGTTTGCAGCTAAAAATACATGTGTGATACAGTATTTAACACCGTGTATGCATATTTGTGGAGGCTGCAAAAATATTCCACTACAGACAGACAACCAATTACAGCAATAACACATACATACGTCAAAGTTCATAGTTACTCAATTTAATATATTTCAAATTACAAATGTTACCCTTTGTGTCGCTATCAGCAGATTACAGCATTTTTTCCATACAAAATGAGAACACACAGGCATTTTCTTTAGTAATTATCAAAATGTTCCACAAAAACAAAATACAATAATTGGCTTGTTAAAAGTAGGAGCGTTTTGTTACATTTCTAGTTGGATGTATCTGGTGACTACGTTTAAAGACCTTGTGGTCTTATATTTGACAGTCAGTTGGCGATTCCACCAAGCCGGCACGATTTAGTTCCCACAAGGTGCTACCGGGGGACTGACACACAGCAAGACTTGTAAAAAGATCCAGAATGTTGCTGCCAACATACAGACAATGATAATAAAATTAAAAAAAACATTTGTAAACATAGCAAATTGCAAATGAAACACATCTGTAAAATCAGCTGCACCTACAGTGTGACATCACCCACAGGCTACACAGGACTCAATATGCTCCTGTGAGTCAGACACTGTTTGCGGCTGCATACCGAGTGTAACCGACTGCACCTGTCTGCTAACTGTCGACAGCAAAACAGTGCAAATCTTAGTCGACATCAATCAGTAACCATATGCTTGGATGGCAAAGGTGAACACTTACAATATAAAACAAAATGGCAAAATGAAGTTATGCAAGAGAACAGATGGTATCATTGACCAGATACAAGCTACAGCTGTTTAGAAGAAAAACAAAAAAAAGGGTGTCCATCACAAAGAAGAAGCGCTTGTGTTTTTCCTCATTAAACACTACTTCTCAATCCAGGGTGTTGGAGAATCAAGGCTTCACAGAAAAGCAGCACAACTTGAAGGCTCAATTCATGGCTACAGTGCGATATGCGCATTGATAATTTGTCCCACACCTCAAACGCCAAACCCCTTGTAATGCAATGAATAGCGAGCAGCGTTTCCAGGCATTGTGTCTGAGCTGGCTGTAATGAGGCACCCCATCCTTCTGTTGATCAAACCAATCAGACACCTCCAGTTAGTAGCCCAGCCTATTGTCAGTGACACAAAGACCACTTTCTATTCGTGCCTCTGCACTGTCGGCTCGTGACTGAGTGAGTGGGGACACCCAATATTTACGCCCCGAGCAGCTACTGTGTTTGGGATAGTTTTAGGGCAGCAACACACGGACGCATCAGTTAGAGGGCGGAACCTAAAGCCATTTGCATCTCCAGTGTTAACATCCCCAGCGACATTGAAGCGCTCATCAGCCTGGTGTTTACTTTGGGCTAGGGTCGACTCTCAGGACCTCAGTGAACCGAGACCGGATCACGTCGAGTCCGTCGCTACGGGGGCCCTCTAGTCAGTTCTTGAAGGCCCCGTAGCGGCTGGCTTTGCTAATGAAGTTCTTGAGCAGGTCGTGGTCCATGTCCGCAAAGGCCTGGGTCTGCGTGACAGCCGTTAGGTGGTTGACGCAAAACTTGAAGCAGAACTCCTCCAGGTCCTAAAAATGAAGAGGGCTGTCTGGTCAGTGCTGAGGAGTATAACTGACTAGCTACTTGAGAAGGCCCCCTCCCCCCCCCCCTCCCCGCCACCACGGTGTTTGACTGTGTGCCAGGGGCTATGAGCTTACCCGCGCCTCATACTTGACAGCGGCAGAGAGCAGAGTGATGGCGTTCTCCTCAGAAATGCCTCTCTTGATGGTTTCCTGGCACAGCCTCTTCAGCCGGGTCTCTCGGTAGTACGTGGCCAAGTCTAGCAAGCCTGCACACGGGAGAGCAACACACAGGTGAGCGCGGTTAGGGACTTCTGCACAGACCTTTCAGTGTGTAAAGGACTGTGGTCCTTGTGCGGGCGTACCAATAGCATCCTCTGGTGGCAGGTTGATGGTGTCCGTGTAGAGGTACTCCAGAAAGGCTCGGTACACCAGGTATGAGAACTGGTGGACTTCTATGGCATCCTCATCAGTTTCATTCAGCAGTGCACGGAAATGCTCACACCTGGAGAGGGAAGAAAAGGATCGGACCGCTCCGGTGACGTAAAAGATACCACACCAGGGATTTAGAGAGTAATGTGTTTTGTAATGAACGTGTGCTTGACAGCAGTTTGAATTACTGCCGCATGAATCACTATCACGCGGTAGTCATTAAAAAAACAATATCCTAGTCTCCCAGAATGCACACCACGGTTTACACTGACCTGTTGCCAAAGTTATAGCGTCATTGTGAGCTGACGCAGTGCAGTCTGCACTTGCAGCAAATTGCATTACCACCCAATGAAATTACATTTGCCGGAAAAACAATAATGAGATTCGAGGTTCGCTGTGATCAGTCACACAACTCAAGCAAGCACGTCATAGTTAACGTTCATACTGTATGGAAATAAATGGGCCGACTATATGAATAAACTGCCAATCAAGAAGGAACAATACCTGTAAAAATCTGAAACACTACAGCATCATTCAGTAGGAACGTGAAGTATACGTGATTAGTAGATAAGGAAATGTGGAAATAAAAGTTAATATATCTCTATTTCTAGTTCACAACTTGTCTGAATTTTATGTAAATCGTGTTTCCTCTTCCACAGCATTATATCTGAATCCCAGCACTACCCCAAGAGTTTAAAATAAGTATGTAGAAACAGCTATAGGTAATATACTGCAAATGTTACTGTAACATTGTAATGTCAGAGTAAAAAGGAAATATATTCCTGTAATCTAAGTTAAAACTCACTCTTACTCACTCTCACTTTGCCAACAACTACAGCCCACAGTATATTTCCTTCTAGTCCTCTGCATTAGAAATACTGATTACCATTTTCCGTCGCTGCTAAACTCTACTGACTCAAAACACCCCCCCACCCCCACCTATCATTTCGTCTCAGGACGCGGTTGAGCAAACAACTGAATCTTCATTCTCGAAGTGCATCTCATAAGCGTGTCATTTGCATGTGATCTCGCCAAAGCACGCGTCTGGCTCGGTTTGCATGCAGCTGCGCGTGAGCGTGTTGGCGCGAGGGGCGACGTCGCAGACAGTCTGGCTCCTTCCTACTGACGGTGCAAAAGAGCAAGTGACTGGAACGCAGAGGCTTTGGTTATAAAAAGACAAGCAGGAAACAATAGGTCTGTCTTTGCTTCCCCGTGACATTAACAGGAAAGATGAGGAAACGCTGTCGAACGGAGTTTAAACACAGGCAACGCAGCATTGGCTCGGTATATGTTGAAGCCATTATCATAGGAAGGCCAGTGTGTTTGCTGTCATGATGGCTGCACGATTAACAAAATGATTTCTTCCTCTTGATTTTATGTTTCCGTAATTACAAGCACGTAATTCTGCAACATCGAAGCGTGTTTCTGTTCCTCTGAAAATCCCACTGTGGCATACCAAGCGCCTCTATTACTCATGACCAAACACAACCTCCAAATGTGAAAAATAGACTCATGTGACCAATATGAAAGTCAGGATGGAGAAGCACGATGCTCTGGTGAGTAAGAAAGGAAAATCATCTCTTAAAAACAGTCAAGCAAAGAAGAAAAAGAGTACAGAGGCCCAACATCAGAGAGGAGAACCTGGAGACAAAGGATGATTACGTGCATCCAAAAGTCACTCTTAATTTGTGCAAATAAGAACCAAAATAAGAAGATAGTCTAAAGAAACTTGTACACCTTAGCAGACACGGAATAAATGGGAACTGTGTTCTTTTGATTTGCTGGACTTCTAAATATATTTTTAAGGCGGCAATGTTGCACTAAAAAATATCATTAAAAAAAAGCAAAAAAACAATATGAAGTTGCAAAAACTAAAGTTTTCTGTACCTGATTTTCAGCAGCGCTTTGTGAACATGGATACACTTCCCGTCAACCAAGAACTTAAGGTCGGAAATCTCTGGGCTGTCAAACTCCCTCTTCAGAGACTGGGCAACGGTCAGGTAGTCATCGCCATCTGGCAAAAAAAAAAAAAAAGAAAAAGAAAAGTGAGTTCTTACTTTAGGAACGAGTAAATAACTAAATGTTTCATGAGCCTATAGATACGACTCTCTCCGGCACACTTGCTCTTCAGTTGAACAGGTGACGGACAGAAACAGATTGCACTCATGAGAGCGCCGATGATTTCAGTGGCTTTGCTAGTTGAGCAGATTAAACAAAAAAAAAAAAGAAAGCTCTCAGAGTGAAATGTTCCTGCTCCTCAGTTTGAGCGGAGTTCAAAAGACATCAGTCGGTAAACACATGTCTGTTTGATGTGCACAGGAAACAGACTGTCCTGTTTATTTCTTAAAGCGCTTCCAGGAATGTGTACCTATGGCCCACAGTATCGGGGGGGGGACAATGTCAACTATTGAGGATGATATAGGGAATCTTGGGCTCTGTTTAAAAACACCTATTTCCCCATAACACTCTTACCTACTGAGAGGAGGTGCCACGTGACCGCTGGCGTGGCGAAGCAGGCGAACACGTCGTCTGTGCTGCTGAAGTGGGTGAGGTGGGGGCTGGCCACAGCCTGACCTCGACACTGACCCCACATCAGAACCTGCCCGCTCTGCGTCTTGGCAGCTGACGTGTGGCTGGTGTGACATGCAGCCACCTCCACCATTCTGGTGGCAATAAAAACTGAATGTCAAACCTTAAAATACTACTAATGTACAGCCTTCTCATGCAGGTTGTATGAGGAAATACGTCTCATAAAGAGGCAACGGAGGCATTCTATCCTAGACAAATAGATTTCTCCAACTGGCGCTACTTCTCTAATACTTCTCTAGAGTCAGAAATCACGTCTTTTTTTTTTTTTTACACTATAATGTTAAACTATTTATGTCTTTGAGGCATTTAGCGGCTAAATCTCTGAGGATCTTGTCATGGGGCCCCTCAGTGACCTATTGTTGCGGCAGGGAGGTGTTAGTGCTAATTTTGGACAAGGTACTAACCTCTCCTTGTCAGTGTTTATTAGGGTGGGGAGAGCTTGGTTACTCTTGTTGCCTGTTCCCAACTGCCCATAGGAGTTGGCTCCCCAGGCGTAAACCATCCCTTCGTCTGTGAGTGCCAACGTGTGCGCATATCCACAGGCAACCTGTGTACGCAAGGGATTGAGCTGAATGTTAAGAGATGAATCATCAAAAACTGGAGATTCACGAGCTGCATCTCTCCCTCGGCTCTTACCTGCACGACGTTGACACCTTGCAGAGCAGCGATCCTGCATGGGGTCTGCTGGTTCCCATTGTTGCCCAAACCAAGCTGTCCATTGCAATTGTAGCCCCAACCATAGATCTACACACACACACAGGGGACACATTTAGATGACGCACACAGCTACATCAAGGCATTGGTTGTTTTATGTACGTTTAGGGCTAATTGTTTTCTGCTTCTACCTGCATGTATTCTGCATATATCTTTTAGTGCATACATTCTGAGATGAACATGGTCTTCTTGGTGGAGAAAAACACAACTTCTAATGAATCTGTATGTTTCTAAAAAATATATACATAAGAACATAAAATGATTAGCCATGCCGTCCTGTGTTCAGGTGTGTTACACGTTTGCATTAGCCAACCCCCTTCAAAATAAGAGGGAATATGCCCACCGCCAATCAATTGACCTACTGGTAGCTCTGACTCGCTTGCTGTTCATGCAGACTGACGTGACCTGTTACCTCTCCGTTGTCCAGTACAGCCATAGAGCAGAGCTGACCACAGGCTATGTTCACCACCACTTTGTTCTGCAGGCAGCTGCTAACCCGCCGCGGTGTCGGCTGGTTGGCCGTAGACCCCGAACCTACTTGGCCCGAGTTGTTGTAACCCCATGCGAACACCTGAACGCAGAGAGAAACGCTCACCGTCACACCGAGACACACGCAGATGATGAAGCAGAGAAGAAACTCGCGAGAGGACACAACCGGTGACAGGTTACCTCTCCATCAGTCGTGAGGGCAATAGTGTGGTGGGAGCCACAGGCCACCTCTGTCACTCTCTTGCTGAGGAGGTTGGTGGAAACCAAGGCGGGGGTCAGTCCGTGGTTGGTGGTGCCATTGCCCAGCTGGCTGTAGCCGTTATGGCCCCAAGCAAACACCTCTCCGTCTACGGAGCAGCAGGCAAACTTTCACTCATGTTGTCTCGATGGTTAATATTTTATCATTAGATGAGAAGCAGTCGACTTCACATGATTTAAGGCAGCAGGATAGAAAGTATTCAGGTTCTACTCATATGAATACAAGTTATTGGACTCTAATAATCTACTATGAATATATTTAGCTCTGTTTTGTTCTAATTGGGGGATTTTTGATAGTGTACTGGCAGCATTGACATAAAACCAGATTCTAGACATTTGCATGTGTCGTCTTGTTGTTTGTGATGTCATACCCGTGCACCCCTCAGGGACAAACACAGCTTTTCTGGACTGGATTACCTGCAGTAGTGATAACCACATGCGGTCCCGTTCCATAGCTTAGGGACACGATCTTCTTTCCACACAAGACATCAATCCGGCGCGGCTCTATCGTGCTTTGAAGGTCTCCGAGGCCTAAACAGCCGCTGCAGTTGGTGCCCAGAGCAAAGACCTGCAAAGACCAAAAGGTCACTGATGAAATGGTACCAATATAAATAAAATGACACATCCTGTTATATACGTATACGGACACCACAGCAAACACGAAATATTTGCTGAGACAACATACTGGGAAGACGCCGAATAACATCAAAACTTTGTATTATATTTATGATTTGTAGTTATAGAAGAGTCAAAAGTGTGACAAGTCATTTCACAGTAAATGAAATGTTCAAATATTTTTTTAACTGTCCCACTTGAATTCTTAAATATGCAACTAGCCAGCAACTAATTATATTTACACTATTGCTAATCCGTCTATTATGTTTTTGATCAATTGTGTCAGAAGTCTCCAAAATGTCAGAAAGTTTGAAATGCAGAGATTTTGACTTTGTGTCAACTGACTAATTCATTAATTAATTAATGGACGAATCATTTCAGTGCTTATTCACACACAGGTAAAACTACACCTGCAAACAAAACGTAATCTTTTGTGAGATTCTGTTTTCAGAAATACTTCAGCATCTAATTTCCCAGAATGTTTGTGTGCTCTATAAAAATAATATAAACTTAAGAACTAACTGCAATGCACCCTACCATTTTAAGCAAACCCAACAAAATATACAATTTTTATTCCGCCACCAGTTACTGCTCCGAAAACACAATCTGCTTGGGCCACAGGGACAAACAAATGAGCTCGGGTGGCAAGACGGGACACGGCCTTTACCTTTCCACAGGATAAAAATGGAGCTTGCTCAGGTATTAGGCCTGTAAGGCTAAAGATAGCCTCGTTCTATCTGCTTATCTCTGTACCTGGAACTGCAAGCTGCAGTATCAACCACAGAGAGCGAGGCCTGCAACACTTTTCATGTCCACTTCTAAAATCGTCAATAATCACACCAATCTGTTATGACAGTAGATTAGGTCTATCAGCAACACATCTTCACGTAAACAGGAGGATTACAGCACCCGGGCTTAAAGCCAAAGTGTTACCTCATCATTAACTGTGACATAGAGGGCTTCATTTGCAGCACTGCCAAAGACACAAGCCTGCCGAATAAGCCGTAGCTCCTCAGGAGGAAGGAGCGCAAACACGGGCCACTTCCCCACGTCCAGCATACTGCTCAGCTGTGAAATGAAGAGAAAACACAGTTAGACAAATGTGAATACGAGGCATCCGGAGATTTTAATTAAATCTTCAATGCACACAAATTCCTAGTGCTGTTATTTGTAAATTGTAAATTATTTAATAAATATGCCAAACTGTGACTACTTTAAACTATGAATTAAGTATTGTCCAGCCTGTAGCAACCGATGCATGAAATAAAAGCTAAGAGGAGGTTTTCCATGTCTCAAAAGTGCCCAACGCAGACAGCAAGTGGGCACTAAGTCCACTTTTGTAGACAGATTAAAACATGTACGCCTGTTAACCGAGGTAACCTCATTAACAGTGCGTTTACTCTCAGGAGTGAAGTCCAGGTTATGCCACCAGATCTACAGCCTGATGCAATACTTTCCAGTACAAAAGGAAACGAAGTCAGATGTGAAGGATGCACTCTTCTTTTGAATTTACATCATCAATGTTCTCAGGGTGGTATGTATGCGATACGTATGTAATGGAGCTTAATATCATCTTGACTCCAGGATCAATACATGCTCATAATAAAAGATCACTGGTAAAGAAAAGAAAAAAAAGCACTAACGTTAATGTGATGGAGTAATTCTCAGCTGATTCACAAGCGCCAAGTGCGCAAAATTCGACTCTTTATAATAATTAAGAAACTTCAAAGTGAGCATTGTATATCTGCGTCTCTCAATGATCAATAGCATGAACCCAGACCTCGTGAACACCACCCCTCCCAAACTGCAGTAAGCCTGCACACGGCTTTTAGGAGATGTCCAACATTTAAGATTAGGAAACGCCAAAGAGGATGCACACAAACAACGCTAAAGTAACGGGGCGTGTTTTGTTGCATCCTGGGTTTTCCAACTTAAAACATAAAAAAGTTGCTAATGTGCATCTAGCATTAGTGGTGCCCTGACTATCAAACTGCCCAACACAAAACTATGAAGCTATTTATCGTAAGGAGCGATGTTGCTGCTGGGAACAGCTGACGTTAAGCTTACCTTGCTGTTGTCCTAGCTAGTGTTTCTCACGCGGTGTTGTTTTCTAATCACTAAGCAGTGAAACATTGACAAGTTGTCCGACAACATACTGGCCAATCAGGTTGCAGGTGGAGTCATCTCGGCAGTCTGTTATGGATCTCTCCTCACATCAGTTGTCACCTCGTTATAGTTTAGCTCTGATCGCTGCACCGCCGACTGACAAAAACACACCGCTGTACTTCCTGTAGTAAAATGGTGCGTTCACGAAAATCGGAGATGGGACATTCTGGCGTTTGTTATGGGCAAAAAATATCATAACCATCTATTAGTAATTTAAAGCTAGTTAGCTATCTGTATACAAAAACTGCGAAGCAAATATAACAAATGTCTTTTCTATTTAGAGCTCCAATACTTTATCAGTTTGATTTGAAAATCAAAAATGGGTGAAAACGAGGTATTCAATCCATAAAACAAAACAAAAAAATTGCAAGTAAATAAAGTTATTGTATTATAATTTGTATTGTATTGGAGCAAATTGAAACTTTTTCAACCCTGATTAAATAAAGATTTGATTTAGGGGATAAATAAATTAGAGACATTTTTTGTGGCTTTTATTTCTATATACTTACCTTGATTTTAACATTATACAATACAAACCCTTACTAAACTATACTCAATTTAATTTGGAAAAGTATCATCATGTAAACAATATTCACACTGTCCCCAGAGGCACCTGATGCAAATGGAATCTTTCATGACAGTATTCACACTTTGACTATTTATCTTAATGTATCTGTGTAACTTCCCTATGCATCCTCTTTTGCCTACTAAAGTCACTTTGCTTTGAATTAGTTTTACACAGAATGAGGATTTTTTTTATTATGATGTAGTTGTCTCTAAATCAGCTTAGTGAAAACAAACATGTCCAAATGTGACACCTCTCCATGAAGCTCTGATGCTCATTACACACCAAAAACAATGGTCGGATGGATTAAAAATGGGACAAAAAGTGTAAAAGTTAACCTGAGGGTGGTGCCAGAGGAGAGGTAATGTTGTAACCCAAAAAGGGTTCAGTCTCTGTATGGTGGTCCTTATGGGACATCTTGGTCTCAGCTCTTTTGTCAGACTTGGCTCGACTTTCATCATTCTGAGCTGTACTCGGGCCAAGCTGTGCTCAGAATGAAATGCTTATGGCAGCATGGCAGCATACATTTACATTTAGCATGCAACATGTTAGCATGTGTGACATGTTAGCGTGCATTAAACAACCCACCTCCAACACCCTGATCTCAATTCCATTTCTCTGATATACGCTTGTCACAGTGATGGCAAACATGCTGATGTTTTAGATCACAAATCAGATCTAAATTACTTATGATTCAATTAGGCTAGACTTTTCGACTATCATCCAGCTTGTAGTCTTTCGTCACCAACAATCTTAACCAATCGATGCATAGGAGATTCATTATTGTGCATTAAATAATAATTACATTTGAGTTATTGTAGTATTTTCACATCTACAAAACACACCTCTTCCTTCAGGGGTATAGCATTTCAGTAACTCTATGGGCTGCAAATGACTGCAAATGATCATCAGCCTCCTGTCTTGAATACTGTGTTCAAGAGGGAATTTAACAACATGAATATATGGGCTTAAAAAAATATGCAGAATTTAGCAGAATATGGAACAATGTGTGTAATGTGACTGAGTTATGATATTGAAATGATCATATCTGATTTAAATGGTTTTCCTGCTAGGATACCTGGTGTTGGTGGTTTTTTTCAGTATCCATTGTTGTTCACAGAAACAAAATACAGTATAGAGACATTTATGTTTAATGTTGTCATAGAGATAATTACTAGTCCACCACAATAATATACTGTAATATACAGCAACCAGCAGGTGGAGCCATGGATAGCGTATCAATTCATGACTTATTGCACTTGTTTATGCCAAAGCTTTACAGACTCTAATTTGACGTGCTGGTATTTTATTTGAAGATAGATTTATAGCCTATGTGTCGGTGAGTATAATTAGTGTCTTATAAATGAACTAATATTAATATATTTCAAAAAGTACTTCCATTTCCACGTGCACCTTTAGACACATAGTCTATATTACAGATAGTGTTTGCACATGTTTGTTTATTGGGTAAAATAAAAACACTTTATTGAAATATTTAATTGTGATGCCACTCACTTTACATAATACAGCGCCTTAATATGTTGTTTGGCTGTACCACAGGTTGTGGTTTAACAATTATTCTGCATGTCTAAGTTGGAGTTCGGCACTGTTGCATACCATGAAATGTAAAGGGCTGCACACAACCAAGAAATGCTACGTGAATTTACTTAAAAGTATGTACTGTGATACTGAGTTGTGATTGATTGATTGTGATGTTTCCTGTCAAACCTCAGTGTCAACTTCCTGGGACTTTGTGTCAATCGGGAGGTATAGTCATGGACATTTAAGCATCCATATGCAACCACAATTTATATCTTTCATATATAATGTCACACATGGGAGACATTATGACTTAATATAAGATAGATGGATGGATAGATAGATAGCCAGACAGACAGACAGACATATACTCAAATATTATTTCGTAATGAATGGAAAAAAATGCACAAAACATACTTGAAATTCATTTATTTCTAGCTTACTTATTGGTACTTAAAGTGAATATATTTTCTGTAGCCTACAAGGAATGTGGAGAAAAATGGAAGATCTGTATCAATAGTATCCTTTGAAGGCAATATGATGCTGTGAAGGTGGACCTGTGAATAATTCACTGTTCGGCAGGGCAGGACTGAAGATCACATTAACAATTGAATGTGTTTCTGACTCGTTTGTTTCATGTTTATCTGCGAATTACTTGGTCAACAAACCGATCACGGACACGTCAACCTTTAGTTCCTCCTTAATTAAAACCCTGAACACGTAGACAGACAGATGACGTTTATTAATTAACGGTACGGTGTACTGACCACAACCACGACACAAGCTAAATTAAAACGGCGTGACAATATTATAAATGTTTCTCTTCGCTATCTTGGAATTTGGGATTCGTCATGACTTGCTGTACCACACGCATGCGCACACAGAGCCCCGTAAGCGATGGTGAAATTCCTGACTTTTTTGCGAGGAGCAGGGTTGGATGGAAAGTTACCTCGATAAAACTGTCAACCAGGCTGACATTACCGATGCTTAGCACCATCACCGGTGCTCGCTAGTAACTTCGCTGTGTTTTAGGTGCAGCCGATGCGAGCGGCCGTCGTTGAAATTACGAGAAAAAGCAACATCTTCATCTTGCTAACTGTTAGCTTGGTAGCATTAGGTAGCTCACGCTAGCATGTCACATCTCGCCTTGTCTTGTGTTTATCTAGGTAGCTAGCGAGGTATCCGTCTCAGGTGTTGCAGAGAGTAGCTGGTCATCGGAGCTCGCTGACGTGAAACATTTCCGGAAGAGCTGCAGAGGAATCATCGTTGTGTGTCTGTGAAGACTGCTACTGCTGCTGTGCCGACAGAGTGAGTAACGCTAGCTGACAATAACCCACTTATGTTACAGTCGATGGTGCATTTCATACGAGGGACTCGAAGTAAAACTCTAAGGTTATCGTTCGTGAATTAGCTAACTTCCGTGTTATGTTGCAATTAGATAACGAGCAGCTAACGTTGTGACATAACGTTAAGCACACACACCTGTAGCTAGAGTAAACACTTGTATTGGCTGCGAGGTAGCTAACCTAACGGTGGGTAATTTAACGTCAGCCATTGCAACAAAAAAAATAAGGAACATTACCTCTGAACATTGACTTTAGTGTTACCAGTGCGACATGTTTAACATGCTTTTAGTTGATACAGCGTTACGTTGTAAGGAGGCAGAGATAGGTTTAGCTTAGTGGGTCAAATACATGAGCAGCTGTTACACCATGTGAAGCTGTCCGCCATAGAGAAACATTTCTCCAGGTGTTTAAAGGTAACCCGCCGAATTAGAGAATTGGTTTAAACCTTTTTAATCGTCATTAGAAACTGACGTTATGCCACTTTTTCTACTTGACAACAAGGAATAAACATAAGTGCTGGCTAGACACAATGTGCTATTATTCTACCCATTCGGGGTGTTTTTACCCATCTCACCAAAACTGTAACTGAAAAACAGCTGTTGTGCCCTGGTTGACTCCTCTATTAGCTACAGTCAAATAGGATCTACAGTCAACAACAGATGTTGCATAAGTAATGTTTATTGTGCTGCAACAGGAAAAGGCTGTTGCATAGTGAAAGTCAACCGCAATGGACTTTCAACACTGGAGGCTGTGGTGACCTGATTATTTATCAACTTTTATAGCCACGTCTTATCCTATAGAAGGGACAGGAGCAAAGATGGGAAAGTACCTCCACTGTGTGTTGTTAACATGCATTCAGCCTCCACAGGTACTAAAAACTGGTGTGTAAAAAAAACTTGATTCCACCCTTATGAGATGATGTCATTTCTGGGTTAATTAACCCTCAAATCTTATTTTCCACCACGAGTATAAAGTGCCAATTTGGAGTTTCATGAAGTGTGTGATCGGGGATTCCCCTTTGTTGCTTCTTCTGTCACTAACCCCTCGCTAGCTGTTGTGTGAGCGGTCTTGGCAAACTTATTTTCGACTTGAGCATGAATCAATGTGTTGGAGAGTAATGTGCCAAGGGATTGACTCAGAGGGCCTCATGATATCACATGTCGGTCCCCCGCTGCTAGCAATGGTTCCCTCAAACCCATTATATTGACCATCACCCGGTGAACTGACTTTGTTGTTTAAGCTTAAGGATGGGAGGGGCTAAAGCTAACTGATAAGCCAGATCACCGGGAGGTTTAAGGGGCGCATGCGCTAGATTGTAATTAGGTTCAAGGACACATGTTACATTTCTCTCGCGCTGTTCTGTTGTTGTTTTTTTGACAATTTCTGAGAGCCAGAGTTGGTGTATGTGTTTTTCACAAGTGATCAGTCAGCGTGGCCCTTTGTTAGGCTCATGTCATTGCAGTGTATCTAAAGGCTCTGTATCTTTCCTGTTTACTCTCACAGGGTTGACTTGACATGAGCTTACGTATTATCCCTCTTTGTTGATATGCATTTGTCGATTGCTTGAATTTGTATGCCTCCAGGGTCAGCTTTTGAATATTTGTGGTTGTTTATGTGAAGGATGTGAGCACACATTGGACCGCAGTATGTATTTGTTATGTGGCCTGAGAAACAATTCCTTTTTTCAGTAGAAGGGGTTAGCATGTTTTCATATGCAACGATGTCTTTAAAATAACAATTAAGTTTATCTAACTTTCTTAGAAAGGGAGACCTTTCCCGTATATGACAGGAAACGGGTACATATCAATAACTACTTTTCTTTAATTTAGCTGTGATTTATTGTTGTTAAAACAGAAACTTAGTTTTGCATCACATTAATGAAAATTGAGAGACACAAATTCCATGTAAGTGGAGCATGCAGCAGAGGCAAGTACCAAATAGGATTAATAGGCAACGTTGACTCCGTGTCAATGTTGGCTATTGACACGCTCGTAAGGAAATGCATCTGATCAACCCCGTCTTTGGTTTGCAATCACTTTAGTTTGGATGGAATATCTTTCTTCAGTCAGCTGAACTGGGCTGCTGTGCCAAAATGCTGCCGGTGCGTGACTGGCAGTGGAGAACGGTGGATGTGCTTTGAAATGAATTATCACGTGCTCCAAATTCCCACTCAGTGCGGTTCAGCGAGTCACAACGTCTTTACGGAGAACAGTGCATTTAGAGGTTATTTGTGTCCCATTGCCCGACAATTGTTTACAAATAATATTTACAGTGTCTCTTTTATATTGTATTGTATATTGTCACTCTGTCATATTGTTTGTAGAAGTAATCGGTACAAATATCCGTCCTTTCATCCATCCAGAAATGATCCTTCATTTTCATAACCTGCCTAAATCTTAAAGCCAATAACAGCAATAATGTTTCTGTTTTTGTTGTATTATTAAACTTGTGAAACATAAAGAAATCACACTTCAGAATAAGCTTAGTTAATCATAATTTTAATACACGTATAGCGATTCACAATTTGTGTGTAGTTCACATTAAAGGCATTCACAACCTGACATTATACAGATAGGTGAGGAGGAGAGAGAAGCCACATCCTGTGGTCATTCTGGGTAATGTAGTTCTCAGCACTGGTCTAATGACGATGACACCACATGTCTTGGTGGTATACTTTTGTGCATTTTCACTGATTGCATTGTCTTTGTTGCAGGAGTTCCTCTTCACTGGTGTGAATGAAGGAGACATGGCAGACCACACCTCACCTCTGGAGTCCGGCCAGCTTCTCAGCCCTGAACTCCAAATGCTGGCCTCACCACCGCCCCCAACCATGGTCAATGGGGAGGGCCCCCAGCAGGTACCCTCATGTCTCCCTGCTATTAGTCTCAGTCGCTGCATCATCAATCTTTAAGCAGTCTGCCTTGTTATTCCAGTTGAAGGAATTTGTTAGGAGCAGAGCCTCTGGCTTATTTTCTCTCTTGTTGGCCTTTTATTGAACTGTTTTGTGTTCCTGCGATGTAGAAGAAAAAAAGCTATAATAGCTTGAGCTAGTTTTATGTGTTTGTCAGAGATATTTGAACAATTTAATGCATTACACTGGGCTGCTTTGCAAAACCATGAATATCAATGCATTAAAATGCACTACATTCACAGACTTAATCAGTGAAATTGGGAAATTTCAGCAGACCTGTGCACTTGAGCACGTACTCCAATAGAAACACTAGAGGCAGTGACACCGTGTATGGTTTGACCAGCGCAGCAGGGAAACACTAATGTGCTATTTGGCCTGATATGTAGTGCAGCAGAGGCTGGAGCCAGGGTTGTGTGTGAGTCAGGGGATAATGAATCAAAAGTCGCCTGCATGGAGAGTCTGTTAATATAATCACTGTAGAAAAATCAGATGCCGCTGTGTAAATTGGTTTAATTTGAATTAATTTGTTTATATTTAGCCTCAACTTACTCCAGCAATATTTTCAAAAATACTCTTTTGACTCTTATCGGGCTGCTATGAACTCCATCTGAGCTATTGTTTCCATCCAACTCACTTTGACAACGGCATACAACATGCACCTCGTGTGAAACCTGCTAAACAAAACATGCACATTTGGGTAAGTATTGAAACGAGTACTGAAACAGCCCAAACGGACCCGCTGTCCTCTCCCAGCAGCATATTTCACAGGCAACAGGTGCACGTTAGTCAGGGACCACAACTCTCTCGGTTTTGATAGCAGCCTCGGCTGTATGGGTGCAGGATATGAGCTGAACGCCTCTCGTCAGTATCGGCGTGAGATTGAGTGGCCCTGACAAGCCCGGGCTATTTCCCTGTCATTTTTGATGGTCATCTGTTCAATTTGCTTAAGTTTCCATGACTTCTTTCTGGAGACGGGTGGTACCCAACAGTTCCATCTTTTCCGTCATTTCCTCAGGCTTATGCAGTTCGTCTAGATAAGACTCGCTA
This sequence comes from Anarhichas minor, assembly GCF_050575085.1. Lineage (NCBI taxonomy): Eukaryota > Metazoa > Chordata > Actinopteri > Perciformes > Anarhichadidae > Anarhichas > Anarhichas minor. Next base: position 17,182,825 of record NW_027466472.1, read on the forward strand.
ATATTAGCTCTGCCCCATAAACGGGCCTTTCCAGTCGTCTTGTCTTTTTCCTCAGTGGAAAAATCCCCCTGGCCTGAATCTGGCTTTGTTCACGCAGAGATCAGGTTTAGCTGGTTGGGTTGTGATGGTGGTGTTCTCATGGAATTCAGTTACCTCCCCCCCTCTCCCGCAAAGGTTACCTGATTACCTGTGCTCGTCCTCTGTGTTTACGTTTTTTTAATTTTATTTGTCAGAGTTAGAGGAAAACAGTTCCTACCTGGCTCACGTCATTGCCACCCTGCTGCCCGGACCAATTTGAGACGCTGCATGTTCATGATGGCTGAAATGTGCTACGAGGAGGAATAACAAGTATCGGATAACACAGAGCGGCTTCTGTGTTTGTCCAACGACAGCACGATGGCTTTGTTTATGCACCAGAGGTATTACTGTATATACCTCTCAGACATATCAATACCCAGCATACATTGTATACAATCGGATGCTGAGACAATTCATTGATTTGATGTTTTTAATTCCACATGAAATAAATTCTATGAGGTTTGAATTGCGGTAGCTTTAAAAAAAACAACAATATTATTAATGACAAAATAGCAATAGATGGCAAAGAATAATTTATTCCAAGTAGAGAGGACCCTTTGTCAAAACATGCCTCCTGCTGCATCAGCGACAGCGAACAACGGGCAGCAATACGAGGCCAAAGCTTTTGGGCAGCACCCATTACGTGTGTAGTTTTCTCTGAAATGCTGCCAGAGCTGGATATTATGCGCTGCGCTTCCATGGCCAGCGTCATCCATCTGTAGCCAGCATTTTCAGCACAGCTCTACGGGTGCATGTCCTTGCACATATAATCTCTTATTACCTCAGTTTTTACCTTTTGACCGTGAGGAGCTGGGTGTGAGTGTGCAGTTGGCTAATGCTAGCACGGTTAGCTTGCCTTAGATGGACTTTCCCCTACAGGTAACGCGTGTACCAATATATATTTTGAAAGTATTTTATGGTCGCTTAAATTTTTGGCATGGTTCTATTGTTTTTGTTTGCAAAATCAAAAGATCTTTGAAGCTTTGTACCTACATGTTAGTTTACTTGTTGTAAATGTGCACTGAATGGCATGCTTCCTTTTTATTGTGAGAGTTTTTAGTACCTTGTGAAAGCTCATATGGCACATAAGGCGATCTTGTGACTCATTTTAGGGCGTCTGACTACTGATCGTGATAGGGGATTATTATTCGATATCGGGCTTTTTAAGGACCGCTGTTTTGCGTGTCACTGCGAATAAGACGGCGCTCGTGTGTGTGTCTGAGGAGGTGTGTAAATATCCTGACAGCTGCAGAGCGAGGCGCAGGAACCACTGGAGGGGTCTGGGGCTCTGACGGTGCGAGGCAGGACGGTGGTGACAGTGAAGAGGATTCACAGCGATGGCTGACCCCTCCCTCCTCTGACACCTCATTCTTTGTTCTTGGTTTCTATCTTCCTGCCTCGGCTCGATAGTAACGCTCTGTTGGACCAATTATTGTGAGTCAGAGAGGAAGCTGTTGTCTTGGGGTCATTACCTGAGATGATTCCTTTTTAGAGATGACTTTGGCTACAGTATGATTCACTGCTTCCATCCCCCCCCCCTTATGTTGTTCCTGCTCTTGCCGTTTGGTTTGTAGCTATATTGGTAACGGATGAATCAGTCCGTTTCTGTCAATGTTTAAGCCCAGCTAATGGCTTATGTACTTAGCTGTTGTCTGTGCTGATGGCTATGTATATTTTCTTCCATTTTGTTCATTACCCTTTTTCATGAGGCCGTCCATTTAATGTGTTCATGTTCTTTTGTGCTTGCGTCAATATTCAAAGTCTGTTTGTAACCTGAACGACTGAAAGTGATAAAAAAAAAAAAAAAAACTTTTAGAAGTAGAAATGGATAATTGGCAGTTATTTTCCAAAGTATAGTATCGGGGGGGGGGGGGGGGTTGTCACTCCTTGGGTATGACTTTGTGCCGTGCAAACCCAGGAATCATCCAACATCTCTGAATATAAACTCAAGACTTCATAGGGACAGCGTTGAAAGAAAAGTGTAGAGAAAGTGTTTTTCAATTGGTTTGAATTCCCTTTCTATTCATAATCATGTCGTTTTGTAAATCTTCTAAAAACATGAGCTGAGATTCAAAATACAAAAAGAAGCCGTTTGCTCCGGTTGTGTGAGAGAACACTCTGCATTGAATAGTCTCTACAAATTGAACAGGGAGCACACAGCCGTGAGTGTGTGTGTGTGTGGTCTGCTCTGCTCGTGGCCATGCGTGGGCTAATGTTACTGTGGTATAGTGAGACCTCACCCCCGACTCGGCCGCCTTTAGTGCTGGCCTCGTACGCTGTAGCCACACACAGGAGACGGGGCCTTGGACATGTTGCCTGAGGACTCGAGATGTTGTGACAAAAGACAAAAACACCAAAACAAACGCAGCCCGCTCTGCTTGTCTCCTGGTCCGCCACCGACTGGTCTGTGAAGATGGGGGCGGCCCACTGTTTGTCACCTGTTGTGAGGAGGTGGACAGTGCGTGACTCAGTGTTTAGGACACTTTCCTCCCAAAGCCAGGGAGAATAACCACAACAGTGTTACTGCACCAATACTGAGAAGTGCTGCATATTTCATCATGCAAACCAACCGATGCTGATCTGAGCTCCACTCAATAAGCGTTCAAGTAGATGCACTGCGTTGATCAAGATACGCACTGCACGCTTAAAGCAAACTCTAGTACAATACAACTAATTATTTCTGTTCAATATTGTAGAACATGGTCCCTTACATATTAAGTATAACGGGCATAACATTAGTCAAACAAGCAGAACATTTTGTTAGATTAAAATGGCAAATTATGTCATAATATAACTCGTATAACATAATAAAAAGTCACAAAATAAATGAGTAGTGGCGGTAAAGTGATTTGAATTGTACATTTTTAGCGTAAGAACTGTGTTCACATGTTTGTAACACAATCAATTGCTTTTTGTTTTGCACTAAAATGACAAATTTGTATTCTTCATATCAAATTCTAAAATTTGAAATCCAAATCTGGTCATCTGTGTTTTACTGCTAACAATCTGGCTACATGGAGCAAGACAAACCTGGGAGGAAAGTACCCGTGGAAAAGAGTAAAACATACATTTATGGAGGAGCACATAAGGCTTTATCATTAAAAATGGCCAAACGTGAAACTACCTTGAATTTTCCCGAGAGCACGTTGACAAAGTGACCAAGCTAGAAGGACCTGAGCAAGGAGGCTGACCTGGAGCCCAAGGACGGCTCCGACATTAGTGTAAAGTACCTGAACTAGTCCTCTGGGAGGACTGCACTCGGTGCAGCTCTTCACACGTCTGGAGCCAGATGGAAGGCTCTCCTGAGGAGAACAAGAGCGCGTGACTACATGCCTGCTATTTGCAGAAATTCATGTGAAATTTTGAGAGGGCAAGAGCCAAAAGATAATGTGGTCTGATTGAAGAAAAAAAGAATAGTCGAGCTGTAGTGGAGAGCTTGGTGTCACGACTGTAATAGCCTCTCACCTCCCTGGACCAAAGGGTTCTTTTTAAAGAAGGGAGCAAACGGCACAGTCCAAAACACGCAAAGTCACAGCAGCATCCTTACTTATTGGACAATGATCCTAACCATGCAGCCAGATCAATACTGGAGTGGCTGTTATTGATTTTATAATGAATCTTATTTAAAAGGAGTTCAGTGATGTTGCGTCAAATTTAGAAAGAAGCAGAGACGTGACAAAGTCCAGATGCACCAAACTAATGACGACATGAAATCAATAGAATGGCAGGTATTTCTTGTTTTCTTAGTACCAGACCTCACATAATCAAGCATCATTTAAACAAATGACACTAAACACTAATATGTAACACTTTATGTTTCGGCCCATCAGGGGTCATTTCCTACAGTTGTCCAAGGACAGGAATTTTTGTAAGCAAAAAAAAAAAAAAAATCTTCTATGCATAATTAGCCTATTGTTATTAACTTATATCGGTGTGAACATAAAATATGTGAAATCCATAGTAATAGTTAGCAAATACTCTCAGCCAGGGAGGCAGTCTGCGACGTGCTGGATGGGAAGCTTCGGTGGGCCGTATGTGGCCGATGATCACTGCCCTGAGTCATCGTTGGTCAGTAGTGGTTGATGACGTGGTTTATCACACATAAATATAGACCGGCATAGGAATCAATATAGAAAAAATAGTGGAAAAACAAAGCAAGTGTAACGTATAAAACAGAAAGCTGAAAACACCGCGTGGCTCATGTTTCAGATCATAGAGCTTGTGCTTTGATAACATTTCCTCCGATAAATCCATAAAACACAATGTGACTTAACATGGCTAAGAAGATACTACTTCTACTTACAAGGACTTGCTACTGCAGATACGTCTTACTAGGACTTGCTGCAGCATGAACACCTCACTACTTTCCTGTCATGCAGCGTTTCAAGGGGATCTTGGAGGGTGGAGGATCATCAGATTGCCTCGACTTATCATTGTGCATGTAACTACGCCATCAGCTGCAGGGAGGCCGGGTTTGGTCCCTGGCTAGTTCCGCCACTGGCAGGATCCCCCCCCCCCCCCCCCCCCCCCCCCCCCCCCCCGCGTAATTTGGCTCCCGCTTCCTGTCCACCCAGCTGCTAGTTCACGTCAACGCACGGTAAACAATTAAGAGGAACAAATAGTGAGAAACCCGAGCTCTGAGTCACCGACGTCTGAGAAACGTCAGAGCTAACAGCCATGAAAAGCACAGAGCGGGCCCTTTTTTTCTCCTCCGGGGTAATAAAACACAGCAGTGGCCATCTCGATTGATCCGCACTCTTATTGCATGAGCTTCATACATACGATCTTTACAACGGTGGGAACGAGACGCATTTCTTTTGGCGAGGGGGGACATACTGTTCTCTGAATCTGTGGCAGTTTATTTCATTTTCTTTGTCCCTCTTCTCTTAATGCATGGTTTCTTTCACCCAGCGCTCTGTTAAATAGATCATCTCTGTTTGTGAATGTGAGCAGGAAACCATTTCACATCACAGTGCTTAGTCATCTGTGTGAAAAGTAACCTTTTGCAGTATCCAAGCGCCTCTCTTCTGAGTCTATGCACTTCCAAAATGAAGTCCTCGTACAGTTTGTGACGGCGGCCACGCATCCAGTGACGCAGTGGTCCTACAGCAGCGGCGTGGCTCGGGCAGAATGTATCTGACGGTAGCAGCACTATACATTCAGCTGAGCCTCGGGAGATTTAAAAAGCTTGGTTTGGGATTAGTGCTGCAACGCATCATAAAACTCACGGTTCGGATCGGATCAGCACAAAAGAAAAAACATAGCTAATATAACTTTTAGAGATTCTGATCATGTTTTATTGTCGCCGATACTAATTGCTGATCATTGATGATCTATATTGATAGAAACGGATCCCTTTGTTGTTTGATTATACAGCTGATCTACAAGACCGTCCAAAAAAATCATTGTAGTCGATGTAAACCATAAAAAATGTCTAAATGTTGTTCTTTTACTTTGTTATAGTAGTTACACCGCTATTACGATCAAAGTCCTTCGTTCCCGATAGCGATACCTGGGCATCGCCCGGTATACAGTCCAGTGTGTGATTAATAAGCCGTGTGCCTTTATGTGTAAGGAAACATCAAACCTGACTTAAAGATAGCTTTCTTAACTTTATCAAACAAAATGTAACCAATAAATACATGGATATAAATGTATTTTTATTTATTAAAATAATGGCATCCAATACCAGATCGGCCAATTGTCACGATACCTGATCCAGCTATGCAATATGGATATCATCTGTAGTTCATGTATGGATAAGGGTAACTATGATCAGAAGAGGAACTTGACCAATCTAAACAATGTATTAATCGCCTCCCTTTTTCCTGCCACTTACACACATTTGCACTAAATATGTTGGAGACAAAGCTGCACAAAAACGGTGAAAAGAAGAGGTTGAGCCTCTGTTGACTGTCTGACATTGATGTAACATTATGAGGCAATATTAGCAGTCTTAAGCATAAAATACCTGACAATACCTCGGTAACCCATCTATATTCTAAACCCCCAAAGACACTAATCGCATCACGCAATACAAAACTATATTATGACGTTGTAACATTGAAAGAAAAAAAAAAACACCATTTCAGCCACAACCTCATTGAAATTCCATTTTGTAACATCAGCCATATATATATATATATATATATATACATGTGGGAGTGGCAGCACGGAGCAAACATGGTGCTTGCTGCAACTGGTTGCTTGACTCTGTGTTGCCAGGTTCACGGCTTATTTGACCTATTCAGTTGCTGGGGGTGCATCTACAGTTCAATGAATAGAATCTCAGTAGAAGGCTCTGTTGTGGTAACTGTCACATTGGACTATAATATTTATCTGGACAGAAAAGCTGTTTGGTTCATTTCGACATGTATTTTAAATGTCTAGAAAACAAAAGGGGGTGTGATTATCATGGAAAGATACATCCTTATTTCATCAGATTCTCAGCATCATGACCATGACACATCTTTTGAATTCATCAATGCAAAGTCCAGCTCATTATTCCAGTGCTTTCTGAGCAGTCTTCTTCTTAAACATTAAACTGATTATTGCTGCGAGTGGCTATATTATTCTATGTCCTTAAATTCCAGCTTCTTCTTTTTTTCCCCGGAGTAAAAAGAAGCGTATGTTTCTCCTGGTGGAGGATGGGCCATAGGTGTACTACCCCGTGCGCAGCAGTATCCGTGACGCAGAGTATCCGCTAACTTGGCACGCGCCGATCAAGTGGCGAGCGCTGTCCCTTTAAGGAACGATCCGTTTAGAATGAATGGGGACAGATGTTCCAGAAGCACTGAATACTTTGGGAGCTCTCTTGTTTTATTGTGTCGCCGTACAAATGGTGTCCCCGTTCTGACCGTCGGCGGTGCCGCTTTGTGATCTTTTTGAAGGCGGCGGCGGAGAACTCGAGGGTTCAATCGTCGCTGAACGCTGGCGCTCTGAAATTGAACTCCCACCACCTCGTCTCCTCCCACCATCGATCGGAGTATTAAGAGAGGGTGTATGGCATGTCGCTCCGTGAATGGGAGAGAGAGAGAGAGAGAGAGAGAGAGAGAGCCAGTGAGAGTATGAGGGGGAGGGAGAACAGCGGGGGGAGGGAGTGGGACTGTAGCGTAGTCGTATATGTCAGCCTCAGAGGCTGCGTGGGTCGCTCGGCTCCCTCACGCCATTGTTGTTGTTGTGAAAAAAAAAAGGCAGAACAAAGGACTCTCCACGCTATGGAACCCCTATACCGGTGTTATGATCACGCCCTGATGGAATGCTATTTAAATGAAGCACATTAAGGAGCACAGCGGGCGGTAACGGAGCTGGCACACAGTCGGTGACAGAGAAGAGAACTGAGGGCATCATTCCTCTCACATTTGGTTCCGTTTCCTTGGGTTCATCCGCCTCCCTTCCCCCCCCCCCCCCCCAGAGAGTGGCCACTGCTGATAAGGTTTCAATCCCTCCTCTGAAGGTTTGGAAGCGGACATCGCCGTGGCTTATTTGTTGAAGGGGTTGCTGTGGATACTGACTGGTAGGGAGGCTGCACAAGGAGCCCAGAGTGAACCAGCCGCCCTGCTGCAGAGAGAGAGAGCGCCGCCGCTACGGAGCAGATGAGACCGAGCCACGCTAAGCAAACATGAGATTCACGCCACACTTTCTGTGAAGGCTGCATCCAGCGCAAGAGAGACCAAGCCCTCATCCGCCTACATAGCTCCTGCTGCACTCCTCCTCCTCCTCCTCGCCTCTCACCGGCTTCTCCCTGGATTTCGTTGCAGGGGTTGATGGAAGTGGAGGGTGTAAAGGATCAGCCCAGCCAGATGTGTTAGCATCGCAGGTCATGTGATTTCTGATGAGGTGGTGGAGGGTCTGGTTAGACCCTAGAGCATCTTTGTTGTGTTCGTTTTTTTTTTTTTTCTTTCTTTGACTGCGTGAATAGCGACGCCTGAATGAGAAAAAGCAATGCGGGCGACAGTAAGTAGCAGTCACATCTTCCAATGCAATGAATGTATCTGTGTTGATGTCAATGTTACTCACACTGCGAGGATTAACATTGGTCAAAGGGGAGGGATCGTCCTGGGAGGGGTGGACCGCACACACACACACCTCTGACTGTGAAGTGCTTAGACTTTGATTAGACCCCCCCCCCCTCCCCTGCCATCTACACTTGCTGCTGACGCTGTCTGTGTGGTTGTGTGTGTGAACATACGTGTGTGTGTGTGTGTGTGTGTGTGTGTGTGTGGCAGTCAAAGGGCTCTTTCCGCTCCCCGCCGAGCACATGAATGGGAGCAGTGTCAGAGATGAGATGGAGGTGCTGATGGTTTCTGTGCTCGAGGAGAACCGTAGCCAGAGCCCTCTGCCAGCCAAGTGTAGATTCTATGACGGAGACTTCCACAAGACTGAGGTAACTCGCGCTCACATGCAGCGCCGGGCAACTGAAAACCCCTTAATCGCGTTAATTGAGTTTAAAAGAATGACGAATCTCTGACCTGTTGGTGAACGGGAAAAACATATTGTTTGTCTTTAGTTGTGTTGATGATTTCAGTTGTATTTGACGGTAATCAGAAGACGGCGACGTTGTCGGGAATGTTGAGTGGTTTGAAAAGTTAGTTCCTCGGACACAATGCACCTGTTCTTCTGAGGCTGATTCTCTTGTGATGACAGAAGCAGCATGACTCAGTGTAGGGGAGCGGTGTGTACCTGATGCTTCCAGTAGTCATGTTGAACTCTATGAATAGGACGGAGATATGAACAGTTTGTAAGGTTTATAGTTGAGGCTCGTAAGGCCGGATGACTCGAGTTGTTTTTGCCGCACATTACAGCTAAGGTACAAGGGAGAAGCAGTTCAGTTCAAAATCATGAATCCTTTGAAATATTAACCCAATCAATATGTTTAGAGATGGAGGATGATGGTTTGTTTTTTTCCTTGTTAGAAATGGGTTGAAATAGGAATCAGCTTCCGAGTTGTTGTATCTGTTGAATGTTCCTGAGATTTACAGGTGATTGTTGTTTTTATGTCATATTTACAGAAAGGTAAATGATCATAACAGTGAATGCATTGCATTAACACATACTTTGAAAGTTATCAAGTTAAACATTCAATCGTTTCATCTCTTCGATTGACAAAATGAGCAGCCGTTTAATTATATTGTGTTTTTGAAAGAGACCCAAACCATAATTTCATAATTTAAAATGTTTTAATCATGAATTATGATGAGCTGGCAATGTTTTTGTGCTGTTTTTTTTTTTTCTAGAGGCAAGGGTTGCATGCCAAACTGATACGTTTCTCTTTGTTGCCTTTAGATTTTGTGGATGACTTTAATGAACCAATAACGAGTCTCCTGATATGCTTTTTGCAACCAAAAAGAACCAGAATGCATATGTGATGTGAAATCAAAGCTGTATTCATTATACTGTGCTGCTTATGAGAAACAGTCCCACACTCTATGGATGATATTTCCTTAAATTTGGCAGTGAAAACCAGTGTAGAACATGAGCTTGTGTATTGATTGTGTGTGGTACATTCAGCACACACACACAGTTGTGATTATTGGTGTTCACACTTTAGTCTCCCATGTACGTTCAGATGAATGAATGCTTTATTGTCATTGTAACAGCGAACACTGTTTGTGTTAACGACTGTTGTTGAATGTTGCTGCTTTTATTCACGCCGGAGGAAGGAGTCCCAGAAATGTTACACGATCTCGAGTGTAAAGTTGAGTTCAGCTTTAATGAGCATGTGTGGAAGTTAACTTGGTCAAATGAAACGTTGCTTGTGTTTCTCCACAGGTAATCCTGGTGCAGGTAAACCCAGGTGAGGCCTTCACTATTCGACGAGAGGATGGTCAATTTCAGTGTATCACAGGTGAGACGGCTGCTCTGTTATTGTGTGGAAACCCTTTCACTGTCATTTAAATTCAAATGCATGTCTGAAAACCCAGTGGTTGATTTCAAAATATAGATTTTTATCATGTAATATAAAAAAAGTAAATAAATACCATATTTCTTTAGCCTTGAAGAAACAAAACGGGTTTATGTAATGACATCGATGAGTCCATTTTTAAAGCTCAGCCGTGCCTCAACATTTAAATATGGTTTGACCGTTTTATTTTTATACAGTTAAGCCGTAGCGTATGGTTCAGATACATGAAAGATGAATACAATTATTTGATCAAAGTTTCATTCTAGTTATAGCATCACCTTCTCAACATGAAGACGCGCAACAATGTGCACGGGCTCATTGCGTTTAACAAGCACGACTGTTCCAGCAGAGAGTGCTCAAAGGGAGAGCAGACGACGCACTGAGGGCGAGTTTCAGGGCGTTGTGACCGCAACACAAACGCCTTCTTGGCCACGCACTCCACGGGGCTGCCTCCATTAAATGTATGGCTGGTTTAAAAATGCTGAGTACTCTGCTTTTACCTTGACATCTATGGAAAAGGAAGATCACGATAATGAGCAAATAACAAAATATGCAAAACCTCAAAAAGGTATTCACAAGTGCAAAAACTTAAATAACTCATTTAGTTATTTTCTTAACTTAAATTAGTTTTTATTCTTTAATGTGGTCACCTGTAAGAATGCACACCCATTCAAAGAGATTGTGTTTAAAAACTAACACGGGCTTTTAAAAACCAGAGATGTTTGGCTTTCCATCTGTGTTTGGCTTATTAATAAAATGTACCTGAACATGGGATATTTTTCCTGCTGAAATTGCCTCGCCTGTAAGCGAGAGCTTAGAATCTCCGTGCCTGCTTGTGTAGGTAATTATGTTGAATCTAGAGGCCCCAAAAAAAATGAGGTTGCGAAAAGGCTCTTGCTGCTCAGAGCAAATTTCATGTATGCGCTTAAAATCACACTGACAAGTTATAATAGGCGTATAAGTATAATCTGATTAACTGAGCTGGATTTTTGCTTTCACCTCTTTTATTTCCAGCAATCACCTTCACCCAGATTCATCCAGCTTTTTTTTTTTTTTCAGTGTGCGCAGTGAAAAGGGGGAGGGGCTTGGCCAGGAAGCATTGACGTATTTTTTTTACAGGAATGCCAACAGGATGACAGTCATGTCTCACTGCTCATAGGCTGCTCAATGACATAATCGCATCTTCTGGTTCCACCCGATGCAATGGAAAGCATAGCTTGAAAGGATCTGTTATTTACGTGCATCAATATGTTTTTATGAAATTAGATGTTTTTTTTTAAGGACACACAGAGCTGATGAAGCTTGGTCACATGGATTGACGTTACACTTGCATGCTGTAACTGACCTAAAATGTGTTATCCTAATATGATAATTATAGGGCAATACACACAAAATGCTTCCTGACATCTTCATTCTTTAGTTCAGGACACATGAATGCACCCTTTTGGTTTTTATGTAGTTTCTGTTACAACGCTTTATTACACTGATCCTGTGTCTCCCCCGGACTGTCATACTCTCGTGCCCCCCCCCCCCCCCCCAAAATACAATAATTTTTTCCCCCCCTCTCATCAGCTTTGCTATCCGAATATCATTTGGCACGCTGCTCTTGATGATGAAATGAGCTGCGCGCCGCCATGCTATCATAAATGCAGAATAAGCATACGGTCTGATCAGTGTGTTGGTAGAGGAGTTGGGGCTGAAAGGCCGTGTTTGAGTAAGATGTGTTACACATTCGTCCTGATGGCAGTCATTTCCTTCTCCTCGATTGTTTTGTGATTGCGCTGGCTTTGTGACAGCGACAATGAAGTCTGGCTCCAACACGTCGCTGACATTGCGAACGGAAGACAGCTGGAGTAGTAGGAGGTGGAGCCGCGGGGCCGTAATTGTAAATAATTATGGTAAAACGGGAGATCTGAAAATGATTAGCTTTATTTTGTTGTGCTCCGTGGACATCCCTCCGTGTATTTCTGTGAGCTCGCTGCCACTGTTTTCTTTTGGTTTTTTTCCCTGTTAAATGTTCGATTTGATAAAGAAAGATAAAGGATGTTGGCGTAATGAAGGTTTGTGAGTGAATAATTATCGCTACCCTTTGTGACCGCAGTAGGCAGTCGCTCGACATTTCAGCATAAATATAATGACCCATGTATAGACTGATGCTTATTATCCCTCTTGTCCGTAGCCTTTGGCTATGCCTCGTGACGTACATGAATAACAATGAGACGATAGGCCTCGGTTATCCAGGTTTGGATGACAAAGGAGCAAAAGCAGTGATATGAAGCCATCATACGCTTTCCCAAAGCAGGGGCTCTTCCCCCTACTCCTGTCTGACCGAGCTCCCGCACTGGGCCCTCTCATCATGAGCCGAGTAAACCTCCCTAATGGGGAGCGAGCATACATAGTCTCTCCATCAGAGGAGAAACAAAGGGAGAGAGGTGCCACATAGATCAGTGCGACTGCTACTAACTGGCCTGTCACAGGGTGCACTCATCTCTCGGTGACGTGAATAGAGGGATGACTCACCGCTTGCGGTGCAAGGAGGGAGGAAGAAGAAGAAGAGTGTGTGTGCGTGCGTGTGGGCATGTATGCGTGTACGTATGCGCGCGGGGTTGATCGGTTTGTTGTGTGGTCACAAGAACAGATTATCCTTGTTCACTTAAGTGTTTTGTGCATAGGCATGCTTTCACCTTTTTACCCTAGTATGTACCGACAGAGACAGCGCGACACGGTTCCGGAGCCAGGAGGATCCGGTTTACACACATTTTTCAGGATTTGCTCCGTCCCACACCCAGTTTGTGTTTTCAATTATGTATTTTTAGCAGCTAGATGTGTGTAATTGCTTCGTGTTAACGCATGACAGCCTGCTCAATACAAACAGACAAATCTTATAAAATGCAGTGCCTGGAAGGCAGTTTCCTTTTTTTTTTCTTTTTTTTTTATGTGTGCCTCGGAGGAGGGGCGAGGGAGGCTAATTAGCGTGGCCATCTAGTCTCTTCCTCCTAGCCGTCGTCCTCGCCATACGGAGAGTTCTCTATGTGAGTGGCCATGACCCCCAGCGCTCCACGGGTCGTCTTCTCGTAGATCTGAAGGCTGCATCACTGGCACCCAGCAATAAGACCGCCTGATCAGCTTGGGGACTGACGAGGCAAGTCAGCATCAGGACCACTGGGTTGATTAGATCCACCTCTTTATCTGACTCGGCCTGCCGGTGATTCACATCACTGTGGATGATTCAGTCTCTGGTTGATGGCTGAAAGCAGCGTCTAGCTCCACTCGGCTTGCTGAGGCTGATGGAGATGTGCCTTCTCCCACAAAAGCCAAGGCGGCCATTCCGGCATTTCGACGTGGAGCGAAAGAGTGTCCGTCTGTCTGTTAGTCTGTGCTTGCATGCTTACACCTGGCTCAGTTTGTAGCCATTTTGCTAGTGTCCTCTTGCCTTTTCTCTCTTGTTAGATACCGGTTGGTCAGTCGACCCATCTGCCTACTTGTCCCTTATCTCTGATGCCATAGCTGTGAAACACCTCATCTCATTCCTGATGGTGCTGGTCTATTTTCTATCGGAGGGACTTGAGGCTGTCATGTCCTCTGTGCCTGAAACGGAGCAGCCACGATGTGCACTGTTGAACATTTGACACTGTGTGGTGAGGGGGGTGAGGGTGTATCCATACTGTCAATACACTGGCGTGGTCTGTCTCGACAGAATTTCCACTGAAATTGACTTTTAGGAAGCTCTACCGCTGCAATAGACGTTTTCCATAATGTGTTCTGTACAGCTTCAAGCATTGACTGTATAGGAAAAGTGGACGTAGTCTCCGTCGTTTTGAAGCCTTGAGTTGGCTCACCAAAGACACCATCTTGGTTTTTGAAGTGACACGACGGCTGAACAACGTCCTCGCAGGGACCTGTCAATCACAAGGTAGCCCCGCCCTAAAGCATACCTTACTTTATGGTCTATTTGACTCTAAATGGACCATAATTTACTAAATGAACATCATGCTGCATTAAAGACTTGAAGCTAGAGATTGAGACCATAAACTCATGTTTACAATGTTTAAATCAAGTGAGAAGTAGAGTCATTTTTCTCATAGACTTCTATACAACCAGAGGAGTCGCCCCCTGCTGGTCAGTAGAAAGAATGCAAGTTTAAGGCCCCTTCACAATGGCTTCACTTTTCAGCCTGGAGGATGCCGCCTGGCTGCAATACACATGCTCCATCGCATATCTGTTCAAGACGAGTTAAATTGTTACGATTGAGTGAAAGCAGTCCAAGTGGTGTCATTAAATTGAATTACTACAGTTGGGGCCTGGTTTTGATCGGAAATAAGTAGATTGTAGCTGTTACAGAGTTACTAATGTTTAAAATGGGTGCAACACACATCTTCACACACTCTCTCTAGAACGACATTCGTAGAATTGCACTTGGTTGTACAAACGAGAAAGTGCCACAAATGGGTGTTAATTAAAGAATCTCAAGAGTGAAGTTCACACCCAGCTCACTTCCTCCCCTCCACACAGCTGGACAATCACAACAGGAAGTGGATGTTGGATTGTAGTTTTCAAAAAGGACATAAGCCCACTCCAATCCCAACGTCGGAGAGGTTTGAGCGGTTCCCAAGCTGTTCGACTGTCCGTCATAATTCTCAATAGGCATTGACGAGAAAAATGTAGACATTAGTGTTTTACAATCGGTGGGAATTAAGGAGTCTGAATTCTTACTGAAGACAATGATTCAAAATACATTTGCCATAAATGACCCCTCAGCTGAGACACTCTGTAGCAGAAAGTATTTGCCACATTGACTCGGGTAAATAATATGTCAGAAGGAGTTACATGAATGAAGCAAATACACATCATATAAAAACTGCGTGGGCCGTATCCATTCAGATTGTTGTGGGGTGGTTGCATATTTCCTCACACCCAGCACCCTTTTTTTTTTTTTTTTTAAACAAAGCTCATCACATATGGTTCACATAATTGGACCGCAAACATCAAACACATTAGCACGTTATTTTTATACTCGCTACCTCCCCCACCGAACTCCAAGTACGCGTACACAAACATGTGCGTAGAGACGCGCACACAGACGAGGTTCATTCACAGCTTCTGCAGTGAGTAGAATGACTGAGCTTGTGACTCATTCTCCCTTTTGCTGCGTTGATACGAAGGGGGGGGGGGGAGGTAAAGAGGATGATAGAAGATGATGTGTTTGATCAAAAAACATATTTCTTCTTCCCAGTGAATCAAGGGTGGGATGTCCGGAGGAACGGGGCGATCCCTCCGTCCACTCGGCTGTGTTTGTGTTTGTTAAATGATCCACGTCACTGGGTTTGTGAGGTTAGCTTCTCGTCACAGGAGGAGACAGTGTTTTTCAGAGTGGAATCTTCATATCCTGAACGGAGCCAAATCATTCATTATTTAAAAACGAATCCGGCCCCTGTGGTCATGGCTCTTCTCTCGCCCTGTGTTTGTCTGTCTGAGAGCAGCAGCAGCAGCAGCAGCAGCAGTGTGGTGTTTCTGTCACAAGCACAAGCATGAAGGTTACTGATTCCCTCCCCTCCTGTAAACGCCATTCATGCTGGTGGGTTCGTAAGAACCATGCGGATGCCTTTCTAAAATATCAGCAATTCAGACAAAGTTTACCAAATATTCTTATTAATTTGCTCCATTGTCTACTGTACAGCTTCCTCCCTCAGGCTGTGGTTTGCACACAGATCAACACAGAATGCCCTTTTCCTCTTTTTCCACTTGCTCCTCTCCTCTGTGTGTCTGGGTTGGCGGTGGTCTGACGTTAAAGGGCACGTTGTGGAGAAACAGCCCGGCCGAGGATAGAGCGTGTCCATCCCCGGCTTTGTAATCTGCTAATAGAACGGTACGGTTATTGCAAATTACCGCTCGCTTAATTGATGGAAGATCTTTCCTGCCTGCAAAGAACAATGGGCCGTGTCATGCAAAAAGAGAACTATTCGCCACGGTGTCATCACTAAGAACGAAGGTTAGGTCGCAATTGGTCCTTTTTTTTTTTTTTTAGCTTTACTGACGGTTCAATACTTCGCCTCTTTCCCGTGCTTGGCTGTAATTATTAACCTCTGTCAGTTAGTCGGCTTGCCTTCCCTCGTCTATCCTCTCTCCCTTTATTTGTGGATGGAGACAATTTATTAGCTCTAATTAATAATCAAGCCCGCTCCATCTTTATAGGCTCACAGTTCATCATGTTGCCATTGAGAGCTTATTGAGAGCTCCCGTGTGAAACCTCTCTGTCTCTCTCTTGTCTTTTCCGTCTAGCGTGCCCTTCTTGAATTTTCACATCTTTCTCTTAACCCAGCCAGCCTCTATCTTCTTTTTTTATTCATCGTATCTAATTGAGGGTTCATTTGCACACCCGATTAAATCCCGACAGTTCCCTCGGCTCGCACTATGCCTAAGAAGACCTTCGCAATGTCCCACTTGAATTTGTTTACGATCTCGATCCCTTAAAGTGGCGTTACCACCCTAGCGCATCTGTTTACGTGTATGTACGCACGTTGACGTGTGTGTGTTGCCCTTTGGTAAGTCTCTCCCCTCGGCTTTTTCACCCGAACAATTCTCTCCCCGTCTCGACTCAAGAGGCGCCACACCAGTCGATACTGTCGGCCCGCCCCGGGAGGCGTGGAGGTGTAAGACGGGTTATGCGATGTTGACGGGAGACGATGGCAGTCCCAAAGTGTTGCTCAGCCTCTTGTTTACGCTGCCAGAACGGGCAGCTTGTTTGTGGCTATTCTTGGCTCAGTGGCCGCCTGCTGATTCGTGTGGAGGAGGACTGATGTTTTTTTTTTTTCCCATGGCCGCTTCCTCTGGAAGGCTGGCACTCCTCGGCCACGTCGGCACAACCAATGCTCCAGTTGACTCAGGCGGAGGGAAGGGGGGGATGAGGATGTGGCCTTTTCTATCTGATATCTGTCAGCACTCGTGCGTCAGCCTGATGTAAAAGAGTGGGTGTCCCCCCCCCCTCCCTCCCTCCTTCCTTTGCTCTCCTAGTCGGTACACACGAAGCACCTCGTTCTAAACAGACAAACAATCGCATATTGTATGCTAATGTGATTCATTCGATTTCCTGTTAGTCGGCATTGCTGTAATCAGTCATCACCGAGGTGCACAGAGGCATTTGGCACAAGCAAGAGATCCTTTATTAGTCTTAAAAGTGAGTCGAGTGAACACTGCACACTTTGAACTCCCACTCAAATGATGTGGATCTGAAATCAATGAGGACTGAGCCGGTGTGACTGCCTTCATTCAGGCCGAGCTCTCCCAATGCTCCCTGGATTGTTTTTGTCCTTGTGTTCTTAGGCAGTGAGTCACTTCCCCACCCATCAGTCTGCTGCTTCAGTGTACTGAAAGGGGCTTCAAAACCCATTTGATACCAGGATAAGAGGGCCGACCTGCTAGCTGTCTTCTACAATAAAGTTTATAATGGGTAGACTAATGTAGTAGACTTTGAATGTTTTTACTAACAAAGTAATAAATTGTGAGGCATTGGAGCGAAGAGAACCGTGAAAAGAAGTTTTAAGAACAGTGCGTCCTCCGGTACACAGTACCTGTTATTTTGTGTGTTTCTTAGATGATTTTCACATTATTAGAGTATTGCTATCTTTATGATAAAGTACTTAAAGTAACTCAATTTCTTCTGTTTACTTCAGGTCAGCTCTGTCCACCTTATTCACACTTGACTAATAAGATAATCCTTTATTAGTCCCGCAGTGGGGGAATTCACAGGATCACTAATGCCAACCACTGCACTGTGGATCTGGTAGCGTTCATCCACTGTACCATGTCTTCCTTATTTGCTCAGTGCTCGGCAGCATTGAAGCATATAAGGAATGAGTGTAGTGTTAAAAATCCAACCGGCTCTATTGCCTTGCAAACGTAGCGTGTGTCATTATTGAGCCTTGAGTGCAGCAGTAAACTCTGTACCCGAGTTGTTACGTGTTCAGGTGTAAACTCGGTTGTCCGTTTATTAGGTACACTGCGCTAAAACGAATACAACCGCCCTACAGCTGTATCATTAGGAGGGTGTTTATCCAGCTGCTGAACGGTGTTACGTAATACACAACATATACACATTACAAACCAACAGCACCACAAACTTCCACCTCCAAAAAGACGTTTGAATAAATAAAAAGGGAAAACTGTATCCGACTGTATGAGCTTATCTGGAAACGTCCTTATTCCAACAATCACTTGTTGTTGCTCTCCCCCGAGAGGTGGAGCCTGGACTTCAGCACCTGGGGAGGTGCTACGAGACGTTTTAAATGTGTCATTACAAAGCCAGCCTCTGTGGTCGTGGGCCCAGTGTGGCTGTTCATTTAGAAGTAAGTGTCTTCTCTCTGCTCACGGCAGCTTCGTCAAAATGAAGAGACACTCTTCCTCAGGCGGGCTGCTGGGAGGTCAGTACGTGTTGTGGATCCCTTTTTGCTCTCCTGCATGACATCTGGCGTTGGGGCCCCAGTGTTTACGTCTTAGGTCTCTAAGAAGAGAAATGTGCAAACTTGGCACAGAGGTCTCGCTCTCGCTCTCGCTCTCGCTCTCGCTCTCGCTCTCGCTCTCGCTCTCGCTCTCTCTCTCTCTCTCTCTCTCTCTCGCTCTCTCTCTCTCGCTCTCTCTCTCTCTCTCTCGCTCTCTCTCTCTCTCTCTCTCTCTTTCTCTCTCTCTGGCTTTTTGCTGAGCTGTCACTTCTCTGAGCTGAGCTAAGCGCTGCACTGGCCCCTACGACAGAGCCATGCAGGGTACTTTGTTGTTTCTCAGCACTTTTATAAAGTGGCCTTCTTGCGTTTGCCAGTTTTAATAAAAAAAGAAAAGAAAAAAAGCCATTCTTTGCATTTAAAAAAAAATGAAAGTCATTGAAAATACAGCTGGTTTAGAAGAGTGAATGGACTGTCGGGATTGTTCCCCTACAGAGGTAGCGTCTGACTTTGGCTCTGGTGAAAACCTGCCAAGTGTTCCATGCCAAAGGTGGCAAGCTGGGAGGAGTTATTATGGTTGTCCAGATATACAGAAATATAATATAAAGTCCATTTATTATCTGTGTAGAAGGTTTAAGGCAGTCGGAAGAAACTTACAAGTTTTGATTACAAAGTCAAAAGCACCGTCAGATGGGGCCGTCTATAAAAACATTAAGAGAGAACTCAACAAAGATGTATTTTGGATGTATTGAGCCACTGAGACTTCGGGTACTACAGTGTTTAGAGTAAGCTGCAGTACTAAGCTGATGGTTTGTGAAATATTTGAAAGTGACAGTTTGTTATTTATGCAACTGCTATTTTGAGCCACATTTTCAACAACACTCTCAAATGTTGGTGTGAGCTTCAACATAGCTCTGTTTATGTTAATGAGACACATTTTTTTGGCATAAACAAGTTGGTATTAAGGATGTAAGATGATATCCGCATGTCATCGGTATCGGCAGAGAAAGGCCTTATAATGGAATATTGGCATCAGCCAGAAATGAACATTTCTACAGATATGACGGAGTTGTTGCATAAACATAAATACGTTTACATGTAAATTACCGTAGTTGTGTTATGGCCAGTGATTTGGGGGGGTCATCACGATAACCGTAGACATGATAATATGTTTATTCCAATACAGGACAGACTTGGAAAAGAAATGTGTGTGATTAACGGTATTGGCAATCGGCCAAAATTTGCTGGAAATATTGGTTTAACAGCAAAAATCCAAAATAGTGCATCCCTATTTGTTATGAAGACATTTGTTAGTTGGGCCCAGGCTAGAGCTTGGATGATTCCGGTCAGACTGGGGCCTGCGCACCACTACTTTCAACACATCGCCCACAGATGAAACAGCTGTTTGCCCTCGGGGAACGTGTTTGATCTCGCTCCTTCCTGCTTCACAGGTCCTGCTCAGGTTCCCATGATGTCTCCAAATGGTTCAGTGCCTCCAATCTATGTGCCTCCTGGATACGTTTCACAGGTATTTATTCTGAACTATTTCCAGCGCAGCCTTTCCGATTGGCATCTGGTCGACCTCGGAGCGGCTTTGATACCACGTGTGTGTGTGTCTCTTCAGATCATAGAAGAGAACGGAGTGCGGCGGGTTCTGGTTTTACCTCAACAACCAGAGTTCCACCCAGGGGGCCACTCCCCTCTCCACCACCCTCCACCTCCGCCCCATGCCCACCTGCCTGCCTTCATCCCACACCCTGCCATGATGCCCCCGCCACCCCACCTGTACACGGGCATGGCGGGCGGCGTGGGCGACATGAGCTCCCAGTACATCTCCCAGTACCATCCAGCCCACATCTACTCAGAGCAGGGTGAGTTGGAGCCAGCGGTGTCCGGGCTGTATTGTTATATTAAGACGAGTTTTTACAATCAAGGCCTGAGTCAAACTGTTAAGTCCTTCAGACTCTTTATGCGGCGAGACAGGTCTTTATTGTGTTCCTGTCTGTGTCTATACAAGCTCACAAATCTTGTCTTTTTTGCCCCTTCAGTCTCTACAGATTCTCACTCCCAACACGGACGCCCGCCGTTTGTTCACAGAGACGACAGAACTAGCAAAACGTACGAGCGTCTGCAGAAGAAACTGAAGGACCGTCAGGGTGGTGGTGGAGGAGGGGGGCAGGTGAAGGACAGCCCTCCCCCTTCGCCACAGAAGACCTGCAGCAGCCCCCCGACAGTGGACATTCACAACGGCGTCGGAGGGAAGGGGCTGGAGGCGGAGCCGGGGCAGCTCAGCCACGCCGTGGCCGGCCCCGACAAGCAGACGGGCAGGGGCAAAAATGGAGAGCCAGGAGGTGAGGAGGTTAAAGTGTAGAAGTTTGTCTAGGTTCACAAATATGACGTAAAGCACTCGCAGCGTTTTCCGGATGCGAGCAGTGTGTTGTGTTGAGGTGCTGAGAATAGTGCCTCATTAGCCGCTGCAGCTGGTGGCAGTGAGGGATTAGCAACACGGCCAATGCTATTCTTGATTACGTGAACTCTGCTCATTAATCGTGGAGTTTAACACAGCTTTTGACACTGGAGGGGAAAAAATTATTTCACCTCATGAAGGTTTCAAGAAATGTAGGAACACGAGCAATCTACGACAAAATTGGAATAGGATGTTCAAAATCCTGCTGTCTTTTGCATTCCATTAGAGACGGGCATACAATTGTAACTAATTGGCAAGCTAGATTGTGAACTTGTAAATTAGTATAACTGTGGCAGCAATCCTCTCAGGATTGTGTCAATTATTCTAAAGATTTTGCAGAGCTTTGAATTTGAACGACTGTCAATAAAACCTTACAGTTCCTTTTGATTCATTGTAGATGCACTGAAATGTTCTCTGTGCTGGTTCAGCATGTAGTTATAGTTACATGCTCTACTACACTGTCCAAGAAGCACACAGACATGACAGAAATGTTACAAATAGCAAAATGGATATTACATTGCCCACAAAATCCAGCAGGAACAACTGCAGGCAGAGATTAAGTCAGTATTACACATTTAGATAGAAACCGGCACGTTATTTCTCACATTCCTTCATTTCTTCTTCATTTCATGAAGACGGTGCTGTTTTTTTAATCCATATTCACTTGTATTTCTCTTCTCAGAGCTGGATGAGGAAGCTCTGGCCCTGCAAGCATTATTGAGCACCATCAGTACCCCAGTGGTTCGTATTCACTCCTGATATCTTCCTTTTATTGTTTTTCTTTATCTTAGCAATACAATTTGGATGATGTTGTGTGACGCTATTAGCGCCGTGTTCACGATAACCCGTAATGATGCGACTGCATTGCGTCATTAAACACACTATTAACATCCATGATGGATTCTTGCTGACATCGTGCTAATGGAGTCAGACGTGCTGACTAGCATCCATGTGGGGATTTCTATTCCCACATGTGCCACCAAACAACGACGCTAGCGTCTACTAAAAGCTCTGAGCTCTTTGCGAAACAGTTGCTTAGCTCTCACATCTTCACGGTAGTGTGCTTACAGATGACGATCACGATTACTTTTTGGCCTAGGGAAATAATCGGATGGAAATACACATGTATGCCAAAGTCCCCTTTGTCTTATTCTCTGAAATAACCAGCGGTATAATGATGCAGGGAAGCAATGAGGATAAACCGAAGAGGGGCATAGCTGTTTTAACTACAAATAGGATTTCCTTGACCTCATATAAGATGGGATTTGTCATACACTGTCGCTAAGGTCTGAACTCTTTGTAAAAGGAGCAAACCAAACCTATCGTAAAGGTGATTGATAAGGTTAAGGGAGGATGGCTAAGGGAAGCTTCTGATTTTTTTTTTTCCTGTCTCTGCTGCCAAACTGCTAAGAATCAAACTGTGTGAAGTGAGAGGGGGTAAGGTGGCCCCCTAGGGCAGAGGGGAGGAGGCGGAACAGACGTGACCTGATTGAGTTCTTCCACATATGAATCCACACCCCCCCCCCCCCCCCCCCCTGCAGTGTAGCTTAGGCTATTTTTAAGCCTCCTCAGAACAGAATGAAATATGTTAGGGTTCCCTGCCAAGTGCTTGTCCCAAGGTGGTATCGGCTCGAATATTTTGATTCCCGTCTCTTTTCCACGACCAAGCAATGTGATTTTTGTGTTGGTTTTGGGAAAATTAAGAATGAGACATTTTCTTAGACACTTGATACATAACACACGTCCCCTCTTTGGACTCGGGTTTAGGGTAGTACAATTTAGAAAAGTGAGTTTATTTTGCTGTGGTTAGAGGGACAAAAAGCTCTCTTTCCATGCTCAGGTTTGGTTTGATGATTTTAAACCTTCACACGATAGGTATCAGACATCCAGGCCAGAGGAGCAGTAGCGAGCTGCGTCGTGCCCACCAGGCCAGAGAGTGAGAACGGAAGTGTGGAGGACAACCGGAGCCCCCCGGAGCCCCTCAGCTACGAAGTCTCCGTCTCATTCAGCGGCAAAGATGGGAAGTACAACAGCATGTACTGGTGAGCGTGAGTAGCGAGATGCTACGAGATTCAATACCAACTTCTCTAACAACATTTAACATAGACAGTTATTTGAAACGACACTAAAGAATGTCTTTTTTTTTTTTTGACGCAGCGGGGAAGAACTAAGTGCTACTTTAGAAGACCTTCGACCAGCAACAGAGTATCATGTCAGGTAGGCGTAACCTACTGCCTGCTTCTGAACTACGGTGTTAACGCTCGGCGGAACATGTTGTAACCGCGTTCCTCGTCTTTCCTCAGGGTCCAGGCTATGTGTAACTGTTTACAGGGAAGCCCGTCGGAGGCTGTGAGCTTCACCACTTCAAGCTGTGAGCCGGATCCGCCCAACGCTCCCAGGAAGGCCAGTGGGACCAAGAACACACTGGTACTCCAGTGGAAGGTAATCTCCCAGAAACCAACAGTGTCAGGGGCGGGTCCTTCACAATTGGCAGCCGTATAGACGTGACAGAAAGCAAGCAACAGATTAAGGAAACATTTAGGCCACAATCTCTTCTCTGCACAGTAATAATACCGAGGTGGAAAAAAGTGTTTTTGCTAAGTGGTAGCCAAAGCGCCTTTAATCGTGTTGTGTGTGTGTGTGTGTGTGTGAGATACCTGCCACACATGTACATACAGGGAAAAAGTGTTTCAGAATCAGTCTCTCCTTCTTCAACAGCCATCGCTTCTGTGGCTTCATTAAAGTTGCTCAATCGCTAGCAGTTAAAGGCAGCGGTTACGCAGATCACCTCCCAGGTGTGAGTGTAAATGTGTGAGAGTTAAGCGAGGCTCTGCAAGAACAAATCGTGCATGCTCAGCAAACTTTACTGATTTAATTAAAACATAGAAGAGTGCGTACACCTGGATGCACATTATTTGTTATTAGCATGGCCTGACGATGGCTTCTTCGTAATTAGCGGCAGTAATGAGAAATGTTTCGCACAAGATTTTAAATGAAGTGCGGTGTGACTCAAGCCATCCAAACATTTGAGTTTGGCTCCGTGTGCTCACATTTAAAGTCAAAGAAATAACTGGGTATTAGTGGTATGTGTGTTTTCTGCATGTATCTGATTGAGATGTAATAATCACTCGACGCACGGTTTGTCTACAGGCTCCATGCGACAACGGCTCCAAAATCCAAAACTACACTCTTGAATGGGATGAGGTAATTGTTTTGACATGAAGGAAATGTTGATCACTGCACAGCACCCGCGTGTTTTATGTGCCACTAAGACTCCAAGTTACTTCTTATTGAAACGGTTGTTGTCTGCAGGGTAAGGGCACTGGGATGTATGAGCAGTGCTACTACGGCCCTCAGAAGCAGTACAGAGTGACCAAGCTTTCGCCAGCTTCAAGATACTCCTTCCGCCTTGCAGCTAAAAATGACATGGGAGTAAGGTAGGCACTCCAGATCAAGCTCGATTGTATTTCCTGGATGGCACCCTCCCTGTTGTCCATTTTTATGTTACTGTTTCCTCCATTCACTGTCTCCATCTGTGTGTGCATGTGTGTCTCTCACTCTGTCTCTCCTGTCCCTTTCTCCCATTCTCTCCCATCCTCTGTCTCTCTCTCTCGCTCTCTCTCTCTCTCTCTGCCCTCCCCAGCGAGTTCAGTGAAGTGGTGGACCTGTTCACCTCATGCAGTGTGCCATTGCCACCCTTCCCTCCAGAGCTGGAGATGGCGGGGGTGACCTGGCTGTGTATGAAGTGGCAGAGGCCCACTAGCTCTCCCAAGGAGGATGACATCTACTATATTTTGGAGATGGAGGAGGAAGGCTCGGTATGTCTCTCAGGCTCTTTTTTAAATGTATTTTTTAATCGAAAAATCTGAGATCGAGACGCACAAATGACACGGCATTATCTGCAACTGAATTGTTCCTGTCAAATATTCCACATTCCCCTTCTATGCAGTTGCAGGGCCATCACTTTTTTAGGGGGCAGTATTGCCAAGTTTATCTCTTTGACTTAAGTCTATCTTCAGACAGCGTGAAATATCTATGCTATTGACAAAGTACATACACAGTTTTCACATTCATAGTCTAGTCTATAAATAACAGACATACTTTTTTCCTGGTTGATGTGCATTATTATGTAGCTACTTGGTGTGTGTGCAGGCATTATTCATTTCAACCCGGACCGAAGAGGGAAAAATCAAAACACTTGAAAAAGAGTTTGCTCTAAAAAGTTATGTGACATTTCTAGCTAGTTACTGTCACTTCTGTCTGCACCGCCTCGAGCAGCTACCTGCAGACATAACGCCTGCCAGGGAAAACACAAAAAAAAACGTTCCCCTGTAGCCGTTTGTCACCTGCAGACCGCTTTATTTACCGTGCAACAATGGTTGTCTTGTAAGTCATTGCTCACTTGGTTGTTTTCATTCTTCCCTCTGTCATTCGTCTCTCTGTCCCAGGGATATGGCTTCCAGCCAAGCTACGACGGCGACGAGCTCTCCTGCACCGTCAGGAATCTCCACAGGAGTACCAAGTACAAGTTCAGGGTAAGGGAGTCCTGTGATGTTTGCAGTCAAAGCCGGTGATCCGCGTGCGTGCGTGCGTGCGTGCGTGCGTGCGTGCATGCGTGTGTGTGTGGGTGTGTGTGTGTGTGGGTGGGTGTGTGTGTGTGGGTGTGGGACGGGCTTCACGCAGGAGGGTGCTCAAGGCCCACAGTGGCCCTATGACTCATCTGTTTTTTTGCAGGATTTTGCCAGCAGGGGCGGTGGGCAACTGACAGCATAAACAGGAGTGCTCATCACATGCCTGGCCCCGATGAGAAAGCTAGTCGAGCAAAGCGTTTGAGCTAATGTGGCTTTGTGACCTGAGTTTATGGGCCGACAAGTGTCTTTCTCTCCATGTCACTGCGTTGCTCTCTTCTTCTCTCGCCCTCCCTTCATTTCCTCATCTCTCAGTCTGACGTTCTCTACTAAATTATTGCTCTCCTGGAGGTTTGACTATTTACTAAATGGCATCCGTCACCTGTTACAGAGAGACCATTAGATGCTCCTGATAATAAGATGACTATTTGAACTCAAGGGAATAAAGTGTGCAGAGATTAATAGATAATCTACAGTATATTGAAGGCCTATATTATATCTAACTGCATGTGATTTTTGGCTTTCAGTCATGGGATCCGTCCCAGGTACATTTGTTAAGGTGTTGAATGTCTTAAAATTGGCTTTTAGAAGGCTGTGGAATGTCTGCAATCAGAGTTTGACTCTGTTACAACGAAGGGGAAAAAGCGCAACACATCTCATTACATTATCAGTCTGTACTCTTAGAAATGTGAGTCTAACACTGCCGGGGTTAGCGGTTCAGTCCTCAGTAAGGCCATTCATGCTAAATACATATACAGTCATAATACTCATAAGGCGCTTAGAATAAAAGTACTTTAAGGTTTGAACTCTACCTGTGACTGGCTGCCCTGGCTGACATTGGCATATTCAGAGCACGTTTGGAAATTGTTCATACTATGGGTTGTGCTAGTGATATGATTATGTAATATTTGTTATAAATGTCTTAAGGGTTCAGTGTGTAGGATTTAGAGGGATCTACTAGCAGAAATGGAAGATAGTATTTCTAACTGTGTTTTCGTTGGTGTATAATCGGCTCAAACTAAGAATCGTTGTTCTTGTCAGCTTACCGTTAGCACTTTATATCTACATAGGGAGCGTGTCCTCCTCACGGGGTCCTCCGTGTTGCCCCACCATGTTTCTACAGTAGCCCAGAACAGACAAACCAAACGCTGGCTCGAGAGAGGCCCCTTGAAGGCCACCGTAGTTCTCTGACTCGCTTGGAAAGGTCGGGGTGAGCAGAAGGGGAATTCAGTTGGTTGTAATCTGCAACCTCTCTGCTAGATGGCACTAAATCCTGCACACTCTTTAAAGGATCAGGCTGATAACATCCTATATTTTGTATTGCCTGTGTGTAGCCATGAAAAGCAGCACCACAGAATTCCTCAACATGATACTGACGGAAAGGTATTGTGTTTGCCAAACAGACCACCATTCGCCCCAAATGATAGAAATGTATATTAGTCACTATCAAGACTCCCTCCCTCCCTCATTTCCAATTATCCAGTTGCGCAGTGTGAGGGGCGGCTGGCTGCTGTGCCGGTTTGTCTTGGTACAGTAAGTGGATGAGCCGTGCTCAGCAGGCTCACAGAGTTTTCCGTATTATCGCAGATGTGCACTGAAAATGCAAATGGTAGTAAAGCTCATCGCTCCGTTTTTTGATTGCACTGCTTGTGGTGTCTGGTGTCACTTTTGTTAAGTTTTATGTATAGATTTAAGGAGCCGAATGGCTTCGGGTATTATGGTATTTGTCTGTGGCCATTATCGTCGCAGGCAGGGAGCGTCGTACTGCCTCCATTACGCTCCTCTGAGTCTAGTCGGGGCCTTGTCATCAGGAAACGTAACGACCTTTATTCACTGCCCTCATCGACCGTCTATGCAAACAGTGGAACAATATTCCAACTGAGGAATAATACGGCTCCTCACGGCCTGCTTTCCTGCCATTCCTCCAGGTGGCAGCATACAACTCTGAGGGGAAGAGTAACCCCAGCCAGGTGGTCGAGTTCATCACCAACCCCGACAGACCCAGCAGTCCCTGCAGGCCCGTCATCAGAGGAAAAGTCCTGCCCAACAGCTTCAAGATGGCCTGGGGTGAGTCTCTTTCCTACCAATTATCTAAACTCCTCTGCCTTACATGTAGTTTACAATTCCACTCTTCTCATTGAGCTCTGCCTGACTATATATGTGAATCTGCTAGAGGCCGGTGACACCCCACGTAGTCCGTACAGTAGATGACTGACAGTTCTCCCCTTCATTCAGACACCAGCATGAATCCGTCCTACACCTCACTGGACAAACGCATCGCTCGCTGCTGTACTTGGTCTGCAGCTCCGAAAACATTGTCAAATTTCTCTCCGTTTCCACCAAAATGAGTTTCTGAATAAATGTTTGAGGCTGAAAGAACCTCAGTGTTTGCAAGTCATCTACATTTACATTTCTTAGTTGTAATACTTAATATTTCATGATGAGTTTGGGAAGCTTTAAGAGGCAGCGTGTTCCTCTATTATCTCCCCAAATTTCATAGTTTGTTGATATGCTTCAGCACACATCTTACTGCAATTAATTGATTCCAGATTTCCAGACATGGCATGAGTGAAAACGGACGCTTGCTGGCAAGTGCAGTTTGATAATTTTTGTTTTTTTTGTTTTGCAATTTAGAGCCCCCGAAAGATAACGGTGGAGCAGAAGTCACAAAGTATGTTGTGGAGCTGTCTGAGGGCTTAAGCGGTAAGTTGCTGATAATAAAAATGTTTAAATTGAAGGGAAAATTGTGTTTTGGGCATTAAAAAGCATCAGTTCATTTGTCTAATTAAAGATGATTTGCAATGCGTTTGTGTTGCAGGCTTGTCATGGGAGCTGGTGTACTCGGGGCCAGCCGTGGAGCACGTGTGTGAAGGCTTGAAGCCCGGCTGCTCTTACCAGACGCGAGTTTACTGCATGAGCGAGGGGGGGCAGAGCCCGGTGAGTCATTCAGCACACACACACACAGACACACGCACACGCACACGGCCTTGTGTTTTGCCACAAGGAGTCTAAGAGTTTGCTGATCAGTTACAATTTTATAGGTAGAAATAAATCCTGCACATGAATTCACCAAGATTATCCTGGAAATTAGAATCTGTGACACAGAATTGATTGGCAACGTATTTTGTTAACTTGACTGAGGATCGCTCCATAAACACAAACGATATGTGAACAGACACTGTTGCCTTATTGGCTACTGCGGTCCACAACAACGTAGCTGTACAGTTTAATTTACACTGCTGGGGTGGGCAGCCATGAATCTCACCACATCCCTCGGTTGATCTGATACATTTTACATGAATCACTCTGGATCGGCACTCTATTTCTGGTGAGTTTTAATAGGAAATTGTCATTCAGCCAGTGTCCTATGTTGGGAGATTAGACGATGCTTCCTGGTGTGTAAGAACAAGACAAAGCCCGCTAATCGATTAACCCTCCCTGCATGTGTCAGAGGATGTTTTTCCTTAATTAGTTGAGTTCACAGACGCTCTTCATTAATTTCTTCATCAGCTGTTAGTGCATGCATTTATTCATGATGGGGCTTGTGAAGAACCGTGACTCATGGTGGCGAGATCCTGTCTGTTGGTGCAGCACAATGTGACATAACACTCGCATGTTTGCCTTTTGTCACAGCAAAGTTGTGTCTGGGGGGGGGGGGGAATGAGGACCTATTTATTCTCTCGCCAGACAATCCGTCTAACTTTATCCAGTGCTCTGCATGCCGGTGCTATTTAAACGCCGCATTAGCATTTCTCTCCGTTCTGGTCTGAAAATGACAATTTGTGCCCACTGTGTTTTGATTGTCTTGGAGAGGAAGAGAGGAGTGAATTTGTTATTTGCGCTGGGTCTTAATTGGTGTGTTGTCTTCCCTTGCAAGCTGTCGGAGACCCTGCAGGTCCAGACTCCTGCGGTGCCCCCAGGGCCCTGCCAGCCCCCTCGGCTGGTGGGCAAGCCCAAAGCCAGGGAGGTGCAACTGCGCTGGGGTGAGTCATTCTTCTCCAACTCAGATCTGTGTGGGATGCATTCTAGCTGCTGTTGATGCATTTGTTTGTCGAGCAAACGACCTCAAAGCAGTGCGCTTTGATGATGCAGTTTGTATTATTTTGCCGTTTGTACATTTGTCTTTGTGTGTGTGTGTGTGTACTGTATTATTCCTTCTTGGAAAGCCCTTTTTTTAAAGTATATTGATTTTATAAACGCACACATTTCCTAGGTCCGCCTCATGTAGACGGAGGCAGCCCGGTGTCCTGCTACAGTGTAGAAGTGAGTGGGCCGCAGTCTGAGGAGAGCAGGGAGGTTCACCAGGGTCCAGAGCTGGACTGCTCTGTGGGAGGCTTAATGCCCGGCAAAACCTACAGCTTCCGGCTCAAGGCAGCGAACAAGGCCGGGGTGAGAAAGCCTGTCAGCGCTGATCCATCAATAACAGGGGAACTGTCTTTTTCTGCTACATGCTTTCAACCCTCACTAAATCTGATCTTAAAAAGTCGATTGCGATATGTATTAAACTGTTTTTGTTTTTGTGTGTGGATAGTTTGGACCTCGGTCGGAGCGCTGTGAGGTTACAACCGGCCCCGGGGCCCCTGAGCAGTGCAAGGCTCCTTCCACCACGTGCAAATCCCCCAGCTGTGTTGTTGTGAGCTGGGAGGTAAGACTAGCTCCCCTTCCACTGAACACACATGAATTATATAGCTGCATTATGATGAAACTGCGTCATCAAGTTAAGTGCTGGTCACCATTCTAATCGGTGTTTGCCTTCCAGGCCCCGCCTTGCAACGGAGCTCCGGTGACCGAGTTTCGTCTGGAGTGGGGAGCTGCTGAGGGCAGCATGCAGGTGTGCTACAGTGGACCAGGGCTCAGCCACGAAATGAAGGGGCTGCTGCCTGCAACCAACTACTTCTGCAGGATACAGGTGAGCACTAGTAAACACTTTATTTATTTTATGATGCCTAATTTTCATCTGGGGGGGGGGGGGGGTTCGTTGGCCTTCTCCAGATTTGGGGGTTTTGAAGATTCCTACCCTGAGGGCTTAGCTGATTGGAGAACATTTGTGAACTTTTTGACGTAATGTTCTTCTCGCATCAGTGCAAAGGGATGAGTCAGTTTGAATATATTAAGCAGCTGCGTAGCAGATGATGATTACTTTTTTTAGGATCAGCTGTATTGGTTGGCAGAGGTTTAATTCAGTGTGTCCCTGCCGGTTATGATTGGCTAACTAATGCTTGCTAAGAGCTGAATTATCACAGTTTATAATCTTAAATTACAGTTGGTTCACTTGTTACCGTATCATGATGATCGTGCAGCGAGTTAGACCGTGTCTGTATTCTGCTGTAGCACTGAATGCATTTTTAGACTGTGACCAAATGAGCCAGAGACAGACTCTGGCCTCAAAACACTGGCTCTGTCCCTCGGGTCTGGCTCAGGCTGAAATTTCAGACCGTGCTGTACTCTTGCAGACGCTTTTGTGCTCCAAAAAAGGAAGAATGTGGAGACACTGGTTACTTATGGCTTATTATTTCCCCCACTACAGGACAGGTTGTACTCATACTCGGACCACTCCTAAATATCACACTCTGGTCCAGCTATACAACCAGGCTTTCATCATAATCGTGGATTAAAAACCTAAACCTTATGGTCCTAGTTTTTCAAAAGTGTCTTCTTCTTTTTTTCACTAAATGGTTTGGCTAGAGAATAAAAACAATACACTCGTTAGGACTTTAGACCCATAGCAGTTCCGTTTACATTGGAATGCCACCTTGTGCTCAAACATGTGCACTACACGTGTCCTTCCTTGTCCCAAGTGAGACTAGACGTTGGCTTCATTAGCTGTCTCTTTTGTCTGCAGGCTGTGAATGTGGCCGGCGTGGGGCCCTTCAGCGAGGCGGTGTTGTGCCAGACGCCCTGCTCCGTGCCCGCAGGCGTCAGCAACATCTACGCGCTGAAGGAGTCCGCGCTGCGAAGCTACGAGACCCCGGCAGACGACGCAGATGAAGACGAGGAAGATGAGGACGCCGGTTCCCGGCTGCCGCCGCCGCCTCTCTACTCCCCGTCCACCTGCCTGGGAGTTAGCTGGGACCCGCCGTGCGACCACGGCTCCGAGATCACTTCCTACCTGATCGACCTCGGCGAGCGCCAGCCCGTTGTTGTCGGTCCCGTCACCAAACACGTCATCCAGCATCTGCAGCCCGACACCAGCTACAGGTCGGTGCTTCCTCGTCAAACTCACAGCGGTTACAAAATGTTGCATTACGAATTGATTACACACAGAAACACACACACACACACACACACACACTGTGTTGCTTCGTACAAAAGGATACCAAAGGGGACAACCTGCGCAAAATGTGATTCGTTACATTTGTAAATCCAGGTTGTTCTGGCAAGGGCTGACAGCTGTTTAGGAAACATCGATTTTTACAGGAAACTCAAGTTACGCAGCGTTAAATTAAATGAAATGTCCGCCGTGGATTAGTGTTTTAAGAAAGTCATCCACACAGGGTTGTATTTAATACTGGTTTGATTACATGAGGTTTATGTTTTAAGCCCACTCAGAGGTGTGACAGTTGTGCAGTGCAGTGTGGAGGCATGTTTTTTTTATTGTTGCAATAAACTAAAGACTGAGAGTGAATTAAAGCGCTGACTTTCATCTTTTATTCAGGATGAGTGTTGCCGAAACAACATGAAATGTGAGGCTGAACATCAATATCTGCCAATGAACTAAAATGTTGTTTTATGCCACTTTGGCAGTCCCTGCAGTGTTTGTGCTCAGGTCATTTATGTCCTTGACCTCCTCTGTTGCTTCCTCCTCAGGATCCGAATCCAAGCCCTGAACAGCCTGGGAGCCGGCACCTTTAGTCACACCTTCAAGCTGAAGACGAAGCCCCTGCCCCCACAGCCACCCCGCCTGGAGTGCACCGCCTTCAGCCACCAGACCCTCAGGCTCAAGTGGGGCGACGGCCCAGCCAAAGCTGCCGCCTCAGACGCCCTCCAGTATCAGCTGCAGATGGGGGACAAGAGCGGCAGGTCAGTGGCCCCATTAGTCAGGACGAGAGGAAGTGACCTGACGAGAGATAACCCGATAAGAGAGGAGGCCGGTGTTTGAACGAAAGCTTCCAATGACTGTACCGAGGAGGGGCGGGGCACATAGAAAGTAATGCTCCGGACAGAGTGTCGTTACAGGGAGACGGGAACTGATGATGTGTGTTATGACTCTGTATATTTCCTGACTGAGGAGTCACTCGTCTCGTTTGCTTTTTGTCATGTTTTGCTCATTAAATCCTTTCTTTCTCTTTCCCCATGTTTCTGTCATTGCAGATTTCTATCCTTGTATAAAGGACCATGCCACACACACAAAGTCCAGAGGCTTAATGAGTCTACCTCTTACACGTTCCGCATCCAGGCCTTTAATGAGGCGGGCGAAGGGCCCTTCTCCAATGTTTACACATTCACCACCCCACGCTCTCCTCCGGCCCCTGTGAAAGGTACAGCGTCAGTCCTTTCTCTCTATCTATCTCTATATCTCTCTCTCTATATATCCGTTTCTATCTCTCTCTCTCTCGCTCGCTCGCTCTCCCCGGTGTAGATCAGCTCTTATTATCTTTACAAACACTCGCTGCTGACGTACAGACAGCCGGCGTGCTCCGCTTTTAACCTCAGTTGATCTGAGTTTGACTTGCATTTGATTAAGACCAGGCAGCCCGAGATTCACTTGTCGGCTGTCATCACGAGTCGTTCGGCACTGTGCTCCGGTCTCAACCAGCCTTTGCAGAAGCCTCCCTTTGATCCGACACATTGAAGTCAGTAATGAGGACGTGGGTTTTTATTCTCAGAGCGGCACCTCTTTTGATTCAAGCAGTCGTGTGGTGTTACTCAACAATGTTTGTCTCCCCACACAGTGAAGTGGACTCTCCACCATTAACCGTTTGAATTCGGGACTAACCGTCGCGACATCATAACGCCAAAAATCCCTGCCGCTGTGTTTTGTCGTGATTACCGCACCGGGGCTCTTCACTAGTTCAAACCAAACACTTATTGCTGCTGTTTTTGCTTCAAATGCCACCCACCTAAAGAAGAGCATGGCTCATCGTTCTTAGATGTCACTCTTTATTCATCAGCTGAGCCAGTGCACATATCAAAAGTGAGTTCTCCAGTATTAAAGCAAAAGGTTTCTGTAGCAGCTGCACTTTCAGAAAAACCCCAAAGCTCTGATTTAAACCGAATATTCACAGTAAGTTTGCTGTTTATTTCGTCTGCCATCAAACCAAATGGTGTCTTTCACACATCGCAGTGGAAGTACTGTGGCGCTGCCCTTCACATGCGCCACGTATACAACTTCAAACTTTACAAGCGCTGTTGTCGGCAGATGTTTGTGTCATTCATGGTGTTGACATTATGATGCATGACGTAAAGTGCCTCCTATTCCTCCGCATTACAAATCCCTTCTTGATCCGATGGATCTCTTGTTTTCGAGTGGTGGATGTTGAGTTTACTGCACATGTCTCCCGTCTTCAGCACTACTTTTTAATCACATCTGCGCTCTCTTCCTCCAACCTCCAGTCCCTAAAGTGGAGCGTCTGGACGACAACTCCTGCGAAGTCGCATGGGAGGCCCTGCCGCCCATGAAGGGGGACCCGATCATTTACACCCTGCAGTGCATGATGGGAAACTCTGAGTTTAAACAGGTACTGATGTTGTCGTGTGAAGGTTTGGTTCTCCCTCTTTTGTATTTGATGTCCTTACCTGCGGCTGACCTAACTTTCCTCACAATGGCCTTTTTAATGCAGATAAGGATCCAGATGGACCCGGGGCCTTAATGTCTTCACCGCGGCTTTGCGGCGGTCGGCATTAGTCACCGCTGGCTTTATATTGCCTATTATGCAAAGGTCATTGATCCGTGAGGTATCCCAGGTGTCTAGCCCCTGCCAGCACATTCATCCCTCTCATTGGCCTGCAGCCATGTTAACCTGGAGTAATGGCCACTGCAGGCTTATGCTAATCTCACCACATCATACATGGCGATTGGATCAGGGAGTTTAAATATGTGGCTGCCATCCTGCATGACTTTGTTTCAATCCTTATTGTCAGTCCCGGTGGCCGAGACTCTGAAGGCCGTGTATGAGAAAGAATTATTCATTTTCTCCGGATGGAGTTTGATTGAACTAAACAGACTAGTGTAGTTAGGCTGCTGGGTAAGGGACTGATATTTACTTCTGATAGTTTGAATTGGCTTCTTTTTTTTTTTTTTTTTTACTACATTCCTTATTTATAAGCAATATAAACTAGGAATTTGTTTAATACAATTTGAGGCTTACTGTCTCCATTTAAAAGCAACCAAACGGATACGCCAGGTTGTCTGAAGACGTGTGGGTGTGTCAGCAAAGGCAGATGGCTTCCCCCTTCATCCACGGCGACAAACATAACTAAAATAAATCAGAAAATAGTCTGTAAGTGAGGGATGCATAACTGCTTTTCCCCCCTATTATGTTTGCCACTTAGAGAGCTGCAAGGCAATCCATTAGGCAGAAGCAGTAAAGTGGAAACCATTTTGTCAGCAAATTAAATTCAACAAACCTAATTCCTCCAATATTTGTCACCAGGTTCAGCAGTCCTTAAAGCAGCTTAATTATAGCATTCCCTCAGTGACATATTATCATAAACATCGTGAATAAAGATGAGAAAGAGACCGATAATTCATCCACAATGAAATTTCATTTCATTTTTTTATCTCCAGTTTAAATGACCCTTCTTCTGCTCTTCCCTCCCGTCCGCAGGCCTACAAAGGCTCTGCCACATCTTTCCACGTCCACAACCTGCAGCCCAGCAGCGACTACCGTTTCAGGGTGTGCGCCATCAGGCAGTGCCAGGACGCCCCTGAGCTGAGCGGGCCCTACAGCCCCACGGTGACCCTCTCTCCCCAGCGGAACGACGTGGCGGTGGGCGGCGGCGCGGCCGCCTCGGGCTCCAGGGCCGGCACGGAGTCCAACCGGGCCAGGCGGAGCTTGACGGACGAGCAGTGCGCGTTCCTCCTCCTCATGGTTTTCGCCGTCATCGCCATCCTCATCGCTTTTGTCATCCAGTACTTTGTCATTAAATAAGCAGTTTGCACCACCCAGCTGCAGGGTTATAGCTTTATTCTTTCCCTCTCTTTATGTTGTTTTGTATTCTCCGTTTTGTACCTTTTTTTTTTTTTTGTGTGTGTGTCCCCCCCCCCCCCGCTGTCGGCAGAGAAATCGCGTTAGCTGCATTGGGGTGCAGAGGAAGGGAGGGCTGGTGAGTAACCGCTCAATAGCAGTTAGAAATTGAGGATGTAACACCTTATTTGGGGACTGACCCCTTGTCACCCAGTCCCAACTTTGTGCTATCTGTTGTTCAGCTTCCCACGCAAAAGAAAGAGCAGGGAGATGGTTTATTTTGGGGAGAAGGAAGGGGAGGGGCACTTCGACTCATGTACTTGTACACATATATATCTATATATATATATCTATATATGTGTGTATAGAAATAGTCATTATTTATATTTCCATTTATGTATCCAGTATGAAACCGTTTTCTGATAGATGTGTTCCAAAAATAGAGTGTAGGTGAGTCTGTAGCCTCTGTGCCGTTTGATCTTGGGACCTGGTGGGCCAGTGTTTGCACAGTGTGGGTGGGGGTCCAGGTCCAGATGTGTATACTGTATGTAGTCGGTGCCACAGAGGTGCACGGCTGGGAGGGCTTCAGGGCTAGATGAAGGGTCTTAACCCCCCCGGCTAGAGTTTAAGGGTTCTAATGCGAGAAGAAACGGGGAAAGAGAATCTTTGTTCACACTATAAAGCGTTCATTTAGCACTTTCCAACATTTTTGATGTTCAGAATGTTTAAGGATGCAAAAATGACTGGAGAGATGTTAGTATATTTTTGTACAGTGACGATACAAGGACCTGTAAGTTTGAAGAAAAGAAAAAAAAAGACTCGGTATAAAGTTAGAAAACAAACAAAAACCAAACTCACAGCGAATTCTAATTATTTTTACTATCATATAGTTATACTGCTGCTTTAATCTGAAATATTGTTGTTCAGCACAAACAATGTATGCTTACCTGCTGTATGTTTTGTTTTATTTTGTCCCCCCCCCCCCCCCGTAATTGATTTTTGCACCTTAGTGAAAGAAAACCTCGACTGACTGCGTCTTGGTCTCGTGATGCATTTTATAGAACACACTTTGAGATTGTGCAACCCTACTTGTGTTTTGGGTGTTTTTAAAAGTTGTAGTACCACATAATGTGTCACTGAAACAGCTGATCTCAGCAAAAACAAAAAAGAGGATTAAAAAAAATAGAAAAAAAAGTAAGTACCAGTTGTTTCAGAGGCCTTAATTGGAGAGGAAAAAAATCTTGGGAGAATCTTCTTAATTTCTCTTAAGTTTTGATGTTTTGTTTTTTTTCTTTTTTGTTTTAGTGTAAACTTAAAAACGTGTTTTATTTACTGTTCTTTTTTGCAACATTTATTTGATGTTAGTAAACGTACGTAATCGGGAGAGAAGTAGTTCTATGTATTGTGATTTCTTTAGATTTTTTTTTTTTTTCGTCGGGTCATACATGTGTGAAGTATATTTTTTTATAATATTGAAGTAATATAAGTTAATACTCTCCAGAGAAAATAATAAATCCTGAGTACTCATGAATCATGGAACGCAAATGGCAAATACAAAATGTGTTATATCATGTACTTCCTGTGAATCTAAATTTGCCTTTTCTCTGTGTGTTAAGTATTCGTGACAGATTTGTGACGCTGACGTGTCGGTGGTCATCTGGCTGTAGGGTCTAGTGTTGTCTGGTTTTTTGGGGGCAGAGAACTGCTGTTTGCAACTGTCAAAATGAAATACAGGTACCTTGCAAAAACGTCTTGGATAATTACATGATTTGGTCCTTCAGGCATTCTGCAAATGTCTTCTCCTCGTCATTTAAAGAAATCAAATTCCTATTTTTGATAGCGATTGCAACATGTGCCATTTTAACACCTCTCCATCCTGGGCTGACCGCCTTCGGTTGGAGAGATTAACAAAATGAGTAAAATATGCACAAAAATAGAGACCATTTTTATGTAATTTGAATGTTTGCAGTTACCTCATACACCGTACATTCCAAAATGAAAATTTGTTATACTATACATACTACCAGACATATCACTTTAAAATGTTCGTTATGGGAAAATGTATAATCATAGATATGTATCTAAAGTGTATCTGTATAGCCATGATATCTACAAAGGATCCATGCACAATAAAAGATTTATAATTCTTAATCGTGTTTGTCTTTGCTCATCAAATACAACATTTTGATTGGCTGCCAGGTAAAATGTTTCTGACCAACAATTTATTAATCTGTCTATATCGATATCAATCAACAGAAAATAATGGTTAGATATTCTTATAATCCATTAATTGTTAAAGAAATGTATCAAGTAAAACCACTAAACATCCACTGGTTCCAGCTGTTGCTCTTTGTTTTTCACGATTGTAAAAGGCATATTTAATTTAGACTGTTGCTCGGACACATTTGAAGTTGGACATATTTTAATTTTTTGATGATTTATAGACTAATCAAAAAATAATTTGCAGATTATTTGACAATGAAAATACGTGTTACTCGCAGCCATCATTGATGACAACAGTGCCTCAGCTGCTGCTTGCTCAGACTCACTACTCTGGTGACACAAACACACCGACTAGAAACAAGAAGTGACCGCATCACCTCAGGTGGTATAATTGCAACCTCGCACCATGGTGGGCTTCTGCCTTGTCCTTTAGTTTTCATGTGGGGGCATAATTACAAACCTCACATCCAACCAAGGAACAGAGCTGTCAATCTATTGGCTATACTTTAGTTTAACACAAAAACAGTTTATTACAAAAACCTTTACCAACCACAAATCTGAAGAGCTCCACATTACGGGCAGATTGTGCTAGTACATCGTGTTCAGACTTCAAGTAGACAAAAGGAAGGACCCTGTCAGATGCTTTCATTGTACAAAGATCATCTACAATGCTGGAATACCACCATTGTTATTTCTCAGATGATAACAGGTGGTTGCAACAACATCCCCCTTAAAGCCAATAGACAAAGCTCCCATCCATTTCTTTACTCCACCGTTTACCTCCTTTTCCTCCTGTCTGTCTCTCAAGACAACAACATCTGCGTCCAAAGCATTCGGGAGAATAGGGTCAACTGCCAATCGAACATCAATACTCTTGCTGTCTGGTCTCAATTTTGTTGTGACAAAGCCTGTTAAATGGAAGCTTCTGGAGGAAGATAGACGAGTTCCTGTTCACTGCTCAAGCACACCTACGTGGTGTGAGCAGGAGAGCAATGATTAATGAGGGTGAAAGTGGGCTTACTCGTCTCCGTCACCATTCTGTGTACAACATTGGCTCTTGTTGAGAGAAGGACTGGAAAGCCATTTAAAAAAAAGAAAAGAAAGGGAAGGCTTGTTTGCTCTGCCGTGTTGCTTTGACAGGAGTCGACAATGACAGAGGAGGGACATTCCTGCTGCTCCCCTCTGAGGTCCTAGTGGTGCATCCGGCTGTGGATCAGCTCAGTGTAAACACGCAAATACACCTCAATGTCAGTGTGACTCTTGCCACAAAGGTTCATTTAGAATTAATGGATCTGAACCAACAGAGCACACCGCTGGCCATCCAGTGGCTCTGCCAGGCTTTGGTGACTAATGTTTACTCGGACACAACAAGGAAAACCTGTCGATCAGGAACTGAAAAATAAACGGCCGTCCATGTTCATGACCTTTTACTTGCAACACACTAGCTGGGGATACTGGCCAGTTGTCATACTGATCCGCAGAGGTTAAAAGACTCACTCCAAAACTTGAAATCAGACTGAAAACCTCAGAATTTGTGGATTAGTTGGATGTGAAGTCAAGAACACTGTGCACTGACTTGCTGGAGGTCACACTAAATTAAAGCTTGTATTCTAATATTGAAAACCAGAGTGTAAACTGTGACCAGGTGGAAGAACTCACACAACTTTTGACCTTTTAAGTCCCTGGTTACACCTCAAAATACTGACCAAACGTTATGTAAATTCTTAGAACGGCATTCCTCTTAACCAGCATTGTTGAAGTCAGGTTTATTATAACAAGCCTGATGGGTAACGTGAGCGTGAGGAAGAGGAGGAGGAGATGAGCTGGTGGGTGTGTGGAGTGATGAAGCCAAGCAGACGGACAGTTTGGGCCGGTGTTCAATTAATCAAACACAGAACTTGTTTTTCAGTGACGTCCTCCAGACAGCTTGGCAAACACCCTTGGATATCACTGATTTATGCATTAGTTAATAAAGTTGTATCCCTTTTTGATATGTTTATTTCTTTTGTATTCATGCTCAGTCCAGATTAGTATGATCCTCAATCTGCATTTATTCTCCCAGAGGAGCAGAGCTGGTGGTGGTGGTGGTGGGGGGGGGGGGGGGTTCCCTCAAATCGTATTGCCTCCATCTTATGCCTTTTACCGTCATCTGTCCTGTCGTCATTTGATTAGGAAGATTACTTAGACACACACACACAGCAGACAACCTCCCTGTTGCTCCCCGACTCCCCAGGGTACTGTGGAGGAGGTGCTCCTTTCTTCGTCTTTCACCAGAGCTCGACTGGTTATTGAGCATCGGGGACCTGCTCTGCCACTTCATGAGATTATCTTGCTGCTGCTGCTGCTGCTGCTGCTCTCCATCGACACACAGCAACACAACAGAGACCAAAAAAAAGTTCAAAGGTTTGAAGGATTCAGCTCAGTTTTAAAGGTAAAGTCACCAGCAATGATTTATTTCACACTGTTTTTTTTCTGCTTTTACGGTTGGATTTAAGAAGTCGCGCCAGTGATTTTGCCTTTTGAGTACACGCTGCTTTCACTTTATATTGAATTTAATATGTTGTTGTGTTTCACATTTTTTTTAATATATTTTTCTAGGCATCCATTGATTTCCATTAATTTCTGTGTCGACAATTGAGATGTGTAAAATGAAATTGTGCATTTATCTTTCATTCTTGCTAAAAGGAAATGCAGGGCGATCATTTCAAATGCCCTGACAACGTCACCTTGCAACAATCGTGAAAATAAATAATGTGGACTCTACGTTCACCGTGTGAATTACCTATATATAGTAGAACAGATGTTCACAATGTACATAATCGAATAGAAACCAACAGCTGCCTGGAATTAAAACAAATCCTCTAAAATCTCCACAGCATGTGAGCAGAAATGTGAAAGTTATATGTGTACCCGTAACGGTCTAATCTTTCTCTCCTCAGCTACTTGTTGAGTCCTGATTTCACACGTTGCTGCGCCAGCCCTCAGCGAGGAAGGCATGCCCTGGACCAGACCCCAGGTGGACCTTCATGCTGCTGGAGCAGAGGCCATGGACCAGTACAACATAGACGCCCACCACTACGAGGGCTCCCTGTTCCCCACCTCCACCCTCATCCCCGTCACGGTCATCTGCATCCTCATCTTCATCATCGGGGTGACGGGCAACACCATGACCATCCTCATCATCCAGCACTTCAAGGACATGAAGACCACCACCAACCTCTACCTGTCCAGCATGGCGGTATCCGACCTCATCATCTTCCTCTGTCTGCCCTTTGACCTGTACCGCCTGTGGAAGTACGTGCCCTGGCTGTTCGGGGAGCCGGTGTGCCGCTTCTATCACTACATCTTTGAGGGCTGCACCTCCGCCACCATCCTTCACATCACGGCCCTGAGCATCGAGCGCTACCTGGCCATCAGCTTCCCCCTCCGGAGCAAGGTGGTGGTGACCAGGCGCAGGGTCCAGTACATCATCTTCGCCCTGTGGGGTTTCGCCCTGGTGTCCGCAGCTCCCACACTCTTCCTGGTTGGGGTGGAGTACGACAATGACACACACCCAGACTACAATACAAGGCAGTGCAAGCACACCAACTACGCCATCAGCTCGGGGCAGCTGCACATCATGCTGTGGGTGTCCACCACCTACTTCTTCTGCCCCATGCTCTGCCTCATCTTCCTCTACGGCTCCATCGGGTGCAAGTTGTGGAAAAGCAAAAACGACCTGCAGGGCGCTTTGGCCCGTGAAAGATCACACAGACAAACAGTCAAGATCCTGGGTGAGTGCAGACAGATGTGTGTTTCTTTTGTGCTTTCTGAAAGCTTTCTCTGCTTTCCATTGCCAGACAATCCAGATTCAGGAGTGACAGCAGATGAAACTCTCTTTGTAGGTACAAAAAAAGCTTGAACCAGAAATCCATCTATTTACAAGATGAGTCTGCCGTTCATTGTTGCTGAGGCAAACAATGAAACAGGCTGACAGATTACTGTAGAATCTAGGATTTCTTGTTTTCTGCACTGGCTCTATTGTGTGTGTTTGCCATTGCAAATTTAAAGTGTGTTTTCATATCTAAAGCACTGATTTGTTCTACATTTAAAACCTAAAGCAGTTAAACCTGTCCTATCAAATCCAGCTTTTAAAAAAACCATTTTATTCCATTTTGTCTGAAGCTCATCATGTCCTGCCACTGCGCATACTGATTGGCTTAAATCGCAGCTCTGGCATATTGCGCAGGGAACCCTGTTTTACAGTAAAGGACCATGGCCAGGCCAATCTGTATCAGCCAAATGTTCAATCAAGATGCAGCCATTAGGATATTAATGCTGTTCATTAGCTGAGCACACGGTGCACAGAGCTCATATTGTCAGACTTGCATGTCATTTGTAACCACATTTGTTGAATCCCAAATTGGATTGTCATCAGAGCCCTCCATAAATCAATCTTAATGGAAATTTACATGCTCCCACAATCCTGGGCTCCTTTTAAATCTGCCGGTGTGTCACACATCTCAGGAGTCAGTCGATGATGAAAGACATCATCTGTATAAAACCGTGGCATCTGTTCACTGTGTGAGTCCATGATGCAGGTCTTCAATTTATAGATAACTGGTTCATTCACAGATAATTAGGCTCATGTAGAGCCAGATACACTCCTCTTCTAATTACCGAATGGACATTTATTATCCTTATAGAAATGACTGCCCCCCATCGGACAAATTGATGGTAATTTTATCTGCGGGGGCTTCTTGATCAATACCAGCGACACAGTGATTAGCTCACCCAGCACTGAGATTTCTGGCTTGTAGAAGCCAAATAAATCTTCTTTTTTTGACATATATGCTACATATAAGCTCAAATCAGCTCGTTCAGTCTGAATCGGGAAAATGTCACTTCATCGTTGGGGCCAATTGTAGGCCACCGTCACTTAAGGGAACGAGGCAGGTCGTGTAAGTGAGAGTGTGTTTGTGCGTGGGTTAAAGTTCTTTTGATGGTAATTACTGCTGGTCATTAATAAATGTCAAGGGTGACCATAGATCATAGATCATATAATGTTTCTTTATCAGCGTCTTGTGATAAATGAACCCAACACGAACACACTTTTAAGGCAGAAGAATACTGGTTATTTCACATGTGAGATTTGGGTGTGTTGATATTCTGACTGCTTTGAAGCGGACAGGGTTCTGTTGAAAAAAACAAAAAGTCTGAATCTGACAATATAAGAAACTGAATTTTTGCCATCTGAAAAGATGCAGCTGTCAATTAAACCTTATCAAACTATTCCCACTCAGTCTAAATAAAGCAGATTGGCTGAGTGTTTATGAGAAACATTCATTCCTGGTACCAAAAAAGCATAATTTCCAAGTTATTCCTTAAATCCGCCTTTGAATGAAACTCCTCTCCCCCTCCTGGCTTTGTTTCCCGCTCAGTGGTGGTGGTGCTGGCCTTCATCATCTGCTGGCTGCCTTACCACATCGGCAGGAACCTCTTCGCCCAGGTGGACGACTACGACACGGCCATGCTGAGCCAGAACTTCAACATGGCCTCCATGGTGCTCTGCTACCTCAGCGCCTCAATCAACCCCGTCGTCTACAACCTCATGTCTCGGAAGTACAGGGCTGCTGCCAAACGCCTCTTCCTGCTGCACCAGAGTTCCAGACAGGCCCACCGCGGCCAGAGGCAGCTGTGCGTGACCGACCACATCTCCACCCTGAATGAAAGCCTGACTGGGGTCTGAGGGGCCTCGGCACACTCTTGAGCAATGTTTTTTTTTTTTTTTTACAGGCTTGTTTGACTCCACCACCAAGGGAGAGTTTGCAGGTTTCTTTAATAAAGTTCAGGACTGCAGCTAAAGAGGAAACTTCACTGCACTTTCAACGCAAATTCAGATTTACTATTTAATGGCATTTTGTTCAAAGAGACTGGATGATGAATTTCAACCGTGTCACATTTCATTTATTGTTGTGTTTGTGAGGAAAATAAGAATTCATTTACGTGGTCTTGTCTCATGCAAACAAACTATACATTGTGCGCCGCTGCATGCTTGGTGTCCGCGCTTATCGAACATGTGCGCCGTTTCAGTTCACTATTACCATCAATGCACAGCACTGATTAATAAGTCATCCCTCTTTGTTGACCACAGATGGCGTTTTGCCACATTTGACATGACTGATCATTTATAATATTGTAAGATTGGATTTGCTTAATGTATGGTGTGCAGTTGCTATCATACGGTTTGTGTGTTGCTTCCATAAATCAAGAAAAACAAAACCAGTGAACCTATTAGCTGTGGTCCATTAGTTGTGCAGATCTGACATTGGGTGTTCTGGTTTGTGTGTGTGTGTGTTTGCAGGGTTGTGTACCATCTCTCTAGTGAATAGATAGAACATAAAAGCACATTACTATGGAAATGGGACAGTTGATGTGTGCCTGGTA
Source organism: Anarhichas minor (assembly GCF_050575085.1). Classification (NCBI taxonomy): domain Eukaryota; kingdom Metazoa; phylum Chordata; class Actinopteri; order Perciformes; family Anarhichadidae; genus Anarhichas; species Anarhichas minor. The sequence goes on from NW_027466472.1 coordinate 17,227,110, forward strand.
CAGAAGCCACCTGAGCCCTGAGGTTTTTGGGGCCTGCGTACGTGCCGGCCATCCTGTAATCTGACACGGCTATTATATTACCTGGGCTCTGAGTTAGATTAAGGCCGGCAACCAACGTCCCTGCATCACCATATTCAAAGTAATGGCCGCTCTAAGTGCATTTCAAAGAGGAAGAAAAGATATTAGGTTGTCAGCAGCAGCAGAGCTTCTTGCTTTTATTGCTTCCACTTGCATAATCTTGACACCGCTGTTCAATTCTCCTGCGATGTTGCGTTTTTGGATCAGAAATTGTACACTTTTGCACCACGAGCACTCTGGCAAAAAAAAAGGTAACGTCAAAGTTATGTATTCATAACCTGAACAACATCCCAAAATAAACTCAGAGTTTTCCAGATTCTGTCTGCCGTACAGCTCCTTCTTTAAAAAGCACTGTCATGATTCTGCCCATGAGTCATCAGGCCTTGGTTTGCACAAATTCAAAGAGACAAAGTCGCTCTGGGCTGAATCATCCTCATGACACTTTCTTTTTTTTTTCACTGAGCCATTCATCTCTGTCTGAAGCAGCGGTTAAAAGCTTATATGCCACAGACCGTCCTGCCATCAGCTGGGGAAAGATCAGCGAGTGTCACGACTCCTCTGATGGTTATTTTCTTCACTGATGATGAAGAGAGTGTCTGTGAGCGGCTCTTCCAGAGCTGTCAACACCCCCCCTCAGGCCCTCTTCACACCACCTCTCAAATCATTCAGCATTAGAAACATACAGTTTGGTTGTTTTGACTCAACTTTTCAGGTCATGACTTCTTCTCCATCGGCGGACCTCTAACACACTCTAACTCCTCTTCCTCTCCTCTTTTGGATCTGTAATACTTAGACAGAGATCCATTTGAATAACATAAATAATTTGATATAATGGATCACATGTGATAACACATTTCCTGAGAGAGGTATACGTTCATGAGGAGAAAAATACTGTTATTTCCAAACTGACAAGTAATCAAACTATTACTGCAATGATGTTATATTACTGCTGCTGTGTACTGTGTAATCATTGTCGCCCTCATCTCAAAAGTGTATCAGTCCTGAGGCCTGTTATTAAGCAACTGAGATGAAGGTTTATTTGTTTTTAATTCATGAACAAAACATATTTAAACTGATTTTGGATGGCTGCGTCTGCCCCATTTTAACATTCGGCCAGTGTTTTATAATTTTTTCGGTATTATTAAATAAATATGCCAGTCGGAGCCGGCCCTGACCAATTTAGAGGACTATAGGTATGATTTTAACTAGTGCCCCTTGTGTCGCAGCCTATTCCACCACCAATCATCTAGCTATGCAGATCACACTTAAAAGAAAAACGGTGTTTCTCAAAGTTATGTTGTGTTCCCCAAACACCTGAAATAATATTTCCAACTTTCCCTAATGGATTTAAAGTAGGAGCTATTTAATCAATTAGCTAATACAGTTGCACATGCCATCATTTCAGTGTAATGGTCTTTTCCACCAGAGGGGGGAGCCAAATGCTACTGCTGTCAGGGGAGACAAACTGCGTATGTCCTATGCAGTGGAAACGAAAAATGACATCAACATCAAACATGTTTTGGGACTTAGATCAGTCAAACATTGCTTTTAAACTGCATCAACATTGCTCTTTACGTTTAAAGAGTCTGCTTTTCTCTTCTCCCTGTAAGAAATCTTTATCAGCTTCCCCTTTCAGACCATTTCCACAAATTATCAGCCACACATATTCACTTCCTGTTTGGCTCCCTGTGCCTGCTGGTCCATGCATGCATGTGGCCTCAGGAAGCTGCACTAAAATGGAGGTTGTTTAGGAGAAGGGTCTGAACGACAGCTCTTTCTAGAAAGTCTGGTTTCTGTTCTCTTCATGGCCTCCGGTGCCATCGCTCTCTCTCTCTCCTCCTCGCCAAACCCAAATGTTTTTCCCACCCCAGTCTGATTGTGGCAAATGTTTGCTGTTAAAGCTGATAAAGGAGAACCTACAGAATCTGGTGACCACCTCATTTGGATGTGGGAGGTAATGTAACTCATGCAAACATAAGAGCCTGGAATGGTTAATCCAGTCCACCCCTTTGGCAATCATGTCTCTCTGCCACAAAGAGCCAGGCGTGTGCCCGGTGCCACCTCACTTTCATTCTGCGCTCTTGTTGTCACAGCTGCATGACAGTAAGACAACAAACTCAAACGTGTCTTTGGCTTCTACAAACCACCAGGCACTCCCACGGTGCATTCAAATGCCTTTAATTGCAGATAATAAGCTTCATTTATTAAAGCACTAATCACCTTGTCTTCTTAAGCTTTTAGTAAACAGTTTCCGTTGTGTAATGAACCATGTCACTCACAAAGCCATTGCTCCGATTCTTTATCTAAATTAGCAGTAGAATGCTCTATAATTTGGAAGCTAATATATACTATGAAGTGTTTGTTCATGAACAGTGTTTGAAATTCGTCCTAAGAGACAAATGTAAACTCTAAAAAAACAGAACCTGTTTGTTTGTGAGTTTTCAAACCTGTGAAACCAGATCACAACTTGCTTTTTGCTATTTGACAAGTAAACAAAAATATGTTCAATAAACAAGTTGGGCTTGGATGAGGATCAGAATGCATTTTTTCATGTGAGCAGATTCAGCGGCTAATTCACCAAACTTAAGGATAGTATCGTTATTTCTCTCCATCACGACTTAGGACTGAGAGGTTGTAAAGCATATTATATACCAGCAGCAGGAGGAACGGTCGCTCCTGCAGCTGTGTGTCGTGTTGTTGGTGAGTTAGAAACCAATCCATTAGCTTAGATGGCTTCTCTACATTACTACACCACAAGCCGCTTAAGTGACTGACTCGCCTTCTTCCTGGCTCCACGCAGGACAGCAGAGCTGCTCCCAGATATTTTGTCCTTCCATTGAAACTCAAAATGAGAATAATTACTTAAAATGCAGAGAGAACATGCAGATTGCAGTACATTTAGAGGAGAACAGGCAACATTAGAAATGTGCACCAATGAAGACTCAATTTTGCAATGCACATGATAAAGTTGTTACAGGTGGAGGTGAGACTTAAACTACAGGCATTTTAGACATGCAGATTTAGGCCTGGACCTAATAAGAACCCTGCAGCCATATGGTCCACACATGAAGTGCAATTCATAATCCAGCCTTCAGATACTTTTTCCTAAAAAAGAAAAAAACTCCTTCATCCGCAGAGCTATTGTCAAGGCTGAGTGTCTGACCTTTGAACTCCTGTTGTTTTGCTTGTAGATGTTGAAGATTATATATTTTTAATTTGGTCTATTTTTCCATTTCCATTTTAGAGAAACTACAGGATTTTTCGAGAAGTTATGATGATACATAGAATATGAAAAACCCAACCATTAGTTGCCACAAGAGCCTATAGGAATAATGAAGATATATATTTATATATTCTTATCAGGGTGAACGTACTGTGGATGGAGGAACAGCTAAATAGCGGTTTCTTATTCATTGCTATAGGTAGGCCCCACCTCTGACTCAAGACAGAGATAGACCGTTAGAAAATACTGCTTTCAAATTAAAGTATACATATGGAGGGTAATTCTAGCTATAGGTGTCGTCTACGTGTACTTTCCAAGTGAAGCTACATTTAAGGTTTGAAAGGCTAACGAGAGAAAAATGGTGCTACACTGCAATGGTGCTCATCCGGCCACATTTCAATCAATGATGTCACAGCAGGTGTTTTCCATCAGCTGGAAACATGGAGACTTAACTCATTTGGGTGTGGCCAGGAGTAAAAACATACCTGCTTGAAAGTTTTGGCTCATAGAAAGCTAGGACTGTGGCTTGGATTGATTGGTAAATTGATTAAAAACAAAGTCGCCGCCCCATTTTTCATGCAATTCTGTCATGGTGTGCGTTGAGTATTAAAGCTCCATAGGGCCACGAGTAAGGATACACGTAGACCTTTTTAGTGTATGTAGCCTGCTGTCACTTTATCCATCTAATGGTGAAATAATAGCAATTGATCATTTACACCGTTTGTAGATGCTCCATTATTATTGTTGGATTGCACCAACGGTATAATTGGTATAAGTTTGCATCAGTCGGACCTACAAATCTCCAAAAAAATATGTTTTTATGTGAAGGCACGGAGGTTTACCCTAAGAATTCAGAGCAACAGTTCCAGGGTTATTTTATTTTATTTTGATAGTCTGTGGCAGAAGTAGTTTTCTTTTTACCCTGAACGATTTGACAGCGCTGACGGAGCCAAATGCGCGTAAAAGTTGTCCACTCCTCCTCCTCCTCCTCCTCCACGAGGCTCATTTGGCTCCAGATATAAACACAGAGCTGCTCTCTGTCGGCGCTGCGCTCCTCAGTCTCCTCTCAACTAGCGGGCAGTCTGCTCCAACAGGCCGAAAAACAGCAACAACAACAAAAAGAAAAAAGCAGGAGGGGACGATCTCTGGCATTTCCCCCAGGATGGAGGTAACAACTCTATGACTCTGAGCGCAGTTTTGTGTTCTAGTTTGTAACTTTCAGGCCACTTGAGCAGATGTTTTTAACATTAAATATGGTTTTGTGCAGCCATGTGTGGTTGGAATCAAAACATGACATCATAGGAGCTCAGTGAGTAACTGTGTAGTATATTTAATGGTCTGAGTATGCATGTGGTGTTTCTGAAAGGACTAAGGTCTGTGCAACCGTTTAACAAATAATAATATTGCATTTGTGTCAGTATCTTACAACTATAAAGTACTATGCACGTTTAGTTGTGTTGGCTGCTCATCACTATAAAAGTTCTTACTAATCTTTCCTGTGTTTACCTCTTAACTCTGGCATTATATGTGATACTATGTTGTACTTATGACCAACATTTTATGTGAAAAGATGACTGTATTTCGCTTTCCTGAGGGTGTAGTTGTGTTATCATCACAAACACGTCTCAACATAAACATGTATGTTTGAGCATCCGTCTGATGGGGTTTGAAAGTAGGTTTGTGGTAACCACAGGGAGAGTGGAGGGAACTGGAGCTGGCAGAGCATCTGTCATGAGCCAGTGTGTGTGTGTGTGTGTGTGTGCACTGTGATGAATGTGTGAGGTAAATTTTCGTCTTCACTGTAAGTCTGCCATTTAAGTCTGAACGTAGACAATTTCCCACCCATCGCACCCACAGCTGACGAGCCATGCTTTCTCTTCTCAAACCGCCCTTCACCCACTTACACTGGATTAAAAAAAGGTGGTGTTCTTCATGGAACTGGAGGCCTGTCCAAGTCCGTTTTTTCATCCAGGGTTTGTTCGCAGGTTTGTGAACTCCTCCCTGCAAAACAAGCTGTTCCCTCTGACTGCCAACATCTTTCTCAAGTGTTTAATGTCATGTGGCAAATAGGAAGAGAAACGCCCTTTCCCCCCCCCCCCCCCACCAGCATGTGACGGAGCACATTAGTAATCTGCCACAGAACTACTCTCTCATACTTACACCACCCAACGTTAGGACTCATTATGCTTTAGGCCAGTTCAGCTTGGAGCTAAAAACTTCTTCTTTCCCTTTTGCCAAAATTGAGAGACAAGAATTTGGACTGGGGAAAGATGACAGAATGATAACTATTGAGATAGAGGGGGGGCTTTTTTTTCTGATATAGTTACACTTCCTGTGAGAAAACGCTGTTTTGAGAGAGAAAAACAAACCTGCGCAAGCAGCAAGCTGAACACTGAGATGAAGAAAGCAGGTTCAACTATTATCGGTGACTTCAGCTTTTTCTAGAAGAAGCATCATAAACCCAGCAAATCTCACAAGCTCAGTTTTAATAGTAGTCTAGCGAGTGATTTAGAGGTTGATGACAATGAGCAGCGCTGCAACTTTTTCTTGCCTCTTGTTAACTATCTGATCTTGGTGAACAACTACCTAACCAAGGCCCGGTTAGAAATGTAAACATTGCTCAGGGATTTCATAGTTGACCTCTCACCTGGAATGTATTCAGAAACATATTTCTGTTGAAGGTTTGGGTGTAATGTGACTCTTCCATGGCAGCCACCGGGATTTTAAAACTTGAAGTAAAAGCTGTGGACGGCCCACTGAGTCCTGTCCGGTTCAGGTGTTTGATGTTTCAGACGGTAAATTTGTCGGTGGTTTCCTGCAAAGTCACTTTGGTGGGCACTCACTGATGACACCCAAGCAATGCCAGTTGAGTCTTGCAACATTCATGGGTAAAGTGACATCTGTCAGCTGGTTGTGCAACGGCATGTTGCTGCTGTTGGAGATAAAATTGATTTCAGAGCCGGGCAATACATCCGTATTACATTGATATGAGACTAGATATGGTCTTGGATGTTGTCTATTGTAGTATGGCATGAGTGTTGTCTTTTCCTGCTTTTACAGAAAAGAGATGTATTCCTCTGAACTTACCAGACTGTTCTGTTATTTACCTTTTACTCACTATGTCCACATCCCTGATGATTATTGTTCAAAAATCTCATTGTGTAAATATTTTGTAAAAGCGCCAATGGTCAATCCTACAATATGGTCATAAAATCAATATTGAGGTATTTGGGGCAAACTGTCATGATGTTTAATTTTCTCCATATCGCCCAGCTCTACCTGAAACGGAGTCAGTTCTCCCAGACAGCTGTTGGGAATGGAAGCCGACTTCTGCTGCAGCGTCGGTTTTGAGTTTAATAGGCTGGTATTAAGCTACAGCTGTCCTCGACTAACTATCATACGATTATGACGACTAATCGATTAGTTGATTTAAATCCGACAGCTCTGCAAAACTGAGTTTCTCAACAAAGAATCACACAAAAGCACCACTGTAATCTTGTGTTTACTGGACTAAAGTGACTAAAAAAATCTTAGTCTACCAAACACCTAACAGAAGCCTGTAAAGTCAGTCTCACACTCATCGCCATTTAAACTGCGTAAGCTTTGCTCTTTGATGACATCACCTCTTAGTCTAAATTCTGCTGTGTGTTTCTAGCTTTAAATGCCTCTAGCAAGCCTTAAGGAGAGTGACGCATGGAAATTCTAAAATATTGTGTTTCCTGTGTTGCAACGACAAACAATGAAGTAGACAAACTGGACATTTTGTGCGTTTGTGCATGCACCTGAGGATTTACTGCATGTGTGTGTCGGCTTGTGGGCTGGGGTAGGGTGGGCGGGATGGAGATTTTCCTTTGATGGAAAAACAACACCAATGCTGGAGGAGTGGATATTTGGGATTGCCTTGCCAACCATATGGTGTGCACATCTATTATGTAATCCATGGTAAAGTTAAGAGACCAATAACAGCAGAACTCAGTCTGTACCAGCCAGACGTTTGCTAATGAGTTCGTATTTTCCCTATTTTGTTTTTACAACAGTATGTCATTTACTTACTTAGTGACACACTATTAGTTTTATTATGGACCAATAGTTCTTTGCCGACTACTTCTAGAACCACAAAAAGCAGTAGAAAGTCCAGTGTCGCAGTAAATAAAACGTCCTTTAAAGTGTTGTATGATGAAGACGCAGGGTAAAAGCATCTGCTGGGACTATGTTCAGAGCTTGTAAGAACAGGATATTATCGTGACTGATGCAGCCTGAGGTGTATATATGAAGCTGTGTGTGTTTCAGGCCAGTATGAATGGTTCACTCTGTCATAAAACAGACACCTAACTGACCTAGAAGCTCAGTGGAATTTAAAGCATCAAGGAAAGGCCACAACACTTTACCACGCTCTCTACTTCAAGGTCTAGTTATAGCTGGATCTGTGTTCAGAGGGTGTAAAATGTATAGATGTAATCTGATTTTATTAGCTTACACGGTTCATTAAAGTCCTGCGACTAAAGCGCTTCAGAGCCATGATCAGTAGTGATGATGCAGTAGGACAAACCTTTAGCATGTCATGTGATTTTAAAAACTCAGATTCCACGAATACTTCCTGTTGTGTCTTTTGTTTTTGTTTTTTTCAACATCCTGCAAAACCACATCGGCTCTCTCTGATATTGTCTTTCTAGCATGTTTTCTACCTTACGTCCACATATTTTAACTCGATCATCTTTTGTAACCAGCACTTTATAATGACAAAAATATTATAGTTGGAAAAGAGAAGCAAACAGCAGGAAGTGCAAAGTTTCTGCAGAATATTCATGTTTTCACTGCAGTTCGTCTTCACTGTTTCACAACATATTTAGTTTCCCCGGTGATAGAATTGAACTCGATTTGTGCAAAATGAACTGTTTCCATGTGAGCTAAGCTGCACTCAGCATGAAAGTAACTTAAACCCACACAAGGTGATAGTATTTTCTGTTGACTGCTTTGTATACTCTGGAGGCGATGACATATAGTACAAGCTGAAACTTTCACAGCAGGCTCTTACAAATGAGATAAGTAGCTACTAAAGATAAGTAGCTCTCTGTCTTTGGAGATCAAAGTGTGCACAGACTTGCTGCATGAAGCATTTCAATTGTTTCCAGTAAATGTGTGAGTTCATCTCAAATATCATTCTGAAATATCATATTGGTTGTGTTGTGTGTATGAATTTGACCATCTAGTTTGTTGCCTGTATTTTACATCTTCTTGCTGACTTCTCTTGTGGAAGCCTGGCTCATTGGAGGATATGTGCACCTTTACGACCAATCAAATGCTTCATAAAGCCTCAACATTCCATAGCTGCTTTTTATTGCAGAGCGGTTGTTGTTATCTTGTATATTGTTGCCCTCACGCTATACATGATGCAGTGTGAGTCCTGCTATCAGAGATGAGGTTGTGTCAGACCCTGCTCCTCCAGTGTGTGGGGCAGAGAGAGAGCCTGGGTGGGAACTGAACTACAGACAAGATAGCGAGGAGGACTCTGTGATCTGTAAAAGAAAAACACACACGCTGTTGGCTCTCAGGGACGTTATGTCATGGATGGATACATGTCGACTGAGGCAGCCTGAGTCAGGCTTTATGCTGTCTCAGACATCTGCAGATTCTCAAACATGTTGAAATTAGTCAGTATCATGTCTACAACTGTGAGATTCATGCAGATGGGATTTTAGAGCAGTGAGCCAGACAGAGGAAGTGGGAACTCCAGAAAGAAACCAATATCCTCATGACTTTATAACTTACTTCCAAATCTGCCTGCAGAACAGTTAGCCCATACTGCCTGCACCTCCTCAGCCACCCTCTTCTATTTGGCATCTAGCCATGCTCTTTATTTCCTTTTTTTGGGAGAAAGGAGTGCAAACACAATAAGTGCTGCAAGCAGCTTGCACTTTGCAAGCGCCATTTATTTTTTTTCAAACCAAAAGTTTTGCATTTTGTGAAATATTGAGATTTGTAGGTTAGGGGTTTTAGGCTTAGAAGGCAGGTGCACGCTGCAAGTTTGAGCATGAACATTAACTGCTGGCTGAAACCAAGACAACTCAATATCAGAATAGCGACTCTAGAGACAAGTCCACAGCGTCAGTAGAGGGGCTTGGACTGTGACCTGTGACCTTTGCATAGGAAAGCCAAACTAACCAGATCTTTTACTTAAAGTTACTATGGGGAACTTTTAACTGGTTATGAAACGGTTTCAATTTAATAGTGATGTGTCTATATGATGTACATAAGTTAACGTAACCATCAGGGAGACGATTGTCCCAGGCCGCATTTCCGGGCCCGCTGGAGGGAAGGGAGGCACGGGAGAGCCAGAACCAGGACTGAAAGGGGGAGACTGTCGGACCCTGCTGCAGTAAAATGAGAGGTTTTCTAAAGGGACTCTGGTGCCTGCAAACACTACCACTTATGTCCTCAGGAACTGCCAAAATCAACACAAAATGAAAGTTCCTTGTTGTAGCTTTAAGTAAAATTAGCAACATGTGTAAAAATACTCCATTGGGAGTCAAAGCCCTGGATTCAAAAATGTACTGCAATAAAAAGACAGACATTTTATCAGCAAAATGTAGGCAAGTACCGAAAAATAAAACTACATGGAGAGAGGTCGCTTTCAGAGAGTTCATACGTATATTGCATCCTAAAGTAGCACTGTACCAAGCCTGCCGTGGATGAATGGATGCCAAACCCTGTGGCGATGAATCTGTGCAGGACTTGCACAGCGTTGTTGTGGGGAAGGTGCAGGGCTTTACTGTATGAAGTCATCCCACGTCTGTTCTTTTCAGCCGCCCTCCACGACAACTATCTGATCCACTGTCCAGATGTTTTTTGTCTTTGTGATTGCTGGATCAGAGAGGCTGAGAATACCAGAACACCATGTAGAATCCCCAACAGATGCTTGTATCACAGTTGTTCTTGCTTAGCCTCAAACATTTTGAGCATGTACTGTCTGCTGTGAGCTGTTTACATTTGTTATCTTTTCTTACTCCCCATTCACTCTCCATAACCCCGCCTTCTCATTGCACAACAGTTCAGACTATCTTAGGCAGGCTACTGTAGTGATCACATTGAAATATCACGGTGCATTCCACGAGCAAGCCCGGCTCCGTCATCTGTTCGTCATATTAATATTATATTCACGGAACTTTATTATATGAATACATCTCAAACTGTTTTTTTTTTTTTTTGTTTTTTTTTTGATTAACTAAAGTTCCCCTACAGCTGTATGAGAAAGTGTGAGACTTGTTCACAATCATGGTATTATGAAGGTGGGTGTCATTGAAAGCTTTATGTGTAAAAGAAAACTGTAGATGAGGGTGTCCATTTGCCTCATCCCTCTGATTGAGGGCCTTTCTAGTGTACTTCTACACACACGCTACACCACATGCGAAAACACACAAAGTCAGTGGCAGCGGAAAAGTGAGATATTCAGATGTGGTCTGATCCAAAAACACATCATGTTTTCCTGGAAAGGCAGCGAGCGAGAAGGTGCCTTTCCGCTCTCTTACCACTTAACAAGTGCAGGCAGAAGGGAGCTGCTCACTACGGTGTTTTTTTTACTCCTGGCAGAACACGCTGACTTGTCAAAACAAAAGTCTGAAGCCATTACGCTAGGTGACAGTGCCTGCTCAACAGCTGTGCTTTGGTGTGCTTTATTTATCTTCTTTTTCGCAGATTTCCTCACCGCTGGTGAGTTTATGAAGATTAAGAGTTCCTAGAGAAGGGTTAAAGATCCTGAGCCAGACATCAGCTCAAGACATCGTCTTCATCAGCTCCACGGTGGATTACATGGCCTGTTGCTCTCTGACCACCGCTGTTATATCAAGCAGATATGTTTGGATTTAGAGAGACCGCTATCATGTGCTTCTGCTCCCCTGCCTCTGGACATAGGAATAACAAGAACGGACAAAAGCGGGCTTTGTGTGATCTGTTTGTCTCTGTGTTCTCGCTCCACATCTGCCGGTCACACAGTTAACCTCGTGTCTCCCTCCGCAGCTTGGAAATGAAGACGCTTGTTTGGATTAACCTTTACTCATACCCTTTTCTTTTCAGGTGTGGTCATGTGCATTGTCGGCCATATTGGGGGGAAAAAAACGTTTTGTTTTTAGCACAAATGGCTAAAACAGCTGATCACATCTTTAAAGTGTACTCTTCAGTAGGGCTTGGTGGTATGGTTGTATAAAGCGTACTACATGAGATTTGTCCTCCATCCATTTAGTATTTCTCGTTGTATCAGGTCTTTAGACCCTTCCTGTCTAATTTCTTGGAATGCAGCATTATTTTGGTGACATTGGTGGGGAAGACGCATGCACTGCTTTCTGCCACAGTGTCCTCATACAACGATTGCTATGAGATACCACCACAACCACAGGGTCACCAAAGTCGGCCACTCAGCAGTTTCACTTCATTACTCAGATGAACCTCAACGGTATTAATGTCTCCTGATTATTCAAAGTAAAAATGTTTTCGAGAACAGTCCACTAAGTCTGTACTGTATGTGTAACTGTAAAGCCAGCAACAGCCAAAGGATCTGTTTCCATGGAAGTCAGATTTCAGAAATAGCTTGTTTCTTTTTAGCGTCGACACAGGCCCGTTTTTGGAAAACTTTAAATCACATGGGTAAGGCACTGCTTTGAGAACCTTTTTTTTTTTTTTTTTTTTTTTTTTCTCTCGTAGTTCCTTGTTTAGACATGCTCAATTTCTCTGTATGCCGGATTACAGTATGTTTCAGATGCGGTCTAGCATATCCAGGGACGCTCTCTCTTAGGAGCTGAGGGGTTACAGAGCAGAGCTGTGATCCGGGCTGCCTGCACAGCTCTGGGGCTCTTTCCCAGGCCTGGAGGCCCAGAAATAGAGCTTGCCCTGCTCTCTCCTGCAGTGAACCAAAGTTTCCCACTCTTCTACAAAGCTTGGGGTCCCAGCTGAGTTTAACATGAGCAATACTGATAACCAGCCCAAGGTCTTGTATGGCTCATTGGAATAATGTGTCTCTTTAATCATCTCAGGGAAACAGTTGGGGAAATGAACAATATGCTCATTTTCAATTAAAAGACAAAGGAAAACAGGCTAATTATTACATTTCTTAAAATTTCTAGATTTTGTATATATTATATATTTTGCATAATGCTGCTGACAATGTCTCTCTAAAAGTTTCTTTTTTAAAATCATAGTAGATAAAAAGCTTGCAACAAACTATGCTCGACTGTAGTTCTGAAGTAACATTTGACATTTTGATACATTTGATGCATCTGTCACCTTTCTATACTGTGTATTTGAAGTCATGATGGTATTTGCATTGAGACATTATTTTCTTTCCGTATGTAGAAATAAGTTTTCTCTCCAAAATTAGTTTTTTATATTCTATTAAATCATATGTCTATGAATAGAAGTAACTTAAAGTAAATATTGTATGTTTGAGGGTGCTGGTAGACTGCCCTCCTGTGTGTCATTTAATTAAAGTTTAAAAAAAATCCGAAACCATGATTATTATTCTTTTTTTTTTTTTTTTTTTTTCTTCGCCCAAAACACCTGAGCAGCGTTTTCAACATCCTTTGCCTGCACTGTCGTGGCTACAGTTTGCGCTCTGAAGGAGGCATTTGTTTTTGATGGACAGGAAAGAGTTAAACAATTGGAGGTTACAAAATAATGGTGCGGTGGGTGGGTGGTCCCTGGTGATTACTATTTATCACGGATGAGAAAGGAGAACTCGGGGGGGGGGGGGGGGGGGGGGAGGGTTGGGATGTGGATTAGGACGCAGAGAAGCGTCAACAGAGGCACCGCGGGGCTAGCTGATGCTGCAATATGTTTGGGTGGAGGGAGCAAGGTGGTGAGGTCATGTTGAGAACAAGGGGAAGAAGGAAAACAAAGCTGGTGATTAACATGTGGAATGTGTGTATCTGTGAAGTTCGTGAGATCCATGGGCTCAAACTGTGCAGGGAGGGAAGGAACAGAGAGTGCGCACACCCAGGAAATGTGACAGAACTGGCAGCTGTGAGGAAAAGGCATGAGCTTTTTAGTGGTCAATTAAAGTAGGATGGAAATGAGATGTGGCGCCAAAGGGAGGAGCACCACAAGCCGTGACTGTACAATGCAAATCAGGACATGGACTATCTGCACAGTCCTGACACATCTGGACATCAAAATGTCTGGACCCATTCACAGTCCAAATACAAAAACAGCTAGAACCTGGAAAACAGAGTTCTTTTTCAAGGCTCATGCACGTTACAGCCTGCAGCCGACGGCCGACTTATCACTTAGGCCACAGATATGTGGAGTGAGTCAATGGTCGTGAAAGGGCAGCGCGGAGGAGGGAAGTTTAGCAATTGGCTCGGGAATAGTGGGAGAGACAGAAAGTAAAGGGGCCGAGAAGTGATAAGAATGTGAGGCCTGCTGTCACAGGCGTGATGCTGAACAGCTGTGGAGAGGGAGAGGGGCTCACTTCCTGTGTCCAAACCCACAAAATGCACTCTTTAGCCAGAGAAGAGACGAGTTCCTTCCAAGGACAGCATTGAATCCAACACTCTGATGGCGTTTTGCATGTTCACCCTTTCTGCTGCCTTTGTCAACCCGTCTGCGTTATCTCCTGCATAGAAGAGGGAAGTGAGACTTTGTTCTTAGTATTAGAAAATGTCCTTGTTCAGCTGCAAAATGGCTCTCTGCACATGACGTGCTCAAAGAGGCGCTGCACACTTAAACATGTTTTTTATGACTGTACTTTAAGGAAACACGGCAGTGCTGGTGTTAATACTGACGTTTCTTACCAAAGATATTAAAATCGGCATTTCATGGGTTTGAAAAATGGCTCAATGCGTCATCTGCTGTTTTATCAAATCAGCCCTGAATCTTGCTAGACCAATGATGAAATGGAGTTGACCGTTCTCTAAATTGTATTTAAGAAAAAGAATGTTAATGCTGTCGAATCAGTCACTGAGCAACTCCTGTCAACACCCCGCCCCCCCCCCCCCCCCTCCTTTTTGTTGCATTTTTTACACTTATGCAATGGTAGGAGTTAAGCTCAGACCTGGGGGTGAACTGACACGTTAAGACAATGTATTGTTTCCATGTTTTTACCCGTCTTTGTTCAGCAAGTCGGTGCCCCAAAAGGGTTTGTTGGCATGCCATGCATATATTCGTAACATTCAATAAAACTGGCATTTGTTTGAAAGTTTTACACTTTACTCTCAACTCACGGGAGGCAGTACTTCATTTTAAAATGTTACAAACAATATGTCAAAACATAAAGTGTTTGATTGGATGTCTTTCTTCTCTAATAGGATTCTCCATCCAAGCCATCTGTGGCTGAGCTGGCTGGAAGGTTCAAAGGTCACATTCTACCAATGCCCACCTCAAATAACAAGGTACTTCATTCATGTCTTATATCTTACAGCGTCCATGCAAAAATATACAAAAACAAATCTTTGTTTAGCTGCCCTAGAACTGAAATAGAGTAGTTGGTGAATGCATATGGACCGCTAGTGATTACAGATTTGATTTACTCCTCCTTTCTGTTTGTAGTTGCCATTTCGAAGAAGACCCCCATGTTCCCTAAAGTTGCAGAACCAAAAAGATGACGATGAACCAGATGCAAGTCATTTTCTTACTTCACTTTTATGTGCTACTAATGTGTTTTCTTCGCATACAAAGAGTCTCCAGAAAACAGGCTTTGTTTACTCTGCAATTTCATCACAGTAGAGAGAGTACTGTTGCCCAATGGACAATTTCTCTACTTCTTTCTTCTGCCCACACATTGGGAAAGTGGTGCTGCTTTTTCTTCCAGTGAAATCAAAACAAATATTGACATGGGCAAACAAATCACACAAACTTATCCCATTACAGCAGTGCAAAAATGTATACATCACAGGCATGAACGACACAATATAATAGTATTTATTTAATACTAATCCATTTTCCGTATTCGCACGTGCTTGTATGGCCCGGTATACTCTACGATGACAGTACACATTGTAAACAAAGTGGAAGTATCACACAAGATATTAGCTTTCAATGGTTTAAATGGGGGTTGTGATGATTTTGCGTATTTGTCTTTTCATTAATTCTGGTCTGACTGTGTTC